>NC_088643.1:77391625-77991625 GCF_964019385.1 Sycon ciliatum | reverse complement strand
TAGTTTGAAAGGAGTGCATTCACTCATGCGTGAAACAGCCAGATAATATCAGAAATGTTGGGAAAGCACCAGTTGACAGCTGAATGCAGTGTCAGAATGGCATGAATAGAATTCCAGTGCACCCTACATGTAGACCACCAATAGACACACTAACCAATCTCTGTGGTGTTGACAGCCCTCTTTGCAGCTGGTCCACATATAGACAGCCTACAGGGCTCAACAGAGACCTCAAACCTGCTTCCAGCAGTTAATCCATCAATGACTTGAGAAAACTGAGTGTTCATTGGAGAACTGACTGACACAGTCAGACTTGCTGTCGTCAAATTGAAAGCGACTCCGGAAAGGAGTGTACGATTGTACACAATCTTATAGTGGGTCAGCGCTCCACGCAAAGAAAGCAAATCAGGTCTGGTCCATTGAAGATGCAGAGCTGTTGACTGTGGTGTGATGCTGAGATTGTCCACCGGCTTCTGTGGAACTACAGATATAACACCCATGCAGATACACAGATATGCAGGCGTGGACAACACAGACAGATACACAGACATACACATCAAGCAAGAGCTTAATACTATTCTCTAAACGGTGACACACCAGCTAGGTCCAGCTAGAAATTCCATAACGTACATCAGTAGGTAGCCGAACCACACAACCCGAGCAAGACTTGATATCGACGGATCTGCATATACCCGTAATGTCGCGTATAATAGCCGGGCTGATTCCTGTAGAAGCCGATGTCAGGGCTAGGCTTCTAGTCACATCAGGCTTCTATACAAACCAGGTATTTAATATGTCAACACTAAAACCAGGCTTATGTGCTGACAGTGCATCTCTAAAATCAGGCTTGTATTCAAAACAGGCTTCTATATCATGAGACATGCTATTATACAAGACACTACAGTACTCTTCATCGTATCAAGTCTTGCTCGCATGGCGTGGTTCGGCTATCTACTGATGTACACAAGCACACAGACATGGCCAACATAGACAGATATAATGCACTGTACAATCATTGCAGCATAACGTTAGCTATTGGAACAGCAGGCATGCCAGTTTTGCTAGAATGCGTTTGCCTGAGGATCACACAGTGTGAATCTCGAGTTGCAAGCAAAACCTTCTTCTGCCCTTGCTCTGCCCTCGTTGTCAGCTTTGCTCACATGTTCCCGGGACATACTTAGCGCACATGTGAAACTGCTTCCCTGGGAAATGCAGAGCAGTGGCCAGTAAGAGCACCCTGTATTGTATTAGGCATTTCCCTCATGAAGGTGGCAGTGCACACGCTGAAAACTTGCAAGCGGCCACAATGGCACTGCCACCTCGATAACACACACACACGCACACAAAACACACACACACACACACACACACACACACGCTCTACTACTACTACTATTGACAGCCGCCAGAAATGGCCACGCCGCTCCCCAAAGGGAGGTGCTGTCAGAGAGGTTAGGGGAGAGGTAGGCAGTGCTTCAAATGGCGCTCCAGGTCCTGGCGCCTCCGAAACTGGCGTTGATTACAGACTCGGCAATGATGTTCAAAGTGCTGGTGATCAGTCACTGTAGGGCACTTCGGGCGGTGTCCACAGCGATGGCGCTTGAGGCCAGCAGTAGACTTGAAAGTACGCTGGCAGGCAGTACACACCAGGACCTCGGCAACAGGAGGAGCATCATTAGGCGGTCGGTCGTTACAGTTGTCACTCTCTTGGCACTTATGCACTGCAAGCCCACCCCTGCTCCGGAGCCATCTACTGCAGGCAGGACACTGCACCGACCCAGGCTGCTGTGGTACGGGGAGCTGTCGGACTGCTGTGCACTTGTGCCGGGCCACAATGAATGAAAACAGGCGAGCGACTCATTGAGCTATTTCTTGAAATAGGGAATCTTAGTTTATTACGACTTGACGAAGAGGAGTTAAACCAGTTAAGCGCATTTTGAATATGCATTGGGGCCTTCAGCAGTTTAATCTGATGGATAAATCTACAGCAGAGTCTGCTAATTATGGTTTGTAAAGGACAGGTTTTGCATTGGGAGTACAGCATTGTTAATGGGGTATCAAGTGGGAAGCGAAATGTCGCTCTCAAAATCCTGCGATGCATTAGTTCAAGCCACGTAAGCATTCCTGCTCCAGCACTGCACCACACAATGCCACAGTATAAAATTATGGGTAAGATATAGGAGGCATAGAAGGCCCGACGACATGCTAGTGGTAAATGGCTCATGTGACCGTAAAAAACACCAACAGCCGAACTTTTCTGGCGCTCGAGATACTCCAGATGGTGGGACCAACTCATGCCTGAGTCAAAGATGACTCCAAGGTGTTTGTGGTGGCTAACAATTGGGATGGGCGTCCGGTCGTCAGGGAAGTGGAATACAGTAAAACCTGTAACTAAAGACCACCGTGACTAGCGACCAGCCTGGTACTAGCGACCACTTCGCCAGGCACGGACGGTCCCACATTCAAAATGCACTGTGACTAGCGACTACCTGCTGAACGCGACCAGCGACCGCCTTTTCTTGTCCCAAAGACGATTTTTGACCCGTAACTAGCGACCGCGATGTAGGCAATCAAAATGTTGCTTGAAGCTCCTTCTTGAAATTTTGCTGATTTTCCATGGTCCTGAAAGGAATCTTTCGATACTACAGTTGAACAAATGAACGCAGGTCATTTTGACTGTGGAGTCGGTGTGGACTGCACTACACCTGTCTAAATTTCAAGCGCTGTCAAGAAGAATAAACATGATCGGAAACGTCTTGGAGAGCGCATCGAAAGCGCTCTCTGATCGATGTTACTCGTGACTCGAGGAGAAACGAAGACTGAGCGGCTCTGTCACCCCAGTCATACAGACGAATCGACGATGGCATCAAGGAATTCAGAAACAAAGCAGCACCTCAAGGTCCTGATGCTGAAGGATCGCGTCCAAGCAATCGAGAAGTCACAACAAGGACAGTCGGTACGACTGACCCGCGGCATGAACAAATAATTTGAAGCCCAGCGCAAAACGAAGCTTCCACAGGGAACGTTGGACTCCTGGCTTCAGAAGTAGCAGCTGAATTTCATGTCTGCAAAAAATCTTCTCTCTGTCTCTCTCCATCTCTCCGTCTTTCTCTCCAAGTGTTGTTTGACCTGAAATAAGAATGGCATTGTGCAAGTCCTTGGGAATTGTATTAGCTGCATGTTGACATACATATCATATGATGAGACCCATATATGGTCGCGCGGTGCAAACCTCTAACTAAAGACCGCCTGCTACTAAAGACCGCTTTTGCTGGCACCAAGGGGTGGTCGGTAGTCACAGGTTTTACTGTAGGTACTGGTCGATGTAGGAAAGATCAGAACGCGGATGAGAAGTGGAATGCACAATATGACAGTCTTTCCAGCATTAGGTTGAAGTTTCCAGAGACGCATCCATTCAACCACTGAGCGAATTTCCGACTGCAAGGAATTACACGCCATGGGCAGGGAAAGTTCAGATGCCACAAGAGTACTATCATCGGCGTACAGGGAGGTACTTGGAACACGAGTTAAGTCATTTACATAGAGCAAGAAGAGAAGAGGACCAAGTATTGAGCCCTGTGGCACACCGGAACATACTTCGAGCGGTTGTGACAGCGAACCTGACACCCTGACCTGTTGGACCCGGCAGGATAGGTAGCTTTCGAGCCACCGCAGAACATTGCCACCGATGTTAAAGGATAGATAGATAGATACCCTGCTCTTGTAGCAGTTGAGCACTCTCATGTGGGGTAGTGCCTTTGCTGTTTGCGTTATGCAGAGCTCACTGACTTGTCAGTCTGAGCACTCTGGCAAGGTACGTTCGGGCCTGGTTTAAATCTGGCTTTGGAAAATTTATTTTTTCATTGGTATCAGGTTCGACCTCATTTTCTCTGTGCTGCGCTGATGAGTCCACAAAGGACTAAACAGTTCTGTCCGCAGATTGAGTAGATAGATAGAGATAGATAGATAGATAGAGAGAGAGAGGGAGAGAGAGAGAGAGAGAGAGAGAGAGAGAGAGAGAGAGAGAGAGAGAGAGAGAGAGAGAGAGAGAGAGAGAGAGAGAGAGAGAGAGAGAGAGAGAGGGAGAGAGAGAGAGAGAGAGAGAGAGGGAGAGAGGGAGGGAGAGAGAGAGAGAGAGAGAGAGAGAGAGAGAGAGAGAGAAAGAGAGACAGACAGACAGACTGACAGACAGACAGACAGAGAGAAACAGACAGACAGACAGACAGACAGACAGAGAGAGGGGAAAGCAACAATTACATGCATGGAAGAAGCAAGTCTGGGCTTTCACAAAATGACATTAGACTTGTAACCACTGTGCATGGACTGATTCTTGTACTTACCTCCAACACTGGTGTTGATTGACATCTGCACATGAGGTCCACACAATGAAAGTCTACAGGCGCTAATTGACAGAGTATACTGGCTGCCATATGCCCGCCCTTCGAGCCGCTTTGAATACTGCGTAATTGTTTGATCAGTTACTGCTTCCTGTAAACTATTGTGCAGCACTTGATGAACTCCAGACAGGATACTGTGCGTGACACCAATCTGGAAGCGAGTCAACGATCCGTGCAAAGTATTTGCTGGTGGTTTTTCCCAGCTTATAATCAAACTGGTGCCACTCTGTAGAGTTAGTGCCATGTTCTGTACACTGCCCTCGGGTGCTGCATTCCAAGAAGAAAAAGCACAAAAGAAGGATGGCAACATAGCCGGCCCAGTCAGGACTTATGCACGTACTTCGAAGTAAATACATGTAGATCTGCATATAAATACTTGTAGTACAGTCGTCCCTCTCTAATCCGGCACTTTATAATCCAGCACCCTCGATAAACCAGCACAATTTTCAGTAGCCAAAATGTCCTCTTCATGCACATTGCAGCAGTAAATCAGATTTGTTAATCCAGCACCCTCCCTAATCCAGCAGATTTTCGTGGCACAAATGGTGCCGGATTATAGAGGGACCACTGTACTAACGCGCTAATAAACAACCATCACGGGTAAGCGCTCATCCATGTACAAAGTAATGTGGAACCCTGGAGCAACTGATCGGTGACTGTATTTACTGCAGGGGCGAAACAACGGACCCAAATACCTTATCAACTAGATTCAATTCTGTCGACTAAATAATTGACTGCTTATTGACTGACATTGCCCTCATGTATGAACACAAACACAGCATGTTTACACATACCTACATGCACATTCATGTTCACACACCCGTGTACAAGCAAGAGTAACACAGAATTGTAGGGTTCAACGTTCAAAAGGGCTAATGCTGTATGTGTTTTGTACCGTTCTTGCACGGGCCGTGCGTGAAAGCGAAATGGATTCATGTGTCAAGTGTGGTCCATAACGCATGGCCTGAACTGGCAGTAGTGCATGAATTACAATGTCATGTGTCTCTGGGCACTTTCAAGCATGTATCTGCTTAACAGAATGTGCGAGTTGATAATGGTTATCCCTCTATCGACTCGACCTTATCGACTGGCCAGTCGATTTATCGACTCAGTCATTTCACTCCTAATTTATCGACATAACGAAGGAGGTGGCCGCTCCAAACATTATAGCTTGTGCTTGTTGACTGGTGGACACTTGGCTGACTCATGACTGCCGATGTCTGGAGCACGCGAGAAGAATGCACAACTGTCCAAACTGCAGCACCTGCAAGAAAGCTAAACTCCCTTTTAGGCAGCACTCTCGGAGCACAAATTTCAGTAACCTACTCGAGCTCAACTGATGAGGGGTGAATTCTCCGAAACACTGTGTACTGAGCAAACACAACCAATCCACAACCAACGGACACCGATTTGTTTTGACAGAAGCTTTTTTTCTTAAGAAATCATCAATGACTATTTCTGGTGGATGATTAGAGAGAGTGAAAGTAGCAGCCCATAGTAGCAGAAGATGACCTACTAAAATTTGTCACCAAATCCCAAATGTGTGAATGTCTATTTTGATAATTGCTTTTCTATTGTATCACGTTGTCGTTCTGATCACCATTTGAACATTTTTGAAGGTGCCAGAATCTGGGTATAATCACACCCAGCAGCCTAACGTCTGCAGGCAGAAGCAGAGCATTGCCCCGCTGTATGTGTGCAAGTCACACCGTTGACGAGCAGATTTATTCATAACTCTGGATGATGGGCCAGGCCGACGTTTGCTGCAAAGAGACTGTGTTTTGAGTGTTTGAGTAAAAAGTAAAAAAGTAAATTATTGTGTCCGTTCCCAAAGGGAACTCACGACAGCCGCTAACACCCGGTAAACCATATCAGGTGTTAGCGTGTTTGAGTTGAGGTACTGTAGATGAAGTGTGCAACAAAAGTTTTGAACTGTTCTTCTCAGAACATCTTTCACCGAGATGAACAACATAAATCACATTACTACTGCCTGAAAATGGCTAACATGCATGGAACTCTGAGCAGTAGCTAGCCCCGGAATGTTTTTTGCTCTTCTATGTGTGTACATCACAATGACTGTGTTGAGTTATGTATGGTTCTACGGAAGCAGGAAGAAAAGTGTAATGTCACTCACCCTCATGCAAAATGCATCCATTACCATTTCCATTCGCACAATTCATACTTCAAAAGTACATACTGCTGTGAGACAACTTTATTCCCGTAGCTATGCAGAAGACGTTACTTCAGTAACGTCTGGCGCTAGCCAGGGTCCACACAGCTTTAATTTGGTATTTGTGTGTTTGTTTGTGTGTTTGTGTCACGCCTGGCGCTATCCCGTAGCTGTCCCGTACCGTACCGTACCATCAAACACAGCTGGCCACATATATACAGCTGCCCGCAATATTCAAATAGGGCTTTCAAACGCAAGATCATAACGTGAAGCAACTTGGAAGAATGAGTATGAATGCGAAGTGTATGGGGGAATGCATGTAGGGCGATAGTGCGGGTTCGAATCCCAGGTTATGCCTTAAAAAAAAGAGAGAAATTTATAAGAATTTATAACATCTCTATGATTTTTTTGTCTAGGTCATCAGGGCAAAAAAGCATAGCGTAGGGCCCTGAGCTTCCAAGCTCTCTCGTTTTTAACGAACATTTACATTTAACACGCAACGAAAACAAATTGTGCAGTCATAACAATTTAAAATCTTGTAGGATGCATCACGCAGCTTCATAAGTAAAATTGGCTTGTGAGCAACACTGGCTCACACTCAATCACTGCTTTTCAATTCATTTCAGAAATTGAAATGAATTTGTGAAAAGCAGTGATTGAGTGTGAGCCAGTGTTGCTCACAAGCCAATTTTTAGTCATAACAATGTTTTAAAAAATCGGTTGTGGCGACAAACGAGATTAGGCCGGCTGCAGGGACACCGTAATGTCGCACCCGGCCCAGCACCATTCAAACGTTTCCCTTTGGCAGTTCACGGTACGAACTTCAAGAATCAACAAAGCCCTGCGTAATGCGTACCAGGGAAAGGCTAGACAGCATGTCTCCAGACATCAATAGGCATTGTATGAAAAGCCGGTCAATAGCACTATTAATAAAAGAGCGAAAGCCTTTTCAAAGTTCGGTTTCACTCGCGCACCGGGCCTGAGCTGGCAGCACAAACAAAAGCCGGGCGCGAGCTGGCAGCACAAACAAAAGCCGGGCGCGAGCTGGCAGCACAAACAAACGCCGTACGCACGAATACCGTTGGGTGAACGGACGGCCACAGCCATCAAAAATAGGAACAAACCCATTCACGGCTTCTTTCTCTTGCTAGCTGTGCTGCTGCGCGCATCTAACTGTTTTGCAATTTCTCCCTCCCACCCACGCCTCCTGAAATTTATTATCGCTCTACACTCTCCTATGTCTCACAATGAGTGCCCCTCAGCATGATGGTACTCCAAGCTACACGAACATGTATTTGCATAATTTGATCTGTCCTTGCTCACTATTCTTGACAAAAGTCAATTGCAATGAAGCGCCGGTGGCCGGCGGGGGCATTCGGCGGCTTGGTCTGATTCCTACTTCGAGTAGCTTGTTGGTAACCGGCTTGAGATTTTCAAGGTTGCTATGACAACGTGTAGTCATGCGCAGGGCCACCCAACATGCATTTGGGGGCCCAGGAAAGACAGAAATGTGTCGCTAGGCAACAGCAAAAGCGCTAGGCGAGTATCACGCTACTCATGCAGCGCGCACGTTGGCGCAGGGTATCACGCTACCCTTGTGCTGCGGGGTACCACATTTCCCCTCGCTGGAATCAGACCCACGCCCCAGATACCTTGCGCTGGCCTCCTGACGGCCAAACTCAACCAACTTGTGCTCTGTGACTGGGGTGGTACATGTACTAGCAACATAACGTGGCCCAGGTGGGCTGACTTTCAATTAGCCAAGTGAGCTACTCAGGCCAGGGTGCATGATCACTATTAGCAGCACTTATCGTCCATGCAGCAGTTGGGTTAACTTAATATAAATGGACATTTTTTCTCATTGACTGGCTTGTTGTGAAGGGAGGGCTGAGACTTGCGGCATTAATGGCCAATATACATGTATATCAAGACCTCACGGCCACGGGGCTGCGAGACTCTGTGCTGGTCGTCAGTCCGTGTGGAAGGAAAGCAAACGCGGGAAATATCCTGCTGAAGCGAGCGCAGAGCTGAAGCTGGTTTGATGACTGACATACAGTACCTGCTGCTTACTCCAAAGCACTGGCACCATGACTATGTACAAGATTCCGTGCGTGTTCACCTCACAATCATGTTCCGTCAACGACTATGTCAGTTTCAGTAAGTAGTACAGTTATTTCCAAAATATCTGGAAAGTCTGTTCATGGCTTTTATTGCACTCGTTCACTACAAACTTAGAAGTAGCAACTTCGGCGATACTTTGTATTATTTGTTGTGCCTCGCGTGGACGTGCGACTAGTTGTTGGAGGTGACAACGTTGTGAATAGCTACTGGCTCTCAGCGTCTGTTTAGCACCACTTCACGAGCGACTCTGACTCACGCTGCTACCTGGGGTCTCAGAAGGTGTTTATCGCGCTGGAAACCGAACGTCTCTGTAAGTTTGTATCCCTGGTGATGGTTCGGCCTGGAGAGCATTATATAACTGGTGCTCTTCAGGCACAATATTCCTTGGCCTACTCAAGCTCAACTGATGAGGGTGCATTCCCCGAGATACTGTGTATTGAGCAGGGAGTGGTGCTTTCTTGCAGGTTTGCCGAGTGGAAGGTGCGAAGGGCTCCTCGCGTGTTTGGATTGCAGTCGTGAGTCAGTCAAGTGTCAAGTTTCGGCAGGAAGCACCATGCAGGAGCAACCAACTTCGTTCACTACCCATGTGACAATATATTTATGTACAGGTATTAAAGTGGTAATAGAGAGGTTCCGGAGTACGATTCTTTGTGCCAAAATCCGTAGAGGCGCTACGAATTTTTTATACGTCGTTTTCGAGCAGTGAAATGTTCCGAAGTACGGAACTTATGTGTTTGCCGTCATTGCCTAGGTTTAATACGATCACAAATACGTCACATTCCCGCGCTATTCCTTTTTATTTTGAAAATTTGTACCGAAATCAAAACTTCCCGCGGAAAATTGATGTTTCTCGTACCAAATTTGTACGCGAAAAATCTTTCTGCACCCGATGACGCAAAATCTCCAGACGAAACATGGTTCGTATGAAAGCCAGTCCACACAGATAATGGGCGTGCCGAAAAATCGTGTGGAGCACGCCTCGAAAAATCCGTAGTGCTCATACGGATTTTGGCACGGAAAATCGTACCCAGAACCTCTGTAATGGTAATGTTGTAATGCTGCTGTAGTGCTGTTCACTCCTATCTATCAGAACCAGTAAACTGAGTATTTTATGTTTCCATGTATTGACTGATCTCTTGTGTACCAGTTTTGTAGAATATGTACGATGGTTCTAGACATCCTGTCTTCCCCTTTCTAGTGCAGTCATGCACCTGTAGGTTGGTTCTCTTTAAAATGTTACTTTGACATATTAGATGTTGGTTGCCTTGCTGCTGCTGCTGGTGCTCTCTCTCTGTCTCTCTGTGTCTGTCTGTCTGTCTGTCTGTCTGTCTGTCTGTCTGTCTGTCTGTCTGTCTGTCTGTCTGTCTGTCTCTCTCTCTCTCTGTCTGTCTCTCTCTCTGTGTCTGTCTGTCTGTCTGTCTGTGTGTCTGTCTGTCTGTCTGTCTGTCTGTCTGTCTGTCTGTCTGTCTGTCTGTCTGTCTGTCTGTCTGTCTGTCTGTCTGTCTGTCTGCCTGTCTGTCTCTCTCTCTGTCTGTCTGTCTCTGTCTGTCTGTCTGTCTCTCTCTCTCACTGTTCACCCAAGCCATTCAGCATAAGCCAAGCTGTGAACACAGCATACTGCTGTTACAGCTTCTTTTTCTTCTTATGAGGATGGCCAAGGTTGGCTAAACAGTAACTAATACATTGACTAGACTCTGTGAGTGACAGGAGCTTGTGAGATTGTGAGCGCATAAACCAGTGGCTTGCTTCTTCTCGCAAGACATGGCGCTGGGCAAAGTCAACTCCATTTCTACTTCCTCCGCGTCATCGAAATTGTCGCAGTTTGACTAGTGACTTGCCACTTGTTACTGACAACTCCATAAGCTAAACCATACAAAACTTATCACACAGTATGATAGTCTGAAGACTAGAGTAACGTTCCAGGACAGTTGGACTGAGAGTTTTCATGCAGAGTCCTCGTCGTCGCTGATGTCAATGGACGCAAAAATATCGTTCCGAAATATTTCAAGGAAGGTTGAAAGTTGGTCGCGCCTCATCTCAAACGCTTTGACTTTCTCCACAGGACAAGAGCTGCTATGCTTGTAGTCTGCTAGCTCTGGTATGATTTCTACTTCACCACCAACGAAGCCCAGTAAGAATACACGATCGTTGCGAGGTCGGTTGATTACCGTCGGCGGAATCACCTCGATCTTGAAATGAACTTTTTTTAGCCGTGGCATGCCCATTTATTTTAGCTGTTGGTCACAGCTCATGTACTGATGTAGGTAAGTGTACTATCATCCAGCGCGCCCTCTTTTTCAGCATCACTGGTACGGCACCTGCGCGTGCATCACTAGCACTTCGTGAAGAGGCTACACTGCTCTTGCAGGTACAATCATGTACTGAGAGTCTCAGCCAGAGCGACAAATTTTATCGCTGTTGCATGCATTTAGTTTGCTGACACCTCGATGTTTCTCCAAGCGCTGCTACTTGCTCCACGAAGTCATTCCCACCCCAGCTAAGGTAAAACAGTGATGAGGCTTGAGTGAATGGCCATAAGCACGAGAAATGTGCAGGCTGCAACGCCTGACTGATCTCAGCGAGTCGAAATTACCATCGCAGCGACATCAGTGAAGAAATTGCGTCTAGTTCAAAAATTTCAGCTTCCAATAACAGAAAATAGAACTTTACCGTCACCCTATATTGATGACTATCGCCTATGTCCGATTCCTTGCCCTTGCCTTGCCTCTGGTACGAGTGCTGGTGAGTAAATACCCCGTTTTATGTCAAAAGTCAAACTGCAACAATTTCGATGACGCGGAGGAAGTACATTTACTCTTAACAGTTACTCTTAACTTTTATCCATACGTCCCTTTCCTTTTTACATTTTTACACTTCTACATAGTTTCCAATTTTCCAATTTGGCATACACATACAAAAGACTTATATTCTCGCTCACCTTTTTCCTCAGTATCAACTGTCACTGTGGCAGGAGGTCCACATAGATCCGGATCTCTACATGGCTCAACTGACATCTCATACTGGCTACCAGCGGACAGCATCCTAATTGTTTTGGAGAAATCGGTTTGATCTGGAGAAATTGAATCAACTCTCATTCTATCTGTTGTAATGAGATGTGACACGCCAGCCAGCAGTGTGCGGTTGTACACAATATTGTAGTAGCTCAATGCTCCGTGTAGCGTCTTAAGGTCTGGTCTAGTCCATGACAATGTGACCGCTTGAGCCAAGACACTGGAGGACAGCCTTTGGACGGAGGCTGCCGGTCCTGCAGTTGGAATAATAAGGCAAGAAGAAGAAAGACCGGAAAAGCTTCAGCTCATTGTTGCATTCACAGGATCATCATACTGGAAATACAGCTATGGGCAAATAGTACAGGTGACTTCAACACTGGAAAACAGCTGTGAGCAAATAGTACAGCACTGACGTCATTGGATTTGAACTGGTGCATATAGTAAAACATGGAGGTCAAGAGTAGGACAAAGGCCTGGTTGTATGGATAATTTAGCCTTGTAACCTAGCGCTGCAGTCCATGCGTGTACACAAACTAGATATATTCTCCCTGACCCCCAGTAGTGATAACAGTTTCCAGGTCAGCCTCCATTCCTCTGCAATGCAGTCACCGGGCCTCTCAAGACTCGGAGTCCAGAGGAATGATTCTGTCTTGCTGGAGTTTAAATCCCATTGCAAAGTCTCCATTGGATGTCAGTTCCCTTGGATGGCAGAAAGTCAACATCACCAGCATACGATTATGTCTGTGGGAAGGTGCAAGTCGATGTCGAGTTGGGGGCGAATCAGTGAGATTTTTTGCACGTCTCTCAGGGCTGCTTCTAGGTACACTATGAATAGCATCGCAGACAATGAGTTCCCTGTGGGGTGCCTCTGTTGCTTGTGAACTGAATGTCATCTGTTCCCAAGTATTGAACCTGGAAGGTGGTGTGCTGGAGAAGATGTGGAATTAGTGCAACGTCGTCTTTGTCAAGAAACAAGGCAACACCTTCGATTAGCTTCGGAGTTGGCATCGGGATATAGCCCAATGGTAGGACCAGATTACGTCCTCGGTGCTTCTCCTCGTTCTGAAACCACTTTAGGTGGGAGATAGGAATTGATATATTTGCTGCCGATATGGGACAATTCTATAAGAGAAAACACCGTGCGCAATGCCGTCAACAGTACTGTTGGTCGTACATTTGGCTACTACACCGAGTGATGTACGATTGTACATGCCCACCAACTGCACCGGAATACCAGATGAGACGCTAAGAGCCTGATTTGGTGCTCCATGCTCACACTCGAGCATGGCACATGTTGTGTTCAGTAGCTTCAGGTCATGTTCTTTGGGTGGCCGACTCACAATATACGTGTGTGTGTGTGTGTGTGTGCTTGTGTGTGTGTGTGTGTGTGCGTGCGTGCGTGCGTGTGTGTGTGTGAGAGTGTATGTGTGTGTGTGTATGTATGTATGTATGTATGTATGTATGTGTGTGTATTTGTGTCTACTGCTGCTGCTGCTGCTGCTGCTGCTGCTGCTGCTGTTGCATGATGCTGTGCTTCTGACGGTCATTCTATATATACATTTCTCCAACATGCAATCGCAACAGCTCGTGTAACCATGACGAGCTCTGCTTCATGCTCCAGAAAATTATGCATATGAGAATGGGAGCGTTGACAAGAATGGCTAGCCTGAATTTCTGCATAACAACCTGTTCAGAACTGTCAGTACTGTACCAGAAGAAGCGTCGTGGCCTGACCGTCATCCTACTTTTAATGTGTGGCAGTCTGTGTGAAGTTGAGCTACCATGTGCGCACAGGAATAATATACGTCGGAAAAATCCTTGCCTATTCATTCTCTGGCACCAACAGAACTTGAGCCCTGACAAACTGCAAACCAAATGCGACTGAATGCTCTCCGATTCCTATTCTCTTGAAAGAAAATAAAGCCAGAAGAAGTAGCAATATGAAAATGCACCAAGTTTCTTCAAGCCTACAACTAACGTTCATTGGCAGTATCAATTGTATGAACAGATGCTGGTCCACATAAATTGGAAGCTGATGGTGACCCTCGGCATGGTTCCACAGACACAACAAACTTGCTACCAGCAGATAGCCCAGTGATGTCGTGGGAGAACGCTGTGTCCGTTTCGCTGCCCGCCGATGTAGTCACAGTTGCTGTGGTCAAATTGAATGCTACTCCAGACAACAGCGTGCGATTGTACACTATATTGTAGTGAGACAGTTTTCCATTGAGTGTTGCTAAGGGGGGCCTGTTCCATGTCAAACGGATACTATTACTGTCACTTGAAGTGGCTACGTTCTGCACCATCCCTGTGGGTACTGTGGTATGCAGAAAAAAAGGAAAAGATGAAAACACAAAAACAAAGATTCCAACACTCAATCTCAACAGTCACACTACATATTTACACGGTCTCTTTCCTGCCAACCCCTTTCAATCTACACCAAACATTTGCGAGCATTGACCATCCACAATGGTAAAATGTATAAAACCCATGCATGTCTATAAAGAAGGAAGACAACACCTCACAAGGGTGAACGACTGAACGTATTACGACAACAGTAGGCAAACAATGGACAAACAAGGAGCAGAACTAATGAGTTCTTGACGACCTACTGTAGAACGGCTAATTGTGCGCTAAGCCCTGTTAACGAACATGGAACATCTACCACTCATACCTAGTCTGATGATCATGCATCCTCTGACGATGATGTCATTGCTATGTACATGTATGCGCATCCTATGCGCACCACTCTCCCACGCGTGCTGTCCAAATCTTGCTTTGCAAAAAACTCCTTTGTCATTTCTGTTTTCCGACGACTTGACTGTTCACTGGTTTGTCCGTCAGTTGTCAATTTTCCCTTCCCTCTCAACCCCATTCGGCTGGGGATTACTATCTCTCCGTCACTATCACCATAATTTCCTCAATCACAGTGTCAGTACAACTCTTGTCAATATTCAATAGTCAATATACTTGTCAACACTCTTGTCAACATACTTATATCGGGTGAGGGTAGTCTATCTCCGCAGCTGGCTCATTTCAATAACTACTGGTCGCAGCTCCTGCCCATGGCAGGCCGACCGTCTCTCCTTCACACTCTGTGTGCTCCAGGTCACAGTTCCTGCGCAGAGCAGGCCTCTCTCTCTCTCTCTCTCTCTCTCTCTCTCACACACACACACACACACACACACACACACACACACACACACACACACACACACACACACACACACACACACACACACACACACTTGTACTTACTTGTACTTGCTCATTGCCAAAACTGGTCACGTGGGTCTCCCCGGGAGAGGGGAGAGAGATTCAAAAGGCATCTTGGAAAGATGACTCAATTGGCCATTGAACCACCCAGCGGCCGACACCTCCTGAAATCCCCAAACTAGGGTGGACTTGAAATGATCCCACTTATGGGCTCACCACACCTCAGTAAGTGGGTGAGGACAAGGTGCAGAAAAAGGATTGACGGCATCAGGGTATCCGTCCCGGGATCCAACTGCAGGTACCCCTGCCCCCAGTGAAGGTAATACTTGGTACTAGTGTGGGTGGCTAAATCAGAGTGGATCTGCTATAAGCTTCACTAGCACCATTGATTACACAAGAGTTAATCTAGCCAGAAGCAGTCCATGGCTAACAGGTATGTATACTTCAAATAGAAAGTATATGAACCCTGAAACCAACAAAGGTGGTAGGTACAATACACCTTCAAGCAAGCGTCTTCGAAAATCACCCTGGAGTGCAGTAGAGAGTTTTTTTGCTCTGGTTTTCAGTGGTGTATTTTTGGTAAGGTGAGCCCATTGTGGCTAGACTTTACAATAATGAGCTCAGGATTGATAAGCGTAGATGTCCAGGACCAATTTGGCGATCCTGATCCAACTGTTGGCGCAATGCCGGAGTCCAGCTCTCAAACTTCTCTTGCCCAGCTCGTAGAATTGTTCCAAGCCGAGCGAAGCGCAGCGGAAGACAGGGAGAAGAGGCTTAAGGTTCGCATAGACCTGTTGACTCAACAAGTACAATCTTTGACGCTGATGATCACCAATGCTACTTTGCATTCGGTTGAGTCAACATCAACTAGCTCGGCCGCCATTGCCAGTGCAGGCGAGAAGAAGAAACGTAAGCACACAGCAGCACAGCAGAGTGGAAGCAACAACAGAAAAGACCGTACGACCTCTAGTACGTTGGCGTCGGTTGAGACCCCGCTTGGTTCAATCGGCGACTTTCAAACGGATTCAAATAGTGATTCCCACGACACCCAGCATGGTCAGGTCACGGCTGGCGATGCAAGTGATGCGCTTTCCCGTCTTCAAAAGTTTGAAGATTTGTCCGAAGATAGTGATTGCAATGGTGCACAGTGGAAGGTCGTCACATCGAAAAAACCAACAGAGAGAAAGAGTGTCTTGTTCATAGGAGATTTGAAGAAGGATATGTCAGTGGAGCAGCTGGAAAACTTCGTTGTGAGCAGAGCGGATAGTGCTGGTGTTTCTGTTCGTGTCTACAGTTCCAAAGTGTTTTCGAAGGCAGACTCGTCATCTGCACGGATTGTTATAAACTCTAGCACCAGCGGTTTTGTTCAACACCGACGATTCTGGCCCAAGCCAGTGTACGCCAGGCAGTGGAAGTTTGAGGACACCAAGAAGCCCCAACATGAATCCAATGATCGCTCCAATTCCGTCGCCAACGAGTCTGTTGGAGATGGACAGGCTATGGACTGAATCGTCACCCATGGATCTGTCAGCAGCAATTGCGTTTCTGAACGTGTGTAGTTTGCGCACTAAAGTAGCTGAAGTCAAGGAGTTCATGTCCTCAAGGGGCATACATCTGTTTGGAATTGCAGAGACCTGGCTTAAACCTTCAGTAACTGATGGCGAGATTTCAATTCCTAACTATACATTGTTTCGTAAAGACCGCCGATTGCATGGGGGAGGTGTGTGTGTCTACTTTCATAAGTCGCTAGCAATACGTCGCAGATTGGACTTGGAATGTGAGACCTTAGAACTACTATGGCTTGAGCTTGGCACTGGCGAGCAGAGCATACTCGTTGGATGCGCATACCGACCACCCAACATGCGTGCTGCATACTGGGAAGATTTCGAGGAGAACATTGAGTGTGCTTGCCAAGGTCGTCAATCATCTACTGTGCTTATTGGTGATCTGAATGTTGACTTTGGCAACACGCAAACTGGTTCTGCACACCCCGTACATCGCATCCTCGCCCGTTTTGGCTTACAGAATTACGTGAACGCTCCTACCAGAGTCACGAGTCACTCACAATCTACCATAGACCTATTCCTGTCCACCACCCCCATTCAAGGTCCTTGTGAAATTGTGTACCTGGATATCAGCGACCATTATGCTGTCTTAGCTCGTCTTCCTTGCAAATCTAGCCCAAGACGCCAGGGTGAAACGATGACAAAGAGCCGTCGCCTTCATCGTGTCGATTGGAATACTTTTCAAGTGGACCTAGCCTCTACACTGAATTCATCATTTAACGAGGATTCAATCGATAGTATGGCATGCTCTGTCACATATGCCATTGTTACTACTCTCAATAAGCATGCTCCGATCACTTTGCGCCATCGTAAGGAACGTCGTCCTTGCCCTTGGCTCACAGATGAACTTGTCGCATGTGTTCGAGAGCGAAACCGGCTTCACCGTCGCCTTCGGCGAAATCGTGCAGATGATATACTACGTGCTGCTCACCGAGAAGCAAGAGCCAAAGCCAGGCGCCTTGACCGGCGGCTGAAAAATCTCTATTTCATAGAGCAATGTGCTAAAGCAGATCAGAAGAAGCTTTGGGCAGTCATGAACACCGTAACAGGCAGAACGAAGAGTCGGCACGCACCACAAGTAACTGTCACAGAGCTAAATGATGCATTTGGAGCCATTGTCCATGATCCCCATCGACCAGCCACATTGCCAATGCCAGCTGGTCCAACTGGCTCAGTGGGACTGACATCTTTCACTGCAGTTCAGATTCCTGATGTTTCCAAGTGCTTACAGTGCATCAACCCCACGAAAGCTACTGGAAGCGATGGTGTTCCTGGTATAGTACTTAGCCGCTGCTCAGTCACCCTAGGTCCGTATGTAACTCGTATTATAAACAGATCCCTATCCGGTGGAAAGGTGCCAGTTTCCTTCAAGAGATCACATGTGAGCCCACTCTTCAAGGGAGGCGATGCGACATCAGCAAAGAATTATAGACCTGTTTCATTGTTACCTATCGTCTCACGTATATTGGAGTATTTTGTTAAGCAACAGATGACAAACTTCTTGAGTCGTCATTGTCTACTCCCCCCATCTCAGTTTGCATACCGTAAGGGTCATTCTACCGAGGATGCCCTGATCCTTGCCACCAACCGTTGGTTATTAGCTAAATCTGAACGCAAGCACACGGGCATCGTCATGGTTGACATGTCCAAAGCATTTGATAGAGTTGACCATCGCCAGCTTATTCAAATCCTCTTTGAGTTTGGGCTTGGTGGTGTGGTGCTGCAGTGGTTTTGTTCATACCTGTCCGAACGTCAACAGTGTGTCAAAATCAAAGACCAGATTTCAACGCCAATTCCATGCTCCAGAGGTGTTCCTCAAGGAAGTGTACTTGGACCTCTCTTATTTGTTCTCTACATAAGTGATATAGCGTCTGTGCTTCCACATGAAGTTTGCAATCAAGAGTTTGCAGATGATATCGTTGTTGATTACTCCGACCGTGACCCTGCTGTTGTTTGTGCTGTGCTCACGACAGCAGTCACCAATCTTTCGTCCTGGCTTGAGGACAAAGGTTTGCTATTGAACTCAGCTAAGACTCAAGTGATGTTTATTCGTCCCAGAGGTTTGTTTGACGCTGCTCCGTCACTCGTCACCTGCAACAACAGTGTTCTGCAAGTCACACACGTGGCAAAATACCTCGGTGTGTTGATTGATGACCAGCTAACTTGGGCACCCCACATCGAGTTTCTGGCGAAAAAATTGGCGGCGACCACTGGACAGCTTTGGAGGCATGGCCGGGCCTTGTCACTGAAAGCACGTCGAATGTGGTATATGTCTATGATACTATCTCATCTCTGTTACGCCTCTAATTGCTTCTTTCCTGCGCTTTCACGGTCTCTGCTAAATTGCCTTGTAAAACTGCATAAGTCTGGTATTCGTGCTGTGTTTCAGGCTCCCCGCCGCACTGCAACAGCTCCCTTGCTTGCTAAGTTATCCATACCATCACTTCACCAAGTCCTTTTACAGAAGCTGCTTGTATTTGTTTTCCGGTCTATACACGGATCTGCAAGCTCTCTCTTTCAAGATTATTTTGTATTACTTGCCCAGCCTCAGATACCACTTGCTGATCGTATAGTCACCCGTGGGCAGCTGCATAATTTACTTCGCATCCCATTCCTACCCAATCCTGCTGGGAGATGTTCTATCCAATTTCTGGGCAGCACCACATGGAACTCTCTACCTGATGCTACCCGCTCTCTAACAAACCTTGTTCATTTCAAAAAATCTCTTTCAGATCTTGATCTCACTTCACTCCATTAGCTATTGACACACGAGTACGTTCTGTCCCCTGTCCATCATCAATATTATCTACATGTACAACCACAACACACATAAAATACACTGCTGCATGGTATTTTTATAATTGTCCTGCTCACGGTCATGACATCTTATCATATTAATCTATCATACTATTATATTTTTCATCATAGCCTAGGAGCTGTGGCATCATTTATGATCCACAGCAAGAAGGCAGCAATGCCTGTACCTATGGTGAAGTAAAACAAAGGTAACATAACAAGCAGCCGAGCCCGTTGGCAACAGGCCCAACACTATCTGGCATAAGTGTATACAAAAACTTCGTGACTTTTCAACGGTGTTTTTGAGCAAGAACCAGCTCAACAAACCGCGCCAAAGGCTGTCATCGACAATCCACATTCATGTTGAGGTAAGTTTGGTTGATCCCGAACAGATTCTCCACGGAAGCCATGCGTGTGAGAACGTTGCCAACTGGAACTCACTAGTCAAATGAAAAAAACTAACACGTCACTTGCTCAAAACTGACACCGTGACGAAGTGGAGCTCGCAGCTGGAACACGGAGTCCACCGGCACTTGCTGCCCTGAAGCTGGCCAGGCTCGTACTTACGCCAAAAAAATAAGTTACGGTCCGCGGCCCCATACTCGGAGTGAGAACATAAATCGGTTACGCTCGCACTGCAAGATGAAATATTTCAGTCGTCGTGCAACCAGCGCAGACTCCGGATCGGAATGTTGACGACCTGGCATTCTTCGCCTCTCTACAGTCAGACGTCTCCTTCGTCACCAAGGGGAATCGCAGGGACCTCCTGGAAGCCGTTGTAGAATGTTTGGAGGGTTATCCTGCCGAGAAAATACGAAGCTTGTGGATGTGCTTGAGCGACTCGTTTCACGGCATAATGTAGGTCGCGGGTTGGAACGACTGAATAGAGTCGACACCGATTCGTACACAGCTCTGGAAATAAAGAGGACGTAGCCAAAGTCCCGCGTCGGATCATCACTGCAGCTGAAAAGAATCGGAACGAAATGCGATCGGAAGCAGCGACTGTTGGCGATGCGGAGTCAGCGTCGTCAGGTGACAATGACACGAGCGACGAAGACTCTGAATAAACTCAATCTCATTCGTCTGACTTGCTTTTTTCTTTGAATATAGCTTGTAAACAGGTTAGACAATGCCACGAGTGTTATTCCAAGTCAAACGGAACAATTCACGAGCTGTGCTCAGCCTTAAAAAAAGTCACGAAGTTTTTTGTATACGGAGGAAGTACGTTTGGTTATTATTTAATGAGTTGAATTATTCCAGTGTTAATGGAAGAGAGCGTGTGGGTTCTACTCTTGAGTGTATATGAAACTGGAGGAAGCCTCCCCACATTTACTTAAAAAATCATTTCGCACCATGCATCAAAGTGTTGAAGTGTTCCCAAAGCAGACTGCACACAATCAGGCTTACCTGCATTATTGGTATTAGTACTTGTCAGTGCAGCTGGTCCACACACAGGCGTCCTACATGGTTTAATGGATATTGCATACCTGCTACCAGCAGTTAGCCCCGTGATTTGATAGGAGAAATCTGTTTGTGCTGGATCACCAGCTGTAACTTGCACACTGTTTGTAGTGAAATGACTTGGCCCTGTCTCCCCAGAGAGAATAGTGCGATTGTATACAACCATGTAGTGAGTCAAAGCTCCGTGCAGTGTTGCAATTCCAGGTCTGTTCCATGCTACAGTAGCGGTGTCGTGGGTTACAGCCATGATAGCTAGGTTTTGGACCGGAGAGGTTGGATCTGAGTGATAGTTGGAACCAGCACAAGAGAATAATTACACACAATAGCACATCAAATATTCATATCGGAGACTCAAAACCTTAGTCTGTGGTAGCAGAGGGGTTCGAACATTCAGAGAGAAAACCTTTTTCTTTGCAGCCAAATTCGCCCTCATGTCGTTACAGTACTTGTGGGATCACTACAGTCCATTCATCGGAAACTGGCCCGCTGGCTTTTGAAAGTCGGATTTGGGCCGAATTGAGGATCAAAAACCCACTTTAAATCTCAAAAATCTGGGTTTTGGATCTGCTTTTCCATACATTTTGCCATGGCATACCTGTCCTAATTTTGTAGAACCTGGCTGAATTTCTATTTCCCTGTTCTTGAACTTTTCTGGCCTCAAATGTGGCAAGGAGTAATTGCACGGGTCACACAATGCAGGATGTACTGTTGTTTTTACGATATCTACAACTATGTGAGAGAGACACCAAAAAGTTAGGGTGCCAGTTTCCAATGAATGGACTGTAGAATGCATTCATTTTTTGATTTGCACCCCAGGTCGTAGAGATGTATTCAATGTATAGGAGGTATCGGTTATAGCGTGGGTGCTTGAAAAACGGCTATCTATTCTTATTTCCGATATTTCTTACGCACGATAAATCAAGTGTGACATATCAGATGCATGTGCGCAGTGACAGGATGGCCACCATACATACAACGTGTCCTTGCTATGCATGCGGGTGTTCATAGTCCCATACATTTGCCATGTGGCTATGCAGTATATGAGATACATGACAGCAACAGTTGAAACTGAACCTGCAGCACTACGATGCAATGCGAGTCGGATCAGAACTGTATTGGACAGATGTTATTACTACAGGCGATACACTTTGTACTATTATGATCAGTTACCACCACTGCACAAAGGTCGTTGACGCTGCAAATTTTATTCCAAGTTTTCGCCCTTGGGGCTTCATCAGGGAGTAAAATAATAATATGAATTGGCTGCAGTGGAGCCTCCGTGTTCTAAAAAAACACTTTGTACTACTTCAAAGTAGTCTGGTATGTTTTGCTACACAAAATCCATTCTGAGGACCGATATATTCTACTATGCGATAACATTGTAAGAATAAATGTTCACTTGAAACCCATGTTATGATTATGAAAATATGAGAGGTCATTCTTGTAAGCAGTATATTTTTTTACACCACGCTATAACCGATACTCACTGCATTCCTGTTTTCAAAAATGTTGGGGGTTGCATGTCCTTCTGCAGAATAGCAACTTCCAACTTTTTTTCCAACCCAATCTTTTGAGAAGTTTGATCAAAAAATGAAGACTTGAAGCTTATGACCGGAATATTCTCAGCATCACGGAGACCTGGCTCAACGGAAGTAGTGTTGACTTGCTGGACAATAGCTTTGTCTTCTATCGCTCAGGTAGAGCCTCGTTGAGCAGGCGTTGGAAACCTCGTCAAAAGCACTTGTCCAAAAATACCATTTGGTGCCAATTCTACTCTGAACAAATCGTAACTGTGAGATTGCTGTCCTCACCCAAGCCTGGATCAAGGTATGTGTCACTGTCATCTGTTGCTACGCTCCCACGTTCCAAAGAGCAACATACTGTCCAAGCGAAACAGGCAATAGAGAGGTTAAGATGCACGTTATTTCTGACGTGACGTGAAAGTTCAGCTTGCGTCATTTCAACTTATTTCGCTCGCGCCTCGAAAAACAATGCGAGTGACCTGCAGCTCACGTCAAAATTGGGAAATTTGGAGTTTTACACCAAATTTGACGTGAATTTGCACGTCACGTCGGAAATAACGTGTGTCTTAACATCTCTATTCTAATCTACTCCCAATTAGGAAATATTGTCAATCTTGTGAAACGTAGAGATGAGATTTGGATTCTTGGCAATTTCAAAGCAAAGCTTGGGGTTCTCCTTGAAGTGTAATGGTGACCCCCTCCACCATCCTGACTGACACTAGCTAGTATTCATGGTGTTGTGTGAATGTCTCCTAGTACAAGTACGTGTACTAGCTGCTTCTGTTCGTTGCTGTGTGCACTGTTTGTGTTCTTTCCTGTGTACATGAGTACTTGCATGGCGTTGTCGTTCAGGGATGAGTCGTGCGTGACTCCTTGTTCCACTGCATGTGCGGTGTGCTTCTTATCTTCTAATCTATAGGCTTCTTGCGGTTGGTGTCCGCTTTCTCTTCATGATCATGAGCCACTGCGTTGTATAGACTGCATGACGTGCTAACGGTGGCTGCCGTGCGGTGTGTGCGATTCACTGCATTCCTGACACTGCTGCTTGCAGGCGCATACATGTACTGCACTTTCGCGTGCTCTGTACTTTAGTCTTTAGTTCCGGTTCGATGCACCATGCGCATGCGTCCGGTATGGTGCGAGATGGTTCTTGCTCTCCCAACATTGTTTTTAGTTAGTTCTTTTTCTTAGTCCCAACAATAACCTCATGGAATTAAATCAGTGTGAAACGTAACTATGAGTTCGGTTGTGGGTCTGCAGTAGTCCTAGTGACACGGTTATAGTACATCCTCAAGGATCTGAAAGCTCAGTTGGTTGCTTCTCCAAGCATAGAACCAGCAATGGCAAAGGCGAGGGCCTGGTTGACTTCTGGCTGATCATTTCAAACACTCTTTTCAAACCTAGTATGTGTCACTGATCCCCATGCTTTGAGGATTGGCTGTCTCATGCAAAAATGGCCAGCCAGTACGGAACATAATTGAGAATGAGAAGCTACAGACTAGCTGAAGCAAATGAGCTCTGTTTCACCGTTACAATCTCTCAACCAGACAAACCACTCAGAAGTTTCACAGACTCCCTACCGGAATGTTCACAAAATCGGTTGTGGCGACAAAAGCGATTAGGCCGGCTGCAGGGACACCGTAATGTCGCACCCGCCCCAGCACCATTCAAACAATTCCCTTTGGCAGTTCACGGCACGAACTTCAACAGAGCCCCGTGAATGCGTACCAGGGGAAGGCTAGACAGCATGTCTCTAGACATCAATAGGCATCGTATGAAAAGCCAGTCAATAGCACTAAAGAGCGAAAGCCTTCGTCACGGTTCGGTTTCACTCGCGCACCGGGCCCGAGCTGGCAGCACAAACAAACGCCGGGCGCGAGCTGGCAGCACAAACAAACACCGTACTCACACGAGACCGTTGGGCAAACGGATGGCCACAGCCATCAAAAACAGGAACAAACCCATCCACGGCTCTTTCTCTTGCTAGCTGTGCTGCTGCGTGCATCCAACTGTTTTGCAATTTCTCCCTCCCACCCACGCCTCCTGGTATTTATTATCGCTCTACACTATCCTACGTCTCACAATGAGTACCACTCAGCATGATGGTACTCCAAGCTACATTGTATGTTGATCTGTCCTAGCTCACTATTCTGGACAAAATATTAATTCAATTGCAATGAAGCGCCAGGGGCCGGCGGGGGCATTCGGCGGCTTGGTCTGATTCCTAGCTTGTTGGTAACCGGCTTGAGATTTCCAAGGTTGCTATGACAACGTGCAGTCATGCGCAGGGCCACCCAACATGCATTTGGGGCCCAGGAAAGACAGAAACGCGTTGCTAGGCAACAGCAAAAGCCCTCGGCGAGTATCACGCTACTCATGCAGCGCGCACGTTGGCTTAGGGTATCACGCTACCCTTGCGCTGCGGGGTACCACATTGCCCCTCGCTGGAATCAGACCCGCGCCCCGGATACCTTGCGCTGGCCTCCTGACGGCCAAACTCAACCAACTTGTGCGCTGTGACTGGGGTTGTGCGTGTATTAGCAACATAATGTGGCCCAGGTCGGCAGACTTTCAATTAGCCAAGCGAGCTACTCAGGCCAGGGTGCATGATCACTATTCGCAGCACTTATCGTCCATGCAGCAGTCGCGTTAACATTGAATCCTGACAGGAACTGGACTCTGTGTGGACAAAATTTGTAGCAACCATCCACAACGCAGTTTCAGACCACTTTGTTTGTTTGTTTATTTAGAGTCGAAGAACAAACAGGCAAATTTGCCTAATTACATGATATCGACTAAAAAGGAGAATAAATTATAAAAGGCCAATGAAGGTAATGACACTGAGTAGAGTGGGTAGTAAACTTTCACACGGCAAAGTTGCCAAAGGCACCACAGCTCCAGTCAAAGTGTATCCGAACTATCTGTGAAGCAGAAAGAACTTGACACAATTCTCAATGTCGAGTCTGATGACGCCAAACGGTCACAATTCTGTGAAGCACGCTCCAAAGTACTGCATTACATGGGTTCCATACTACGGAATGAGGGTGATCAGTTCTGGAACGAGAAGGCAGAATCAGTAGATTCCTTTCAACCAAACTCCTGGTCTTATGAACATGCTACACGGCAGCTAAGACAGCTAAAGTCAGTCGACTCACCTGAAGGATGATGGCAACTTAATCTCGGATACGTCCTGGAACCTCAACAAATTCAACGACTACCACACATCGATTTCCTATAGTGCCGCCTGGTAAACTCTCTCTCTCTCTCTCTCTCTCTCTCTCTCTCTCTCTCTCTCTCTCTCTCTCTCTCTCTCTCTCTCTCTCTCTCTCTCTCTCTCTCTCTCTCCCTCCCTCCCTGTAACATGATATCTCACATGGCAAGAGGGTGATGTGATACCCTACGCAAACATACATTCCATGAGTAGCGTGATACTCGCCAACTACAGCGTATTGTTGAGCTGCCAGCAATGTGATCGGCGAGTGAGTGAAACCTGATCCCCGCAAATGCTCCATTGGGGCCGCACAGGTTCCCTCTGCCCAGTAAGGATTCTGATTGTTGACTTGTAATCGCAACGTAGGACTTTCCAGTGCATATTGTGCAGAGCTCTGTTTGTACCGTAAATTGCAATAACGAAATGTTTGAATGGTGCTGAGCCGAGCGTCGGGTGTCCCTACACCCGGCCTAATTTTTGTTGTTGCCAAAACCGATGTTAATTGCCACCACCGGTACTTGAAACAGGGACTACTGCTATAGGCCAGCGGTTCCCTTCAGACTTCGAAACTCGTTCTTCTCGTGAAACTACAAAATCATTTCGCACCATGCATCAAAGTGTTGAAGTGTTCCCAAAGCAGACTGCACACAATCAGACTTACCTGCATTATTGGTATCAGTACTTGTCAGTGCAGCTGGTCCACACACAGGCGTCCTACATGGTTTAATGGATATTGCATACCTGCTACCAGCAGTTAGCCCCGTGATTTGATAGGAGAAATCTGTTTGTGCTGGATCACTACCAGCTGGAACTTGCACACTGTTTGTAGTGAAATGACTTATCCCTGTCTCCCCAGAGAGAATAGTGCGATTGTATACAACCATGTAGTGAGTCAAAGCTCCGTGCAGTGTTGCAATTCCAGGTCTGTTCCATGCTACAGTAGCGGTGTTGTGGGTTACAGCCATGATAGCTAGGTTTTGGACCGGAGAGGTTGGATCTGAGTGGTAGTTGGAAACAGCACAAGAAAAATAATCACACACAATACCAGAAAAAATACAAGGACAAAACAAGACAAACAGAATACACTCCTTCATCTGTTCAGTGGGAAGTGAACTTGTGCTTGTAACATGAAGACACTTCCAGAACAAATATACCGTGGGTCAGCGCCTTTAAAGCCATGGCCCTATATTCGAAACACCGCTGCTTTAATACTCATAAAAAGGACACACTTCAGGCTCATTACAAACATCTTGAAAGTTTTTGTCTTCACAAGTATACTTTCAAGCCTTCTCATCAGGTGAAATAGAGGCAAGGGAAAAGGAACAGGAACAGTGGATTAAATACAGTAAGAAGGTGTTTTCTCGCATTTGCACCTTTGTGTCATTATTGCAATTTTCGCTGTTTACTTTAGCTATCTTCTTTCTTTCTTTTTTTTTGCGCTGTTTTACCACCTTCTTACTGTATTTAATCCACTGTTCCTGTTCCTTTTCCCTTGCCTGTATTTCACCTGATGAGAAGGCTTGAAAGTATACTTGTGAAGACAAAAACTTTCAAAATGTTTGTAATGAGCCTGAAGTGTGTCCTTTTTATGAGTATTATCGCATTTTTGTCTCAGAGGAAACTGTTTACCGCTGCTTTCCTAGATATTTTAGATGCAAAATGACTCACCCACTACGCCATGCCATAAAAGTCAAAGTCCACACAGAAATTTTTACTTGTTCACCCTTCCTGCTGGGCTGTAAGTTTATTAGCATTGTATTGTACTTATTCCTTCATTTTTGCAAAACATGCTTCAAATGTCATTCCATTTACGAAGCCCATGGCTTTATAACTGAGGCTGGCTTTATAATTGAATATGCCGCCATGGCTGTGAAGGTGCGGACATACGGTAATAGCCAGCAAGACAGGTGGGAAAAGGACTACAGCAAAGACGGCTGCCGTTTCACTCAGGGCCAGGGCTAAGCAACTAAGCACATGCTTTCATTCGTCTCCACATCGAGCACAGCATGTCTATTATAGAGTGACCTGCTGCTGCTGCCTACAATGTCGCTGTTAGCTGTCGATTATAGAGTGACCTGCTGCTGCTGCCTACAATGTCGCTGTTAGCTGCGGTGGGACATTTGAGTCGAATGACCCCACATCCTCTTTTACACCTCCACTGTGTACATGCGCCTTCCGTGCAGCGGGGTAACTGTTGCCTTTTTGCATGCAGGATTTACATGCTTGCTTTGCGCCTCACTTTCTTTGCCTCTTTTGTTTTCATCGAGTTCACTTGCACACTGTACTTGTAGATTGTAGCAATACAGCGGCTATGTAGAATTGATGAGAGTGTTGTAGGCTTTCACCCATGTAGCTGCAATAGTCAAATGCAACCCTTGGCATCAGAAATGTCCCTCCCTACTGGTAAGAAAGAACCCTTGCCGCTAAGTTGAGAATATCCGGGCACCTGAGTGTTTTTCAGACGGGAGTGGCGCAACACACAGATACGCCAGTCCGGCATTCTTTTCTCACGTGCTCATGACGACAGTCGTGAGTCAGTCAAGTGTCAGTCTGTTGGCAAAATGCGCGAGCTCCGAGGTTAGGAGCAGTCACCTTCTTTCATTTGAAGTGCAATTAGCACTGAAGTCAAAACCTCTCAGTTTCTTGCAAGGAGAATACCAGGAGTTCGAACATAACTATTACCGGAATCCCACTTCTGCTGGCTGCTATATTCAACTGGAAAGTTACACACCAACCAAAAATACAAAGTACATAGTTGTTTAAGGTGGAACGCTCCCCGCAGTAATTTCTATAGCCGATTCTATAGGACCCATATCATCCTTATTAGTCACTGGTTTGCGGGAAAGACACAAACGGGAAAAGTAACTGTTGACTGTCACCACCAGGATTCGAACCAGGGACCTTCGTTTGAGGCCAGCGAGTGGGACACAGCCCTCACTGTAACCCACCTACTTCACGTACAAACTAGCACGCATTATAGTCAGTTTCAAAAAGATTAGCAATCCTGGCGATCGCCCGGGGAGTTTGCCGTCTTACCGTATGAGCGCTCGAGCGCTGCCTGGAAAAACTCACTGTGAACTCGAAGAAATATTCCGCGCGAAAGCATGAAAAATGACAACTCACTGACGTCGGTACTCGTACATGTTCGTCTGGTTTACAACAAATGATTTCTTCCTCGTATCGATATGGAGTCAGACTGTCAGAGAGGAGCTGGTCGAGGACATGTCGAAAGTGTGGTAAATTTTTGACGAGCGGGATGCGTCCCAATTCGTTTTGTGACCAAATAGATTCTTTGAGCTGCCGCGGATGCAATTTACTCTCACGATGTGACGAAAACGACATCGACACAGACTCATCCCCAAGGCCTTGATGTGGCAAAGCTATCCGTGTGACTTCGACGACATTTTTGAGAAAAGCAGACGCGTGTGAAAGCTGATAGAAGACGGCGTTGACTCCTAAATTCAAATAAATAATTGGCGATCTTCAAAATACTAAAATAATTCTCAAACAGAAATCGATCGATCGATGTGCCAGTGTATTCAACAACACGTAGCTACAGCGCAATGACTTCCGTGTTCACTCACACGGTTTCAGTGTTGTGTGTGTTCACAACTTCACATGGCGTGAGCCAGTCAAGTGTCAGTCAGTTCGGCAGGAAACGCAAGCTCCAACAACAAGTCGTTTGGCGCAGCCACCTTCTTTGTCCGCTTGTACCAGCGTGATCACCAAAACAATGAAAAAATGAAGAAAAAATATTTGACTTGAAGATTTGTTGGGATTTGAACTCACAACTTCATGGTCTGCAGACAGTATTCATAACCACAAGGCCAAAAAGGAAGGGATAAATCGTGGTTTTTGATAACAAATCGATACTGGCTTCCAGGGCAAATTATAAACCATGGGAAAAGGCCAGAAACCTGGCCGAAATTCTAACTCCTTAACGGTTGGTCCAATTGTTCCGAAACCTTCACAGAACAATTTGCCGTGCCCTAACAAGCCATTTTATGTACTTTGTTGTCCAAATTTCCCTTATCTTCATACTTTTTAAGACCCAAACTTGATTGCTAATCTTTTTGAAACAGACTGTAGTGTGCTTAATTAACGACAAACCAATCACGCAAAAGACAAAGAAGCGTTGAACTGGAGAGAGTCTGTATATCCTGGGTGGGCACCAATTCTGCATGCACGTCAAGAAGGAGGTGAAATATTCCATTTGTTTGTCTAATCCCGGTGGGAAGTTGTGCGTAGTGTTCGGGATGATGCATGCATTCGGTGTGGTGATGGCAGTTGAGGATATTACTACTGTCGTAGATGAGTCATGAAATACACAGTCAGTAACCGTTACTAACCTGCATCAGATGTGTTGATTGACATGATTGTTGCTGGTCCACAGGATATGTTTCTACAGGCGCTAACTGACAATGCATACTGGCTACCACGGGACAGGCGTGTGACGACCGTTGAAAACCGTTGAACTGTCTGATCAGTCACGTTCTCATGAACAACCATCATGGTTGGCGGCGTTTCCGTCACTCCGGATTGAATAATGCGTTTGTATTCAACCTTGAAGTGAGTTAATATTCCGTTTAGAGTACGTGCCGGTGGTTTTTCCCAGCTCACATTTACCTCGTTGCCACCAGATGATAGGGACAATGCCAACAGCTGAACCTGGCCCTCGGGATCTGGAAAGGAACGACATTCGCGTCACACGTTAGCATAACACATTAAAAAAAGTATCGTGTCCGTTCCCGTAGGGAACTGACGACGGCCGCTAACACAGGGTACACCCTAGCAGCAGATGCAGCGCCTAACGGTGGGGGTGAGGGGACAAGTCTCACCACCACTGGCACAGATGCAGCGCCTAACGGTGGGGGTGAGGGGACAAGTCTTACGACCACTTGCACAGATGCAGCGACTAACGGTGGGGGTGAGGGGATAAGTCTCACGACCACTGGCACAAGTGCCGAGAAACCCCATTAGCCGCATCCATGTACCGCTTGGGCTTGGCCACAAGCTTCCAGTTAACTGTGGGTAGCAGCACGGCTGGAAAAACCGCTCCCAGGTAGGACTTGAACCCACTGCCTAACACATCCACAGACTACAGGCTACAATCACCTACGGTATTTTACCGGTTGTAAGTCAACCCCGGTTATAGGCCGACCCCCGTATCCAGAGGTCTCAATTCTGCTTTTCAAAGTTATCACCCAACGAAGCACTACTAACTACTCCCTGCTACTAACACATCAACAAATCATGTAACACATTCCTTAATGGAGGGTATAACGTCCCAATCCTTGAAAAAGGCCAATAAACTGGCAAAAGTGTGTACACACGGTGCACTCGTGCATGCAGTGCAGGTCATTTTACTGATAGTTCCCGGTTATAAGTTGAATCCCGATTGTAAGTCGACCCCCACCCTTTCTCCTTCTATTTTTCGTCGTAAAAGGTTGACTTACAACCGGAAAAATACGGTAACACATCCACAGATTGCAGACTACAAATTCAAATTCAAATTCAATCCAGCATCGGCAATGTCTTGAGCAGAAGACAAGCGACCAAGTGAAGGGGAAGTGCATGCAAGTGCAAGAGGCACAAGGAGAGCGCACCGAAAACAGTGCAGCAGTGCAGCACGGCAGCGACTGCAAGCGGTGCCAACGTACGACTCGTGTACAGGATAAAAACGTCTGTGATGCCGTAGTGCTGTGACCAGCCCGGCTCACACAGGACCATAATGATGATGGGAGATGTGTATCAAGCGCGCGGTCAGTTGACCTTTGAGTGTGATATTGTACATGGCTGTAGTGCAACAACAAACATAGCCAGGAAGGGAGGGTCTCTGAATCAAACTGCCATGGTGGGTGAATAAGGTCCAGCCAAGGATAAAGGGAGCCAACTTTCAGTGAGGTCAGTGTTGGGCCGCTACAAACATTCAGTCACACTTAACTTTCATGAAACAAGTTCAAAGTCTATCTCTCACTATTAGTCTAAATTAAACCCATGTGCGCACAGCTCAACTAACCTTTGTTGCCAGTTTGAATTGTTCCCGAGTCGAGTGGTCCGCACACAACCACCAAGCTACTTGATGGTGTTGATCTCCGGCATGGTTCAACAGAAAACACATATTCACTGCCAGATGATAGATTGGCTACATCGTGTGAGTAATCCTCCTTAGTGGCCAGTGTTACATTAACATCCACAGAATTTGATATCATATGATGCGCGATGCCAGCCAACTTGGTTCGATTGTACACAATCTTGTAATGGGTCAATGCTCCGCGCAATGTTTCAAGGTTGGGTCTGTTCCATGTTACTCTCACAGTTTGCCCAGTGCCCATAACTCCCAGATTCTGGACAGGAGACGTCGGCTCTGCAGATGGAAATAATGGGAGTACAAAAGACTGGCAAAGTTTCAAATCAATAGCTGTGTGCATACATTATGGTAGGATGAATAATAATTATGTCTTAATGTGTGCAAGCTCCACTGCAGCCACTTCATTACATGAAAAAAAAAAAAAATCACGGTTCGCGTGAGACTCGGCCAAAGGCCCAGTTTTCCGCATCCGCAGGAACGCCACCACCCTCTTGGATCAAGGCTGAAAAACCTTACCTTAATTAGAACATACTACTTAAGTAAATAGGCGTCGAGGCGACAATAGTTTTAGAATTGCGATCAACAGTTAAGTTAATTAATTAGAACTCTGTCAATACGATTTCCACATAACAATTTCTGATAATTAGAACCTCGAACTGGGTATGTCCGGTTAATTAGAAGTCCCACGGAATCCACTTACATAGAAAATGTGTGGGATTTGTGCTGATAATTCGAAGTTAGCAAACCATAATTAGAAGTTCACTTTAATTTCTGCAAATCACTTTGGTTTGCATGTGCAGGCAGTTCAGTGTCCACACTAAATCTGTGTCTAAGGTGCGTAGTGCAATTCTGCGTGTCAATGCGAGCATTTTGACATACATAATGTGTTGTGGGCACTTGTTTGGATAATTAGGGTGCGTTCTTAAATCCTCTCGGAAAAGTTGGAGACTCTCCGAAAAGTTCGAGAGCTGTTCTTATATCCTCTCCGACTTTTAGGAGGCTCTCCAAAGCTCTCCAAGCTCTCCAAGCTTCAGAGGTGGTTGAAACTTGGAGATTCCCGCGGTTTGGGATCAGCGCATGCGAACTACGACTAAAAGCCACGTGTTCATCATGAGTGTACGCATTTCCCTTTTCGCATACGCACATACATTCATCACTCAAGATCGCGGCCCCTTTGACGCTTCATTTTGCTTGACATGTGCAAAATATCTCCGAATTCTTCGAGACCCGTTCTTGAGTAATCCCAGTTTCTTCGACTACTCTTTTCTTCTTCTTTTAGAAGCTAGAGAATATAAGAACGCACCCTTAGAATGTCCGGATAATTAGAAGTTCCCCCCCCCCCCCCCCTCCGCATTTTGGTGTTCGAATTATCAGGATTCCATCTGTACAATATCTCAATTGAGATACTGATTGAGATATTGTAATTTGCAGCGAAGAGACCACTTGAAGATGGTGTGTGTAAGGTTTTTCATGTAATGAATAATATGGCACTTTAATTGTCCCTGAAATATGGCAGTAGATATTTCTGTTTTGCCATGGCTGGCACACACTGATATGCGTGGAATTAGTAGAAAGAGAGTGCACACAGTCATACAATGTCACCAGAACGACATGCACAGATTTAAACGCCGTTTTCATTTGACTCTCATCAGAATTCGTCATCACACTGAGAACTGAACTACAAAGAAACTACTACTTCTGACGAGTGACATGAAAACGACGTTTAAATCTGTGCATGTTGTCACTCTGGTGTCTGCCTATAGCTTTACACTTGAAAACACCTCCATCTTACATGGTGGAGCACGTAAGATGGAGGTGTTTTCAAGTGACATTATAACTTCCCCATTACGTCTCCTTTATTCACTTTTGTGGAGGCAAGGGGTGGTGGTCTTTGGAGTTCAAAAATAACATAAAAAGTGGATACAGGCCAGTGGGCTGTAAAGACCTGATGTTCTTTGAAAAATGAAAGACCACGCAACCATGATGTAAAGTCCTTTGCTGCATAGTTGTCTGATCTCGTAAAAAAGGGGACTTTTGCAGCTTAGCCCTTTACACATACAGGCACTGGAGTGCTGTGTATGGCCTGCATGCACACTACACACTGCACACATCACAGTAAACATTGCCTGTACACTACACGCTGAAAAAAGTTCTGGAAGTTGCAAGCTTGAAAGTCAAAACAGCAAAGATCAAGAAAGAGACCTTGCACGGGATCTTTTGGGGCACAAGTCCGCGTGACTTACGCATGCGCGCAAATCGGGCCAGCTCGTTGGGCTGGCGCATGGCTGCTAACTTGCGTTAGCATGCTATTAATAAATGCTCATTAAACATTGCATGCATACTACACACATCATAGCATAGTAAACATTGCATCCACGATGATGGCACGGGCATTTACTTTCCTCGTATGGGATGATGCAAGTACTTCAACCTCTTCACTACGAGTTTTACCAAGAGTGCATAAACAAGAGTATGCAACTGTGGTTATGGGCCAGATGCGCGGGGTGCTGCCTCCATTACGTAACTGCAGCTGAATGATGTAATGAAGAAAGCGCGCCGCGCATCTGGCCCATAGAAAAGAGATCACAGTTGCATACTCTTGTTTATGGACTCTTGGTATTACTTGAAGTACTCGTCTCATGCAATGGCGGATTCAATTGGCTTGACTACTACAGTCAAATCTGTCGTAAGCGACCGCCCCTTGGTGCAAGAAAAAGCGGTCTCTTACGGTAGATGGTCTCTTACGGCAGATGTATGGTAAATCCGGCATACCGGGCATGCATATAATTATGCTTCCATGTACTCAAATCGACGAGAATAATGTGATTTTTCCTATCATTAAATGATATGAAAAATCACATTTTTATTGGATATTGGGGCGCACTTGCAAGACAGCGCATTTTCACACCTTGCATATGGCATGCCGTTGACAGCACACTGGCAAGTACAGTTTCACACCTGACTGAACGTAGGTCGCGGTCGCTTACAGCAGATTTGAATGCAGCCACCGTGCATGAAATCGTGGTCGCTGGTCGCGCACAGCAGATGGTCGCTCTGGACAGATCAATTTGTATGTGAAACCTTCGGTGCACGGAAAATCGGTCGCTAACGGTAGATGGTCGCCTACAGCAGAGGTCGCTAACGGCAGGTTTGACTGTAGTAGCATACGGGGGGGGGGGGGGTGCTGCGAACAGTGATCATGCAGCCTTGTACGCACCGGAATAATGGACGTGGGGAGATCCCTGCTTGTTCATTATTTGACACCCACAGAACTGGAGAGTCTTGACAAACTGCAAACCAAATGCGACTGAATGCTCTCCGATTCCTATTCTCTTGAAAGAAAATAAAGCCAGAAGAAGTAGCAATGTAAAAATGCACCAAGTTTCTTCAAGCCTACAACTAACGGGGAGATCCCTGCTTGTTCATTATTTGACACCCACAGAACTGGAGAGTCTTGACAAACTGCAAACCAAATGCGACTGAATGCTCTCCGATTCCTATTCTCTTGAAAGAAAATAAAGCCAGAAGAAGTAGCAATGTAAAAATGCACCAAGTTTCTTCAAGCCTACAACTAACGTTCATTGGCAGTATCAATTGTATGAACAGATGCTGGTCCACATAAATTGGAAGCTGATGGCGACCCTCGGCATGGTTCCACAGACACATTAAACTTGCTACCAGCAGATAGCCCAGTGATGTCGTGGGAGAACGCTGTGTCCGTTTCGCTGCCCACCGTTGCAGTCACAGTTGCAGTGGTCAAATTGAATGCTACTCCAGACAACAGCGTGCGATTGTACACTATATTGTAGTAAGACAGTCTTCCATTGAGTGTTGCTAAGGGGGGCCTGTTCCATGTCAAACGGATACTATTACTGTCACTTGAAGTGGCTACGTTCTGCACCATCCCTGTGGGTACTGTGGTATGCAGAAAAAGGAAAAGATGAAAACACAAAAAACAAAGATTCCAACACTCAATCTCAACAGTCATACTACATACCGTATTTTCCCCAATAAACATACACGTCTCCAACACTTGCATGTTTCCAATAGTAGTACCAACACTAGCATGTTTCCAATAGTAGTACATGTCAGAATGATGTATTATTATTATTATTGGACTGAGATGGAGAGCCAAGGTTTAATTTATACAAAAGAGAAAGACCAAGGAACTACAAGTTACGCTATACTGTCCACTAACACCGCCAGTTACTAAACAATCAGCTCATGCGATAACATTGCACGACACTGACCGACGGTACTGACGTTCTACAACTAACTGGCTAACAGCTCTAGCACATCTTGGATGCGCACTCCAACAGCCTTCCAACTTGGAAGGTTCTAAGTTATAGAAATAACATAAGGAGGAGAAGGTGAGCGCAACCAAGATAAGCACATGTTATGAAATAACATGAGAGGGCGAGCGCACTGTAGGCGTGGTCCTTTGTCTTTCGTCACCATCTCGTCAAAGCTAACATTCGTAGTTTGCGGTGATGTTTAGTTTGTTTAGCTTGTTTTCGTTTTCGTCTGGTGTTAACGAGGTGTTTGTTGCGCTGGAAACGAAACGTCTCTGTAATTTTGTATCCCCAGTGATGGCTAAGTGGTGCTCTTCAGGCAAAATCTTCCTCAGCTTACTCAAGCTCAACTGATGGAGGGGGGGGGGGGAGAAGTTCCTGAAACACTGTGTATTGAGCAGGGAGTGGTACTTTCTTGCGGAAAACTTGCAAAGGCTTGCCGAGTAGAAGGTTCAATGGACTTCTTGTCTGCTCCGGAAGGCAAGTGTCAAATCAGGCTGGCGGAAAAAGCGCGAGCTCCAGTGCGGGGAGCAAACAACTTCCTTATAATTATACTAAAACAATAGGCAAAGAACTACAGTAAAACCTGTAACTAAAGACCACCGTGACTAGCGACCAGCCTGGTACTACCGACCACTTCGTCAGGCACGGACGGTCTCACATTCAAAATGCGCTGTGACTAGCGACTACCTGCTGAACGTGACCAGCGACCGCCTTTTCTTGTCCCAAAGACGATTTTTTACCTGTAACTAGCGACCGCGCTGTTGGAAATCAAAATGTTGCTCGAAGCTCCTTCTTCAAATTTTGATGATTTTCCGTGGTCCTGAAAGGAATCTTTCGATACTACAGCTGAAGACATGAACGCAGGTCATTTTGACTGTGGAGTCGGTGTGGACTGCACTACACCTGTCAGAATTTCAAGCGCTGTCTAGAATAAACATGATAGGAAACGTCTTGGAGAGCGCATCGAAAGCGCTCTCTGATCGATGTTACTACTCGGAGGAGAAACGAAGACTAAGCGGCTCTGTCACCCCAGTAATACAGACGAATCGACGATGGCATCAAGGAATCCAGAAGCAAAGCAGCACCGCAAGGTCCTGATGCTGAAGGATCAGTACGATTGATCGCATGAACAAATTTGAAGCCCAGCGCAAACCGAAACTTCCACAGGGAACGTTTGACTCCTGGCTTCAGAAGTAGGAGCTGAATTTGATGTCCACAAAAATTATTAATCTCCTCTCTCTCTTTGTCTCTCTCCATCTCTCCATCTTTCTCTCCAAGTGTTGTTTGACCTGAAATAAGAATGGCATCGCGCAAGTCTTGGGGAATTGTATTAGCTGCATTTTGATATACATATCATATAATGGGATTCATATATGGTCGCGCGGTGCAAACCTCTAACTAAAGACCGCTTTTGCTGGCACCAAGGGGTGGTCGGTAGTCACAGGTTTTACTCTACATGTAAACCGGGAAAAAAAGACCTGCACTAACCAATCTGCCTTATATGAAGCTCCAGGAAGCCTCACTGCTCTGATAAAGAAAAATACACTGTCTCTAAAATATAAAAAAGAATGACACGTATTCACTGAAGGTGCACGTGACTAGCGCTGCGGGGAAACAAGTAGGTTTTCTCATTAGCGTACATAGTAAATTCGCACTTTACTCTTGACTTGTTGAGCCGTCTCGAACGTTGTATTCCGCAAATTCCACTTCGTTGGGTCACTACTATTGTATACCTTGAAGACCAGTAGTCTATATCGAAAGAAACTCACAAGTTCCAGCGATTAGAGAAACTTCTTTTCCACGCATTTGTATACATTTGTATGCGGAATCGAACAAGTGTCCCCACAGCGTGGCTCACGTGCGCCCATACCATGTATGCAGCGTGGGCGTCCGCCATTTTAGATGAATACGTGCCATTGTGAGAGAAGGCAGCGGTGCTCACTCTGGAAAGCAATCATTTGACAGCGGAGAAGGCATCACTGTAAGTTGGTCCCCCAGTGATGTTTGGGTTGCTACAACTCCATAACTATATCGCTGTGTTCTTGCTGTGACGATTTACTGCTATCGAATGGTGGATCACGAACAAAACAAGCGACATTGGAGAGGTTCGTAACTACGCAAAGTTGAGCAACTTTACGTTAGTGGGCGGGAAAAACCCGTGAATTCGCGAGTTTGCACTCCACTAACGGAACGTTGTCTATGTCGAGTACAAATTTATGATTCACTCCTCCAAGTCGACCCGGTCATACACGACCACGTTCCGAGTGGCCAAAGGCAGCTACGTGATTCAAAAACTCCGCACGGCGGAACACAGATCCGCATGCAGTGTACGCAAGACTTTCCCTAGATCGACTACGTTTTTTACCAATGTAATTACTGATTATGTTATGCGGAACTTCTCAATCATTGATTCTGCATTGTGTTTATCATAATAATTAGGGGTGAAACGATTAGTTCGAATATTCGAGTAATCGTTCGCAAATTTCAAACGAGCGAGTATTCGAAATTTTGCACTCGATCGTTTTTTTTTTTTTTTTTTTTTTTTTTTTTTTTTTTTTTTTTTTAGTATTGGCATTCTATTTTCAAAAAACTTTTGTTGTATCGCTCGTCCACTGGTACATGGTATGAATGCATTATGCATGCCTTTGAGTCAGTATTTTATGACTTTGACCATGCGATCACCACGGCAAGTAACGTTAGTTAGCTATGCGATATGAAAGTACTGATGAAAATCATTAGTCTTTACACTCTGTACAAGACGTTGGCGACTTTTGTTCTATGTTTACAGATAATTTCTTCCGAATTGGTCGAGAACTCACAAATCTGGCGCTTTTGAACATTGACGAAATACTCGAAATAATCGGATATTCGATCGAATATTGTGAATGAGTGATCGATTGGTCAAAATAGATACTCGTTTCACCCCTAATAATAATATTTATCAAAATCCAAGAGAGAAAACTAAGCTCGTGGAGCTTGCTTGTTCCTTTTCCAAAGGACCAAGAATGATCCCTCCCTTTCCAGAAAAAGAATAAAAATTAAAGGAAAGCGGCCTTATCCCTCCTGATATCCGTTATGGCCGGGCACATTTTAAACAGCTCCCAGAGCGCAAAAGGCAGTGAAAGCTGTTCTATGTGTACAGAGCGCAGCAAGAAAAAAGAGTAAACGGTACGTGGAAGAGAAAGCCAGTGCTTGAACGCGCGCAGCATGCTAAACATTCAAACTAGCGGAACACATGTGGCACTACACCGTACACGTGTACCACATGGAAACAAATTGAAGAAGAAAAAACAGGACACAAAATAGTGATGTCATACGTGAACTCAGGATAAAAACTGACAAGCGCGTAATCGCATACACCCATATGCGTACAGCATAGGGTTTGAAAAGAACGATGAAGAGAATAGAAATAGGATCGAAGAAGGAACTGATTCGCGGCAACAGAAACTATATCCGTAAAGTAGACAGGAGAAATACTCACAGAGCTCAGTACTAACCTACTAACCTAGAGTACAATGCTTCATAAAAGTACAACAAAACGAACTGACGTGAACAAGGAAAAGTAACAGTTCCCCGAAAAAGAGACGACGTGTCCCAGCAGTACATTGTAGGTCGATGTTATGCACACACTCGAGACATATTCATCTTGTAACTCGTATATGTGAATGTAACGACACTTGCAGCACAACTTTCATCAGCCTGCTCAAGCTCAAGTAAAAATACGGCGTGAATATCACGAATTGTTCCCAAAGCAGACTGCACACAATCAGACTTACCTGCATTACTGGTGTTGGTACTTGTCGTTGCAGCTGGTCCACACACAGCCATCCTACATGGTTCAATGGATATTTCATACCTGCTGCCAGCTGTTAGCCCCATGATTTGATAGGAGAAATTAGTTTGTGTTGGATCACTACCAGCTGGAACTTGTTCACTGTTTGTAGTGAAATGACTTGGTCCTGTCTCCCCAGAGAGAATAGTGCGATTGTATACAACCATGTAGTGAGTCAAAGCTCCGTGCAGTGTTGCAATTTCCGGTCTGACCCATGACACACTAGTGGTGTTTCCGGTTACAGCCACGACGGTTAGGTTTTGGACAGGAGAGGTTGGATCTGAGTGGTTGTTGGAAACAGCACAAGAGAATAATTACACACAATAGCACATCAAAGATATCGGAGACTCGAAACCCTAGAATATATTTGTCATGCACAGTGATCACTGTCTGTGGTAGCAGAGGGGTTCGAACATTATCAGCAAAACAGTTTCGTTGCAGCCAAATTTGTCCTCATGTTGTTACAGTGCTTATGGGAGATTGGATACGTGAAACTTTCAAATGTTTAACTAAAATACAATGAATTATGTCGGACCCTCTGCCCGGTCATGCCATTTGGCGAACACACCAGGATATCCAGTACCACTAGCATTCTTGCTTGCCTGCAACTCCCGGTATGGTGTCCATTCCATTGCGTATCTTGGTGCGGACAGGTGGAATGTGCTGCCTCCACCTTGTCGCCAGGCCGGGTCGCCTGCTTTGTTTCGCGCTGCCAGAAAGTCACATTTAGGGTTCCCAGTAAAAAGGCAACAATGCCTGTTGGGAAATCCCCAACAAAATAAGAAATAGTTTCCTCTGAGACAAGAATGTGATAATAGTACTTCAAAGTAATCATAATACTCAGAAAAAGGACACACTTCAGGCTCTTTATGAACATCTTGAAAGTGTTTGGTTTCACAAGTATACTTTCAAGCCTTCTCATCAGGTGAAATGCAGGCAAAGGGAAAGGAACAAGAAGAGTGGATTAAGTACAGTAAGGAGGTAATGAAACAGCACAAAGAAGAAGATTTTAATTCGGATACCGAGCCAGTAATAAATGTAAAAAAAGAGAAGAAAACACATGAGAACGAGTTATTCGTGACCTATAAGCTAGAGATATGGAAACTAAGAGAGGTGTATGGGTGGTGCTAGTGCCCATACAAGTGCATCTGATGTGTAGAGTCAGATGTGGTGCTTACACAAGGGTGCACGTTATGGGTGGTGCTACTGCTAGTGCCTCTACAAAAATACTACTGGTAATTATTGGTGACAGGGTCAACATGAGTGCTTACACAGTTCCTGGCTTGGCCTTGGGCGCTGAGCCCTGGGTGCTCCTTTCGTCACTGGAGGCAGATATGGGCGAAGAAGCACTGCTTGAGCTGGCACTTGTAGTTGCGGCATATGGGCTAGCTACCACCCAGGATGCGAATCTGTTGTTGAACTGGCGGTGGGGAAGAAATGGGTACGGAAATGATGGTGGGCAGGTCATGCCTTCCCAATGAAGCACAATTGCCCCAAGTTGATGTCGATAACATCCAATTTCTTGCCGGGTTGTGACACCATGGCTATACGGAGCTGACAATCGTACGACAGCCATGCTCCATGCAAGAACTGGCGATTGGCCACGGCAATCATGGCCTGATACGACAGCCATGCTTCGGGCAAGAACTGGTGATTGGCCGCGGCGATCATGGCCTGGTACGACATGCACTCATGAAGGCAGTGAGGAGCAGCGGAACACAGGCTATTCATGAACAGTGTCCAGACTTCAACCCAAGTGCTCATGCACCCTGCAACAAACAGTTCTGGACTCGGATTCATAAAATATTCTAATGCGCAGAATGAGCAACCGGAGCTACCAAGTTGGAACGCCACCGGTGCTGCACTAGAACTGGCTGCAATCGTATCGGGCAACAAGCAATCAAAGTCCACAGGCCCACCTCTCTGGATGCGATCGAGGAGAGCCTGTGGGACAGTCAGGTTCACCTGCTGTGAGTGTTGGTGCTGCGTGGCAGTTGTCACTGCATTCACAGCAGGGTCCGGTTTGCCGACGGCAAGCGGCGATGCAGAGCGAGGCAGGGAGAGGAGAAGCTGGACAGCGTTGGTGACAGCAGTGGACATGGTGCGTTGAACCTCTTGCTCGATCAAGGCCTGCAGGTTGGAGGTGTCCGTGCTGTCCGGGGCTCGGCTAGGGCTGGTGGTTGCGCGGCCGGCAGTAGCTGTGCGAGGTCTCTTTGGCAAGCCAGATGAAACTGCAGCCATCACAGGAGGTTCGACAGCTGAAGCAGGTGCATCGCCCCGCCGCGTTGTTTTCTGCGGGTGTTCATGGCTTTCCACAGCAGAGAAACAAAATGCCAGAACGCAGAAAGAAAAAAAACGCAAGGAAATTGTGTGGGAGCAAATGTTCTGCAAGTTGCAAGCTCGAAAGCCAAACAGCAATGACATTGCAGACACTTTTTATTCTATTTTTTACTTTTTATTATTATTAGAAGCTTCTCCGCGTTGCCATCAATGCAATGTTGTTATACACAGCATGTATAGCTTTCGCATAAGCCGAAGCGACAACAGCCAAACAGGATATTGATGGTGATTAAAAACATATGCGATATAAAACGCGTGACGAAAATAGAATACAATTTTAAAACAAGCAAACGAGCAGCTCAACCGAGTTGAATTTGAATTTTCTGATTATTACCAGGGTTCATCCGTGAGCAATCAGAAGTTGGGATGTGCTCCAATTAATTCTACTTCATTACAAATTTTTAGTACATGTGGCTCAATAATTTCTCAAAGGATTATAAAGAGAAGTACAACAAAACGAACTGATGTGAACAAGGAAAAGTAACAGTCCCTGAAAAAGAGACGAGGTGTCCCAGCAGTACATTGTAGGACAATGTTCTACACACACTCGAGACATCTTCATCTTGTAACTCGTATATATTATGTGAATGTAACTACACTTGCAGCACAACTTTCATCAGCTTACTCCATCTCAAAAATAGATGGGGTGAACAGGGGCGTGCTCGGCCCCCCAACTAGGGGGGTGCACGGGAGCCGAGGGGAGCCCCCCCCCCAGCAATTTTCTGCAATTTGTTTGCAACCTTTCTTGAATTTTAGAGCATATTTGCATACATTACAATTGCAATTACCCAGATTGAAAATTTTTGGGGGGTGCACGTGCCCCCCGTGCCCATCGCCGAGCACGCGCCTGGGTGAATATTACGAACTGTTCCCAAAGCAGACTGCACACAATCAGACGTACCTGCATTACTGGTGTTGGTACTTGTCGTTGCAGCTGGTCCACACACAGCCATCCTACATGGTTCAATGGATATTTCATACCTGCTGCCAGCTGTTAGCCCCAGGATTTGATAGGAGAAAACTGTTTGTGCTGGATCACTACCAGCTGGAACTTGTTCACTGTTTGTAGTGAAATTGCTTGTCACCCCAGAGAGAATAGTGCGATTGTATACGACCACGTAGTGAGTCAAAGCTCCATGCAGTGTTCCAATGTCAGGTCTGACCCATGATACATTAGTGGTGTTTCCGGTTACAGCCATGACGGTTAGGTTTTGGACCGGAGAGGTTGGATCTGAGTGATAGTTGGAAACAGCACAAGAGAATAATTACACACAATAGCACATCAAAGATTCATATCGGAGACTCGAAACCCTAGAACATATTTGTCATGCCTAGTGATCACTGTCTTTAGTAGCAAAGGGGTTCGAACATTATGAGTAAAACCTTTACTTTGCTACCAAATTTGTCCTGATGCTGTAACAGTACTTGTGGGAGACTGGATACCTGAAACTTTCAAATGTTAAACTAAAATTCAATGAATTATGTCGGACCCTCCCCAGTCTTGACATTTGGCGAACACACCAGGATTCTGAACCCCCGGCAGCAAGAGGGAGTGCTGCCAGTAGCCATTGCCATCACACCACAACCCGTTGTGTGTGAGAGGATTAAACTGGGAGTGCCAATTCGAGCAACTGGTGATAGTATTGAAGCAGCATAATCATGACGACTCTTCTTGGAGCCGCTAGACGTCACGGAGCCGAGTCACCTAGTGTGAATGTGAATTATAGAAAGAGTGTTACTGCACTCACACTCTTTCTATTATCACACTCACCCATCTTACCAATGCATTTTTCCACGTGCATGTTACACATTGCCATCTTAATGCACTAGTACCAACCTTTGCACTTCCCTAATGAGAGCTTGTGAACACTTGTCACGTACTTGTAACTATATTTTGCACATTGTTAATCTTCACCTATTAAAAGTGTGCTAGTATACATGTACCGGTATATCATATTGTTGGTCATCCACTTTCTTTCAGTCACGAGATTCCATTGACGAATGTGACAAGAAAACGTCCTGGAACAAAACCTCTGCTACTTTGTTGTTTGACATGAGTGCGAGTTCAATTTTGTTCTTAGCTAGGGAAAAATTGGAGGCGTATCCAATGTCGAAAGAAGTGTCAGCACTGACGCAATCCACACAGCCAAGTAAAGCCAATTTAGAAACCGAACCTTTTCGTTCCCTTCTCATCATGGGTAAGTACAGGGAACAGTGGATAAATGTCAAATAGACTCGGATGGAGAGCCAAGGGTTGATTTATAGCGTAACTTGTTGTTCCTTGGTCCATTTTTCTTTTGTATAAATGCAAATGCAGCAACTTATAGAGCTGAAGCAAAAAGCATAGACCAAAACCTCACGCTATAAAAAATAAAATAAATTCACGGTTCGCGTGAGACTCGGCCAAAGGCCCAGTTTTCCGCATCCGCAGGAACGCCACCACCCTCTTGGATCAAGGCGCAGATGCAGCTCCTAAGCGGTGGGAGGTGAGTAGATCAGACCCACCACAAAGTGGTCAAAGACCGAAATCCCATTCACTGCATCCATGTTTCCCTCGTATATACATCTGGAATAAAAATATAATTCACCTGAACAGGTCAAAAACAGGGTGAAGATGAAGAAATGAATAAAACATAATAACATCAATGAGGAACAGTATTCTTGACACTTTCACAAGGATTGGCACCAAACAACTGAAGAGACAAAACATTTTCCTTCTGAACACATAGCTCAGCGGACAGCTTACGAATATACAACACTTCCAAAACAGAAAAAAATGTAATAAAGATATGCCGTAGGCCCAAACTGAGAAAACATCATCTCTGTACAACTCACGACGACTATACTTCAGTATCACTCCCCCTTTAAGTTATGCACTTCACCAATGCACAGCATGCAGTGCGAGGATTCATTTGATACCAATATCACCATATAGGGAGATCACCTGCTTTGAAAGACCACCTGTTTATAAGACCACTTTGGGCTGGAACCATGTGTGGTCGCTGAAACCAGGTTTCACCTGTACCCCTAACCGACAGATTTGAAGTTTTTTTTGGTTTGGGTTTGAAATTCTTTATTTTACACATGCATTTTTCTGATTTCTTCTCCAGTGTATGATTTATTGCATTTTAAACCATTGTGTTAATTTGCCCGTAAAAGAGGCCGAAAAAATGTAGTTCTACTGTCTGTACAATCATGTAGATCTACATTATACTGTACTCCTCAACTGCACGTACATGTACTGTCTGTACAATCATGTACAGACAGTACATCTGTACAATCATGTACAGACAGTACATCTGTACAATCATGTAGATCTACACCATACTGTACTCCTCAACTGCACGGTGACTGGACGGACGTCCTTTTTGCGCATGTATGAATTTTTCATCAGCATCACACTCTGCAAAACTTGGGGGGGGGGGGGCTACCCCCTGTGGACTGACGTGAACGGAGGAAGTAACAGTTCTCCGAAAAAGAGATGAAATAGACGAGGTGGCCCGGCAGTACATTGCAGGACAATTTTAAGCACACACTCGTGACATCTTCATCTTGTAACTCGTACATGTGAATGTCCAGACAGGTGCAGCACAAATTTCATCAGCCTACTCAAGCTCAAAAAAAGATGGGGTGAATATTGCGAATTGTTCCCAAAGCAGACTGCACACAATCAGACATACCTGCATTACTGGTGTTGGTACTTGTCGTTGCAGCTGGTCCACACACAGCCATCCTACATGGTTCAATGGATATTTCATACCTGCTGCCAGCTGTTAGCCCCAGGATTTGATAGGAGAAATTAGTTTGTGTTGGATCACTACCAGCTGGAACTTGTTCACTGTTTGTGGTGAAATGACTTGGCCCTGTCTCCCCAGAGAGAATAGTGCGATTGTATACAACCACGTAGTGAGTCAAAGCTCCGTGCAGTGTTCCAATGTCAGGTCTGACCCATGATACATTAGTGGTGTTTCCGGTTACAGCCACGACGGTTAGGTTTTGGACAGGAGAGGTTGGATCTGAGTGGTTGTTGGAAACAGCACAAGGGAGTAATTGCACACAATCGCACATCAAAGATTCTTATCGGAGGCTCAAAACCCCAGAATCAATATTTCACGCATCCAGTACAGTCGGGCACCGAAGAATGGAGCGCTGAAGAACGGCCAGGCTAGAATTTCACCAATTTTTAAGAACAGTCTAGGCTGGATTTTTGGCAGATAAGAACACTATAATGTACACTCAGAAGTATAACTCCGAATAATTATGTTTGCATGATACATTTCTAAAGTTTCATGGCAAGTCAAAAAAATGTGAACTGGCATGTGTGCATACCGTAGTGTCCTGTATTAAAGCCTGTCTCATATAGAAGCCTGTTTTGAATAAAAGCCCGATTTTCAAGATACACTGTCAGCACGATAAGCCTGGTTTTAGCGTCGACATACATAGAAATACGTGGTTTGATTAGAAGCCTGCTGTGAATAGAAGCCTAGCCCCGACATCGGCTTCTACAGGAAAACGCCCAGATTTAATACTCGACATTATGGTATGCGTCATCAGGCAACAGTGATGTACTGGTACATGACTGTGTGGCCCACATGTAAACTTTCGTACGTACAATGATGCGGACATGTATGACTAAACCATCGATCGAATAAGAACGGAACGCCTGTGTTTGCGAAAAACAGAAACGGACTAGGCAAGAACCCTGATAGTACTGTAGTGATCACTGTCTGTAGCAGCGGAGGAGTTTGAACATTATGAGTACATGTACATGCACTTCAAGTAAAACCTTTTTACGTTGCAGCTGAATTTGTTACAGTATTTGTGGGAGACTGGATACCTGAAACTTTCAAGTGTTAAACTAAAATACAATGAAGTATGTCGTGTCTTTCTCACACCCACTATATTCACACATTGCAAAGGTGCAAACTTCGCTTGTTGTACTTGCTGGCTGCTGTATTTCTACCTGAAACCATATTAGCTACATGTATAATATAAGTGTGTGTTTTAGTTATTACATTTTCATGTGATGGCGTTCCACTGATGAAAGTCACAAGAAAACGTTATGGAACTTAACTTTATTAACTGGTTTGAGGGAAAGAGACAAACGGGAAAAGTCTGAAGAAAAAATTGACTGTCACCACCAGGACTCGAACCAGGGACCCTCGCTTGTAGCCAGCGATGCTCTAACCACTGAGCTATGGTGTAGTCGTCATCCCAGCAGAGGCCGTTCAACATTTTCTTCAGACTTCGTAACTCACACTCCCTGTGAATCCACACAGGCGGGTGGGACGCAGCCCTCATTGTAACCCACACACTTCACGTACAAACTAGCACGCGGGGAGCCCCAAGTCATAAAATATTAACTGGTTTGAGGGAAAGAGACAAACGGGAAAAGTCTGAAGAAAAAATTGACTGTCACCACCAGGACTCGAACCAGGGACCCTCGCTTGTAGCCAGCGAACTTAACTTTCTTCATTTTTTTGCTGTTGTTATGAGTGCACAATTGATCTTATTTATTGCCATTTTACGACTATTGCCTCCCCGTCGATTGTTTAAATTATGTCGGTCATGACATTTGGCGACCACACCAGAATGTCAAGTACCACTAGCATTCTAAACCCTCGACAGCAAGAGGGAGTGTTGCCAGTAGCCATCGCCATCACACCACAACCCGTCCTGTGTGAGAGGATAAACTGGACATGGCCAGACTAAACCCGGATATCCTTTCACCAGTTTTCAGGAGGAACAAGGGGTAGGCAAGGTTGTGTGTAAGGAATACAAGTACACAACACGTACCTCCCAGCCCCTGTCAGTGGAAATAACTCTTGCAAAACGCAAAATTTCTTTAGCACCCCCCCCCCCTCGCAACAGAGCAACCAAGTGTTGGATAAAGCTGGTGTGCCAATTCGAGCAGTATTGGAGCAGCATAATTATGATGACTCTGCTCGGACCCGAGCCACCAAATGACTCCGCATGGAGCAGCGAAATGACTCCGCATGGAGCCGCCGAATGACTCCGCATGGAGCCGCCGAATGACTCCGCATGGAGCCGCCGAATGACTCCGCATGGAGCCGCCGAATGACTCCGCATGGAGCCTCCACATGACTCCGCATGAAGGCGCCAAAGGAGTCCGGATGGAGCCGCCAAATGACTCTGAGCAGAGCTGCCAAATGCTATCTATTTCTGTGGGTATTCATGGTTCTCCACAGAAGAGAAACAAGGGTGCCGGAATGCGGAAAGGATATCGCAAGCAAATTGTGTGGGAATAAATGTTCCGCCATGTGCAAGCTCGAAAGTCAAAACAGCAATGACATTGCAGACACATTGCGCGGGGTCTTGAAGGGTGCATGCCCGCGTGACTCGCCAGGCAAGTACGCAGGGGGTTTCCCGGTGCCCGGAAACCCTAAAATGATCCAAACGAGTAACGTTTTGGGCATTTTTGGTAGGGCACGCGATCGAACTGACAAGAATGCAAAACTTCCACAGATCGTAACTCAGTCAAATCTGTCTCAAATTCAACGATCCAAATATCCAGGTCGAAAAGAAAACTCTCAGCTGTTGGTAGAAACAATTTGCGAAGCGCTGCGAGCAATGTTTCTTGAGATAAATCATTCGTAAGTTGAGCCGCAATCTCGGCAATTTCAAAAGCGGGCAGTGCGACTTGAGTATCGAGAATTTGAGATTTTTCGTCAAGATGGCGTGCTCAAATTTGCAGGGTTTACACTTCTGATATTGTCAAGAGTACACAGCAAAAATCGAAACTCTGCGATCGAGAAAAACGAAATCGCTGGAGCAGGATGCGTTTGGGCATTTGGGGCATTTTTCGCACCGTCGCTGCACTCTAGCGCTGTATATACATGTAGAGTGTCCTGGCTATCATGGTTGACCTCATTCTTCCTCTCCCGGACACTTTTCCACTTCCAGGAAGCCCAAGATTAGGAAGATTGAGTGAGTAGAACTGAAGTTATGATACAAGGAACACGAAAAAATGCATAATTTTGAAAATTTCCTAGGGCTCTTTTCAAAGGGTTAAAACTTGTTGTTTGTGATTCAGTTGGAAAACCCCCCCTAGAGGTGACCCTGCGTACACGCCTGCTCGCGCATGCGTACAGGTCAGGCCAGCTCACTGGGCTGATGCTAACTTGTGTTAGCATGCTATCCATAATCTCACAATTTTCCGCCGTGTTCAGAACGCCCCACAGCATGATTCCCACTAACCATAGGCACTGCAAAGAGATGCAGTCACTGTTAGCTGACTCCCAGAAAGTTTCCTTGTGGTCTATCATGTTGTGAATTGAATACCCTCAGAAGTACTCAGAAGTATCAAATATTGCACAGGACTCGAACCATACAAAACACAATCCGCGGGAATCAGTGGCAAGTCTTTTCCCCAGTTCATTAGCCTACCTGATGAAGTAAATGAACTCTGACTACCAACAACATGATGGAACCAATCCATGCCCATTCCAAATACACCACTGCAAAGAATTTGGGATGTGCTCCAATTAATTCTAGTTCATACCAACATCTTAGGGGCCGTCCGTAAATATCGAACTTTTTTCACCAAACGAATTATTTTAGTTTAGACCCAACCCCTCCCTCCCTCCCCCTCAGAACGTAAAAATTGTTGACATATACATGCATATACAACAAAAGTCGCAAGTGTGTCACTGCTCCTATGGCCATGTACATGTATCGAACTTTTCTGAAACGAAATTGGTCAACCCCCTCCCACCCCATAACGAAATTATTTCGTTTCGTGAAAAAAGTTCGATAATTATGGACGACCCCTTAGTAGCTCAATAATTTATCAAAGGATTGTAAACGAACGGACGTAAACAGGAAAAGTAACAGTCCCTGAAAAAGAGACGAGGTGTCCCAGCAGTACATTGTAGGACAATGTTATGCACACACTCGAGACATCTTCATCTTGTAACTCGTATATGTGAATGTAACGACACTTGCAGCACAAATTTCATCAGCTTACTCAAGCTAAAATGAAGATGGGGTAAATATTACGAATTGTTCCCAAAGCAGACTGCACACAATCAGACTTACCTGCATTACTGGTGTTGGTACTTGTCGTTGCAGCTGGTCCACACACAGCCATCCTACATGGTTCAAGGGATATGTCATACCTGCTGCCAGCTGTTAGCCCCATGATTTGATAGGAGAAATCTGTTTGTGCTGGATCACTACCAGCTGGAACTTGTTCACTGTTTGTAGTGAAATTACTTGTCTCCCCAGAGAGAATAGTGCGATTGTATACAACCACGTAGTGAGTCAAAGCTCCATGCAGCGTTCCAATTTCCGGTCTGACCCATGATACATTAGTGGTGTTTCCGGTTACAGCCGTGACGGTTAGGTTTTGGACAGGAGAGGTAGGATCTGAGTGGTTGTTGGAAACAGCACAAGGGAATAATTGCACACAATTGCACATCAAAGATTCATATCGGAGACTTAAAAACCCTAGCATCTGTTTTTCATGCATAGTGATCACTGTCTGTAGTAGCAGAGGGGTTCCAACATTATGCTCCTAGAACATTTTACTTGTGTTGCAGCTGAATTTGTCCTCATGTTGTTACAGTACTTGTGGGAGACTGGATACCTTAAACTTTCAAATTACTAAAGTACAATGACTTATGACTAGGATTCTGAACCCTCGGCAGCGAGACGGAGTGCTACCAGTAGCCACCGTCGTCATACTACAACCCGTCCTGTGTTAGAGGATAAAACGGACCCAGCCAGACTAAACCCAGGTATCTTTTCATCAGTTTTCAGGAGAAAACGAGGGGGGGGGGGGGCAAAGTTGGGCGTATTTAAAGGAACACAAGTACCATATTTTTCGGAGAATATACCGAACTGGTGTATAAGGCGCACCCCCTATTTTAGACCACGAAATACAGACATCTATCCTATGTATCACAGTTAATTTGATCATCGGAGAATAAGCTGCACCCCCCCCCCCTTTTAGGTAAATTTTGAATGTTCAAATTGCGGCATAAACTCCGTAAAATATGGTACCTCCCAGCCCCTGTCAGTGGAAATAACTCAGCCGAGCCGCCAAATGACTCTGCACGGAGCAGCGAAACGACTCGCATGGAGCCGCAAAAATGACTCTGCATGGAGCAGCAAAATGACTCAGCATGGAGCCACCAAATGCTCAATATTTTTGCGGGTGTTCATAGGTCTCCACAGAAGAGAAACAAAAAGCCGGGACGCGGAAAGGAAATCGCAAGGAAATTATGTGGGCATAAATGTTCCGCCACATGCAAGCTCAAAAGTCAAAACATCAATGACCTTTTGAATTCTTTATTCTCACGATGGCACCATCGCCAACACGACCTTGCAAGAGACATTGCACGAGGCCTTGAAGGGCGCGTGCCTGCATGACTCACACACGTGAGCAGGTTGGGCCAGCTCGTTGCGCTCACTGTTAACTGGCGTTAGCATGCTACCACTCATATCGCATCTACAATTTCACAGTTTTCTGCATTGTTCCGTCCAACTGTTCAGAACGCTCCACAGCATGGTTTCCACTAAGCAAATGTACTATAAAGAAATGCAATCATTGTTAGCTGACTCCCAGATAGTTTCCTTGTGGTCTATCATGTCGTGAAATAAATGCCCTGAGAAGTACTCTGCAGCAACAAATATTGTACAGGTCTTGACCCGTACCAAACACGATCCGCAGGAATCAGTGGCATGTCTTTTCCCAAGCTCATCAGTCCACTCCCTGATATTGTCCTACAGTACTGTTGGGCGCCGAAGAACGGCCAGGCTGGAATTTCGCCAATTTTTAAGAACGGAGTATCCTGGATTTTTGAAGATACGAACGGAAACCGTAATATACACTCTAATGTACACCCAGATGTGTTACTCTGCATAAATATAAATGCAAGACTACCATCAAATGAGAACGAAACTGTTGTGTTTGCTAAAAATAAGAACGGGCTAGGCTAGAATCCTGACCCCCCCCCCCCCTCCCGGTCTTTGGCGCTCGACAGCACTGTGCTTGAAACGTGGCCACATTCTGCAAACGTGGCAGAAATTATAACTACCTAATGAGTAATGAAGTAAATGAACTCTGACTACCAACAACATGATGGAACCAATCAATGCCCATTCCAAATACACCACTGCAAAGAATTTGGGATGTGCTCCAATTAATTCTAGTTCATAACAAAATCTTTAATAGTAGCTCAATAATTTATCAAAGGACTGTGAAGATAAGTACAACAAAACGAACTGATGTGAACAAGGAAAAGTAACAGTCCCTGAAAAAGAGACGAGGTGTCCCAGCAGTACATTGTAGGACAATGTTATGCACACACTCGAGACATCTTCATCTTGTAACTCGGACATGTGAATGTAACGACACTTGCAGCACAACTCATCAGCTTACTCAATCTCAAAAAAAGATGGGGTGAATATTACGAACTGTTCCCAAAGCAGACTGCACACAATCAGACTTACCTGCATTACTGGTGTTGGTGCTTGTCGTTGCAGCTGGTCCACACACAGCCATCCTACATGGTTCAATGGATATTTCATACCTGCTGCCAGCTGTTAGCCCCAGGATTTGATAGGAGAAAACTGTTTGTGTTGGATCACTACCAGCTGGAACTTGTTCACTGTTTGTAGTGAAATTACTTGTCTCCCCAGAGAGAATAGTGCGATTGTATACAACCACGTAGTGAGTCAAAGCTCCGTGCAGTGTTCCAATGTCAGGTCTGACCCATGATACATTAGTGGTGTTTCCGGTTACAGCCACGACGGTTAGGTTTTGGACAGGAGAGGTTGGATCTGAGTGGTTGTTGGAAACAGCACAAGGGAGTAATTGCACACAATGGCACATCAAAGATTCATATCGGAGACTCAAAAACCTTAGGATCAGTTTTCACGCATAGTGATCACTGACAGTCTGTCTGTAGTAGCAAAGGGGTTCGAACATTACGAGTACTTCGAAGTAAAACATATACTTGTCTGTTGCAGCTGAATTTGTCCTCATGTACTTGTGGGAGACTGGATACCTAAAACTTTCAAATGTTTAACTAAAACACAATGACTTATGCCAGGCCCTCTCCAGCACCACTAGGATTCTGAACCCTCGGCAGCGAGAGGGAGTGTTGCCAGTAGCCACCATCATCACATGACAACCCGCCCTGTGTGAGAGGATAAAATGGATCCGGCCACACTAAACCCAGGTATCCATACATCAGTTTTTTTTCTGGAGGAAATTGGGGGGGGGGAGGGTGGCAAAGGTGGGCGTAAGGAACACAAGTACCATACTTTTCGGAGAATAAGCCGCACTGGTGCATCTATTTAACTGTCAAATCCTATATATAGGATTTATTGAATTTCTTCAAATAATCATGACCATGCTTCCGCCCGGGATAAGTTGTGTGCCTAAATTGTATCGTAAGGTGTTAGGGCAGCACCAGTAGGTTCTCTTCAGAAGTTTTCAAGAGTGCCAGTATCATCGCTTGATTTATTCAGCCGTTTTAGAGAGGACATGTCAATTTTTTGTTGGAATATAGGATTTGAGTGTTCTGCATAATAAGCAGCGCGGAGACAATAACTTTAATCAGGCAATAAGCAGAATCAGCGAAGCGGACATTGGACGTAGTCATGAACAAAAAAATAAAAGATGGATAATATAGTTTCCGAACACGTTTTCTAGAGACATTTGTCAGGGAAAAATACGTGCCAGTACCTTCATAGTCCGTGGTCTGCCTATCCTCATTCTCCGTCAATGTTGATATTGTAAAACAACATGTACCGCTCTACCTATTATCAGACAGTGCGAGAGCCCTACGGCCTAGACGAGGCCGACCAACTAAGCCCTTGAAGGAGACTCACATCTGACAAACGACTCGGCGCCAACTTTTACCTGAGGAGACTACACGATTAACAGAAAGCCCAGATGCTAACCAATCCAAGACACATCGACCAATAACACGCAGCATGACTCGATCAACACGAATGAATTCCACCAATGGACATGGACCTGAAGCAGCAACGGACGTGACAGCAATATTGACGGAGGATGAGGATCGGCAGACCACGGACGATAAAGGTACTGGCAGTGATGGAGAGCAGGACGAGGATGTTGAGGCCAACAGTGGACAGATGCAAGGTGAGGGTGATGATACTGGAAAGAGATCCGCAATAAAGAAACACCTGTTGTCCAACAGTCAGTGCCGTTCAGTTTATGATGACTCTTGCTTCACAGTTTTGTGCCGTGCTCGTAGGTTTAGTGAACTTCAAGTATTGGAAGCTGTTTTCATTCACAAACATAACCTCAACCTATGCATCCAAAAAGAAAATGTCACTAAACTTAGACTATTCTCTTAGCATTCACACACACACACATACACCCACCCACATACCCATGCACGTACTCCTTACACTTCACCCTCTCTGAGTCTCACATTGTTATTATTTCTCACCTGCCCACCCCTGTTATTAGGTCACACTTCTCGTGTCTTTCGCACTTCACCTTCTTTTCTCCTACAAGTACCGTAAAATCCCGCCAGAGCGCCCCGTCTCTCCCATCCGCCCCTCCCTGAATTCTTGTCAGGGACGTGATTTATTGTATCCTCGTATGACTCTGTAGCAGTCTGTGATGCCGCACTGTACTGCAGACGCGTGCTCCACCCCGTTGAAAATGTACGCAACAGTGCCCACCCTCTTGACCAGGGATCGCACAAACCCTGCGTTTTGTTGGGTCTGTACGACTCCTGGCTCTTGACCTTTGGTTGGTGTACGAGATGCACGAACAGTTTTCGTAGGGTGAGTACTTTTTCATGTAGCACTGAATGCGGCAAGTAGGACTCGCCCATCCGCCCCTCCCCACCTGAAGCGTCGAGGAGGTAGGGGCGCTCTGGCGGGATTTTACGGTATTTTCTTGCACATACTGCATTTCCTACTCTTTCACGTATATATCATTGTTTATTGCTAGCTTTTATTATTGAGACTTATTTTCCCTGATGAATGTCTCTAGAAAACGTGTTCGGAAAATATATTATCCATCTTTTACTTTTTTGTTCATGACTACGTCCAATGTCCGCTTCGCTGATTCTGTTCTGCATAATCCAGATCGTTGTAATGGATGCAGATGATGGTAGAATGCTTAGTATGCTGAATAAGTACATATATACCATACAGATTGAGTATTTCGCTCCTGCTCTTGTAGCAGTTGAGCACTCTCATGTGGGGTAGTGCCTTTGCTGTTTGCATTACGCAGAGCTCACTGACTTGTCAGTTTGAGCACTCTGGCAAGGTACGTTCGGGCCTGATTGGAAATTTTTATTTCCATTGCTATCAGGTTCGGCCTCATTTCCTCTGTGCTGCGCTGATGAGTTCAAAAAGAACGAAACAGCATGCTGTCCGCAGATTGAGTATATACCATACATAGATGTCTGTGATTGATTGGGGAGCACTGCTACAGGATGTGCTCCAATTAATTCTAGTTAACACAAGCATCTGCATGCCGCACTCACACAAGCATACAGTTTGGAGAATAGGAGGGTTTGTCAACTGCTTTGCCAGGCTCCGAGTGACAGCTTAGAGCTGTGTGAATGTGTGTATGGCAGCTGGGCAGGGCCCTGCTGCGGAGACTGAGTGAGCCGTATGGAGGCAGCCGGGCAGGGCGCGGCTGCGGAGGCTGAGTGAGCCGTATTGAGAGGCTGTGTGAGCCGTCTGAGTGCGAGGGGCTGAATGAGCCGTATGAGGAGCCTGGTAAGCAAGGTTGACTCCCCTCCGTGTATTTACAGAGTTTCGTATAGTTATTGTAGGCCGGTATGATAATGGATACCGACAGGAGAGAAGTAGAACAAGAAACAGGATGATGACAATAGTGGAGTGGGTGGGTGGGTTGAGAAAGAAATCCACTGCCAATGAGGACAAAGCAAGAACTGAAATCAGGAACAGTGGACTTCGGAGAACAATGAGCGAGTGAGAGCTTGTTGGGAACAGACCATGCGCCTTCTGTGTTAGCAAAAAATAATTTCATAACTAAAACCTTAGTAGCTCAATAATAGAGAGGTTCCGCATAACGTAATTACGTTAGTAAAAAACGTAGTCGATCTACGGAAAGTCTTACGTAAACTGAATGCGCATCTGGGTTCCGCCATACGGAGTTTTCAAATCACGTAGCTGCCCTTGGCAACTCCGAACGCGGCAGTGTGGGACCAGATCGATTTGGGGAGAGAGTCATAAATTTGTACCCCAATCCACTTACGGACCAGCTACGTTATCAGAGCCCTATCTACGTACTCTCCGTAGACAACTTTCCGTAAGTGGAGTGCAAACTCGCGAATTCACGGGTTTTTCCCGCCCATTAACGTAAAGTTGCTCAACTTTACGTAGTGCGGAACCTCTCTAATATGTCAAAGGACTGTAAAGAGAAGTACAACAAAACGAACTGATGTGAACAAGGAAAAGTAACAGTCCCTGAAAAAGAGACGAGGTGTCCCAGCAGTACATTGTAGGACAATGCTATGCACACACTCGAGACATCTTCATCTTGTAACTCGTATATGTGAATGTAACGACACTTGCAGCACAAATTTCATCAGCTTACTCAAGCTAAAATGAAGATGGGTTGAATATTTATTATGAACTGTTCCCAAAGCAGACTGCACACAATCAGACTTACCTGCATTACTGGTGTTGGTACTTGTCGTTGCAGCTGGTCCACACACAGCCATCCTACATGGTTCAATGGATATTTCATACCTGCTGCCAGCTGTTAGCCCCAGGATTTGATAGGAGAAAACTGTTTGTGCTGGATCACTACCAGCTGGAACTTGTTCACTGTTTGTAGTGAAATTGCTTGTCTCCCCAGAGAGAATAGTGCGATTGTATACAACCACGTAGTGAGTCAAAGCTCCGTGCAGTGTTCCAATTTCAGGTCTGACCCATGATACATTAGTGGTGTTTCCGGTTACAGCCGTGACGGTTAGGTTTTGGACAGGAGAGGTAGGATCTGAGTGGTTGTTGGAAACAGCACAAGGGAATAATTGCACACAATAGCACATCAAAGATTCATATCGGAGACTCAAAAACCCTAGAATCTGTTTTTCATGCATATTGATCACTGTCTGTAGTAGCAGAGGGGTTCGAACATTAACCCGACTGCTGCATGGACGATAAGTGCTGCCAATAGTGATCATGCACCCTGGCATGCGTAGCTCACTTGGCTAATTGAAAGTCAGCCCACCTGGGCCACGTTATGTTGCTAGTACATGTACCACCCCAGTCACAGAGCACAAGTTGGTTGTGTTTGGCCGTCAGGAGGCCAGCGCAAGGTATCTGGGGCGCGGGTCTGATTCCAGCGAGGGGCAATTTGGTACCCCGCAGCACAAGGGTAGCGTGATACCCTGCGCCAACGTGCGCGCTGCATGAGTAGCGTGATACTCGCCTAGCGCTTTTGCTGTTGCCTAGCGACGCATTTCTGTCTTTTCTGGGCCCGCAAATGCATGTTGGGTGGCCCTGCGCATGACTGCACGGTGTCATAGCAACCTTGGAAATCTCAAGCCGGTTACCAACAAGCTAGGAATCAGATCACGCCGCCGAATGCCCCCGCCGGCCATCGGCGTTTCGTTGCAATTGAATTTTGTCAAGAATAGTGAGCAAGGAAAGATCAAAAAATTATACAAATACATGTACATGTAGCTTGGAATACTCCTAGTGAGACATAGGAGAGTGTAGAGAGAGTGTAGAGCAATAATAAAATGTCAGGAGGCGTGAGTGGGAGGGAGAAATTGCAAAACAGTTGGATGCACGCAGCAGCAGCACAGCTAGCAAGAGAAAGAAGCCATGGATGGGTTTGTTCCTATTTTTGATGGCTGTGGCCATCCGTTGGCCCAACGGTAATCGTGTGAGTACGGCATTTGTTTGTGCTGCCAGCTCGCGCCCTGTGTTTGTTTGTGCTGCCAGCTCGGGCCCGGTGCGCGAGTGAAACCGAACCGTGACGAAGGCTTTCGCTCTTTAGTGCTATTGACTGGCTTTTCATACAATGCCTATTGATGTCTAGAGACATGCTGTCTAGCCTTCCCCTGGTACGCATTACACAGGGCTTTGTTGAAGTTCGTACCGTGAACTGCCAAAGGGAAATTTTTGAATGGTGCTGGGGCAGGTGCGACATTACGGTGTCCCTGCAGCCGGCCTAATCGCGTTTGTCGCCACAACCGATTTTATGAGTAAAACATGTAGTTGTCCGTTGCAGCTGAATTTGTCCTCATGTTGTTACAGCACTTGTACCTACAACTTTCAAATCACTAAAAGTCTAAAATACAATGACTTTTGTCGGGCCCTCTCCTGTACCACTAGAATTCTGAACCCTCGGCAGCGAGAGGGAGTGTTGCCAGTAGCCGCCGCCATCACACCACAACCCGTCCTGTGTGAGAGGATAAACTGGACCCGGCCAGACTAAACTTGGGTATCCTTTCATCAGTTTTCTGGAGAAAAACAGGGGGGGGGGGGGAGTTGGACGTAAGGAACATAAATACCATATTTTTCGGAGCATAAGCCGCACTGGTCTACCTTGTCGCCATGGCGGCCTAGGCCTACCCCACCCATCCTCGAGAGCAGCGCAATATGCCTCATCACTACGGATCTCATATCCCCTCATTCACTGTACCCTGCGCCAGGATTTCGGACTGGAAGGTGAGACTGTCCAGACACAGCAAGCCAAGGAGCAGGTGCGTGTGGTGGTGAGGGACGCTATCCGCCATGATGCGACCACAGTCTCCTCTCCTGTCGAACCGGCCATGCAGCGAGCACTGGACCTAGCTTCTGAGAAAGGTTCGTCTGCCTGGTTGACCTGCCGACCCCTCCAAGCCCACGGCCACACCCTGACGGAGCAGGAGTTCCGACATGCCATACGTCTCCGGTGCGACTGGATACCACTACGCCTGCCTTCCCATTGCCAGTGTGGCCAGGCATTTGCAGTTGCCCACGCGCTCTCTTGTTCACTTGGAGGTTTTCCTACACTTCAGCATAACGGGGTTCGCAACATTACGGTGCCTGTCCTCAAGCGGGTCTCACATCAGATCGCCATGGAGCCCCACATCCAACCCCTCAGCGACGAAAAGCTCCGCTATCGCACAGCAATCTAAGATGACAGGCTCGGCTGGATGTTGTGGCGAGCGGCATTTGGGGAGGACGGTTCAAGCGCACTTTTCTCGATGTCGGGGTGTTTAACCCCTTCGCGCCGTCGAATCGTTCCTCCTCACTTGCTGCTTGCTACACCAAGCATGAGAAGGCCATGAAGCGTGCATATGAGCAGCGTATGAGGGAGGTCGAACACTGCACATTTGTCCCTGTCGTTCTCTCAACGACCGGTGGTATGGGAAAATGTGCGAATGCCCTATACAAGCGCATCGCCTCGCTGCTGTCAGAAAAGTAGGGTGAGCGCTTTTCTGCAGTCATCGCTATGCTCCGCTGCCGCCTGTGTTTTGCTCTACTGCGGGCCAGCCATATGAGCCTGGGTGGTGCTAGGCCTGTGTTCTCGTGCATCCCCGCTTCTTCCGCTGAGGTTGCTGTTGCCGAGGCTGCTGTTCTATCCTATTAGTTGTTCTTCTCTCTCTTTGATCTCTATGATCCTTTCACCATCTTTTACAATTTGCCAATGTTTTCATACCTGGTATGCTTTGTGCAATGATGTTTACACATTATTATTTAGATTACTGCATGTACTACTACTACAGTGGATATTGGTTATAAAGTCATCGGATATAGTGATAAACCGGCTATATTGATACAAAATGAAGATATCAAAAGCAAAACCAGAAAAAGCCAGTCAAATTATCATTATAACCAATATATCGGATATAGCGATAAATCGGCTATAAGGATACAGAATCACCATTCAAATCACCTCTTTGTGCAGAAAAATTATCGTCTATAGTGATAGCAACACACGAGTGTGAGGTATTGATGTCTTGACTTGGAGCCACATGTGCGTTTTCATAGTGTATTCTGGTCTGATGCTTCCTGGATGATGCCTTTGGGCCAAGAAGTTCTTCACTCTAGGCTGGGGAAGGTGCAGCAGCATGCACCAGGTATCAGTACGCTACATTAGCGCGATCGAGTACCCACACGTGTATAATGTGTATGTATGACGAGCGCAGTTGAAAATCGCCTGTAGTGATATACCGGTTATAGTGATAAAATGTGAAAAATCAGAAGGGCACTTTATAACCTATATCTACTGTACTCCTGACACTACAGTCTACAGAGAATTTTGGAACAAAATACGGTACCTCCCAGCCCTGTTAGTGGAAATAACTCAGCTGAGCCGCCAGTTGACTCCGAACGGAGCAGCAAAATGACTCGCATAGAGCCGCAAAATGACTCCGCATAGAGCCGCCAAGTGCTAAATATTACTCCGGATGTTCATAGCTCTCCACAAAAGAGAAACAAAAAGCCAGGACGCGGAAAGGAAATCGCAAGGAAATTGTGTGGGAAGAAATGTTCCGCCGCGTGCAAGCTCAAAAGTCAAAACAGCAAAGACCTTGCAAGAGACATTGCGCGAGGCCTCGAAGGGCGCGCGCCTGCATGACTCGTGCATGCGAACAGGTCAGGTCAGCTCGCTGGGCTGGCTATGCTACCACTCATATCCCATCCACGATCTCACAATTTTCTGCATTGTCCCGTCCAAGTGTTCAGAACGTCCCACAGCATGATTTCCATTAAGCAAATTTACTATAAAGAAATGCAGTCATTGTCAGCCGACTCCCAGATAGTTTCCTTGTGGTCTATCATGTCGTGAATTGAAATGACCTGAGAAATACTCAGCAGTAACAAATATTGTACAGGTCTCGACCCAAACCAAACACGATCCGCAGGAATCTATGACATGTCTTTCCCCGAGTTCATCAGTCAACTCCATGATTTTTTCCTGCTGTACTGTCAGGCGCCGAAGAACGGACCGCCGAAGAACGCACCGCCGAAGAACGGCCAGGCTAGAATTTCGCCATTTTTTATGAACGGTGTAGGCTAGATTTTTGAAGATAAGAACGGAAACCGTAATATACAATAATGTACACCCAGACGTGTTACTCTGCATAAATATAAATGTAAGACAGTACCATCGAATAAGAACGAAACTGTTGTGTTCGCTAAAAATAAGAACGGCCTAGGCTAGAGCCCTGACCCCCCCAGCTCTACGGCACCCGACAGTACTGTACTGAACGTGGCCACATTCTCCAAACCTGGCAGAAATTATAACTACCTTATATGGTAAATGAACTCTGACTTCTAAGAACATGTAGGCACCAATCCATGCCCATTCCAAATACACCACTGCAAAGAATTTGGGATGTGCTCCAATTAATTCTAGTTCATAACAAAATCTTAGTAGCTCAAAAATTTCTCAACGGACTGTAAAGAGAAGTACAACAAAACGAACTAATGTGAACAAGGAAACGTAACAGTTCCCCGAAAAAGAGACGAGGTGTCCCAGCAGTAAATTGTAGGGCGATGTTATGCACACGCTCGAGACATCTTCATCTTGTAACTCGTACTTGTGAATGTAACGACACTTGCGGCACAAATGTCATCAGTTTACTCGAAGATGGGGTGAATATTACGAACTGTTCCCAAAGCAGACTGCACACAATCAGACTTACCTGCATTACTGGTGTTGGTACTTGTCATTGCAGCTGGTCCACACACAGCCATCCTACATGGTTCAATGGATATTTCATACCTGCTGCCAGCTGTTAGCCCCATGATTTGATAGGAGAAATCTGTTTGTGCTGGATCACTACCAGCTGGAACTTGTTCACTGTTTGTAGTGAAATTACTTGTCTCCCCAGAGAGAATAGTGCGATTGTATACAACCACGTAGTGAGTCAAAGCTCCATGCAGTGTTCCAATTTCCGGTCTGATCCATGATACATTAGTGGTGTTTCCGGTTACAGCCGTGATGGTTAGGTTTTGGACAGGAGAGGTAGGATCTGAGTGGTTGTTGGAAACAGCATAAGGGAATAATTGCACACAATAGCACATCAAAGATTCATATTGAAGACTCCAAACCCTAGCATCTGTTTTTCATGCATAGTGATCACTGTCTGTAGTAGCAGAGGGGTTCAAATATTATGAGTAAAACATTTACTTGTACATTGCAGCTGAATATGTCCTCATGTTGTTACGTTCCTTGTTGAAGACTGGACTTTCAAATGTTTAACTAAAATAAAACATATGGATACGAGTTAAGAGTAACTCTCCATCACTGTAACATGACACTATATACAGTCAGAAAGTGCAATAACTAGGCACAAAACTGACAGAGTACTGAAACATTCGACGTCCTGACACCTAGCTTCAACACATCTCCGTAGCGCTAACCGACAGCTACGGAGATGTGTTGAAGCTAGGTGTCAGGACGTCGAATGTTTCAGTACTCTGTCAGTTTTGTGCCTAGTTATTGCACTTTCTGACTGTATATAGTATCATGTTACAGTGATGGAGAGTTACTCTTAACTCGTATCCATATGTCTTTTTCTCTTCCACATTTATTTATGGCTCAACATCCGAGTTTTAAAATAAAACACAATGGCTTATGTCGGGCCCTCTCCAGTACCACTAGGATTCTGAACCCTCGGCAGCGAGATGAAGTGCTGCCAGTAGCCACCGTCATCACACCACAACCCGTCCTGTGTGAGAGGATAAACTGGACCCGGCCAGACTAAACCCGGGTATCCTTTCATCAGTTTTCTGGAGAAAAACGGGGGGGGGGGGGGGCAAAGTCGGGCGTAAGGAACACAAGTACCATATTTTTCTGAGAATAAGCCGCACTGGTGTAAAAGGCGCACCCCCCCCCCCCCTTTATGCCCCGAAATACAGACATCTATTCTGTGCATCACCGTTAATTTGATCATTGGAGTATAAGCGGCACTCTACCTTTTTTTGGTAAATTTTGAGTGTTCAAAGTGCGGCATATACTCCGTAAAATATGGTGCCCCTGTCAGTGGAAATAACTCAGCTGAGTCGCCAAATTACTCAACACGGAGCAGTGAATTGACTCCGCATGGAGCCGCCAAATGACTCCACATGGAGCCGCCAAATGCTAAATTTTTCTGCGGGTGTTCATAGGTCTCCACAGAAGAGAAACTAAAAGCCGGGACGTGGAAAGGAAGTCGCAAGAAAATTGTGTGGGAACAAATGTTTCGGCACGTGCAAGCTCGAAAGTCAAAACAGCAATGAACTTTTGTTTTTGTTTTTTTGAATTCTTTATTCTCATGATGGCACCATCGCCAATAAGAGATAAGTTTATGAGAAGGTGAGATGCTGAGGGTGGGGCTGGGGGTTATGCAGTTGGAAAGTGATTTACATCACTTTGAATTTTACAAGTATGGGAGACGGTGAGCGCTGCAGGAGCAGATTGAGTTAATCAGCATTGCAAGAGAAATTGCGCGAGGCCTTGAAGGGCGTGTGCCTGCGAGACTTGCGCATGCGAACAGGTCGGGCCAGCTCACTGGGCTGGCTGTGAACTTGCGTTAGAATGCTACCACTCATATCCCATCCACGATCTCATAATTTTCTGCTTTGTTTTGTCCAAGTGTTCAGAACGCCCACAGCATGATTTCCACTGAGCAAATGTACTATAGTTTCCTGGTGGTCTATCATGTCGTGAAATAAAATGCCCTGAGAAGTACTCTGCGGTAACAAATATTGTACAGGTCTTGAACCGTGCCAAACACGATCCGCAGAAATCAGTGGCATGTCTTTTCCCCAGCTCATCAGTCAACTCCATGATTTTGTCCTACTGAACGTGGCCACATTCTGCAAACCTGGCAGAAATTATAACTACTTAATGAAGTAAATGAACTCTGACTTCCAACAACATGATGGAACCAATCCAAGCCCATTCAAAATACACTACTGCAAAGAATTTGGGATGTGCTCCAATTAATTCTCTACAAAATCTTAGTAGGTGTGTGTACAGGATGTGTAGCGGGCCGCAGTCTCTCTCGGAGGCAAATGCACACGGGTCTCAGTGAACACACTGTAACTAGCAATTGAAATGTAACTATAACTGACAATGAAATTAACTGGCTACTTAATTAACTGACTGGCAATAAAAGAATCGTGAGCACCAGCTTTTATACAAAGGCAGACTCCGTACGCTAATGTACGGGGATACGCTAACGTATGGGGATATAGTACGGGGATATGCTAACGTACGGGAATACAGTAACGTACGGGAATATGCTATGCTAAACACTATACGCTATACGCTGTGAAGTCACCAGCGTGCCAACGCTACAGTACAGATGTATGGATTTAAAATCTTAGTAGCTCAATAATTTCTCAAAGGATTGTAAAGAGAAGGACAACAAAACGGACTGACGTGAACAAGGAAAAGTAACAGTTCCCCGAAAAGGAGACGAGGTGTCCCAGCAGTACATTGTAGGACGATGTTATGCACACACTCAATACATCTTTATCTTGTAACTCGTACTTGTGAATGTAACGGCACTTGCAGCACAACTCATCAGCTAAAATGAAGATGGGGTGAATATTACGAATTGTTCCCAAAGCAGACTGCACACAACCAGACTTACCTGCATTACTGGTGTTGGTACTTGTCGTTGCAGCTGGTCCACACACAGCCATCCTACATGGTTCAATGGATATTTCATACCTGCTGCCAGCTGTTAGCCCCAGGATTTGATAGGAGAAATCTGTTTGTGCTGGATCACCAGCTGTAACTTGCACACTGTTTGTAGTGAAATGACTTGGCCCTGTCTCCCCAGAGAGAATAGTGCGATTGTATACAACCATGTAGTGAGTCAAAGCTCCGTGCAGTGTTCCAATTTCAGGTCTGACCCATGATACATTAGTGGTGTTTCCAGATACAGCCGTGACAGTTAGGTTTTGGACAGGAGAGGTTGGATCTGAGTGGTTGTTGGAAACAGCACAAGGGAATATTTGCACACAATTGCACATCAAAGATTCATATCGGAGACTCAAAAACCCTAGAATCTGTTTTTCATGCATAGTGATCACTGTCTGTAGTAGCAGAGGGGTTCCAACATTATGACTCCTAGAACATTTTACTTGTGTTGCAGCTGAATTTGTCCGCATGTTGTTACAGTACTTGTGGGAGACTGGATACCTTAAACTTTCAAATTACTAAAATACAATGACTTATGTCGGGCCCTCTCCAGTACCACTAGGATTCTGAACCCTCGGCAGCGAGAGGGAGTGCTGCCAGTAGCCACCGTCATCACACCACAACCCGTCCTGTGTGGGAGGATAAATTGGACCCGGCCAGACTATACCCCGGTATCCTTTCATCAGTTTTCTGGAGAAAAACGGGGGCGAGGAGGGGCAAGGTTGGGCGTAAGGAACACAAGTAGTGCATTTTTCGTTTCTGCATGCAGGACTTCCGCAAAGCAGCACCATCAGCTTGCCTGGAAGCAGACACGGCCCGCCTGCCGTACCAGCTGATGTAGTTTACTATGCATCACATGCTATTGGCCCAAAAACTCGGCGGGGACATACCAGGCGGGCGAAAGCCGCTACACACAAGTTTGCAATATCAATCAATTCTTGTTATTTCCTGCCTCTGATGTTATGTTGAGCATGCTCGTGGCCCATCTAGCCAGGTCAGTCCAGCCCAGTACCATTCGTGTGTATCTGTATGCTGTCCGCAACCTACAACTTGAAGCTGGCCATGCTGACCCTCTGGGCGATGTCTGGCTAGTTGGCGGGGAACACGTGCCTCTGCCAGCCCGGACCGGCCTCTGTTTGTGCTGGGTAATGGTCGGCCTCTGTCCCGATCGGCATTTACGGCAACTGTGAGGATGCTGCTCACCAGTTGTGGCTTTGACTCTGCGTTATACGCCGGCCACTCATTCCGGATAAGTGCCGCCACCACAGAAGCGCTGGCCGGGTTGCCAGACTCCATAATCAGAGAGGCGGGCAGATGGAACAGCGGTGCCTGCCTGAGGTACATCCGTACGCCGACTGAAGATAAGACATGGGTGGCTGCAACAATGGCCTCAGGCCCTGATATCAAATTCTGATATTGATCCTTGACCTAGCTTGCGCTGCTTACAGACTGCACGAGTGACTGTTCTTACGGCCCGTTCCGGGAGTGCCGATTTATGGAATATACTATAACCAGTTGCTCGTATCGGCACTCCCAGCTTAATCCAACACATTGTTGCTCTGTTGAGAATCGGGGGCTGCTAAACCTTGCTTTTGCGCACCGAAAAAATAGTTTGCACAATTCTGTGTTCTACTAGGCATGTTCACAAAACCTATGGTAATACTGGTTCTGTTTGCTGTGGTGCTGGACAGGTGATAGCTCTGCTCTCCTTGTGGCAGTGGTTGCAAATTTGTTGGCATAGGTACTTTGTCTGCTGCATTGAGATTAGAGCAGATGGGCATCAATGGCAGATAGTCAGCTGTCGGGGAGTCTGGGCCAACCCAGGGTTTGATTTAAGCGAGCTTCAACAGCTCTTGCTTTTGCGTTCGCGGACAGAAGACAGGATCATGCACCACAGGCATATCCACTTGGTCTCACGATTATCACGTCACTGCATTTTCTGCTCGATATTTTAAATAAAAAAGGAAAAAGGACCAACAACAACAACATTATTTAAAATATCAATTCGGATGGAGAGCCAAGGATTATTTATAAAAAAGTAAAAAGGGCCAAGGAACTACAAGTAACACTACACTGTCCACTAACACCACCAGTTACTAAACAATCAGCTCATGCGATAACATTGCACGACACTGACCGACGGTACTAACGTTCTACAACTAACTGGCTAACAGCTCTAGCACATCTTGGATGCGCACTCCAACAGCCTTTTCTTGATCTTTGCATCTTTTGAGCCACGCAAGTTGTGTGGAATGTTGCTTTGCGTCCTTGAATCGTGGTTTGACCGTATTGTCCAATGGTCTTGCCAGTATCGTCATCGACATGCATGAACACCCGCCAATTTCCTTCACAGCTGAGACTTTCAGCTCGTGCTTATCTTGGTTGCGCTCACCTTCCCCTCCTTACCGTATGCCAGTGCCTTCAAAGCCATGGCCTTATATTCGAAACACCGCTGCTTTCCTAGATATTTTAGATGCAAAATGACTCACCTACTACGCCATGCCATAAGATCACACCGTTTTTTTCTATGTTTCGTGTCACCTTATTCGATGAAATCAATGAGGGAGGGCGAAAAAAAGCCATCCAAAAAAACAGTGTACGTGCATTGCATTTGTGTACATCATATCACACACACACACACACATCACATCACAAGCCCATAGCCCTAAGGCCGTCGGGGCGTCACAGAGCAAGTATGAACAAGTGTGCATTTGTGTACAGTGGAGCTAAAAAAAGACCCGGCATTGTTCATGTATATTCATTCACACATGCATACATGAATACATGAGTGTAATTTCACTGTACAGTGAATGTCGCAAAGTAAGTTTATTGCACAATTCAATCTCTACTGATTGGTAACAACTGGCCAAACTCTGTCAGCGTTATCAGCATGCTTGTGGTCCAAACACAGGCGGCATGATGATTGCGTGACTTACGGCCCAGCTTACACACACAGCTACATGTACATGTATGTGAGCTGGGTACAATCATGCGACAAATAGAACAAATGATTATTAGTTACGATGCAACAATCATGTTCTGTTTTGTTTTTTTTGTGTTTTTTTTTGGAACTCCGGCTGTGAAATACACACGCGCGGGGGACGCGAAACATAGATAAAAAACGGTGTGGCCTAAAAGTCAAAGAAAGTCTACACAGAAATTTCAATCTAAATCTACTTGCTCACCCTTCCTGCTGGGCTGTAAGTGTGTTAGCATAGTACTTATTCCTTTTAAAAAATTTGAAAAATATACTTCAAATGCCAGTTCATTTATGAAGCCCATGGCTTTATAACTGAGACTGGCTTTATAATCGAATATACCGCCATGGCTTTAAAGGTGCGGACATACGGTATGTTATTTCTATAACTTAGAACCTTCCAAGTTGGAAGGCTGTTGGAGTGCGCATCCGAGATGTGCTAGAGCTGTTAGCCAGTTAGTTGTAGAACGTCAGTACCGTCGGTCAGTGTCGTGCAATGTTATCGCATGAGCTGATTGTTTAGTAACTGGTGGTGTTAGTGGACATTATAGTGTAACTTGTAGTTCCTTGGCCCTTTTTACTTTTTATAAATAATCCTTGGCTCTCCATCCGAATTGATATTTTAAATAATGAACGTTCTGTTGTTGCTGTTGTTGTTGTTGTTGTTTTAAATCTTTATTCTCACGATGGCCTGTGGCCAATAAGAGATAATAATTATAGTGAGATTAGTATGATGCGGAAGCTTCATGGCTAGCAGTGATCAAACTAGATGTACGGGTGAGCGTGGCTCGTGCACGAGCAGATTGAATTGAATTCTTTATTCTCACGATGGCACCATCGCCAATAAGAGATAAGTTTATGAGAAGGTGAGATGCTGTGGGTGTTGTTGTTGTTGTTGTTGTTGTTGTTGTTGTTGTTGTTGTTGTTGTTGTTGTTGTTGTTGTTGTTGTTGTTTTGAAATATTTATTCTCACTTTCTCACGATGTTGTTGTCGTTGTCGGCGTTTTAATTATTGACTTGAGATAGCACTTCTCCGCAGAAACCTGAATTTCTACTAACCTGCATCACTAGTGCTTATTGTTTTCTGTGCCTCAGGCCCACACTGGCTCGGAGGCATAGTTGTCATACTTGCCCCAGCTGCTGTTGTAGCAGATGCTATTGTTGTAGCGGATGCTATTGTTGTAGCGGATGCTATTGTTGTAGCAGATGCTGCTGTTGTAGGTGCCCCCGTCGATGTAACTATTGTTGTTGCTGGTGTATCTGATTCATTTGTTGATGCACCTGACCAGGTCATTGCATCTGCTGGTGTAGCTGACGAACTTGCTGGAGATGTTGGTGTGGTTGACTCAGTTGTCTCTTCATCGGATTCGCATGGCCAAACAGTTATGCGAAACATGCTGCCAGCAGACAACCCAGATATTGTGTGACTGTGTCTTCCCATGCCATTGCTTGCAAAGTCCGGAAGAGTTACATTTGTGACATTATACGGCACACCAGAGAGAAGCAAGCGGGTGTACCTGATTTTGTAGTAATCTATTGTTGGATCGGAATCGTCCCACGTCACCGTAATTGTATTGGCTAACGACGACGAAAGCACTAGATTTGAAACAGGCAAAGTCGGACCTGCAGTAGGAAAACACAATGCACACAACACGTTGCTATACCTTACCACACTACTCAGGGGAGCAAAGGCATGAGAATCTGCTGCACTCTCCTTCAACTAGTGGCCGCCCCTTTCGAAACTGATCGCACCACGGTATAATGCGCGGTTCGAGAAACGAATGCTAGAAATGCAGATTTCCCCAAGACATGTAGACCGAGTGCACAATGATGAGGTGTGCACAATGCTGAGGTGTGCACAATGCTGAGGTGTGCACAAAGTGAATGCAAACAACATGTAGGACAAAATGGGTGTTGCACTGGGGGTCTCTTGCACTGGGCGTCTCTTGCAATTATAGGGAGGTTTAGTTCCCACGTAACGGAAACGCGTACGTGGGTGATCCACGTAAAGTGGATGAAGGGCACCCACGTTGCAATGTTGTGTTTAGTCACACGGAGCAAACAAAAGCATGAAGCGAAAGGCCCAAACCTGGTCAAAAACGAATCTACCCGGGCCCAAAGAAGCTCATCGAATATTTTGATTTCGTGCTTCGGAAACTTCTTCAGCTGAGCACCCTCACAGCTCGCACAATGCGCTCCATTCTGATTTTCACCCACGTTCTGGCGGAACGTGGGTGAGCCTCCATACACGGTATGTCGTGAATCAGAAAACGTCTGTACGTGGGTCACTGAGTATCACGTGGTACACACACGTAAAGTACCCACGGATTACGTGGGACTAAACCTCCCTTATATCTGCAAAGCACCACAACTATGGGAAAAGTCTCTTGAAAGCACTCATTTTGTCAGGAAGATGTGTACGGATGACATCACCAGCAACCATTATGCACGTGATCTAGACCGTATGGCATACATTGCATGATCTCATGTACTTGAACATCACGTGCCCGGAATAGTAGGCCAATGTAGTCACTAGTCCAGTGCAACAATTGAGAAAATAATGGCAATAGGCACTTTGCGGTACTCCATGTGTGGAACAATGCAGATCTTCACAAGAAATAATAGAGCTGATCCAGCATATGGCGGATGGGCTCTTGCCATCATCCGGTATGCGATTGCACTATCCAAGCTCAGTGCCTGGAAGAAATAGTGTGCAAGCTACATGCATGATGCGTACATGCAAGAAAGAAGCTACTGCAAGGTTCTCGAAGGCCTTTCGTTCCCTTACTCCTCAAATTAAAATCGCGTGGAATATTTTGATCAAGGAGAACAATATCAACACCAGTGTTCCTATGTACAGATAATTTGAAGAAGAATGGTGGGTAATGCCTCTCCAAACGTGCCAGTGGCTTCATAGTTGTGTGTACGAGCACTTCCGCCGACAACCAACTCACCACACACGCACCACAAATAAACTAGACTAACAAAGTAAAAGTGGGGAGGCTTCCTGCAGTTTCATAAACAGTTTTCAAAGAGTAGAGCCCACACGCTCTCTTCCACTAACACTGCAATAGTTCAACTCATTTCACAATGATTATTAACTACGTTTCGGCAAATTGCCTTCATCAGGACTAACAAACTACATTAAGTCAGCACAGGTGCATGAAAATAACAGGCTACATTGCCATGCAGATATATTCAGCGTGCCGCTTTCTCAATTCCCTGGCTACGCTGGTTCAAATAGACATCTTCCCCATGAGGGCATCATCAGGGATGAGGAGAAGGACATGGACCAAGGGAATTTCTACATACATAGCACAGGGGGTTCAGGGCAACACTACACACCAAGTGGCCACATGCACAGGGGGTTCAGGGCAACACTACACACCAAGTGGCCACATGCACAGGGGGTTCAGGGCAACACTACACACCAAGTGGCCACATGCAACACATTTTCATTTTTTTAAGCACATCTTACTTGCTGCCAGCAGCCGGGGAGCAAAGCCATATAGGAAACTGAATACAAGGCTAACCAGCAGCCGTCGGGTTACCTAAAGCAATGCACACAATTGACAAGCAAGCATATATTCACATACCAACACACGCACACACCACATTGACCTCATGACATCAGGCATTAGAGAAAGGGGTCCCCATTTGTAGGTTCTGAACAGAACGGTTGTGCAGCCCACAAGACAAAAACTGACGAGAATTCGATTCACGGTGCCAGTAGCATAACCTAGTGCACAAGAGTATGGAGCTATATACACAGCTGGCCTCAACCATGATGGATTTATTCGTCAAGTGTGTGTGTGTGTGTGTGTGTGTGTGTGTGTGTGTGTGTGTGTGTGTGTGTGTGTGTGTGTGTTTCTGTTTGTGTGTGTGTGTGTGTGTGTGTGTGTGCATACATGTGTGTGTGTGTACGTGTGTGTGCGCGTGCGCGTGCGTGTTTGTCGTGCTCAATGAGAGCAATTTACACTTTTTGAGCTCCGTCCTGGACTCTTACCCATGGATTTCTGCCTGCCCAGGGCGACTCTGGCATAGCCAGGGTTTACCCTGGTGCCTCTGTTTACATTGTTCGGTCAGTAGTAATTGTTTGGGCCCCGGAATCACAGTTTAGCTTACAGGACAACTGAGTTGACATTGTCGCTGCTGCGTTGGCCAGTGTCCACCACTCGCAGTGGGTTGGCTACCCGTTGAGTGTATATTATAATTATGTAAAGCCCAGAGACAACCAGAACCTCGCAGGAGAGATAAGTGGGAGATCTATAGTCCATTCAGAAAAAGATGATACTATATTCGGCACCGACCCAAAACGCCTAAATTAAAACGCCGATGAAATTTTTCACAGCATCTGTCGCACTATACCATGCCCTCTACCCCACGCCGAAAATAAATCGCTGCCGAAATGTCAAAAATCGTGAAGTGCCGAAATTTTGCAGCACCGAAATTTTGTATATTTACAGTATCCTAGCTTTTGGCCATAAAGGGGTCAAATTTTGAGTTTTTTCACAATTTTTTTCTGCAGCCCCCATGGAATGCTCTTCCAATTATCTTTCTGAAGTCCATTTCTTGAAAAGCAAGCCATAACAAGAATAGGATTTTGGCCAGGTTTTGTCTTGTAAGCACTGAATTGGGAAAGGCCATGAAAATCTAATCCGTTTCACTCCACTTGCATCACTGCATTGTCCGGTTCGAACCCCAGCTGAGGTACCTTTTTTGGACCCTTTTTTAACCTCAAACTGCGGCACTGCACTGTGTGCGATAAAACCACGAAAAATCGCCAAATACGGGAGCTCGCCACGACCAGCGCTCATCTTTTTATGAATGGACTGTAGGTCAATACGCTATGTTGGCTCTTGGAACGTTCAGACATTGCTGATAACGGAGCAGTTGTATGGTGCTGAGTACTGGACCCAGTTGAAAGCCGACCTTGAACAGATTGACCACGTTCATCACCAAGTCTTGCGCATCAATATGTCAATCCCCAAGCCCCAGTAATGGCACGAGCACATCACCAACAGCGAGTTAGGTGATCGGTGGGGTGACACCATGCTCATGTTAATGCGTGTCCTCCAGCGCAGCCTTGAGTGGCTAGGTCACCTGGCCAGAATGCCCAACCGCCAGCTTCCCAAGCTGTTTGGTCAGCTGCCCATTACTCGCCCGACATGTGGTCCTCAAAGGATGCAGCTACTCTTAACCTCCAAGTCAGGGTGTCTCCAACTCCTCCTTGTTGGAGACGGCTGAAGACAGACTGCCGTGGTGTACGGAGGTCGTAAAATAAGCTGCTCCACACTTACTGGCACCACCAACAACGGCGATAGTCTGTAAAACCTGTGCATGATCCCACTCCAAATCCTGCCATCTTGCTCACCGCAACTATCTCGGAGAGCGGCTGCTTCCAATCCCCTTGCAACGCAGCTCAACGCTGTACATGTCATCAGTTTAGTCTCGAAGCAGAGGCGGCTTGAAGGTACAGCATTATTTACTACCGCAGCAGCATCAGCCACCTACCCAGCCTTCGCAAATATCAACAGCAAAGATAAACACACTGGACATCAGCCCTCAAATGCCAGACATGTCATCGCTGCATAAATTGTCACCGTGGACAATGTAATTTGGCTGTTGAGCAGCTCCAGTAGCAACAGCACCGCGAGCTCTGCACTTCCGACGTGCTCAGGACATGTCTTGGCATGGATGTGTCCCTGAAACTCTCCCTGTCTGACTATGGCTCCTTTACAGAGTGACGTGGCCCTAGTGGCAGCCCAGCATTGGTAGGACTACAGTAGAATGCCAATTACTAGTATCCGAACGTGAACTATCCAAACCATCAATTATCGTAAATGCCCGTTTGCTATTCAATTGAAGGGACGAAAACGGGATGAAAATAAGTTTTGCTGATTTCCCCCACAAAGTACTTCCCCAGGGAATGCCTGGATTACCGGTATACTTATGGGTCCTAGCGGAATCTGCGAATACATCTTACAATTAGGCGGCGGGAAGTGGTGTAGTGTGTATAGCTGAGCTGCACTTGTGCAACGAGAGACCTACTGAATCCTGCTTGTACGTACATAACGAAAGTGATGTAATCCGGGAATTTTGCCATGACAGCACGTGACAGCAACCCATCTGAGTTCTACACTTTGGGTTTCATGTGTATGTGTGTGTGTGTGTGTGTGTGTGTGTGTGTGTGTGTGTGTGTGTGTGTGTGTGTGTGTGTGTGTGTGTGTGTGTGTGTGTGTGTGTGTGTGTGTGTGTGTGTGTGTGTGTGTGTGTGTGTGTGTGTGTGTGTGTGTGTGTGTGTGTGTGTATGTGTGTGTGTGTGCTACACGTATATGCCATCCAAAACATGCCATGCTATTGGCTATTTTACTCAGAGAGCAACATAGAACAATCCCAATGTTCTTGTTTTAGGCCCTAGCATAGATGGCACTGTCTTGGGAAAGATTAACCTTTCAGGACAGCAGGACAGGGTAGCACAGTAATAGGAATGCGTACATGTACTGTATGCCATGTGTATACATTTGCGCTTGCATGCTTTGGTACACAGTGTAAATCACGGTGTAAATGTATTTGTGTATCATGCTTCAAAGGTAGAATCTGAGCATCAAAGTAATAACAAATTAGGACTTATATTACACTACATGTACAGGTTGAGTGTTGATACAACCACAATCCACAACCACAGACCCAGCGGAAGGCACAGACAGTGTGCACAATCCCCAAAAATTGGCAGGAACCAGAATTCAAAGGCATCAGAAAGTGTGATCACATTTTTTTGTCAAAGGATTTTGTAACACAGAGTTATCAGGATTGGACTTGTATACATTTGCAGAAGGGTAGCATAGGGACGAAAACATGCTGACACCACAACGTCATTTTTACCGAAACTGTTTCGATTATGAACTTACCTGCAAAAAGGAGCTCATTGTCGTTTCTCAAGACAGGCAGGTGTTAGTTTCCGCGATATGATCGAGTCCGAGGAACTGCTGCTAGACCATGGATCATACCCAGCACTACTTGTGGACCAGCCACACCACTATGCAAGCCTTTCTCCGAACATAAGATAACGCCGAAGAAAGGGCAGCCCTGAGTATGAGAGGAAGTTAAAATGCAGACCACAACGGCTCCAGCGTACTTTGTAGTACAACGCAAGAGAGTTCAGAATGATGAAAGAAAAACCTTGCTGCTTGCTTGAAAATAAACACCCATGGCATGCAACACACAGCACACTGCACTGAGCAGTGAGCACACAACAGTAGATTCGCCATGTGACCAGAAGACTGTAACGGATCTACCAAAGTCCAAACTACCACCAGCGGTCCGGCACCCGGTACCCGGACCCAACTCCGGCCGGCCCGGGAAATGGACGCGGACGCCGGACGCGGGCGTAGACAATATGTACTACATGTAGCTCCCTGGTCAGCATGATCTCTACGCCCGCGCAGCGCCCATGTCCCGGATACCGGTTACTACAACCAGGGAGTAGTACAATACAGTATTGTACTACTCCCTGATATGACTACAACTATTACCAGATGATCTGTGCTACAGTCATATGCACTGCCCAGCACGGGTTCGAATCCCTTTGTGGATCTTCTTTTGCAATAAGTAGTTACATAATCATTGACGACACTGATCTGCTGATCCCAAATGTGGCCTATTACTAGTACAAATGGGGCGACTGGACACGGGCAGTCCGGGATCCGAAGCCGAAACCAGGCAGTAGTACAATGTTATTGTACAATGGTATTGTACTACTGGCCTAGGCCCTGACCGAAACCAACACACGTGCACACGTCTTCCCTGTGCATGTGATGATGATCCAGATCAGGGAGTATTAGTAGCTACTCCCTGATCCAGATCAATATGGCTCCGAAAAATACAGCATGCTGGGCTGGCCAGGCCAGGGAGTCGTTAAATACCGGTAGTTTACGACTCCCTGATGCTAGCAAAGGATTGTCTGATGAGTGATGATTGCCTATCTGTCTACAATACTACTAGTCATGAAACTATTACATGTACATGATTGTACTGTACTACTATTATAATTACAACGAAGATGCGTGGAGCTCTGCGACTTGCGTACAATGTAACATAGACATGTAATCGCCATGTAGTCTACCAGCTAATATTAAAGTATATAATAATTATTATAACAAGGAACCGAGTGTAGTAGTAGGAAGAAACGGTCTACATACTTCCAGCAACAACTAATCAATCATCGAAACCACCCAAGAGAGCAATGGAGTGTCATGAACAATCTACTGGGTAGAATTAAAATCAACCAGGAACCTGCTGCCGAAGTAGCCGACATCACAAAGACATTTACAGACGTTGTCAACGATACCTCACTTTCTGGCAGTACACTACGCACTCCCAATGGCCCTTTATCGGAATACTCACTGACACAGTTCACACCAGTCACTGTTCCACAAGTCCAACTCCATATCCAGAGAATGAACAGTCGTAAAGCCACAGGACCTGATAACATCCCCGCCCAGGCTTACAAGCTCATCAATGATGAGATCGCCCCATCTTTGGCCAAACTATTTACGATGTCTCTTACATCTGGCGATTTTCCATCGACTTACAAACTAGCAAATGTGCGGCCTATCTACAAGCGTGGAGATAAGTCAGTCCCATCCAACTATAGAGCAATATCACTCCTGTCCCACATGTCTAAGCTACTGGAACATATTGTACACGACCAACTAATGTACTATATCTATAATGCACCGCCACCACTGTTACCCCTACCTGCTGAGCAATTTGCCTACCGCAGAGGCCACTCCTGCGAGGACTCCCGTGATCAACGACTGGATGCTCTCCTTGGACAAAGGTGATTATGTCGTAGCTGCCTTTCTTAAGTTTCTAGACATGTCTAAGGCATTCGACACAGTTAGTCATGCAGTTCTACTGAGTGAACTTCTGGAGATCGGTGTCGGTGGTACTGCCTTGCAGTGGTTCTGTAGCTACCTTACCCACAGGAAGCAACGTGTAGTCACCAAGACACAACAGGGCCTAGCATATAGCAGCAACAGGGGGGTTCCGCAAGGCTCCGTCTTGGGGCCCTCTCTCTTCAATCTGTCAGTCAGAAAGCTCCCCTCTGTACCCCAGCACTGCAAGGCTCGACAGTACGCGGACGATGTCTCCCTTTACAAAGCTGGCAAGAACGTTGAACAGTGCAAGGAGCTGACGCTCTCTCTCTCTCTCTCTCTCTCTCGCTCGCTCTCTCGCTCTCTCTCTCTCTCTCTATCTCTCTCTCTCTCTCTCTTCTCTCTCTCTCTCTCTCTCTCTCTCTCTCTCTCTCTCTCTCTCTCTCTCTCTCTCTCTCTCTCTCTCTCTCTCTCTCTCTCTCTCTCTCTCTCTCTCTCTCTCTCTCTCTCTCTCTCTCTCTCTCTCTCTCTCTCTCTCTCTCTCTCTCTCTCTCTCTCTCTCTCTCTCTCTCTCTCTCTCTCTCTCTCTCTCTCTCTCTCTCTCTCTCTCTCTCTCTCTCTCTCTCTCTCTCTCTCTCTCTCTCTCTCTCTCTCTCTCTCTCTCTCTCTCTCTCTCTCTCTCTCTCTCTCTCTCTCTCTCTCTCTCTCTCTCTCTCTCTCTCTCTCTCTCTCTCTCTCTCTCTCTCTCTCTCTCTCTCTCTCTCTCTCTCTCTCTCTCTCTCTCTCTCTCTCTCTCTCTCTCTCTCTCTTCTCTCTCTCTCTCTCTCTCTCTCTCTCTCTCTCTCTCTCTCTCTCTCTCTCTCTCTCTCTCTCTCTCTCTCTCTCTCTCTCTCTCTCTCTCTCTCTCTCTCTCTCTCTCTCTCTCTCTCTCTCTCTCTCTCTCTCTCTCTCTCTCTCTCTCTCTCTCTCTCTCTCTCTCTCTCTCTCTCTCTCTCTCTCTCTCTCTCTCTCTCTCTCTCTCTCTCTCTCTCTCTCTCTCTCTCTCTCTCTCTCTCTCTCTCTCTCTTCTCTCTCTCTCTCTCTCTCTCTCTCTCTCTCTCTCTCTCTCTCTCTCTCTCTCTCTCTCTCTCTCTCTCTCTCTCTCTCTCTCTCTCTCTCTCTCTCTCTCTCTCTCTCTCCCCCCCCCTCTGTCTCTGCGTTCTTTGCATTGTGTCCTGAATGGCAAAAATCGAGTGGCAATGCCGCCACACTTGCGGGAAATGCACTGAACGGCGGGGGGGGGGATGTACTATTGAGTCAACCTTAAAGGGGAAGTTAAGGCAAAAATTAAAATTTCACCAGTTGTAGTCTTCGGGGTGCTGAGTCGAATGGTCGTGGTCCGAGGAAGCTGAGACGCTCCCTTATTATTATTATTTATTAAATTTTTAATAGGGCATTCCCACAGGCCTAAGGCCTTCTTACGGGGTACCCTATATGTTTTTGTATAGATGAGCGGAAGTCTGATAGCGTGGAGCAAATACGAACAGAAGCAGGGAGCGAATTCCAGCGATCTGCACCTAAGAAGCTTAATGCGTACAAGCCATAGCGGTTATTAGCCGGGGGAAGAGCAAGAGACAGAGTAACCTGCGAGCGGGTGATTGACGCTGTGTGTGTGGCATTGACTCTAGTCACAAAACAGTCTGTTAAGAGCGGGCTGCACACCTTATGTAATGATCTGTAAATAAGTACGAACAATTTGAATCTCAAACGTAAGGAGATAGAAGCTAGCCTTCCTACTTGAATCCCAATCGAACTCGCGCACTTCCACCGAAACTGGGTGACTGCGCCCTACTAGATGGGGATTTGTATGCAAAATGTCACTAAAAGCGCCATTTCGTTCTTATAAAAGCACGGATGACCGCGATTGGCCCATATGTTGTAGTCTTTTGGACGCTGAGTCGACTGGTTTTGGTCCGAAAAGGCTGCGATGCAGCGTTCCTCCTTTATTCCCAATCGAACATGGTTGAAGAAGCGGTCACGTGCTCCTGGGTGCCCAAATCACCTGGTCACCACGCCAGCAGGCGACAACTTTCACACCAAGGTTCAACTCGAGTGACAGGATTGCACCCAAAAAAGGTCAAACAGGCTAGTAAGTAACCCTGCAGGCACGGTGACCAGCTGACTGGCGTACGCAGGAGCACGTGACCGCTTGTTCAACCATGTTCGATTGGGAATAAAGGAGGAACGCTGCATCGCAGCCTTTTCGGACCAAAACCAATCGACTCAGCGTCCAAATGACTACAACATATGGGCCAATCGCGGTCATCCATGCTTTTATAAGAACGAAATGGCGCTTTTAGTGACATTTTGCATACAAATCCCCATCTAGTAGGGCGCAGTCACCCAGTTTCGGTGGAAGTGCGCGAGTTCGATTGGGATTCAAGTAGGAAGGGAGCGTCTCAGCTTCCTCGGACCACGACCATTCGACTCAGCACCCCGAAGACTACAACTGGTGAAATTTTAATTTTTGCCTTAACTTCCCCTTTAACGAATGACGACCCGCGATCGGTCGTGCATTAGAGAAAGGTGTCATCACGTGTAACAGTTGTTGTTACGAAACCACAAGTAACTCGTAGTTAGTTCTCAAATTTAGAAAAGCGATCCTGTCAGCTTTGGGGCACTGATTCTGGTCGTAGTTTTTGGAGCTCTGCGTCGTAAAGTTTTTTGTACCTCTGCGGACGACTCTATCGCACAATGCTTTGACGGTATGGCGGACAGCATGGAAGGACCACCAGGGGGTCGTCATCTGGAAACCAAGGGCCAATGTTGCCGGTGCAACGGCAATGGCACCTGCTACAAATGCAAATGTGCTAAAGAGAATCGTAAGTGCACGAGCTGCGCGCCAGGACGGAAGTCGAACTGTAAGAACACCGTAACCGTACGAGAAGAGCCAGCCGTTAGTACCGTACCCAAGCCAGGGGCAGCTCAACCTGAGCAACTCGGATTTGCGTCGCCCAACCGAAGATCGACAGCCAACACACACACCGCTCAGAGAACGCCTGTGTCCGGTGCAACCACAGCGGATGACATAGCCTCCGCCGCACTCGCCGCTGCTATGTCGAATGTTTCAAGCTCTCAACAGCTAGCATGGAACCTACTGGAATCCGCGGAGCCAAGCACCAGCTCAGAAGTGTCAACTTGCAAGCATGCTGACGATGTCAGACCTACACAGCGTGACACGACAATGAGGCCGGCTACCACAGCTGAGACCCCAGAGTCACTCACGTCTGCTCTGCTTGCGGAGTGCCGACAAGAGACTGTTTCAAATTCTCAACAGCTGGCGTGGGACATATTAGACCAACAGCATGACACTGACCCATGCGCAATCCACACACATGCCCAAGCTGCTGCTGAGCCCACAACAGAGGAGGTTGCCCTACTGGCGAATTTGGAGTTTTCGCAATCCCAGCTCGCAGGGGACCCAGGGATCCACATCCGGCCTAGGGATGAGACCAACCAGGATATGGAGCCCAACGCTGCAGCCGATCTCCCTGACTTCCCTGCTGACATCCGGCAAGACTTCTCACTAGGAACAATGGACAAGGAACTCACAATGACCGCCATCAGGGAAGCCTATGCAGAAGGAATGCACTTCAGGCCCAACACCTTCAGCCCTCCTCGCGGCACTGTGGGGAAATCCTTTGTGGCGCAACTCGCCCAATACCTAGCCTGCTTTGGGAATGGCGGAGTCTTTGAGGGAGCCGCCCTGCAGATTGCCATGACGTTCCAACTCTTACTGCTCCAGAAGCCACCGGGGGCCAATCCTAACACCTTCACGGATATCCTTCAGCGCCGAATGGAAACATGGAACAGAGGTGACATCTGTGACCTGAGACAAGAATGCCGGACCATCCAGCGGCAGTTGAATTGCGAGTCGGCCACCGGGAGACCCAAGGTACAAGACTCAGCAAGACATTTCGCGTCCCTGGTTACTGATGGGAAAATCTCGGCTGCGCTACGCCAGCTGGATGGATCAGCCGAGGGTGGTCTTCTCAAGCTTGACGATCAGATTTCCGAGGAAACAGTTCGACATGTCCTCAAGGCAAAGCATCCTGAGGCAGCCCCCTTGAGCCACGAAGCCCTGATGCAAGGACCCTTCCCCACGTCACCCCACCCAGTTAGATTTGAGAAGTTGAACCGAGATGCCATACGCCAGGTAGTTCTGCACACAAATGGAGCTGCGGGGCCATCAGGAGTGGACGCTGCCACATGGCACTCGCTATGCACCAGCTTTGCGGATGCTTCGGATGCCCTGTGTGATTCTCTAGCTTGCTGTGCACGCCGCCTAGCAACAAAGTATGTCAACCCCTCCTCTCTAGAGGCCTATCTTGCATCTCGGCTTGTGCCCCTGGCCAAAAACCCAGGGGTCAGACCCATTGGAATTGGCGAGGTGATCCGTCGCGTGATTGGAAAAGCAATCCTGTCAATCATTGGAAATGATATCCAGGAAGCAGCAGGTAGCCAACAACTTTGCGCAGGCCAAGACTGTGGCATTGAGGCCACCATTCACGCCATGACGGATGTATACAACTCTCCGGATGTCGACGGTGTGCTGATGGCTGACGCCAGTAACGCCTTTAACAGCCTCAACCGTGCTGCATGTATCCACAACATCCGCCTGTCATGCCCAGCCCTAGCAACGGTTGTCATCAACTGCTACCGCAGCCCCGCCAACTTGCATGTTGGGGGAGAAACCATTCAGTCAAGGGAGGGAACCACGCAGGGTGACCCGCTGGCTATGCCAATTTATGCCATCGGCATCCTCCCCTTGATCACGTCCGTGGCTACTGATGGGGCATGCCAACATTGGTATGCTGATGATTCATCTGCTGGCGGCAAGATGGTGCGATTGAAGGTATGGTGGGATCGTCTCCTGGAACGGGGCCCAGCTTTTGGCTATCAAGCCAATCCCTCAAAGTCAGTCCTCGTAGTCAAACCTGAGTGTCTGGATGAAGCTCGAAGAGTGTTCGCCGGCTCAGGGATCCGCATCACCGATGAAGGCCATAGATACCTTGGCGCTGCCATCGGCACACCGGAGTACTGCCAGCACTTTGTCCAGAAGAAGTGTGAGGAATGGCTTGCAGAGGTAGCTATCCTCACAGAGTATGCACGCACGCAACCTCAGGCAGCATACAGTGCCTTCACCAGAGGCCTTCAGCACAAGTGGACCTTCATCTGTCGAACACTAGCTGGGGCGGCTGAACAGCTGGGACCCCTGGAACGTCACATCGCTACAGAGCTGATCCCAGTGCTGACTGGCCAACACATCGACCAAGAATACCGCAGCCTCATTGGGTTTCCTTGTCGCCATGGTGGTCTTGGCCTGGCGGATCCTACATCTCTCTCCAGTCAGTACTCGGCTTCTCGGCACATCACTACTGCGCTAGTCCATCAAATGAACACTCAGGCTGGTATCCTGGGAGAGTCATTGGCTGAGGTCAGGGACCGCAAAGGTGAGGTACGGCGTGAGCAGCGAAGGTCTGTGGCCCACCGTGCCATGGAGCTCGCAAATGATGCATCTCCCCCAGTCAAGCGTGCCATGGAGCTTGGCAGCGAGAAAGGAGCCTCAAGCTGGCTTACATGCCGCCCACTAGCACGTCATGGCTTTACCCTGTCCAAGGCCCAGTTTCGTGATGGGCTGGCGCTTCGCTATGGGTGGCACCCGGACCGACTGCCATCAACCTGCTCGTGTGGTGCAACGTTCACTGTTGCACATGCTCTCTCCTGCGCTACGGGCGGCTTCATCATCATGCGGCACAATGAGGTGAGGGATCTCACGGCGCAGCTGCTCGGTCGTGTGGCGCATGACGTCAACGTGGAGCCCACCCTCCCGCCCTTGACCGGGGAGAACTTGCGCTATCGCACAGCTGTGCGGGATGACCTGGGTCGGCTGGATGTTGTCGCGAGCGGTATCTATGGCGGCCGGTTTGAACGGAGCTACCTGGACGTCCGGGTCTTCAACCCGCACGCTCCATCAAATCGCTCATCATCTGCGGCATCCTGCTACAAGCGACACGAACGTGAGAAGCGCCGGGCCTACGGAGAAAGGGTTCAGCACGTTGAGCGGGCAGGCTTCATCCCTGTGGTTTTCTCGGCACATGGTGGCATGGGCAATTCAGCTATTTCTCTTTACAAGCGCATTGCCTCCATGTTGTCCGAGAAGACTCGTGAAGCCTACTCCTCTGTCATGGCCTGGATTCGTGCCCGGCTGAGCTTCGCCCTCCTGCGTGCAAGTGTTGCCTGTCTTCGGGGTGCCCGCCGACCGATCCACTGCCACCGCCTTGTCTCTGCTTCTGCCGCACTGGCGGTTGCAGAGGCTAGGATTGTGGTCTGATCCGGCTCAGGAGCGGTATTGTGTGGGAACTGAACTATTGTTATCGATTTCACTGTACTACTTTTTTCTCTTTTACGTTCACTTTATACCAGGCGTGGGCCATCCCCTGTACATAGGTGCCATCATTTTTCTTTGTTTCAATAAAATTGTGTTGTTTAAAAAATAAAAAAAATAAAAATCCTGTCAGCTTTTCTATTATTGTGTTCACATGGCGCTACCTAACGACACCGCTATTCAGACACGTTGTCTACGTAGCTACGTAAGTTTCTACGTAAGATGCTCGGTACCTGGTCCTGGACCATGGTACCAGGGAGCTACTCCATGGCTCTACCGGTATACCATCGCGCGGCCGGCTGGCCGCATGCGTGTGCAGACATTTTGTTGTTGCCTTTCGGATGTGCATGCACGAGGAACTAACTTCCTTCTTTGGAACTGCTTCTTGCATGAGCTGTTTCGTTTCGGAGCTGCTGAGACCTCCTTTTGCGGAATATTACTCAATGACAGGTGAGTTGACCAGTGCCCTTTGATTCATTTGCTTGTGTTGACTCTTTCATTTACGAAAAGTGTGCTGATTTTGGGTGGAATGCAATAAATATGGAAAAGCTGACAGGATCTCTTTTCTAAATTTAGCTTTTCCGCTGCCGAGGCCTCCTTTTACGGAATCCTCGATGACAGGTGATCTCTGAGTTGACCGGTTTCCTTCGATTCATTTGCTTATTATGCTCACCCTTTCATTAAATTTTACGGAAACGTGTGTTGATCTTATTCGGATTTAGATCCATTTTTATCTCTTTGCCCTTGTCTACAGTCTACACTACAGTGTGCGAAGAACGCGAGTTCACCTTCTTGACGGTAAGGCTTGTTGGATGTGTTGTCGAAATACTCATATTCATTGTACATAAGTACGTTACAAGTAATGCACTGGTCAGTGGCATACTATCGTTGCCAGTTCCCAATCTGGAGGGAAAGGTTCAAGGACCCATTGACCGAGTTTGCAAAATAAATTCGCATATCAGGGAAAATCTCCAGAGTCTGGGCTTTTTGATTTGTGAGTACCGCCGAGATTGCACTGCCCCAAATACAGTTTCGTGCCGCCAAAGCAAGAATTACGATCTGCAATCTGTTTGTAGTACCTGCAAGAATGTGGAGTACATGTATCGTACTTTCTCTGTTGCTGTTTCAGTTGCCGTCATGTTGCTAAAGAAAGGTTCAGTACAGTAGAGTGGCGCGCTGAAGAACGCGGAGCCCAAGAACATCCAGCCTGAAATTCTAAGAACACCACAGCCTAAAGCTAAGAACGGCGGTGTTGGTTTTCTGGCAGCTTGTGGAATACATAATGATCCAGTACGGATTGTTTCTAAGAACGTGCTATAAGAACGCAGCCAGATTGCAGAAAAAATAAGAACGTCCCAGACTAACCCCTTGGAAACAACGTTCTTGGGCGCGCGACTCTACTGTAGAGAGTTTCTGCGAAAGTGTGTATGAATTTTTGCACGAACTTTGCGTTCTGCACATTTTCGTAGTTTCTGGGGCCAAGTGCACGTACGATCTCACGAAATTTCCTACGACAGTTCATTTCGCGTTCCCTGCAAGTTTCACGTCCAAAGTTGCGAAAGTTCGTGCGAAGTTTCGCACTTCATGACGTAGAGCGAAAGTTTGTACGCATTTTCGTTTTGCAGAACCTCTCTAGTGACTCATTTGTTTCATACGAGACGAGTCAATGAGTCGGTGTGGCTTAGAATCTTTCGCTGTAGAAGAAATCTATTCGTATGTCTATTGGAGAAATAATTGTATTCACTGGTTATAAAATAGGTTGAGACAAACTCACAGAATAAATACCATCGGTCCCTTAGTGTTCGTCCTAAAGAAGTTCGACTGGATATCATTCATACTCACCAAAAGATGTGTAAGATTTTATTATTGTGGAGTGCCTTGTTTATCTCTCAGTACCTCCAACCATAGCCTTGCCCCTTTTATCCTCAGGATCAGTGTAGTTGTTGGAACGAGGAGTCGGACTCAGCAATGTATTTGTTTACATTTTAATACATGTTTATTGTTCCTCCTTTGCTGTGTTGTTTTAGAAAATCGTGGACTAACAGTTTGAAGTCATTGAACTACTTCCGAAGGTTGTATCAACATCAACAGGATTACCATTTCAGTGCAGGATGACCTTATCACGATAACCCATGATTATAAACCATTATAAACACAGAATCAACAAAAACATCTGCGACACGCACCTGGCTACATTTCTCAAATAAATCTGATCGAGGGTGGGGAAATCTGAAATATCTGAAAGGCAAGACAATTTTCTGACAGAGTCATGAAATTCTGCAACATGCACAGAATGACCTCCGTATAAAAAAAGTATCACCACCACCAGACCACTACTCACATGTCATGTTTCCCCGCAGAAGAACATGCAATTGCATTACATGTATGCTAGTGCCATTTTCTGCAAGAAAAGGCTTCCACATCAATGCGTATAATACGGTATTGATATGATGTGAAGGCCATCATTTACATATTGATATAGGGCATTCCATTGATTGGTGACAGAAAAAACAAAAGAAATTATAGCAATAAAAACTGCTTTATGGCGGTTTTCTAAAAAACGTTATTGTGTTGTAGTCCATGGACGGACCCCGTCTAAAAAGTAAGAAATTAACGAAATGTGATAGCCGAAAATTAAAATTTCACACAAAACCTCACAATAATCACACACAGAATGAAAAGCTACATGTACATGTAGAAGACCTTTCCCCTCGTGATCCTCTTTCCTATGCATGCATGTTGCCAATTGTTGGTGCAGTACAAGTTTAGTGTTGAAAGCAGCATTTCAAGTGTTGTGATTATTGTGAGGTTTTGTGTGAAATTTTAATTTTCGGCTATCACATTTCGTTAATTTCTTACTTTTTAGACGGGGTCCGTCCATGGACTACAACACAATAACGTTTTTTAGAAAACTGCCATAAAGCAGTTTTTATTGCTATAATGACATGTGAAAGGCCTTCTCGCTTGTGACACTGTGCTCGTTTCAATGCAGTTGTATATCGACTCCGCCGTACCGCTGATGTTTACGGCGTGGTATACGCTACATGCGCTATGTGCGATTTGCTGGACAGTTCTGTCCGTTTGCTTTTAGCGAATTCAAATAAAGAAAACAACAAAGAAAACAAAGCCATAAAAAACCGTCCTCGACATCTGCTCTTACGGCTGACACTGTTCGGGCAGATTTGCCCTAGAACTCGATCAACAATTCATACGAAATTTATGGACTTTACACCACTGCATCATAAAAGAAAAGGGGGTCACCTGACAACCACATACCTCCCCCGCGCCCCCCCCCCCCCCCACCCCGTTGATTATACCTGACAACCACATACCTCCCCCGCGCCCCCCCCCCCCCCCCCCCCCCCCGTTGATTATAACACGGTAATTGTACAGGGATCTACTTCAAGTACATGATCCACATCATGACCGAACTTACATTCTCACATGCGACAACCCAGGAATTGCGTTCACCTTACCGCCAGTATCACTATTAACAGGACAAACAAGTAAGTTCCCATGTTCCAGGAGACCAGGGTGAGAACATGAATGTGTGTACTGGAAATAAAAATTAAACATTTCGTAAATTTCGTCTGGCTACCCCATTTCGGACATTAAAACGCTTACTAAATTCAACAAGTAAATTGTGTCCCGTTCATTCTGCGGTACTGCATGTAACGTTGTGTGCGTAGTAGCCTGCGATTGACAGCAAAGTTAGTAGTTAGTACCAAGAGTAGATAAACAAGAGTGTGCAACTCGCGGATGGGTTGGCCCACGGCGGATTTTTTTGTTGACGTAATCTTTTTGACCACCCACGCGCTGCTAGTCTTTTTGGAAAGTTTTGCCTCGTGCACTTGGCCGGGCTTACATTGCAATGTCGGTGCCCAGCACGTGCTCTCACACTGCTCTGCGGCAAGAAGCGCGTTTCTCTGAAAAAAAGGTGACGTCAACAAAAAATTCCGCCGTGGGCGAGGGTATCTGGAGATCGTGCAGGAGAGATCCGGAGTTGCACACTCTTGTTTATCTACTCTTGTTAGTACGAAATGTTCTTTTTCTCACAGTTTATGAATACTATTCGCTTACGACATAAAATTGATTTACAGTATGAAGGCAATTGCTACGGTGAGTACCACAAATAAATTCATAAAAGAAAGCCATCACGATCTACAAGAAAACATTAGAAAATTCTTTAAACTAAGAAAAGTTCAATCAAGACCAAAGAACAATTTCAAGTACTAGTAGCTTCAAAGCATGGTGAAAGCAAATGCGCCTATCCTCTCTTATTTCACAGCAGTCCATCTCAGCTCTATTATCATTCGCGTCACACCGCTGCCCGAATACTTCGACACAACCTTGCATTGAAGGGACGCATCATCCTCTATGGCCTTCTCAAAGCTCCGTACACTGCCACCAACACCAAAGTAATGTGACTTGGCAGCAAGAAGAACAACGCCTGATGGAGAGAGGCAACATTTGATCAAGCTCAACAGCTTCCTATGTGTATCCTCCCGATAGATAGTCTCAGACGTGACAATTACATCATACAGATTGCCATGTCCAGATGAGATGCGCTCCGAGAAGACTTCTTCCAGTTTTCCCCAATCACCAGCAAAGAAACCAGCACTCACAGCCTTTGCAGCATCAGCGAGACGCACACGTGCAGTCGAGTCAGAATTCGGCCGTCGAGGACTATGCCGTCGACAACGCAGCTGTCGTCTCTCCCTCATCTTAAATGCGTTCAGCATGTTTGCTGCCACATTCGGCACAGTCACATGACGCAGAACCTCTTCATTGTAATCTTGGAAATCAACAGCTTTGGCACCCATTAACAAGGCATACAGTCCAGGTAATGCCGCACCGCAGCCCACTTCCAGGACGCGCTTGTCTTCAAGCAGAAATTTATGGCTATGCATATAATCGACTAAATCATGGGAGCATTCCCACACTTTCAGACCACCTTCATACACGCCTGGAATCAAGTCAGAATGTTGACTGATAGCACGCGCACAGTCACTTTCTTTGTCCTCTGAATCCGATTCCCTGCTTGCATCCAGAACCTGGATGTCTGCTTGTGCACTCGCAGACTCCACATGGCGAATACATACATCTTTGTTACAGAATTCAGTGGAGGTAACTTCTGACTCGGTTTGTCTCGCCATCTTCTCCAATTCTTTATTCGTCACCGGCAGAACTACAGCGGGTCGTTCAGGAATAGACTGAACGGGACTGTCTCTCTTCGTGTCATCCTCCTCCTCATCGGAATGTGCAAAATGGAATCGGAACGCCTCACCAGCCATTTCTCTCCCCACTTCAAATAATGACTGAGAAAAGTAAAAGTGCTTTTTCATTTTTTTCATTTTGGCATAATTCTGTTTTTGTTTCACGCATTTTGAAAATAAAAGTGAGTTTATAAAATTTGTACGTAAAACAGTCGAATCGATCCCAAGCTAGCTATCTAGCTGCAAGCGCAAGTATGGAACAAATCTCAATTTGACTCAAACTTTTGAATTGTACTTAGGTGTGTGCATGGTGTATGTGATGTAATTGTACGGCTTGCGTTGTGAATGTGAAGCCTGAAAGTTGCTTTCCAGTCATGTTACTTTGTCCTGGCATTGTGGTCATTTCTTGAGTAAGTCCCACTGTAGAATTCTTGCTGGGCGACAGTGGACTGGAAGATAATGGTGAGACAGCAATCAGCCTGACACATGATGTGATGCATACAGTAGTTAGGAACAGAACGCTGCTAAATTCTGTCTAGTCTACAAGTACAAGTCATATGCCAAGTCTATCCGTTTTGATACGTCCAATACTCACGCATGCAGACGCAGTTGGTTAGAGACACTCATTGGCGGCATGGGTGGATAAGCTACTCGTAATGTGTCGAATTTGTTTCTTCCTAATGATAGCTTGCATGCCGTCCTACCGGTAGGACCACCGGTAGGACCCAAGAAATCGTGCTGCAAAAGTGCTTTTGGTTGAGAAATTTCTTGAAACAATTGTTGAGATGAGGTCTTTGTCAGGCAAAGTAATGGCGCAAAATGCAAGACTATGTCCAGTGCATTGCATGCGCGCAATTTTATCAATTGTCAAAATGGCCGCACATACCGTATATTCTCTATTATAAGCGCCGTGCTTATATATTTTCAACACCCCTCTACCCCGTGCTTATATTGGAAACCGCGCTTATATTGGAGACCGTGCTTATATTTTTTCAACCAATACATCCATAGAGAGCAAGAAGAAATACATGCTGGATATCATGCATGCAGCATTGATTTCCACCAAGACCGTGCTAATAATAGAGACTGTGCTTATAATGTTTCGAAAGGTGCTCACAGTGTGCTAGTATTAGAGACTGTGCTAGTAATGGAGACCTGTGCTTATAATAGAGAATATACGGTACTCCTGTCGGAGCGCTAGCAACTCTGTCCAAAGTGAATTTTGACCATGGCACATCAATCGTGGTGAGGTACTAATGTTTTTATTAGTCTGCCAAGGCAGTAGAATGCATAATTCCATACACCGTTTCCATGGTTACCATTTGCTGTTACCATGGAATTTCGTACTCTGCCTTGTGCGATCACGTCTAAAATTTGTGGACTCCTTCATTAGCCCCTGAGCAACAGTTTAGGGTCAAGTTTTTGGTCAATGTTAGAACAGAGGCCATGCAGCATGTCTGTGTATGATGGTCCTACCGGTAGGTCCTACCGGTAGGACCGAGGTCTATGCAAGCTATCACTAAACACACTCTGAACCCAAGTCCATTATGTTCACGTTGTTCATCTTGTCGTGAACAGTGTAGCACTGTCATTGCCGGGTAAAGTAAGTAAATTTATTGGTGGTTTAGCGTGTGCGCTAAGCCCTGTTAACGAACGTGGAACATCTACCACTCATACTTAGTCTGATGATCATGCATCTGATTATGATGTCATTGCTATACATGCGCATGCGCAGCGCGCGCCACTCTCCCACGCATGCATTCCAAATCTTGCTTTAGAGAGAGAGAAGGAGAAAAGAGAGACTCCTTTGTCACTTTTGCTTTCTGACGACTTGACTGTTCACTGGTTTGTCCGTCAGTGTCAATTTCCCCTTCCCTCCCAACCCCATTCGACTGGGGATCACTATCTCTCCGTCACTGTCACCATAATTTCCTCAATAACAGTGTCAGTACAACTCTTGTCAATATACTTATATCGGGTGAGGGCAGTCTATCTCCGCAGCTGGCTCATTTCAATCACTACCGGTCGCAGCTCCTGCCCACGGCAGGCCGACCGTCTCTCGTTCACACTCTGTGTGCTCCAGGTCACAGCTCCTGCGCAGAGCAGGCCGACCTGTCTGTCTCTCTCTCACACACACTATGTGTGCACCGGGTCACAGCTCCTGCGCAGAGCAGGCCGACCTGTCTTTCTCATGCACGCCAGCTGCTCCGCCCAATATCCCTGATATGCCAACCAGAAAACAATGTGTTCTGAGCCGGGTGCATGCCTGTATGTGGAGAGTGCGTTAAACTTATAAAATAAATGCATGCATATCGTATGCTATGCAAAATGCGACTTTCGATTGACGCGACTAAACCAACTTTAATGATATCACCCTTTTCGCTACATTCGCTAAAATTTCACCACTGCTAAAATTAGCCATTTTCAAAATACAGTAACTTATTATTATTCCTAATGATGGTTATTTCATGACCGAAACGTTGAAATATAATATTTTTCTGGTGAAAAGCAGTTATTTGAGTGTGAGCCAGTGTTGCTCACAACCAATTTTTTACTTATTATTATTATTATTGCAAATAACGCTGAGTAATTGCACAATGTATAAAAAAAACAAGCATTTGCTTACAGTAACTGGGGGATGGATAAGTCAGGTAGGGCTGTACGTGTCAGTGCATTTTCTTGTCATGTATAATACACAAAGTAGATCTGGAGCAGCACTTCGGAAACAACTGCGGCGCGGGTGTTGTGGTCACTTGAGACATTGGTAGTCCATTCATTGGAAGCTGGCACACTGACTCCTGACTGTTGGTGTCTCCCACGTTTAGTTGTGGACATGGGAGTAGTACAATTTTACTACTTCGAAGTACTCCCTGGTTGTAGATACCGTGAAAACAACAGTACATCCTGCATTGCGTGACCTGCGGGATTATTCCTTGCCACAATGGAGGCCAGAAAAGTCCAAAGACAGGGAATTAGAAATTCAGCCACCGTTAGGCACTGCGTCTGCCTGGATTTACCGGCCGTGGTGAGTTCCCTCGGGAACGGACATGATCATTTACTTTTACTTTTTTTTTTACAAAGTTAGGACAGGTATGCCTTGGCACAATGTATTGAGAAGCAGATCCCAAACCCAGATTTTAGTATTCGTTTAAAGTGGGTTTTGAGCCTCAATTCGGCCCAGATCGTGCTTTCAAAAGCCAGCGGGACTATTTTGGATGAGTGGACTGTAGTCATGCTCACGAACAAGATGGAATGACTGGTGTCTGCTTGTGTTGCTCAGTTTGAACCCTGACTGCAATTGGGTCATTTCATATCGGCGTGGTAGGATACAGGGGCTGCAATTGGCACTGTGACAACGGCAGCGTTGGCAGAGTACAGTAGAGTCGTGCGCGCTGAAGAACGTGGAGCCCAAGAGCATCCAGTCTGGAGTACTAAGAAAGCCACAGTGTGAACAACGGCGTTGGCTTTCTGGCAGCGTGTGGGGTACATATGAGTCAGTACGGTTTTGTTTCTAAGAACGTGCTATAAGACCGCAGCCAGATTGCTGAAAAATAAGAACGTCCCAGGCTAACCCCTTGGAAACAATGTTCTTGGGCACGCGACTCTACTGTAGACTGGGTGATAACGGTGGTGACTGTGGACTCTGGGGAGTCCGGATTTCCTGTTGGTGATGAGGTTCGTGAACAGTTTTACCTGGGTAACTCCATGCTTTTGAACCATCTGTCGCACACAGGGTAATGGCAGTGGTACACGCTGGCTGGCTGGCTGAAGAGTGTGAGTTACGCACGCATCTTTGTGTGTGTGTGTGTGTGTGTGTGTCGCTGCACATACCACTGCACCATATGGGGCGATTATGGTCACACACGTCTTTCTTCTCTTTCTCAGACTCTTCCTGACTTTTCTTTCATTCTTCTGGGTGGTTACCAACAGCCAGTGCATGCCGGAGTATGTGGTGTGATGTGTGTGCGGGAAAAAATGAAAAGACCAAAAATAGGGATTCACTGGCCAGAAAAAGTCACTTCAAATAGCTGTATGGTGTAGACCAGGCTGAGTAGTGACGGTCAATTCTTCAGCCTTGCAAGCTGTTGAATGGTGCAATCCCAGCACAAGTTGCTATGGCTTCTGCCGTAGCATTGCTATCATCGCCTCCGGCGATGGGCGTCAACCGGTCAAAGGTGTGTTTGTGTGTGTGTGTGTGTGTGCGTGTGCGTGTGTGTGTGCGTGTGTGTGTCCCATATCGTGCACTGGTATGTGCTGCGATTTCCAATCGATAGGTTGCGGGTTCGATTCCCAACGATTATGGCCACACACGTCTTTCTTCTCTTTCTCAGACTCTTCCTGACTTTTCTTTCATTCTCCTGGGCAGTTACCAACAGCCAGTGCATGCCGGAGTATGTGGTGTGATGTGTGTGCGGGAAAATAAATAAAAAAAGACCAAAAAGTGGGGATTCACTGGCCAGAAAAAGCCACTTCATAGCTGTGTGGTGTAGACCAGGCTGAATAGTGGCGGACAATTCTTCAGCCTTGCAAGTTGTTGAATGGTGCAATCCCAGCACACGTTACTATGGCTTCTGCTGAAGCATCGCTATCATCGCCTCCGGCGATGGGCGTCCAATGGTCCAATGGTGTGTGCATGTTCGCGTGTATTCAAGGAGATTGATTTCCGCCATTGCGGTGGATCCACTGTCTGTGCAGTTGTGACCACACCAATGTGTCTTATCTATTTGTATCCTGTGTTGTGTTCTGCTGTATTATCTCTGCAGTCTGCATTGTACAGCTCCGGTCCATTGCGTGCTATCCTGCAAAGGTCTGCTAGTATTGCGTGCCGGCCAGTTTGCTCCAGTACTGTAGCATGCGCACACTCGCCCCGGCATGCCCTAAAGACCAGCATGCTGCCCTCTCCCGGGGGTTCGCTGTACCGTGTAGCTGCGGCACCTACGCGGAACTGCGTGCTGCACTGGCGCTCTTCGTCCACCTCCTCAGCCAGTGGTGAGGTAATATCAGTCGTAGCACTCGGCCAGTGATAGGCAGCACTTAATGTGTAAATGTGACTGACTACGCATGGCTGTGTATTCGTATTTAGGTTGAATGATCAACTGGTTGTATGTTTTCAAGCATTGATCGTTCTCGCCCACTGTTCTGCACTGTGTGATTTGAACACAACAGAACGGTTTGAGTACTCACATTAGAGGAGATGCTCTGCATTGCTCTAGGTTTAAGCACAGTGCACATCTACCAAGAAGTACACACGAAGGAAGCAAAAAGGCTGCTTTCCAGAGGAACATGATGTATTCTCAGTATGAATGTAACCAGCATGCTTTTGAAAGTCTTCTGCAGAGCCTGGGACATAACACACTATGTGCGCGCGCTTTCTCTAGACTTCACGTGTGCCACTGCCCCGTTGTCTCTGCATGGAGTTTTGAACCAGAACACACCTGTGCAAGTGGCTACATGTACTCTCCCCATGATGTCTGTACAGGTGTTTCACAGAAAGTAGAACCACTCTCCACTGTGATTTAAAGCCTTCTCTATATCACAAAGCAATGCCATAAAAGCAGATTTAAAACTGCACTCTCATTCCACAGACGTAACACAGGCTGTGTTGCAGAATGTTTTCTTGTGCTTATTGATGGAAATCGTGTTTCTTTGAATCTACACAAGCAGGTTATGGGTAGGGGTGTGCACGGGCAGTCGGGTACCCGTGCTTCCTGTGAGGATCTCGGGTAGACGGGTACAGAATAGTACCCAAAGTCGCACAGATCACATCATGTACAGCGCACATGTACAAATTAATGTAATACTCCGCATGTCTACCCAGTGTGTAAGGGAAGGAGTGCATTGTGGTGTTACCATGGGAACGTTACCCGATCGGGCACCCATGCTACCCGTGGGAAACTACCCGATACCCGCAGAGAATAGAGAGGTTGCGCACTACGTAAAGTTGAGCAACTTTACGTTAGTGGGCGGGAAAAACCCGTGAATTCGCGAGTTTTCACTGCACTTACAGAAAGTTGTCTACGGAGAGTACGTAGATAGGGCTCTAATAACATAGCTGGTCCGTAAGTGGATTAGGGTACAAATTTATAACTCTCCCCAGGTCGATCTAGTCGTACACTGCCGCGTTCGGAGTTGTCACAGGCAGCTACGTGATTTGAAAACTCCCAATGCTGTAGACAGCAAGCTGTTTCAGCGGGGGGGGGGGGGGGGGGGGGGGTTGAAAACTCCGTATGACGGAACACAGATGCGCATGCAGTTTACGTAAGACTTTCCGTAGATCAACTACGTGTTTTACTAACGTAATTACGTTATGCGGAACCTCTCTAATGCTACCCGACTCTGCACTAGTTAGGGGCATACAGCCACATCGTATATTTGCTAAAATCAAGGGTCAGGGAGTGGGTTGAATTAATATCAGTCTGGAAAGAACTTGGCGAACGAGTACTGCTCACATTATTTTTTTAACAAACGGCGAGGAGACAATAATTTGATAACCGTGATCAATAAGACAAGCTGAATCGACATTTGTGTATACTTTATTCTAAGGACGACACTACGGTAATAAAAACGTGCTTTCAGCGTAAGATTCAGAATATCTATCTGAGGCTGGGTGTATCTCGATTTAAAATATTACGCTGAAAGCACGTTTTCATTACCGTAGTGTCGCCCTTAGAATAAAGTATACACAAATGTCGATTCAGCTTGTCTTATTGATCGCGGTTATGAAATTTTTTTTTTTGAACAATTTTATCTTGTTTGTGCAGGGTAGCATCATCTTCCTGCCCAGCCGGGATATTACCATAGCAGATCTTGCTTCTCGTCTTCCGAATACATCAGCCGGTGAGTCCTGCCTGTTATTCTCAGTGTTGTCCTGCGCTAGTCTGTTGTCATCAAGTACAGGTGGAATCCTGATAATTCGAATACCGGTATGGCTTAAAGGGAAAGTATACCCTTAAATCAAAATTTCACCAGTTGTAGTCTTCGGGGTGCTGAGTCAAATGGGTCTTGGTCTGAGGAAGCTGAGACGCTCCCTTCCTCCTTTATTCCCGATTTCTATCAATGCGATTTCCACATACAATTTCTGATACTTCAAGTACCGTATTTTACCGGTTGTAAGTCGACCCCGGTTATAAGTCGACCCCCCTATCTGGAGGTCTCAATTCTGCGTTTTAAAGTTTTCACCCAAAGAAGCACTACTAACCACCTCCTGCTACTAACACATCAACAAATCATATAAACATTCCTTATTGGAGGATATAACGTCCCAATCCTTGAAAAAGGCCAATAAACTGGCAAAATGTGTAAACATGGTGCACTCGTGCATGCAGTGCAGGTCATTTTTTTGTAAGATACTGATAGTTCCCGGTTATAAGTCGAATCCCGGTTGTAAGTCGACCCCCACCCTTTCTCCTTCTATTTTAAGTCGTAAAAGGTCGACTTACAACCGGAAAAATACGGTACTTCGAACCTCGAACTGGGTATGTCCGGCTAATTAGAAGCCCCACGGAATCCACTTACATAGAAAATGTGTGGGATTTGTGCTGATATTTCGAAGTTACACCCGCCTGTGTGGATTCACAGGAAGTGTAAGTTACGAAGTCTGAAGAGAATGCTGAACGGTCTCTGCTGGGATAATGACTACATCATAGCTCAGTGGTTAGAGCATCGCTGGCCTCAAGCGAGGGTCCCTAGTTCGGGTCCTGGTGGGGACAGTCGTTTTTTTGTTCAGACTTCCCGTTTACGTCTTTCCCTCAAACCAGTGAAAATTCGAAGTTAGCAAAGCATGATTCGAAGTTCACTTTATTTTCTACAGGTCAACTTGGTTTGCATACACAGGCAGTTCAGTGTCCACTAAATCTGTGTCTAAGACGTGAAGAGCAACTCCGCGTGTCAATGCGAGCATTTTGAAAAACATAATGTGTTGGTGGGTACATATTGGATAATTACCAGTAGAATGTCCGGATAATTAGAAGTTCTTTCTCTGGCATTTTGGGGTTTGAATTATCAGGATTCTACCTGTACAATGTAACTGAGCCATTGTCTCTGTGGCTACTGCATTGCCTCTGCTGCCTGCGTCTGTGGATAGGCTTGTGAAGATCTTAATTCGCTGCAGATATCTCATACTCTTTGGGTTGTTTATGGCGCTGCATCTGCCACCCTGGTATAACCAGGCATGGTGGTGGCCTGGCACGAGTGAAACTTCTCTAAGCTGGTTGTGTTTCTCACCACATTTGCAAGCCGGTGGTAACGCGGATGTGCAAATTTACTTTACTTTTAGTAAGTTTTTACTTTGGGTTGTTTGGCCCCTGTGCACGTGTGTTGTTCCTGTGCTGTTCTGGTCTACAGGTAATGTAATGGTGCTGGCATCTGAACTCGGTGTGACTGTTGATCGTGGCCTGGAGACCAGTAAGTGCCCTGCAAGCAGTAGTGTCTTGTGTGCATCATCAGTGACAGTTGTTCCGACTACATCTGACTACTGATTGCAAGGGGAATCACTCGGCGCATTAAGTTGACTGTGTCATACCGACGGCAAGGTACAAGTAGGGTTTTTTGTACACTGCCAACTGACTGCAGGCTGCACAGTGTAATCTGCAGCTTTGTGTGTAGACACAGGTGCAGTGCAAATCATGGACAATATGCTGTTTCAAGATTGCATGTACTAGTAGACCTGGGTGCTCGAAGGCGGGCCATGGCATCCTAATTATGAACACCCACTTACTATTTAGGGTCAGAAAAACTACAAATTCAAGCAATGAGGACTCAGAAATTCCAGAACAATTTTTCCGGTATTCTCTTCAAGCGGAATACAAGCAACTAGAATCTGGCCGGCTGGTGTTGCAATGGCGCCCAGCTGGTGGTCTTTCTGGGCAAAGTCAGTTGCCAGCTTTATGTATTCTTGTCCATTGCTGTCTTTGAGGAAGATGAGATCTTGCTTCCGCATGTTGCATTGCAACTCTCTGCCGTGAATGCTGAAATGCATGGTGACTTAAAACCATACTTGCTGTATCCTCCACTTAGTGACTTAACATCTTTCTTGGTGTCGAATAGATAATTGATCTTGTGCATATCTGTGATGATGTCTTTGTGTGCGATCCGGCTCACCCCACCTTCTCTCTTCGACTTCTTGATCATGCCTTCGAAAATCTCGTTCACACGACGAAATTCGCAATCTTTGAAAATATCAAAATTTCTTCCCAGGTCATTCAGATGCCGTTGGATAGCTGCACGGAATCCTTGATACGAGTTATACCGGTACATGTACATGTATGTATCGCCCTTTTGCATCCTCATTCCAACGTAGCACAGACAAAGCATATGGCACAGTTCATCTTTGGTGCATATCTTCATGTCTGCAGATATGTTTTTCTAATAGGCCAATTTTCCAGGGGCCTGCGCTGTAGTCCCATGCCGCGCGAGTGGGTTTTCGAAGTGCTGTCACAACATACAAATTGGGTTCCATTTCATACGAGAATCAACTTTGGCACAACCAATTTCGAGCAGATACAGCGTCAAACAGACCTTCATTCAAACATCAAGAGCCAGCTAAGAGCTGAGAATGCCCAGACGAGAAGATTGTACAAAGAAACACCAAGCGTTGCAGAAAGATGGATGCTCCTGGCATCTCCGCCACTCTTTTCCCCGCGGTTTGCACGCTGCAGCTGCTTCTTTTCCGAGCCGACAAAAAAAACTTGCTTGTCGCCAGCAAGCCACCATTTGGCAAGAAAACCTGGTGGAGGCACACACCAAACGTATCATTTCGGTGCATTCGTCGTAAATGAGGGATAGCATGTTGGCGATTGCCAGCAATAAGAGCGAATTTCGAGTAACCTCCAAGCCGGCCATGGTTAGAGCCCTCTGCGGCACAACAGAATTTGACATGAAAATCAGGACACTAGAGAGCAACAGATCGGATCGAAAGGTGGCTTGGTTCAGTCGAGTCTGGCCTCAAAACAAACTTTGACAAGACAACTTCCATCTACGCACAGGATTCTGGCAAATGATTATTGCGAAAGCATTCTATCAACAGGGTCCGCCTTTGTGCAACCGGCTTTACTACTAGACTCAGAGCACTGTTTTACTGACGACAATTTCATTGTATACTTATGATGGTTTTCTTCCCATTATTGTCTACAGTGATGCCACAAGATATTGCTGAATTTGTAGCTACAGAGATGGGTTTCATACCACAGATGGACATTGTCAATGAAAGGTGTGTTTAATGCTACGCTACCAATAGGTGTGTGTATGTATGTGTGTGTGTGTGTGTGTGTGTGTGTGTGTGTGTGTTTGTGTGTGTGTGTGTGTGTGTGTGTGTGTGGGCGTGCGTGTGTGTTTGTTTGTTTGTTTGTGTGTGTGGGTGTATGTTCACCCACACTAGTAGCAAGTATTGCGTTCGCGCGCGGGGGGGGGGGGGGGGGGGGGCAGAGGTAACTGCAGTTGGATCCCAGGACGGATACCCTGATGCCGTCAATCTTTTTCTGCACCTTGTCCTCACCCACTTACTGAGGTGTGGTGAGCCCATCAGTGGGATCATTTCCAAGCACACCCGTAGTTTGAGGATTTCAGGGAGTGTCGGCCGTTGGGCGGTTCAATAGCCAATTGGGTCATCTTTCTAAGATTCCTTTTTGAGCCTCTCTCCCCTCTCCCGGGGTGATCCACTTGACCAGTTTTGGAAGTGGGCGAGTACAAGTGTGTGAGTGTGTGTGTGTGTGTGTGTGTGTGTGTGTGTGTGTGTGTGTGTGTGTGTGTGTGTGTGTGTGTGTGTGTGTGTGTGTGTGTGTGTACATGAATGTGTGTGTGCATGCTTGTTTTGTGTGGTGTGTGCAAGCCAGTGCTGTGACTGATTCAGAGAAGGACCTGTCTAAATGGTGTCCTCGTCCACCAGTAGTCACCATCATGGGACATGTCGATCATGGCAAGACCACGCTGCTTGACTTCCTCCGCAAAACATCTGTGGCTGCTGGCGAAGCAGGCGGTATTACTCAACATATCGGTGCCTTTCAGGGTAAGGGTTCTACACCACAGTACCAGCAACTCTGGTGAACTGTTCATGCTGGTGTTTTCAAGCTTGGAGTGGTCTCGCCGAGTCTTAATACCGGTAATAGTAAGGTGCGGACATACGGTAATAGTATGCACCTTTACTGAATCATGAATGGCTGGACCAAGTGAAGATACAGTAAACCCTGTCAAGCCGATCACTCGGACAAGGTGACCACCTGTCCTAGAAGACCACTGAAACCAGGACCAAGGGATGCTATTTCCAGTCAAATGACCCTGGATAAGGAGACCACCTGGTAACAGAGACCATGTTTTGAAGGTCCTTTGCGCGTTTGTCTTAGACAGGTTCCACTGTAGCATCATTGGTAAAAAACTACTCTGGCTATTGCGCTTCCTTCTGCAGGGCCAGGAAATCGAAAGCATGTCTTCTTCTTTTTTTAGAAAGGAAAAGGACATGAGCCAGAGCGCGCTAAAACATGACCACAGCTTTTTTTGAAAAAGTCGAGAAAATCGCGATTTGAATTCCGCGGCAAAAAAATACGAAGTGCAGTGCAACGCGAGTCGCTGTTGTTGTTCTCCTCGGTCGACTGGACTGTTCCGGATGCATTTCTTTGTTGCAAGTAAGTTTATTTGTTTGAGTTTGTATTCCATGTTGCGCTGAGTCGCCTAAAACTGATCGTCATCGATGTATCGACGGAAGAGCCTAGTAGTAGTAATGTACTGCGGAGCGGAAGAAGACGACATCCTCGCACTCCATGCGCAGGATAAAATATTTTGAGGACTCGGGTCGGAAACAGAAGGAAGACGATGATGGCTACAGCGACGAGTCATTTGAGGGCGACACTTTCATCGAGCGTAAAAGAATTGATGCTGGTAGTCACACGATCTGCAGTGACGAGGAATTCTACTCTGATGACAATCTGGCAAGCGATTGGCATCGACACTGACTTGGGAGGTGAGTCGGCCGATGATTTGGCCAGAATGGACATCGCTGCACATATCCGGGACAATGCCAGTATTGGTTGCAACTGCAAAAACAATCAATGGACTCTGCTGCTCCCTCAACTTGCTCAAGTCGATAATTTGAGTACCCTTATGCGGAACATCGCTAGCACGAGCAGTAGGCAGCGAAAGCAGTACTCTCTGGCGAGCGGAGAAAACCGTGTGCAGATGGGCTTTGGTGTGGGGAATATGAGTGCGACGTCGAGTATGTTGAGGAAGACGGTGTGCAGCAGTGTATATCGTATATCTGAAAGTACAGGTGGAGTGTGATGGAGAGGACGTGGCGTGTCAACTTCTTCGTCCGTCTACAGATGTTGACCGTGTTTTCGCTGGCGGTTCTCCAGTGGTGCTCCAAACAGGAGGTATTTCGGACACCCAGCTCAGCTGCCATAGAAATTTTGGATGTGGCTGAGTACCTGTCAGCTCATGCTATAAGACCCTGGGCAGAGGAACTGACCCGGAAAGGATGAACCAAGGAACATATCAGCAGTGTGCAAAAGTGACAATCCTATTGCTGTACATAGAATTTCACCATTTCAACAGTGCTGCATATAATACCATTGTAGCAACACTTAGACATGTCAGATCACTCCAAAACTTTCAGACAGTGAACATTAGGTGTGTTTGATCATTTTTGAACAAAAAACTGAAAATCGAATTTTTGGTCTGTGGTCATATTTTAGCGTGCTCTGGCTCACATATGGATACGAGTTTAGAGTAACTCTCCATCACTGTAACTGGATACTATATACAGTCAGAAAGTGCAATAACTAGGCACAAAACTGACAGAGTACTGAGACATTCGACGTCCTGACACCTAACTTCAACACATCTCCGTAGCGCTAACCGACAGCCTTCCAACTTGGAAGGTTCAAGGTTATGGAGAGTAGTCAACTAGTCCATCACAATGTCATGCATGAGGAGTACTGTAGGAGTTTGGCTTTCGGCTTGTACAATTCGTTTTCGCAAAGCTTCCCCTTTCTTTACTTATCTTTGATATTTATGACCCACCCAAGTTGGGTGGTGTGCTGCTTTGCTGCTTCGAATTGTAGTTAGACCGCTTTGTCAAATATCGTACTGGTCTCGTCATCGTCCAGTAACAATCGACATTCTTTGTTCCGTTGGGACTGTAGCTTTTGCTCGTTTTCGTTGCGCTTGCCTTCCCCTCTTTGGTCTTTCCATAACCTTGAGCCGTCCAAGTTGGAAGGCTGTCGGTTAGCGCTACGGAGATGTGTTGAAGCTAGGTGTCAGGACGTCGGATGTCTCAGTACTCTGTCAGGTTTGTGCCTGGTTATTGCACTTTCTGACTGTATATAGTATCCAGTTACAGTGATGGAGAGTTACTCTAAACTCGTATCCATATGTCCTTTTCCTTTCTCCATTTATTTATGGCTCAACATCCGAGTTTCTTCTTTTTTTCTTTTCTTTTTTAAAATGTTTTCAACTTCCCTCTGCTTTTTATTCTACACTCATGCCCTTTTTATTCCGTCGGTCTGGGACCGGGCACTGACCGTAACTTTGAAGTGTCCTTAACTCTGATTCGCATACTTTTGATGGGGAAAGGCCAGAGATATGGCATGTAATGTCACTATTTCCACTAGAAGTAAACAACAAGAGAGAAGTAGTATTTCCACTAAAGCTCACCTAGAGGGTGCCCTGTAGACCGAAGTGCCCATAACTTGGGTGTCCGGATAACTGAGGTATGAGTGTAATTCCATTTCTCTTAGCTTGGAAAGTCGCAGAAGGATCACTGAAAACTAATGGTGCATGGCAATAAGAATTATGTTGTCTGTTGCTTATTTAAAAGGTGTGTGTGTGATATCATGGTTTTGATCTGCAGTGAAACTTCCAAACACTAGCGGAACTGTAACTTTTCTCGACACTCCTGGCCACGCCGCCTTCACGGCCATGCGTTCTCGCGGGGCTCTGGCAACCGACATTGTCGTGCTCGTTGTGGCTGCCGACGATGGTGTCATGCCACAGACCGTGGAGTCAATTCGCCTTGCTCAGCGCGCCCAGGTGCCGATTGTGGTTGCTGTCAACAAGTGCGACTTGCACAACGCCAATCCTGTACGTGCGTCACCTCTGCTGTGTCGTAGCTCTTACTTTCCTATCTTGAATCAAACTTGTTTGGTGCGATTTGTTGCTTTTGCTGTACTCTTAAACTGATCGCAATGTCATTTCATAGATCCTAGAGGTTTATCTAGGTTCTAGCAGGAATGACATACTAGTACCCCTTACAATTTGACCACCCGGGAGTGATGAGAAGTGTAGACTTGGCTTCATCCAACCACCATGCACATCTCTAAGCTGCCGTCTAACCTCGTGTCGAAGTGGTCATAATGGGGCGTAGCAAGTCTGCACGTGCCGTACCCTCCCTGTTTCATTGCTGTGCCCTTTATACTAGTTTATCTTCGAGTTAGTTGTGAGTTTCTTTTTCGCTGTTGGAAACATTATTTGCAGAGGTACACAGTCTATGGGAGGCGGGTACTCTGGACTAAAAACAGTAGTGGTGGATTGTGACATCCATGCTATCACCTTTTCTCTCTTTCTTTCTTCCCAGCTTGAGGCCAAATCTGGTCTCTTAAATCACGGTATTCAGCTTGAGGAGTTTGGAGGAGAAGTGGTTGGTGTGGAGATCTCTGCACTCCAGGTATTTCTTGGCACATGGCTTCTTTGCTTATTGTCAGTAAAGTATTTGTCTTTTTATTTTCATTTTCATTTTCCCAGGGAATTCACCCCTCGATAGTTGAGCTTGAGTAGGCTCATGAAAATTATGCTGCAGGATCACTGCTGTTCATAGCGCTTCAGCTGCCCAAGCATCACTAGGGATACCAACTTACAGCGAAGCTCTGTTTTGAATGCGACGAAACACCTTGTGAGCACCAGGCAGCAACTTGAGTCAGCGTCGCAAATGAAGTTGTGAGAACAGACGCCGAGGGCCATTGACCATTCACAGCGCTGTTGCCTCCAACCATCTAGTTGTAATTCCCACGCCAGGGACAACAGGACGAACTAACATGCGATTCAGCGGTAATATGCCAAGAAGGCCGCTGCTTCTAGCGCGTGTGTTTGTCACAGCTCATGCAACAAATGCAGGTTTTTTTGCTGTGCAACTCATGACATGATGCACTTTGCGGCGCCCAAGAGCGATGTAAACTCGCGAAATATCATTCACGGAAGAAGTCAGCAAAGCAGCGTTGCCTTACTGATTTGCCTCAAAGCGCAGCGCGGGGTGTGCCACTCTACCCCTCTCTCTCTCTCTCTCTCTCTCTCTCTCTCTCTCTCTCTCTCTCTCTCTCTCTCTCTCTCTCTCTCTCTCTCTCTCTCTCTCTCTCTCTCTCTTTCTCTCTCTCTCTCCCTCCCTCTCCCTCCCTCTCCCTCTCCCTCTCCCTCTCTCTCTCTCTCTCTCTCTCTCTCTCTCTCTCTCTCTCTCTCTCTCTCTCTCTCTCTCTCTCTCTCTCGTTATAATTTCTGACGGGTTGTTTACATTGAAGTTTTTGCGCCCTTGTGGACATGGGCATGCTGAGCTGGCCTCACCCCGAGATGAGTTTCACCTTGTGATGAACCTCTCTGTATAGCTACTGCCGAAACAACTCTTCCACTTTGTTCACAAATTGAACATTCCAACGCATACATGTAGTTTTATGTGGTGATTGTTGCTTGGTTTGATGTAGTCAAAATGGGAAGATTTACCAATTTGAGTGTGTATTTGTTGCCTGTGGCTGTTATCAACTCCTGTAGGGTGACAATATCAATGAGCTTCAAGAAGCTATTCTCGTCACTGCTGACCTGGCCAATCTAAAAGCTGACTTTAAAGCTCCGGCATCGGGTTTGATTCTGGAGACGAAAACTAAGCACGGTCTGGGGTGAGTGCTTTTCTTTTACCGTGCATGTTGCCAGTTTTTGTTGCTGTTGTTGTGCGTATTCCAAGGATAACCTCCAGGCAAAAGAGTCCATCAAGGACTATGCCTCGCAAGAGAGGCAGTGAGCTACTGGCAATGCCCCTCTCTTGCACTACCCCCCCCCCCCCCCCTCCCCCTCCCTCTCCACACACGTGCAGCACACGTGCAGCAAGTGCACGCCGGTTAATTTGCACATGTCCATGTTTCACCACGTAATTGGTTGATTGTCGTCTGCAATATTGGGTATACATATATGTGTGGAGTGTGCTTGTTTGTGACGACCCTGATTGTTATATATGTGGAGTGTGCTTGTCTGTGATTGTTGTGACGACCCTGATTGTTGTGACGACCCTGATTGTTGTGACGGCCCTGATTGTTGTGACGACCCTGATTGTTGTGACGACCCTGATTGTTGAGCTGTTTTCATTGTTGTTGGTGGCATTGATGTCTTGCAGAATGGTGGCAACAGCACTGGTGAAAAGCGGCACGCTGAAAGTAGGACAGTCGGTGATGGCTGGGTTGAGCGTGGCACGTGTGCGCATGATGCACGACCACAACGAAAAGCAGGTGAAAACGGCCACCCCGTCAATGCCAGTACAGATTGTCGGCTGGAAAACAACACCACATCCCGGAGACACGTTCCGGGTGGTTGCATCGGAGGTATGTAGTTTTAAACTCCACGCAAATGGTTGTAGGTTCAATCCCCACACGATTAGGGCATCACCCTGTTGGCCCATGTGAAAGCCAGCTCCTGTTTGGTCACCGATAGTCCACCAGAAGCTGAATAAGAATCCATCACTGGCCAACACTGCCCACCCTAGGCAATAATCTAAAAAGGATCTTGCTGTTCGCAGAGGGGAACCTGCATATTTACTACATGTAATATGTAGGATGTGCAAACTTGCTGAAATGCCCTGTGAGTGACATCACTACAGTACTGCAGTACTTCTACACAGAACCACGGTCTCTGTACGTGCAAGAGAAACAAGGAACTGTTCTCCGTATCAAAGTGAGCAGAGTGACATCCCATTAGCTGAAAGAAACACGTCCCTTGTAATTTGAGAAAAAAATACTGCTTTAAGATAGATGTATAGAGGTGCCAGAGACTGGGTTCTTAGTGCATACCGGTATTGCACATAGCCTGTATAATAATATAGACACTGCCCTACTAGCGTTGTCATCCGTACAGCACTGTGCCAGGATTGAACCTCCTAAAAGTACAGGTTCGCCGTAGCGGAAAGCAAGATCTTTTTTAGATTGTGGCTCATTGTGATGTTGGACACCGCTTTCATATTTGATTTTGGGTGTATTACTATACTCAGTCCAGACACACTCACACAGGGTTGCTGCAAAGAGACCATGTGTGAGTGCTTGGACTGAGTAAAGCGATGTGTAAACGGCTGCAGTGGAGTTTGCAAATGCTTCGAATAGTTTGGGTGGATTGCCCCTTTAGCCAACTCACATTCAATCTTCATCTTGTGGTCTCTCTCCACCTTGTTTTTGTTGGTATTCTGCTCTTGTCCGGTATAGAAAGAAGCCTTGGATGAAATTCAGGAGAAATGCAAGGTGGCCCGGGAAAAGGCATCCAAGGCTGCTAATACTCAAGCACTCCGGGAAAAGCGTGCCCACCTCCGGAAAATGGTGGTTGATCTGCAAGAAAAGAAGAAGGAGATCGATGAAAAGTACAAGGACAGGGTAAGATGAGATTATCTTTTACAGTTTGAAAATTAAACTCGGATAGAGAACCAAAGATTAAAATTAAATTAAATTAATTTTGACTCAACAGTATCCTGCTTAACGCTTATATAATTATTATATTATTATAATATAAATCGTTAGTCATGAAGTTGATTGTTCCAACTAGGAACACACGCTTCTTGCCGAACTTGACACTTGACTGACTCACGACTGCCATCGGAGCACACGAGGAGCACGTCGCACCTTCCACTCGACAAACCTGCGAGAAAGCACCACTCCCTGCTCAATACACAGTGTTTCGGGGAATTCACCCCTCATCAGTTGAGCTTGAGTAGGCTGAGGAAGATTGTGCCTGAAAAGCACCACTTATATACTGCTCTCCAGGCCAAATCATCACCAGGGATACAAGCTTACAGAGACGCTTTGTTCCCAGCGCGACAAACACCTCGTGAAGCCCCAGATAGCAGCATGAGTCGCTCATGGAGTTGTGCTAAACAAACGTTGAGAGCCAGTATAGCTATTCACAACGCTGTCACCTCCAACAGCTAGTCGCACGTCCGCGTGAGGGACAACAATACGAACTTAGAAGTTGCGACTTCGGCGGTAATACCGTACTGGCAATATATGTTGCCGCGTAACGCAGGGGGGTGCGGCGTAACGCGCGACCAGGCTAGTGCGACAAATTTTCGTTGCGTTCGTAACGCGCGTCCGGCGGGGTGCGGCGATCTTTTCATTGCAGTTTGCAAAAAATGATGCGGCAATAGCAAAAAAAATGATGCGGCACTAGCAAAAAAGTGATGCGGCAATAGCAAAAAAAGGACTGCGGCAATATAGAAACCTGTGTAACGGCTCCTGTGCGACTTTGCATGTAACGCCCTGCGTGCGGCAAACATGTGCCAATGTAACGCTTCATGGCCTCACTGCGACCATATATATTGCCAGTACGGTAGTCATGAAGTTGATTGTTCCAACTAGGAACACACGTTTCTTGCCGAACTTGACAGTTTGAAAATTAAACTCGGATAGAGAACCAAAGATTAAAATTAAATTAAATTAATTTTGACTCAACAGTATCCTGCTTAACGCTTATATGCCGAACTTGACACTTGACTGACTCACGACTGCCATCCCGAGCACACGAGGAGCACGTCGCACCTTCCACTCGGCAAACCTGCAAGAAAGCACCACTCCCTGCTCAATACACAGTGTTTCGAGCCTCATCGGTTGAGCTTGAGTAGGCTGAGGAAGATAAATCGTTAGTGTTGGACAAAGCGGATAACTTGTAAACTTATGGTCCTCTCTTTTTAGTTTGAAAATTCAGTTTTTTCTATCACGTGAATTAACACCATGGTGATCGGGAGTGGTGCGTGGAAACTCATCGTTTCACGCTGTTACCAATCATCAAATGACCAATGATTAGAGGTAGCAGTGTTTGTGCTATATCTCTATCTGCTTTCTTTTTGCATTCATGTTCACCATTTTGGCGTTTGTACGGCAGACTGTACAATATAGGGATCGATGGGATCCTACTACTCGGTCATACCACTACCATCTACTTCCGTATACTGTAAAGCGATAAACTTTCGCGGCGCGCAAGTTTTGCGTTTTCATGAATCGGGCTGGTTCACGATGAGAAACTTTCGCAGTTGTATCTCTTCAGTTGAACCTATACTGTCTACAATCAATGTACAGAGCAGTTTGCAGCGATTTATATTCGCAAATGTGTGATGGTCGCGAAAAAAAGCGCAAGTTAATCTCTCGCGAAAGTTTCTCACTTTACAGTAGCTCTTTGAGTAATAATCATGCATCTTGCAAGAAGCAAGCTTGCTTGATCAGAAGTGCGTTCATTTTGAGCTTTCAGAATTATTACTGCAATCCATTGTGAAGTACTCGTGCAATCAGGTCTTGAGCTAATCCAGCCTAAATCGGGTTTCGAACGGCTTAAACGGTTGAATTATTTCTGAGACCTATATAAAACATACTTAATTATCTTAATTTGCACGTGTCTAGTGTATGGGAGACAAGCTGACTAGAAGCGAATGGAAGACAGCAGTGCTGTTTGGTTTCGTAACCTTGTCGCTTGCCATGTTTATGCCATGTTTATGCTAGTGTTGGTGTGCATGTACTTCATGTTGATGGCTATTGCCGGATAGGAGAAACATCGGGAACTGGACAAGGCGTACAGACATGAGCTGTATGTTGCCCAGCAAGCGTCGCTACGAGAGAAGAAAGAGACTGCCGTGGATGGCGCGGGAACGCCTGAACTTTGTGTCATATTGAAAGGTACGGCGGAGTGAGTAGTGTTTGGGTGCATGTGCCAGTACTGTTCCTCTGTCTTGTGAAAAATCTTTATCAAGTATAAACAAACGTACTGGTAGAAAGAAAAAAGACATGTGGAAACGAGTTAAGAGTAACTCTCCACCACTGTAACTAGATAAACCCTAGCGGCAGATGCAGCGCCTAACGGTGGGGGTAAGTGGGTAAGTCTCACAACCACTGGCACAAGTGCCGAAAACGACCCCATTAGCTGCATCCATAGGGTTTATCGGGTGTTAGCGGCCGTCGTGAGTTCCCTTCGGGAACGGACACGATAATTTACTTTTAGGCCAAAACAAAAAATAGGCTTGTTTCCGGTCGGCAGCCCCTCAAAAAGGAGACTCGGTCGGCCGGAATGAAACTTTTTTGGATACTTTTTTTGGTTCCTCAATCGTTGTGGTATTGATGGACAAGGGCACCTACACATGTACATTGTACATATATCATGGCAAGGATCAATGTCAAAGTTGACTGACTCACTGTTCTTGTACAGCATGTGGTGTATTCCTGTTTTCGTACATCCTGAGAAATCAAGCAAAAATTTCGAGTCCTTCCAGCTCCGTTATTCTAGCTCATATCGACCCCGGAAATTTCGAGCCGACAGCTGAGAATCTCTGCTACCTTGTAGGTGTTTCGATTATGGAATTCGGTTCAGATTTGACTGAGTTATGACTCGTTGAGTGCACTTGCACACATGGCATTGCCACCGTTTGTATACATTTGTTTCAGAATTTGGGAAAAAGTGGCCCGGTCGGCCGACCGGAAACAAGGTCATTATTTGTTTTGGCCTTATATATTTTATTTTTACTGTAACTAGATAGTGCAACAACAAGGCACAAAACTGATAGAGTACTGAGACATTCGACGTCCTGACACCTAGCTTCAACACATTTCTGACTGTATATAGTATCTAGTTACAGTGGTGGAGAGTTACTCTTAACTCGTTTCCATATGTCTTTTTTCTTTCTACTTTTATTATTGGCTCAATACCCGAGTTTCCAAACGTACTGGTATTATTAATTTGGTTGATTATCTCGCATATGCTGAGTGGTAGTAAACGAAAGTCAAAAATGGAAGATGCTGGTGCCAAAGGAAAAAAAGATCAGGAGACGTATGGATATCGAATGGGACATGTTATGATATTGCATATTGATATTGCCTGACAGAGGGTGTGATTTTGTAACTTCAGTTGCAAATACTGAGTGAGTTGATATAATAGTAATAATGTATATGCGTAAGTAGATTGTATTGACTTACGTACATGTACTGCGTTGGCTTGTGATTTGCTATCAGAAAAATAGACACAGAGACGGACAGAGAAAAATAGAGACAGAGACAGACAGACAGACAGACAGACAGACAGACAGACAGACAGCCAGAATCATTGAGAATATATTGCCTCGCACAGTTCTTTCCTGTTCTTGGGGCAGGGAGCTTTCCCGGAGCGAATGGAGTTCTCCCAGTCTGTGTCAGTGTGTGTGTGTGGGTGTGGGTGTAGGTAGGTTGGTTGGTTGTGAAACTCTGACTGACTGCATTGCCTCGATGTGTAGGTGACGTGCAAGGCTCTATCGATGCAATGCAAGTGCTAATCGGCAAGTTTCAGGACGAGCGTGCCAAGCTCAGTGTTATCCACACCGGAATTGGCAATGTTACTCCAGGCGACATTCAAATGGCAAAACTCACAAAGGGTGAGCTGCTCCTGTTGCTGCTTTTCTTCTCCGGGACCAGACTTTTAGTTTTGAGTACTGGCAGGGGGTCTTACTTCTTTTTTGCATTGCTTCTCCGGTGCATGTATTCTGAGTATGCACTGTTGCTGTTATGCATACGGATTACCCAGCAACACGTTTGTGCATTACGTACATGTACTATTGCAGCAGCGGTACTTGTCTCTGTGCGTACGTGTGTGCATACACGTGTGCATTTCTTGCCATGGGGTTTCACTTTATGAATGACTATGTGAGTTCCTTTTTCAGATGCATGGAAAGAGGTTACGAAAGTAGTCAAACTTCGGAAAACATTCCATCTCACTGTCTGTTTCTCACCAATCCTGATCATGGCCCAAAGCCGAAATATTGATGGAGAATTTGTATGCAATGGCAGTTCATAGACCCTATTTTTGGACAGAAGTTTCTTTTCTTTTCGGAAAGTCCGGCAAAGGATGACCGACTACAACATATTGAAGAAAAAGTTGCACTCTGGATACAAGAAAGTTTTGGTTACAACATCTGCACAGTAAAACAAAACAAAACACAAAAAAACAGGTTTTCAAGTGCAAACCTACCTGCATCGGAAGATTGGCTCAAGCAATATCCGAAAAATGCTTGCTGAAACTATAATTTTTCAAACGAAGCGGAAGGTAAGTATTATTTCGCAAGTATCCACGCAAACACACACACATCCAGTCAAATAAGGCACTTGTCATGAAGTATCCGAACGTTTCCGTTCCCGTCTCATTAAGGATCGTACAGGTAATGGCTCAAGTTGGAAAGACAAAAACTTGTATTACAGTCAGACCTCGCTTATCCGGTCCTCGTTTATCCGGATCCCTCGCCATCCGGAAGAAAATTGTTGGTTACCGATTTACAGCATATGTCATGTACACATACAGTATGTGTGTTCGATTATCCGGTTCCCTCGCCTATCCGGATATTTTTCTGGAAAACGGATGTGTCCGGTTATGCGAGGTCTGACTGTATCATGAAGATGAAAGGAATCACAACACTCGTGACAAGGTGGAAAATTATCAAGTTCAGAACAGCACAGATTTCGAAGGAAAGTAAAATACAGTCAGACCTGGCATAACCGCACACTGCATCCGTTTTCCACAAAGATATCCGGATAGGCGAGGGAACCGGATAATCGAACACATATACTGTATGTATGCATGGTATATGTTGTAAATCGGTAACCAGCGATTTTCTTCCGGATGGCGAGGGATCCGGATAAAAGAGGAACGGATAAGCGAGGTGTGACTGTAGTATCAACAACCCTTTTTTTTTCCTTCGAAATCTGTGTTGTTCTGAACTTGATAATTTTCCACCTTGTCACGAGTGTTGTGATTCCTTTCATCTTCATGATATATAACATTTTGTCTTTCCAACTTGAACCATTCCCTGTACGATCCTGGATGAGAAGGGAATGGAAACGTTCGGATGCTTTATGACAAGTGCCTTATTTGACTGGATGTGTGTGTTTACGTCGTGGATACTTGTGAACTAATACTTACCTTCGTTTGAAAATATTATCCGCCTCCGACCTCTATTGAAACTATATTATAATATTGCGAATTCGGAATGCAAAGCCTCTCCATATGACTATTTATTTGCTCTTCTCCCTGCTGTCATGCTGCTCCATGCTTAGTTTGGCTTGCCATGGGGACCTGTAGCCATTCTTAGGCAAAGATGGGCCTTGCCTCTTGTTTGTGTGTGTGTGCCATTGCTCTGCCGGCTGACAGGTAAAATTTATTGCCTTCACACCGATTGCGATCGCAACAGCAAGAAAATGGCTGAGAAGGAGAACGTGTCCGTCTTTGCAAGTCAAGTCATCTATAAGCTAATGGACACCATGAAGGTAAGAACTGCGATGTGTTGTGTAAAGCAACTGCTTGTATTCCACAAACTCAACCACAGTCTGCACATCCTTTGCACCCTGTAGAGTACCATGGAAGTGTCCTATTGCCTTTCACGTGACCTTTTATAATAATCTGAACTCGGATGGTGAGCCAATTTAATTATGGTAAAAAAAGGAGGACAACATGTTACGAGTTATGACTAACTGTCCACCAACGTAACCATCGTATACAGTCAGCGAGTGCGACAAAATGGCACAGAACTGACGAGGAGTACTGAGCCATTCAGCGACCTGACACCTAGCTCCAACACTTCACTTTGTCGCACTCGCTGACTGTATATGATCTGGTTACATTGGTGGACAGTTAGTCATAACTCGTAACATTTTGTCCTTCTCCTTTTTTATAATAATATTATTGAAGGAATACAAACGCAACTCTTTTGTTGGATTTAAAAGGATTTTTGAATGCAATACAACTAGCAGGCGCCTACGCATGGTCACCTCTAGGAGAGTTTCCAACCGAATCACAAACAATGATTTTAACCCAAAAAATAGCCCTAGGAGTTTTTCAAAATTATGCATTTTTCGTGTGCCTCGGATCATAGCTTCTGTTCTACTCACTCAATCTTCATAATCTTGGGCTTCCTGGAAGTGGAAAGGTATCCGGGAGAAGAAGAGAAGGAGGTCGACCATGATAGCCATGCCAGGACACTGTACATGACTTGTAGATCCAGCGCTAGAGTGCAGCCCAAAGGCCCAAACGCGTCCTGCTCCAGCGATTTCGTTTTTCTCGATCGCAGGGTTTCGAATTTTTTGCTATGTACTCGGGAGAATATCACAAGTGAAACCCTGCAAATTTGAGCAAGTTAGCGTGATGAAAAGTCTCAAATTCTCGATACTCAAGTCGCACTGCGCGCTTTTGAAATTGCCGAGATTGCGGCTTCATCTACGAATGATTTATCTCAAGAAACATTGCTCGCAGCGCTTCGCGAATTGTTTCTACTGGCAGCTGAGAGTTTTCTATTCGACCTGGATATTTGGATCGTCGGATTCGAGCGAGATTTGACTGAGTCACGGCTTGTTGAAATTTTGCATTCTTGTCAGATTGATCGCACACCCTACCAAAAAATGAAAAATGCCCAAAAACATTGCTCGTTTGGAGCATTCGGGGGGTTTCCGGGCAACGGGACCCCCCCCTGCGTACGCGCCTGACTAGGGTAGCAAACAACAGAAGCTAGTAGACGCAACATATTTGAAGCAGGACTGGATACTTGTACGTTGAAAGACACCAATCAACACAAGTGCCAAGTGTGTGTGTGTGTGTGTGTGTGTGTGTGTTGGGGGGTGGGGGTGGGGGTGTGTGTGAAGGATGTTTACATGTTTGGATGTGCGTACCTGTGTATCTGTGTACGTGTGCGTGTGTGTGTGTGCGTGCGCGCGCGTGTGCATCTGTGTGTGTGTGTGTGTGTGTGTGTGTGTGTGTGTGTATGTGTGCGTGTGTGTGTGTGTGTGTGTGTGTGTGCGTGTGTGTGTGTGTGTGTGTGTGTGTGTGCGTGTGTGTGTGTGTGTGTGTGCGTGTGTGTGTGTGTGTGTGTGTGTGCGTGCGCGCGTGTGCATCTGTGTGTGTGTGCATTTCCATCCATGTTGTCCGCTAGGAGCACATCGAGTCTATTGTCGAGGGTGAAAAGGAAACCATATCGGTTGGGTCTGCCAGGGTGCAAGCTATTTTCAACATAACGGGCTTGGTTAAGCGGCATGTGGCTGGCTGCATGGTGACGTCTGGGCGTCTTTGTAAAGACTACAAGATCCGTGTCTATAGGAACAAGGAAGAAGTCCATCATGGTAAGCTATTGGAACTGTTAACACCTACTGGTATGCTGCTGCATTCTTAGCTGAATTAGAGACTCAGTTCCTAGGATACCAACGCTGCGGCTCTCATGCCCGGCATAACCATCAGACCTTTCCGGCACAGGCATTAAGATCACTGCAGAGGGTCGGCCATACCTCGGCGCTGCCATCGGCACAGAGGAGTTCCAGCGACGGCATTTCTCAGCTAGACTGGAGGAATGGTGCAGCCAGCTTACAGTGCTTACAGAGTTTGCAAAGACTGATCCCCAGTCTGCCCTCGCCGCGTTTGCACACGGTCTGCGTCATAGGTGGACGTATGCTATGCGAACCACACCTGATGACATTGCTGACTTTGAAGCTCTGGAGTCTGTCATCGCCCAGGAGTTCATCCCAGCTGTTACAGGCGTTGCTCCTCCATCTCCCCCACTGCGCCAGCTGCTGTCGCTGCCCCCTCGCCTTGGAGGTCTTGGTTTGCTGTCCCCCTGTCTATCGCTCCACTCCAGCACGCCACATCAGTAGCAGTCACCAGTGAGCTCCAGGCCAACATCATGCGCCAGTCCCTACTGCTGGCCACTGACGAGGACACCGTGCGCAATGCTAAGCTCCAGGGCCGTGCCAAACTCCGTACCCTGTGGTCCGACACTACTGCCACCATCAGTGCAGACCTCAGCGACCATGAGCAGCGCTCCTTGGAGGCTAGTTGCGACCGCAGTGCCAGCTCGTGGCTATCGTGCCTGCCCATCGCTGCACACGGCTTCAGCCTCGACAGGAGGTCATTCCAGGATGCTCTTGCTGCACGCTACGGGTGGCCTGTTCTTGGTATCCCTGACACCTGCTTATGTGGTGTGCCTTTCACCACCGACCATGCCATGATATGCAGACGTGGCGGCTTCCCCATCATCCGCCACAACCATGTCCGGGACTACATTGCCGGCCTTCTTGGCAGATGCCGTGGAGACGGAGCCTGTTCTTCAACCCCTTGCTGGTGAAGCTCTTCCAAGGGCCGCCAACACTGACCCTCAGGCCAGACTGGACGTCAAGGAGAGGGGCCTCTGGTCCATGCAAGAGGATGCATTTTTGACATAAGGGTTTTCTATCCCTGCGCGTCCTCTTACATGACTAAAGTCCCTCTCTGCGACCTACAGATGGCATGAGGAGCAGAAGAAAGCGGCTTATGGTGAGCGGGTCCGGCGGGTGGAGAGGGGCAGCTTCTCTCCATTGGTGTTCTCCTCTGTCGGGGGAGCTGGCGGTGAGGCCCGGAATGTGTTGAAACGTCTCGCCATTCGCCTGGCAGCGGCAACCGGAGACTCGTACAGCGTCCTCATGGGACGGATCCGCTGTGAGCTTGGCTTCACTCTAGTCCGTGACTCCATCATGATGTTGCGTGGTAGTCGGAGGAAGGTGAATTTCAGCCATCACCCCAGCGATGTCCTGCAGCATGAGTCGCTCATGCCAGTTTGACTCGGTTCAATTTGTCTTTTGTGTCTGTGCATGATGATGTCACAGGTTTGTTTGCCAGTTTTGGTTCTGTTGCCGTTTATCCTCCGTCTTTGCTTTTTGTTTTGCTGTTTCCTTTCTCTTCTTCCTCTTTGCTCACGTTGATGCCATTTTGTTGTGAGTCCGCATGCTTTGACTCAAACTCGCAAGGTTGATTATTATCTCTTGCACCTTTTACTGGTTTAGGACTTGTGCCCAGTCCTGAAGTTATTGCTCATTGTTTGTGTTTTTTATTGTTTTGCATTTACATTTACATGATGTGGCGCCCCGTTCACCCTGCAGCACGGCCTTGACTGCCAAAAGGGCGGCCTTGTCGAGAGAGGCCACAACGACCTCCGTGACAGTGATGCCAAGCTTGCCGACATTGCCTTCGGCGGCGGCACCATCGAGCCGATCCTCATCCCGGAACAGGACAGGAATGGTCGGCCTATGCTCCAAGCGGACTGGCTCGCTCGCGGAGTATGGGAAGGCAACCGGGTGGCGTTTTTCGATAACCGCATCGTAGATGCTGACGCACCCAGTTATGCCAAGGCCAACCTGTCCTGGAATGCCACCGCCAACAAAGCAGCTGCAGCGAAGAAGAGGAAGTACAAGCATGCTGCTGAAGAGCTACGAGGCTCCTTTACTCCTTTGGTGTGTTCCACTGATGCTGTTCTCCACCACGAGTACAGTGCGTACCAGAAGCGTCTCGCCAGCCGCTTAGCAGCGAAATGGGAGAAGCCCTTCTCTGCCATGATGGCTTGGGTACGCGTGCGCACTCAGTTCGCCATTTTCAGCGCCGTGGACATGCGTCTGCGAGGCTCCCGTCGCCGTCTTATGGGACTCTCCGTACATGACGGTGCCGGCGTTGGAATCGGTCACTGAGTCATGTTCTCGTTCTGTTTTTCTAACTTATTATACCTTTTCACTGATGGTCCTATCAGTGCTATCACTGTCTTTTTCTCACTGTAGCTCCTCATTGTTGTTTTTTACCAGGCGTGGGCCATCCCCTGATTGCATAGGTGCCAAACATTTTTACGTTTTTTCAAAAAATAAATAAAAAGTGTGAGGAGGTTAAAATTAATCATACTGTGTTTAACCTCATCACACTGCAGACTTTTCTTGAAACGCACGTGAGCCTATTGCAGCCCCTAGGCAGCGTGCTCCTTCTGAGGTGATCAGAACGCCGGTATCCTGGAATAGATAGATCTTGTACCTCAAGAAAGCAATGTTCTTTGACCACCAACACAGATTTCTCGGCATTGACAAAATAGCCAAAAGCACGACCTCGTTCGTTAAGGATGTGCTACCACCGTTGCAAACGACGTAGACGGCCAGCCGCCAAAGAGCCAAAAGCACGACCTCGTTCGTTAAGGATGTCCTACCACCGTCGCGAATGACGTAGACGGCCAGCCGCCAAAGAATTGTCAGGAAACGAAGATTGAACAGGAGTGTGTGCACGTGGGGTGTATACTTGAACTGTTTTGTCCTTTTTTTTACTCAAAAGTATGATTGTTTCCTTTCCTCTTCTTCTGCAATTGCAGGGAGATTATCCAGCATTCGGCAAGAAAAGGATGAAGTGACATCTATTAATATGAATGCAGAATGTGGGCTTTCTGTAACCGACCAAACTTTCGAGTTTGAGGAAGGTGATCGGATCGAGTCGTATGATGTCATCGAGAAGAAGACTCCTGTTCATTGGATGTTTTGATGCTACCTGGTGCAGTGCAGCAGTTTGAATGCTGTTGATTTTTGCTTTCATATCAACTACCGCTGCCGCTGAAGATCTGAGACCTTAGTTGGCCACTTGAAAGGCTATGGTGTGTTGGCACTGGCTCCTGGCGGTGTGCATACCGCTAGATTTGGCGCGCTAGCATTGCACTCTCCGGCTCTGCAATGCCAATGGGACTACGATCTTGGTGCCAGTGAGTGCTCAATTCTGCTACATGTGCTTGAACATGCAGCACTTTCATCTTGGAGCTAACATTTTTTCCTCTTCTTTCCAAGCCTTTTCATTTCAATGGGGGATATTTGGTTGTGTTGCAAGTCTCCATGAACCGCTATTATCTGCGCTTGAAGAGCACTGATTAGGAGCAATCCTGCTAGATAAGCTGTGGTGGAATCTGCCACCGCTGGTAATCCTAAGTCTTGTTCAGAGTGTAACTACCCAGTGAACACATGGCCGCAGAATCAATTATTATAAAATAGTATGTCTGCTTTCTCTGCTACCCGATGTTCTGCATTTGCCATGACAATGACGGTCGCTGCGTATGAGTTACTATCAGTATGCTGTAGCCTTGTAGGTGCGTGTGTGGACATGTCACTTATATTATTGTGCCCGCGGCAGTGGCATGCGAAGTCCAGACACATGAGCATAACAGCTCCGGGGGCTGCTTGGCCATAGCACAAACCAACACTAAGTTGTACAGTGAATACAGACAGCTCTGCTATACTCTTAGGGTTGAATTTCTCTTGTCACTGCTGTACACTGTAGTCATTATATATGCGTATGTCAGCCAGGGAGTCGTAATTTTTTTTCCGACTCCCTGATGGCAACACACTCTATTTTCACCAGGGAGTCGTGAAAGCCCTTACACTCACTATAACGCGCAGAACTTGAATATCCCTGCCGAAACTGCATCATCTCCATTCAAAATGTTCTCGCTATATCATAATCCGCACTGTTCGCTTGGTCCCATGCTCACGAAGACCTCAGTACATGTATATTGTCAACAGTTGTACAGTTGTCTTCCCAATTTCAGTCCACATACCGGTATCACTTTCTTTTCTTGAAGTTTCTTCTCACGGCTGCATGCACTTGGCTGCATTCAATCCGCATATCCACGCTTTCTTCCAACACTACAATCATTCATTTTGTGTTGGATTTCGTACATGACATCAAGAGTACATAGCTGGGGTGTTCTTGATGACATGCATTGTTTAGAGTGCTCCTGTACATGTGCACAATCATGATTGCTGATTACCATTGATTGGTATCCATTGCTCCTGCAGTCATCACAATCATACAGTCTAGTTGTGTGTATTCTGCTTCTGGTATACCCGCTTTCTCCCGACAGTATTGATTAACCAAGCACCAGTACGAGTCGGAGACTGCGACTCTGTAATAATTGCCTGTGTTGACTTTGAATTGTTCTAATCATCTTTCCAATAAACAAATTGATAATAATAATAATAATAATAATAATCATGTTCCATGGATTTTCAATAAAGTTCTTTGCAAATTTGACTATAAGTATAAACAAGAGCTCATATGATCATAAGACATAACCCCCAGGGGTTATGAACTCTTGTAGTCTTGATAAAGCACGAGTCGGAGAACACTGAACAGTGAATTGCCAAGTGAGTCGTAAAATACCGGTAATTTACGACTCCCTGGTCTCTCTGACTCTGAACCAGGGAGTAGTATATATTTTACTACTCCATGCTCTGAACTCAGTCTGAATCTGATCATGTTATGACAAGATGACGTATGCTATGCCCTATGTGAAACGTGACGTCATGCCCTCTATTGGTGTGAAAAATCATGCGCGTGCCCGAATCCCAAGAAAATGGCGCTCGGAAGTGAGCGATTTTTGCGCATTTTGCGGAATCAAAATTTTAGTCCCACTTGAGTGAGCGAGCGCTCGATGCCCTTGTTGTTCAAAGAGCTAACTTGTTTGGGCTTTTCACATCTCCGTGGAAAATCATATCTGCAGCCATGGCGGGTCGTGGCGGCCCAGTGCTAGTTCTGAGTAAGTTAAGCAGAGTTTACCAACGTAGCCGGCGGGATGTCATCATCTTTGCTGTGTTTTGCCAATTTCAGAGGACACCACGAAGCGTGAGAGTGGAAGGAAAGTGCAATTGGGCAACATTGAGGCAGCAAAGGTGATTTGTTTGTACATGTAATTTGAGCGATGGTTGCTGGAGAAATTCATACTGACATGAGTATGTTTATTGGATGATTTCCGCAGACGATTGCTGACCTTGTTCGCACTAGCCTTGGTCCTTGCTCCATGTTGAAGGTAAGAGGTTGTTATTGAAAATGTTCCTTAAATTTTGAATATTTTCATGTTGCACTTCATGCAGGGCCTGTATCAAAGTGTTTACTGTGCACTATTTTACACAGTACCAGTCTGTATCGGCTATAGAGTGACCGGCTGTATGGATATATCGGCTAAAGTGATATCAGAACAAAAATCAAAATGTATTTTGTCCATTCAAAATAATTATCAGTAATCGGTTGTAGTGATATATCGGATATTACGGTGGTATCCTAGAATTAGAACATGCATTGCACACTATAATAATAGTGATTACTAGTATAGTGATATACGCTTCAAGCAGGTGGATTGTCACTACTAATTTGTGATCCATGGGTGTGCATGACAATTGTACTCTTGAAAGGCATGGCCGTGATTTCCGCAATACATTGTGCAGTACAGTGTCATTTGCACGCACACATCTACACGCATAACCATGTGGATGTGGTCGCACACCTCGTGTATGTCTAGTCATGTGTACATGTGCATGCGATATCGCTTGTACTGATGCATCGGGTATAGTGATAATAGTGAGTTTCTGCTACACGGAACTGCGTATCAAACTCTGTGTCAACTGCAGTGAAGTTTGACACGGATTTTCGTACGTTGCGCCGGTTCTGCTGTGGCGTGGGGGGGGGGGGGGGGTCAACGGTATTTTACGGTACAGGTCCTCCCTCGTTAGTAGATAATCTCTGGGCCATCGAAAAAGTTATCTTATAACGAGACTTATCTTGTAGCAGGACTTGCAGCTAAAGGTGAAATAGGTACTACCTCGTACTTACCGGGGCTACCCTCGACACAACATAAATTATCGATGCTTCAACTCGTTATAAGATAATTGAAAATCTCCAACATAACTCTTCCTTGGATGCAAAGGATCGTCCATATTCACGAATACATAGATATATTACGTTTTGTCTTTCTACTTTATCCTACGTGTTTTGGCCTTGGTCCTGCATGGTCAGTATTATCTTATACTGAGGGTTTGGCACTCCAGGGACCTGGGCAAAGGGTCGTTATAACGAATTTTATGTACTAACGGATTATGTTGTAATCGGACCTGTAAACAGTTGTATAGACCACGTTTCGCCAGGGGATTTCAGATTTCTATTTACTAACGGGGTTTATGTACTAACCGGACTCGTTATAATGAGGGAGGACCTGTACTAGTATCCCGTGTATAAGTATTTCTATCTTCGAATTCTGACTGTTTTCTTGTCATTCCTATAGATGCTCATGGACCCGATGGGTGGCGTTGTTATGACCAATGATGGCAATGCCATACTTCGAGAGGTAGGTGCACTCCTGTTGCTTTTCAGCGCATAATGCAGCTGTGTGTGGTTAGGTGTATGAGCAGATGTGTGTGTGTGTGTGGTGATACATGCTGTCGACTCCTGATCATAATAACGAACACCAATGTGCAAGATAATTCATTCTTCATACCGTAATTCCGCGCGTATAAGCCCACGGGCCTACATGTATATCCGCATATAAGCCCACCTCCATTTATAAGCCCATGGGCTAACAAACAGACACAAATCCAACTCGCGTGTCGAGTAGAATTTTTCACAATATGGACTCTTCCTACCATGGTACAGCAGGTCAGTGCAGTTTACCAGTAGAGTACTAGTATGGTAGACCCACTATGAGCACGGACTTGTACTTTTTCGTGAACCATCTAAATTCGAATATTGGCCTATGGGCTAAAAAACGAACATGTTTTACTGGATATTTTATCCCCAAACTGCATTATTTCACATAAGCTCATGGGCTTATATGCGCGGAATTACGGTAACAGAAATGTACGAACACCATGCAAGCAATATGTCGTGGCTGCATGAGTGCACTTGGTTTGCAACCACCTCTACTAGATACCGTTCGTTATAAGCCAAAACAGTTTGCTATAAAGGGTCAATTAGGGCGTGGGTTCAAACAGGGACGTGGAAAATGGTTCACTATGAATGCGATCGACTATACATACGTACATAGATGCAGTCAATATCACGGTTATCAACTTCGGGTATAAAAACAACTCCTGATAACGACACTATCTTCAGACGTACTGACCATTTGACTGCATAAGTGGAACTTCGTGAGTAATAACTCCCGTAAAAGAATACTCGTATTTCTCATGCCCGCAGGTGTATTATTCCCGAGGTAGACAGTGTATGCACCCCAAATCGCAGGTGCCCACTATGCTCGAAATGTAGTGCAATGCATCAAACTGTTGCGAAGTTTTCCTCATCTGGTCCGGCACACACCATATGTGTGCATTCTAGTGTTTACTACCAGCTACACTGCTAATGCATGATGGGTACGAGACCCCATCGGTAGCACATGCATTATACTATTGTAAAATGGTCACACTATAGTACTATATGATCGATAGTGCTTTCTAATCTAGGCTACACATTATACTCCGGATATACCTTCAATGGCTGAAACATTGCTAAAAGGGGGGGGGGGGGGGGGGGGAGGGTGTGCATTGTACTTAGGTGCCCTTTATACTCCAGCAAATACCGTACATGTACATACATCCATACATACATCCATACATACATACATACATACATTGAGTACATACATACAATCATACATACATACATACATACATACAGTGTAGGATCTCTTTAGTTCTCTGTGACTCATCGGCTATATGCACATTGTGTAAATCCAGAATACATCTTCGAGAAACCGTTCATAGGCACGAAATATTCCTAGTTCAGCCAAAAGATGCAACTTTTATTATTTTATTACGTGCTCTTCAGCACCAGTCTCTGCTCATTTGATTGTTCACGATTTTAACCTTCTGTTATTGTGCATGTTGCAGATCCAAGTACAGCATCCGGCAGCCAAGGCCATGCTTGACATCAGCCGTGCAGTAGATGAGGAGGTTGGCGATGGTACCACTTCAGTCATCATTCTTGGTAAGGCAGCTGTTGTCCTTTCTTCTATCTCTTTAGCTTAACCATACAAACGTTGAGGCATGGCTGACCCTAGGAAGCCCTGGAGAAATTTTTCCATACGTTCTGTACAAAATCGCCCAGTCAGCACCTCACCACAGTTGACTGTGAAACGGTTTTGCTTCTCAGATGTTGGTACTGTTTGTGGCCCTTTCTCTTACTGTAGAGTCGCGCGCCCAAGAATGTCTTTTCCAAGAGGACTCACTGAGAAGTTCTTATTTCTCTGCAATCTGGTTGCGTTCATATAACAAGTTCTTAGAAGTAATTCTCACTGGATCGTATTGACGGACTATTACATACATATGTATCTCGAAAGTAGGGGTGAAAATTGGCATTGAGATCCCGAGTTCGAGTACTCTGATTTTGTCCGATCGAATATTCGAGTATTCGAGTATTCTTCATCTCCTAAAAATTGAACACCGAGGGCCTTAAAATCACATGCTACAACCCTGATTGAACCGAGTGGCAGTCATTTTTCTCTGGTATATTGGTTGCTGGGTCATTTGGGCTCTCTCTACTCGTGAACAAATGTTCACCACACAGTCTGCACATCAATATCTGCCGACTGCTGATCTGAAACTGCAGATTTCTGTGGTAAATGCATGTACCACGTATGAACGAGTACTCTGATTTATTCCGAGTACGATTATTTCTGAAAAAACCGAGCGAGTACTCGAGTATTCGGTATAATTGTTTCACCCCTACTCGAAAGATGCCACAAAAATCAAATCCATCACTGACGTTCTCAACTTTTAATAGCAGTGGCGTTCTTACTTCCTCCGCCCAGGCAAAATTTTCGCTTTTCTCCTTCAGCCCAATGACAGGTGTCTGACAGCAATTTTTTGCATCTTGTGCACTTCACCATCACACAAATCTGCTGGTTCAGGCGTACCAGTTCCAAACAAGTCGGCGAAGTCGGCAAAGAGTAAAGAAACACCTAGAGTAGAGCGCGTTGAACGTGAGTGAACTGGTAAAAAAAAGAACACGAATTCAGTCACTGGTCAAGCTGGGTGCTGCTACAGTACCACTGGGCACTGGAGTACAGAGCAGAGGTGTCATGTTGCGAAAAGCCAGCGTGTTTGATTGCATCCGGCACAAGATGTGTGTACGGTAAAAATGCACGTGAGCTTGAAGCTGAGAAAGCCACTCAGCGCCGGATGCTCGCCCACATACTGCAAAATGAACCAGAATCGGCACTTGTAGGGGGAAAGAAAGGCTTCGATGACAGGGTTGTCACTCACCCAGCTCATTCGCCTGTTGTCAACGTGAACGATCCTGCAAAGCGACGCTGAGCTCGTCAGCTTCGGCTGGTAAGAAACACGACCGATCGTACCCATGCATGACGGAGGTGAAGCGCTGGGAAAAGTGTCGATACGAAAATATTTGCGCTTCTGGAAAGTGCGAAGTACTACCCTACAACACGTGCTGCGTCGGCTGATGACAAAGGATGACTTCTACATTTTTCGACTTGGAGAGTTTCTCTTGATGTTCAACGACTCCTCAACTCATTCTGAGTCGTTATAAGCCGTTCTGAGAACCTGGAAGGTATCGGTAAAAAGTGTAAAGATAAGCGAAAATTTTGCTTGGGCGGAGGAAGTAGAATTTCGGGCTCCACGTTCTTTGGTTCCACGTTCTTCGGTGCGCGACTCTACTGTATGATATACTCTTGTGTTCTTGATTTTTTAGCTGGAGAGATGCTATTGGGCGCAGAGAAGTTCTTGAAGGACAACATTCACCCAACAGTCATCATCGGTGCGTACCGCAAGGCATTGGATGATGCCGTGACAATGGCGAAGGAACAGATCAGGTTAGATTCTACGCTGGGGGTTTAGCCACGTTTTAAGTTTTTTAACTTAGGAGTAGGAACTATGAACTCAACATCAGTTGAGGTTCAGTAGACTAGTGAAATTTGTGTTCCAGAAGCACCACATTTTGTAGCGCTCCAGCCACTCGAACATCACTAAGGATACCAACTTACAATGGCACTCCGTTTCCAGTGCAACAAACAACTTGTGAGGTCCCAGGTAGCAGCGTGAGTCCGTGTCGCTAATGGTGTGAGAGGTGAGAAACACTGATGTACTATTTATCTCCTCACTGTCAGAGTTAATGCAGCCGGGCTGATTGTGTTTGTTCACTGCATGATCATTCTTCTTCTAGCTAAGTTTCCGAAATGCTATCTAGCCTTATTGTTTTGGTTGCTCTTGTTGACAGCACAAACAATACAGTACAGCATTGTTCATGATGCCATCTCTTGAGCATTTTGTAGAAAAATTCTCCCTTCTGAACCTTGTGCTCAGTTCTGAGTACAATGCTTTGTCTTGGCTATGGTTACCCGCAGTGTGCCTGTCGACGTCAACAATCGCGAACAAGTGCTCAAAATCATTAACAGCTGTATTGGAACGAAGATGATCCGTACATGGTATGCCTGTGTTCTTCTCTGGTGGTGCCTTTTTTGCCCAGTGCTGTGCTGCTGCATTGTGCTGGTCGTGTTGTTTTTGTTCTGTGTTTCAAGTAGTAGGCAGTATGTACCCAGCTGTGCCAGCTTGTCACGTATGCACCGTTCAATTGGCAGAGGTGCAGCATACTGCTTGTAGTAATGTCTTCCCATTGTTGTTCACACTTGTACCTGTACATTTGTGGTTTGTGGTCTTTGCTGGAAGATTCGGAGTGTTGTTGATTTGATTTTCATTCCATTGTGTTTGTGGGTTTGTCCTGGGCATTCAGGGCTGACAAAGCATGCAACATGGCCTATGATGCTGTTGCCACCGTGAAGACGGAGGATAGAGGCCGCATGGAGGTCGACATCAAGAGATATGTCCGTGTTGAGAAGGTACATGCATTTGTGATCTTATCTTCTCAACGATGCTGCTCCGTGCATTTGTTTACGGCTCTGTTACATGTACCGTAAAGTACCGCCAGAGCGCCCCACCATCTCAACCTTTCGTGGTCGTATTGTGGAGGTGGTCTCCTGTCTGTAGGTCATACGACACGAACTTTGTACACATATTGCAAATTCTGCAGATAATCCGTACCTTCGAGCGGACACAAGCTCCACACAAAAAACCTGCTTAGTGTGAGCTCAGTACACTAAGGTTCTCACACCGTACAAACTTCGTTGCACTCTGCCATACGACTAACTTTCCTTTCCTTGGCTGTAAAATCAAGGTGGGGCGCCCTAGCGGTACTTTACGGTACAGTCAAACCTGCCCTTGCAGACACCTGAGAAAAACGGACACTTGCAAAGTGAGGACAGCTCGTTGCAGTCCCATTCATTTGTGTACATTTTAGTATGCGCGGACACTTGAGAATGCGATCACCTGTGAAGTGCAAAATGCGGAAACTCTCACGTGCCCACAGCACTGTGTTTCACAGGTCTCAGCCTGACGAATGCGGACACACTGCCTGGGGTACCGGGGATTCATGCACTCTGTGTCATGTGTTATGATATTTTACATGACTACAGTCATGTACGTTTACACTCACACTATGTAGCGACCTGGATGCAATCATTCTTAATTATGTACATAACGGTTGCTGTAACTTGGGTGTGTTTGCTATATAGTTTGGTGTTGCCATTTTCAGGGGAACAAATCACTGCTACTCAGGGTTTGAAGCATGAACTGTCCTTTGTTTTTGTTTTTTGATTTTCAGGTTCCAGGTGGTTCGGTCAACGATTCCTGTACTTTTGGTGGCTGCATGCTCAACAAAGATGTTGTACACACCAAAATGCGCAGGTATGTTGATGCTTCTGGTCACCAAATACGAGATTTCATGCATTTGGAGCACTGTTGTTGCTCTCCAGCAGTGAAAACAGTGTTTACATGGTCCATGTCCTCAGTCTCTTCCCTTTGCGGAGACCTGTCAAGGAAACCCGGATCGTTAATAACTTAATATTAGAGAGGTTGCTTTGGGCGTCGTGTGAATGGCCCATTGTGCAAATATTTCCTTTAATACGCTCCTGCCTAGTTTTGCGATTAGTTAAAGATCGTGAAGGGTATGCACATTACATCTTCTGGGTCATCCTGTGCTTCCTCAAACCATTGAGTCACATTCAGATGTGTAGCAGAGCCATTTGAGCAAAGAAAAGCACCTGCTTGCATTACTTCCTCATGAATGTGAAGCAGAAACTAAACCAGGAGTTGTCTTGATCACTGTGAGCCATCTGGGTTCGTGCTTTCCTGTTTGTTGTTGTGACGAGAGTCTTGCTGTGTTCCCTTATATATATTTTTGTGCAGGAGAATAGAAAACCCCAGAATCATTCTGCTCGACTGCAATCTAGAGTACAAGAAGGGAGAAAGCATGGTAAGTGACCAGGCTAGATGACAAGAAAGGCCCCGTTTGCGCCCAAGAGTGTGTATCATGTTGCGCTGTTGAAAATGTTAGCTCAGCCGGTAGTATCACTTTTAATTCCACGTAAAGTGCCAACAGGCCCGCTTACTGTGTAGTGCAATCTTGATGTGGTATTACGCAGCTACACTGTAAGGCTCGATCACCACTAGAGCATTGCCTATGGTTCCCCGTGTTCTGTTTAGGCCCTCATGTGCATGTATTTTATGTGGACTTCTTTCTTGTTTACAGACGAATTTAGAAATTTCGAACGAAGCAGACTTCACGTAAGTACTGGTTCTGTGTGAAAAAAATCTTCAGACTTTTCCCATTTGTGTATTTCCCTCAAACCAGCTAGTATCTGTGTATTTTGTTTGTGTATTCTCTTTATGAATGCTTGCAAGGCTTTTACCCTACTGACGAATCACTATTACTGTAGTATTACATGTATATTCCTCTTGGTGAAATGTGGCCTCATGTTTTCATGATCATATCAAAAAGAAAACTATCGAGGATTCACTGCCCTTGCCTTTGTGTTTTGTTCATCTATATAGGCGTATTCTTGAGCTTGAAGAGAAAATGGTTAAGCAGATGTGTGATGACATCATCAAGTTAAAGCCAGACCTGGTGATCACGGAGAAGGGCATTTCTGGTAAGACCTCGTGTGGTGTACTGTCAGACTACTTTACCAACGAGCACTTAAATTAGATTTTCCCTTTCAACTCCCTCGACTGCTTATAACTACAGGTAGACTCCCTCTAATTCGAATACGGTATAATTCGAACTTTTTCGTCGTACCGATCTTCTGCAAGTCACTTCAAGTCAAATTCGAATGCATAATTCGAAGTACGAAAATTGCGCCCGCTGGATAATTCAAACTCTATCTTCATACAGAAGAGCAGTTTACAGTACAGTGACTATGTCCTTCGAGCGCTTATTTCGAAGTGAGATGGAGTTGCTCTACTCGTAATTCGAATTTCATTTTTTCTCCTTCTCTACCGAGAGTAACTCAAAAATTGATCCCTGGTCCGCTCCAGGATCGACAATAGTGTTGAAGAAACCCACCTTCTCTCGAAATTTGATCCAAGCCTGTGCAAGGCAAAGTGCAAAGATTTGATTGAAGACGACTTCTTCCAGGTGGTTGGCTCCCTTCGCGGATCTCAATGGCTTGTCATGCCGCGCCAGCTCGTGCGCAAAGAAGTTTGGGACTGAACAACAACTGGAAGTCGTAAAAGTTGTCTATGCCTTACGACGTGCTGCTCTCCGAAGGGCTTTCATGACGCAGAGAAGGCAGCGCTGTTCTTTTGCGTTGAAATCGCTTCAGGACAACTGCTTCACTAGAACTTTGTAGAAGATGAAAATAATGTGCAATGACTTCATGTCGATCCAGTGTTTTGGTGAAATGAACTGATTTCGTAGTTCGTGACCACCTATGTTTCGTTGATGCAGATAAAATGTGCAAAAATAATCAGTACGCAATTTCGAGCATTTTGACATACATATCAGTACATGGGACTGCATTTGGATAATTAGAAGTTCCGGATAATTCGAATTTAGGGCCTGGGAATTTCAGGTTCGAACTAGAGGGAGTCTGCCTGTATTTACATTTAATGATTTTAATAATGCCATGAATAAAACTACACGCGCACTCATATCACAACCATAGCGATGAATAAAGTACTCCAGAATGTTTTCTTGTCACAATTATCAATGTGTATCAATCCTATTGTAGTTTCACCATTCTCTTTAGTCACGAATTCCATTGATAATTGTGACAAGGAAACGTTCTGGAATACTTTATTCCTTGCTATGGTTGTGATATGAGTGCACGTGTAGTTTTATTCATTGCATTATTAAGATTATTGTCTCCACGTCGCCTATTCAACGATTTATAAAACATTCTACGAGAGTGATAAAATTACAAAACACATTTCTATGTGAGCTCATTCTTGGGCTTCTGATCAGGCTTTCTTGTCTGAGGTTCGAGTTGTCATATTCGATTATCAGAACTCAACCCGTATTCAGGTCCCATCCTATGTCGGGCCTTGCCCTCATCTGCTGCTGTTGGCCCCATTTATGTGTTGCAGTAGTGATCCTGCTCTGCTGCTTGCATAGGAGAGAGCTCATGGATGTGTTTATGTGCATGTTTGTGTAGATCTGGCACAGCACTACTTGCTGCAGAACAACATCTCTGCTCTACGCCGAACACGCAAGACAGACAACAACCGTATTGCAAGGTCTGTAGTGTCATTTTGCAGGCTCGCCATTTCGTTAAATGTTCTTTCTCTTCTTTTTATTTTACATTTAGCTTGGCCATTTCTTTCTGGTTGCCGCTGGGCCATAGGACCTGCCTGGCGCCGCCGCTTTATCTATGAACAAGGTAAAACAGACTGTGCAATAGTACAGTCTGCTTCATCTTGTTTATAGCTGTGATTCAATGTATGATCGGTATCTCATTTCCATATCCCACTCGGGGGGTTTTCTCGTATGATACTGTTATGGTCCTGTTGTCCTAGTGATATGCACGTACAGTCCCTGCTCGCTCACCATTAGCCATTGAGGCACTCCTATGTTAGTGTTCTGGGTATATTCTATTGAATCTTGGACTTTTCCATGGACTATTTTGTTGCAGAGCAACCGGCGCTACTATCGTTAACCGCACAGATGAGTTGAAAGAGTCTGATATCGGTACTGGCTGCGGGATGTTTGAGGTCCGGAAGATCGGCGATGAGTAAGTGTATTTCTGTAATGCTCTATCTGAAGGTTTGTGCTGCTTCTGCTGGCTTAGGCTCCTCTCTTTGTGTACTCTCATCTCTATGTCCCTGTGTGGTCATATGTTACTGTCAGTCTTTCCAGATTGATGTTTTTTAAGTATGTGCCTGTGTCTATCTGTTTTCGATTCGCTTATAGATACTTCTCATTCATCGAGAACTGTAAGAACCCGAAGGCCTGCACCATCCTGTTGCGTGGTGCCAGCAAGGATGTTCTCAAGGAGGTACATTGCCTTTCATTACATTATTTCTCAATTTACCCAAGGGCATGATCAATTGGGTGAATCCCGAGCCAGTGTGCTCCGAGTGAGCGTGATGTTTGGCCAAGTTGGCCGAATCCGGAGTAGGTGTACTTGGAGTGGAATCCGAACACACCGGCCCCCGCACCGGGAGTGGTTGGAGTGGAAATGGAGTTTGGCGCTTTTTGACAGCTTTCACAGAATCGTACGATATGCGTACATTTTGCGTGCTACACTCTTGCTTTGTTCGATTGGGCCAGCGTTGCTCGGACCACATTGCCTGCTCGCACTCAATCCAGATTTGCCAATCGATGACACCCTAAGTCGGCTTTTATTAATTTTGGACTCGGATGGAGAGCCAAGGATTAATTGATAGAAAAGAAAAAGGACTAAGGAGCTACAAGTTCGCTATAATGTCCACTAACACCACCAGTTACTAGACAATCAGCTCATGCAATAACATGCACGACACTGACCAACGGTACTGACGTTCTACAGTTTTGCTTTGTTTTCATTGGTCGTGATGGTGGTATCATGAATTGTTTTCTTTGCGGAGTTGTAGCCACAGGCGCAGTCGAGTGCAAGTTGCCTTTTGTGACTTCCGTCTCTCTCTCTCTTCTTCTTATTTTTTTCTCAGGTCGAGCGTAACCTTCAAGATGCTCTTCATGTAGCACGCAACATCATGGTGCAGCCCAACATTGCAGCTGGTGGTGGTGCCCTGGAAATGGCTCTTCAGCGGGTATGTAAAGTGTATATTCTGTGTTCTGTTACTATCCTGTGCCACTGTGGTGCATGCCAAGAATCCCATTCCTTTAGTAAAGCCTCTCTTTCTATCTATCTCTTTCTCTTTCTCTGTATTTAGCATACTACATTCTGCCAAGTGAGTTGACCCGGGCGACCACGTTAGCATAACTACGTATGATAGGTGTAGATTTCAATAGCCATTGTTGTGCAGGGAATATTCCAAAAGTATTTGGTATCCCGGTTGTTTTAGCTAGGAAAAGTCTAAGGTGGTGGGGGTGTCAATGCGGAACAGAAGGGTCTTAGTACCATCAAGAGTACATAACCCCAAGAGTTTGTAGCTGGCTTCGCAATTTCTATCCAGTGATGCGACAGCAGAACTTTACATCACGTGGCGTGACTTAGTAGATAACGCTGGCAAACAGTGCAAAGTGACCACAAGAGAGTTGAACCCAAAGCAGGATCAAAAGTGTACAACTCCTGATACCCTTTCTAAGGGGTACGCCAACGGCGAAAACTCGCATCTCGTGGTGCAGTGTCGCAATTTTACGTTTCCAGCCCGTTTTTAGCGAGCAGCGTAGTGTTAAAAAAAGCACTCTCTGACAGAAACTCAATGTGGTTGTGCAAATCCCCAGCATGATCATGGCAGATATTCGGATTGCGCGCACGCTATCCTTCGTTTGTACGTAGTAAGAACGTATCTGAGACACGTGATGTGAGTTTTCGCCGTCGGAGACCCCATATGCAGAGTTGCAGACTCTTGGGGGTTATATACTCTTGCTATCATCAAGAGTATATAACCCCCCCCCCCAGAGTGTGCAACTCTGCATATGGGGTCAAGAGTTGCACACTCTTGGGGGTTATAATTATACTCTTGATGATAGCAAGAGTATATAACCCCCAAGAGTGTGCTACTCTGCATATGGGGTCTCCGACGGCGAAAACTCACATCACGTGTCTCAGATACGTTCGTACTAAGTACAAACGAAGGATAGCGTGCGCGCAACCCGAATGTCTGCCATGATCATGCTGGGGATTTGCATCCCCGCAGTGAGTTTCTGTCAGAGAGTACTTTTTTTATTACTCCGCTGCTCGCTAAAAGCAGCCTGGAAACGTACAACTGCGACACTGCACCACGTGATGTGAGTTTTCGCCGTCGGCGTACCCCATAGAAAGGGTATCAGAAGTTGCCCACTCTTGGGGGGTTATATACTCTTGCTATCATGCATAGGGTGCAAATAATGTGTACGAGTTTGTCACGTGATGTGAAGTTATACCGTCGCAGACCCCATAGAGTTGCACACTCTTGGGGGGTTGTGTACTCTTGGTACCATTCTACATATTATAACAAGAGTCCATAAACAAGAGTATGCAACTGTGATCTCTTTTCTATGGGCCAGATGCGCGACTTGCTGCCTTCATTACATCATGCAGCTGCAGTCCGCGGCTCTGCGGAAAATCAAACACCTCACTTTCCCTCTGGTTTGAAATGAACTTTCGTACGGAACTGGAGTTCACGCGCCAGAATTTAGAGATCGCGTAGGTACTGGAACGAATCGAGGAAAAACGGATGGGCTCGTACGAGAAATTGTGAGTTTGAATGCATGCTTTCAGAGCGTGATGAAGGCAAGTTACGTAATGAAGGCAGCGCGCCGCGCACTGACCCATAACCACAGTTGCATACTCTTGTTTATGCACTCTTGATTATAATTATTATCTGCGGCACATGAACTTGCTTCCAGCGGACAGCAGCAGTGCATGCACCAAGCTCAACACCGTGCATAATAATAATAATAGTTACAGTTCGCATGTCACTCATGGAAGGATCCATGGGCTTAACGCATCTGTCAACGAAATCCAGGCAGAAGAGCCGGCAAAAGGCATCTCATTATTGTTAGAACGTATCGCAGTAAGAACAACTACGCAAGCGCAGCACATTTTTCCACAAGCATCAGCCATTCTTTCTTGTCTACATCAATAGTAATTAGTTCAAAGTAAGAAAATGACGTGCTTCACGGCACACTGCAGTCGCTTGACAGGAAGATAGTTGGGAGAGGGCTGAGCACTTAACGGCACTAATGCAATAGCATGCCTTGCTCTGGTGTACATCTGTGTGTCACACTCTGTATGTATATGTGTTGTTGCGTTGCACAGGGCTTGACAGAGAAAGCAAAGTCTGTGGATGGAATTCAGCAGGGACCCTATCAGGCCGTTGCCGACGCTCTGGAGATCATTCCATCCACGCTTATTCAGAACTGCGGCAGCAAGCCACTCCGTGTTCTGACTGAGCTGCGCGTAAGTCTTCCTCCCTGCGTGTCACCATGTAGCGCGGTGGTGTGTGTGTGTGTGTTTGCACTGTGCAGTGTCGCAGATGACTGGCAGCTAGAACTTATCATTGCACTCTTCTCACTGTAACTAACCCAAAAAAAACATTCTGGGTTTTTCATCACTCCTTTATTTTCAGGCCAAGCACTCACAAGGTCTCACAACGTACGGAATTGACGGCGAAACTGGCAAGGTCGTGGACATGAACGAGTATGGTGTGTGGGATCCACTTAACGTTCGCCTGCAAGCTATCAAGACATCTGTTGAGGTAATCAATTTCATTGTTAGCCCTGGGAGAATCACGCTTTAATCTGTGTACGAGTCCATAGTAGGAATGAGGTAAACCAGATTGTGTAACTCTGGAGCCCATAGTAAAGCTGTTTCTGTATACCGTATGTCCGCACCTTTAAAGCCGTAGAGGTATATTTTGATTATAAAGCCAGTCTCAGTTATAAAGCCATGGGCTTCATAACTGAAATTTCATTTGAAGTATGTTTCGTAAAAATGAAGGAATAAGTACTACACTAACAAGTCTACAACCCAGCAGGAAGGGTGAACAAGTAGATTTAGATTGAAATTTCTGTGTGGACTTTGACTTTTATGGCATGGCGTAGTGGGTGAGTCATTTTGCATCTAAAATGGCTAGGAAAGCAGCGGTGTTTCGAATACAAGGTCATCGACTCACCTTTGCACCCTCTTCCAATGGTGAAGTGAAAAATGCACACAAATTTCCCATCATCACCTTAGCCATGGGGGGGGGGGGGGTCAAAAACTTCCTCACAATCTCGTGTATTGACCTCTTGTGTGTGTGTGCGTGTTCTTTGACTGGCCGTTGTATCTTTATAGACTGCAATCTTGTTGCTGAGGATCGACGACATTGTTTCAGGTGTAAAGAAGTCTCAAGGAGAAGGCAACTAGACGTTGTGCATACCTACATCTTACAGCCCACTCTGTACATACATCACAAGTCTATTTTTTCTCTTCTGTTATTTCCTTCTTTTTTTCTTTTTTTTCTTTCTTTTTTTAACTCTGTTTTACTCTCTTGTATATTTTGTGTGGCTGAAGACTGTACATGTAACACATCAATTCAAAAATCATGAGCATGTGCTACTGATTCCACTTCTATGTTATTCTTCTCTCGTGAGGCCGATTGTGCGAATAAGGTTGCATTCCTGCGGCTTCAATGCGTCGGGATAGTTCTGGCAGAACTCCCTAGTAGCCTCGGCCATAACACCGGTACCGGGTAGCAGACTACTCTGATTCCAGAGTGCGTCCTGCTGACATGATTACCAATCTACAATAATAGTTGAAATCGCTTTGTCTGCGCAGCCAAATACAGCTGCTCTACTGTCACTGATTGCAAAGATTTTAGTTCAGTAGTACTCGTACATTCGCCTGTCCTGTTTTTGCAACCTTGTGTGTGAAGTTGTGAGTAGTGTGGTGTACAAGCTCGTACTCTTGTGATTACGTTATCAAAAGCAAGTGTGCCTGCTTCAGTGCTTGCTTTGTGGAGTCTAGTCATGCATGCACCAAAGAATATCTATCCTTTGTCATTCACGATAGCCTGTGTGAATCATTAATTTGTGATCCAGGGCGAATGCGCATCTGAAAATGTAACTGCACAGCCCGAGATTGCAGCAATATCAAAGTTCAAAAGACATGCATTCAAAATCCTGTGCAGTCGCACGCCAAGAAAGTCCAGCCTGAAATGCTACATCAAAGTAAGAAGAAACCGACCAGTACGGATTGTCTATATAGTAAGAACGTGATAAATCGCCAAATAAGAAAAATAAGAACGCCCTTGGAAACAACGTTCTTGAGCGTGAGACTCTACTGTATTATAATAGTATAGGATTTGGACTTGGTATGGCACCTGTCCAGCTTGATATACATGTGTGGGGTAGACATCTGCGATGATATTGGATGACTTGCACAGAAGAGTAAAGTACCTGGTTTGAAGGCCAATCCTACAGATAGGATTACTTGGCGACAAAAAGAATAGCATGCGGACAGTGTCAAGCTATTCAAGCTGAGCTGGTGTTCATGCGAATTCTGGCCCTTCAATCTCAAGCATGTCACCAACAGTCAATTATCGTTATGCAGGCTTGACCTGTCCAGTTTGGACTATTTCTGCCTAACACAGAGATAAGCCCACCTCGGAACGTAAGAAGACAGAATGACCCCTAGGCGCTGGCCCTCGCCAACTATACAATGTATTGAGTGTCAGCTTTTTTTTGTATATTCACGGACAGAAGAGCCGGGTTGGCCAATTATCATACAGTAGAACAAGTAGACATGAAGTAGCCAAAATATATATTCGTCAAGGCAGGTCATTATGTTTCATGGAAAAAGCCGGTAAGACAGATAAGAAGACAAGAAGCAGAAGACTGGTGAAAATCTGGAGAGAGGTATTACATTTCTTTATAGGGACCTTCTGAGGAGACAAAGTAGTCGTCTAAACGGTATCGCAAGTACTCAAAGGTCGGCCGTTCCATTTCCTCGGGACGCCAGCAGTCTAGCATGACTTGATAAAATGGATCAGGGCAACCCGGAGGTTGAGGCATACGGTAGCCCCGGTCCACCTACAGCAAATCAGGCAAAACACAAAGAAAAACGTTTTTGTTGGCTAGACTCTCTAATGAGTGTGGTTGAAGAGAAAATGAAGGAGTCCATAATGTATGTCATAGCAACTCGGGCGGCCAGACAGCAGCAAGGACGGGGGAAATTCTGCTGCAACACTGAGTTTCAGTTTCATGATCATCAGCTAACACGTGAATACCGTAAAGTCTTGTATATAAGCCGCACTTGAATAGAAGCCGCTATTTTGGGCCCATCAAATCACACATAAGCCTGGTTTTAGTGTTGACATACATAGAAATTCCTGTCTTGTATAGAAGCCAGCAAAATTTCACCAAGAAAGTCATAGAAGCCGCGGCTTTTATACAAGACTATACGGTAAGTGTGATGATCCAGCAATAGAATTTCCCCATTCCGTACCGTGCGAAAAGCTCTGCCTCTGTGAGCAGTGGAGCACCCACACAGCTTAGAGGTCAGAAAATACTAAGATTCCAAACCACCCTCCAAATATCAAACTAAACGAGCTTAAAATTCAATGCTTCAGTTTCGGCTACATCAGCGCTGTTATGTTGTCAGTATAAATACATAGTTATGGACAAGCGCTGCACCATGCTATTGAATACGATGAGTATGAAGCCTGAAGTGACTTGTCAATTCTCGTTGTTCTACGTCAACAAGGTCACAGTAGTGGTTCGGAGGGATCCAGTGGCTCTGGATACAACCTAATGATCAAAATGACAATGGAAAATTTACTCCAGGGTGCACACTCAATCTGAATCCGGATTGGACCATTGCAGATAGAGTTAATTCTATTGATACATGTACGACTGAATGTTCACAGCCTAAGGCTGTGTTTACATGAGGCGTTTCAACCCGGGTCAGATTTCAACCCGCCATGTGCACAAAATGAATGGCGCGTTTACATGACGCATTGCGCTTGACCCGGGTTGAAATTTCGCCCCGGGTTGATTTCAACCCTCCCCCAAGGGGAGGGTTGAAATCGACCCGGGTCAAGAAAATCGTACAAACGTACTTCTATGCGTATCTCGAAATCAACCCGGGTCAAGAAAATCGTACAAACGCACTTCTATGCGTATCTCGCCAGGTTTGAACAGCACTGTACATGCAATTTCGCGCGAACGGATTCACGTGATCATACAGGATCCTAGAAGTGGACTTTTGGCGGCATATCAGTATTTGACCCGGGTCAACTGTCTTCACTTAAACGTTCACCTCTTTTGTCTATCGTATAGACTTTCAACCCGGGCTGACGTTTCTCACGTAAACACAGCCCAAGTCTCACCCTCCTTTTTGGGCCCCAAAGTCATCATTTTGCTGACATCAGTAACAGCTGCCTGTCAGAATGTGTTTCTCTGGCCAGCATTACCTTTTCAAAATAGTTATGTTCTGCTCTGCGGTCATTTGAATGATACCCCACAGATCTGTACAAATTTTCTTTGCGTGTGCCACAACGTAGAGAACCTCATATCCGCATAGAAATGTGGACACAGAACATGCCAAGTCATGGACTCTAACCCAGACACCTGTCCTTTATGCGATTTCTACACGTTCACCCCATTACTGTAGTCTCTATGCTGCATACAAATAACAGTTACAATGTCAGGTTTTTGGACATGTGCAAACACGAAGGGAATTGATGAGGCTGTACTCCCGATTTGAGAGGGGTAGATAATAACCAGTATGATCAGTGCAGATTGTGTGACAACTGACAAGGCCACCCTCTCACATACACGCACAGTCCTTGCCATTTGGCCACAGGTGGGCATACAGTGCAACCCTGATCAATATCTGAATCCAGAAGCGTTTAGTTACCCACAATGAGTGGGAAGTGTGTAAAGGTGTACGAACCATTTTTTTAAATGTAGATATTCATGACATGGAGTGTGCACGTGACCGTTATGCATCCGCATGCACAGGCTGCTTTAAAGGCATCCATGCTAGCGTGATTTACATTCAGTGGGGATATGCCCGGCCTTTCCCGTAATAGGAGTACATAGTGTACTAGATGCCAAAACTAGATGCTAAAAAAGAACCAGGAAGATATGGATATCTGTGTGGCCTTGTCGTTTTTCTTATCCAAACACCTCGTAAAGAGTTCTGCCCAGAGGGAGGAAAATAGTAAAGTTGCACTATAATACCTCAGAGACCGGTTCGGGCCAGACATTTTACACAATCAATGCATATCTATGCATTTCGTGGACTTGCAGTATTCATTATGTTCACGAACATCACATAACTATGTTAGTAGGACTGCAGAAGCTGTGACTGGGGAGGGATGGGGTTGTTTGGCACAATAGGTCAGCATGATTCGACTAGTTGAAGAGATTTCCTGGGTAACAAAGGATTTCAGTTTTATATAAGCAGGCTTACCTTTGTGAGCACTTCAGCATTGGTCATTCCAGGGTAGGGAACACGTCCATACGTAATGATTTCTGAGAGCAGAATTCCGAAGGACCAAACATCAGATTTGATTGTGAAGCGGTTGTATAACGCAGCTTCTGGTGCCGTCCACTTGATGGGGAACTTGGCTCCTTCTCGGGCACAGTACTCATCGTCTTGAATGACACGAGCAAGTCCAAAATCAGCCACCTTGCAGTTGTTGCCCTCACCAACAAGAATATTACGGGCAGCCAAATCTCTGTGAATGTAGTTCTGTTGCTCAAGATAAGCCATACCAGCAGCAACCTGCACAACAGATAAAAGTCAGCATGCTGCCTTAGAAGGAGCAGAGAGAAAATAGCAGCCCTAGCACTACTTTTGAATGCCTTTGCCTGCATTATTCAGAGAAAGCGATCACGTTGACTCGTGTGCAAGAAATTGCTTCTGGTATTTGCTTGCGCAGAATGTTCACAAGCAACATCTTCTTGAAAAGTAACAGCTCGGCACAACAATGGTCAAGCAGCACACAGCCGGTCAATTGAGGTTCAGAAGATGATATCATGACTGGCAACAGGTGCCTCGATCAAGCGACAAACCTGCCCTACATGGACAATTGCGCTGGGTTAAATCCTACAAAAAGCACTAAGCTGGTGCCATCGATCAGTTCCCATTTCCCACTGCATTAGTACATGTGTATGTCCAGCAGCATTCAGACTATTTCCAGGGTGCCTAGGGCTGTGCAAGCCCGGGTGCCAAATATGCACTTTGGGTTGGATCTTACCAGGCGAAATGATATACATTTAGTCCTCGCAGGGAAAAAGAAAGGAAACTTGCACAAAACCTGAAAATTTGTGTTACCAAAGTCCCACTGCACTGAAATATACTGTTTTAGTTGCCATCTCACCGAGCTGTTCTTTGCACAGAAGCACTGTATCAAGAGTACAGCTCTGATGATTTGCTGTCACAGCGAAATTCCGTGATTAACATCATTTTTGTGAGTAGTGCGTACAAGCAGGGCTCTTTCTGCACAACTGCAGCTCAGTTGCACGCACTACGCCACTTCCCGCCTCAGATCTGCGCCAGATGTGATGAAATCACGGAATTCCGATGTGACAGACACCCATAGTAGAAAATGCCCCAAGGTCACACTCTGGGTTTCATGTACTCTTGACTGTATGCTGAATGGTGCATGCATGGCTATTCAGTATCATAGAGATCTTCATAACACCAGATGATCTCAGATATCTCTTACCTGCGCTGCCATGTCAACTAACGCTTCGATCTTGAGGAAGCGTCCTTCCCCCTTTTGGAGATAGTCGAGTTGAGAACCATGCTTCATAAGCTCGGTAATGATGTACAATGGCTCCTCCTGTGTACATACTGCATACAGCTGAACGAGCTTCTCATGCCGAAGCTGCTTCATAAGTGTGGCCTCCTCCAAGAAGGCTTCAGGAGACATAGAACCAGGCTTCAGGGTTTTTACAGCCACCTGCGTTGTTCCGTTCCAAAGACCGCCCCAGACCTCACCAAACTGTCCAGCACCAAGCCGATTCTTCAGCTGAATTTGAGTGCGAGGGATTTCCCATTGATCCTTAGTGTTGTAGGACAGGCCAAGCGTTTGAGGCTGTGCTGCATCAGTGCAGATCTGCGTCAGCCGTGTGCACAATCCATCAGAAGTTCCCTTGTAGTGCTCGACGAGCTCAGCTAACGTTGGGAACACTGCTCTACTTGCAATGAAATAATGACCGTTGTCCATCGTCCGGATACGGTAATGCTTGACGGAGTCATGCTCGCGGATGGACAAGGAAAAGTTCCCGGGCTGTGACTCAGACTCACGGATGAGGTAGGTGCCGTGAGGGTTTCCGGGTGCGAGAAGCTTCTTCTCAGCATCAGCACGCTTGATGGGTCCAAAGAACCAACTGCAAAGCAACAACAAAACACACACAGAGAATGCATAAATAAGCAAGCAACTGTACAGTACTGATATTCACAACACAAGGAACTTGTCTCCTCCAAATCTTGGTTCATGGACATGCTTTGAAGCTGCTTATTCGCTTCTTCTCCATACTGATTGGGATCATGCAAGGTGTCAGTGCATCCACACTAAACAAGTGTGATTGTAGCACACGTTCGAGACGTCTTCCATGAGTGACCAAAGTTAGGTAGTTTGCCAACTTTTGCGTTGTCATATTGTCAGTTATAAAATCACTCCGGTAACTCCCAACACGCATGATTAGATCCACATATAATCTGGGCTTCAAGACAATCCAGCGAAGAGCGCTCAACACTGCCTCCATTCCACCTGGCGCTCTCTGCAGAACAGTTCGATGGCTCATTTCAAAAAAATATTTCCCCTAACTTCGGGTGGAAGACAGCAATGAACCCAGCTTTTCGTAATCTTGGAACACTAGGTAAATCGGCTCCAGCTGTCTTCCCTTTTCTGGACTGTGAAGCTAGAATGTCAGGTCAAGTGCCATCACCAAGATTTCGAAAGCACACAGCAGAAAACAGAAATATTGTACAGCAGTGGCACCGCCAAGATCTACTGGAAGCAATCCCGACAGACTTACTCGTGTGCCTTCATCGAATCATGTTGAGCCACATAGTTGCTGGGAATATACCCAGTCTTGCCAGTGACTGTGGATTTGGCTTGCCACCAATCTCCATCTGTGTTGTTTAGGACCTCCAAGAGCTCTCCTTTAGAAAAGCTAAGGTCCTCGTCTGTGCGGGCTTCATAATCATACAGTCCTATGAAGACATTGGCTTTGTTTGCTGGCGTTGCACTCTGCTGGGGCGCGCTTGGCAAACTCCTGCCTTGAAGACCATGGCCACCGGGTTGTGATTCAGGTTGAGCTGCTGAATGTCCACGATCCTTGCCCGAAACAGTCCCCTTGTCGCCGGAACTACTGGAGCAGCAACACCCCATTTCTATCCATTATACGAACATCCGTCCAGCTACTAGTAGTATCCAACCTCACAGTAAAGCAAGAAAAATGAAGGGGACTAAACGTCTGGAACTGCTTCCACAACAAGAACCAGACGCCAGCTAACACTCATCCGTGAATTACAAGGTTGCTCTTCTCTCGAAACTGCGGGACACTACGAAACCACAATCAAAACACACAGCAGCAAGTCTCAAGTCGAAGAAAGCCGATGTCCGACGTGCGCATGCGCACTAGCGCCTTCGTAATGGTTACCGTCCGGGTGCGTACGCTGTACTCGCAAGAACGCAGTTCCTGTGAGACCCTGTGAGTGCAAATGCACGGTACGCCAGGCAGCAGCAGTTGACAGACTGGACTGGTACGATTCTACGTTGAACCCGCATCACCAGATCACGGGTTCATATTCTTGATCTCGACTCTCTTTCTTCAAAACTGCGAAAGCTCCGGAACTCGTAAGGTTGGTTCACATTTTGCCAGTAGATCTACGCCCCGGGACCAGGGCCGGAACTAGTTGACTGCCTCTTGAAACCCTTCCCGATATTATTTTTATGCTAAAGAATCACACACCCAACTCGCAAGAGAAAAAAGGCAAAGGAAAAGAAAAGATCAGAGCGAACAGTACGGAATGAAGGAAAGGACCAAGACATGACAGAACGAACAGGTTAGTGTAGTGGCCCCCTACACTACAATTAACCTGTTCGTTCCGTCTTTACAAGGGCTCTACATTAACCTGTTCGTTCCGTCTTTACAAGGGCTCTACGTAGTGGCTCCAGCTCCAGTGAGACTGCACAGGAATGCGTACTAACGCATTGTGTACCAATGTCATACGGTAAAATCATTGGCACTGCCGGTACCCACGCGTCCCACGGTACGGCGCTACGACCTGGGAAAGTGAGACCTGGGCCCCCGGCCCGTGTTCTTTTGTGTGTGTGTGTGTGTGTGTGTGTGTGTGTGTGTGTGTGTGTGTGTGTGTGTGTGTGTGTGTGTGTGTGTGTGTGTGTGTGTGTGTGTGTGTGTGTGTGTGTGTGTGTGTGTGTGTGTGTGCCTGAGGTGGGGTATTCACCGACAGGAGACTTGGTCGGATAGTTACGATGCCGACACTCTCCTCGTCGCCCCCACCTCAGAGTCCTTCGCGAGGCCTTGCAAGCCCGCGAGTGGAGCAAACTACCGCACGAAGACGACAACTTGGAACGACTCTGAGCATTGGCTCATGGAATGTTTGCTCTGCTGTGGAGAGTGATGGACCTGTTCGAGCGGCCGCCGTGAGAGGAATCGTTTCCGACGATAAGAAAATCTTTCAAATAGTTGAACATCTTGACAATGTGTGTGTTCTCTGCTCTGGTGGAGGACGGTTGTACTTTTCCGGGCTCTTGTTTCTGGCCTCCGTCCGTGCTTGTTCTCGCCGTTGTGGACGGCCTGGGGTGTCCCCAGCCGTCCAGGCCAACAGTGCCTGAGGTGGGGTATTCACCGACAGGAGACTTGGTCGGATAGTTACGATGCCGACACTCTCCTCGTCGCCCCGACCTCGGAGTCCTTCGCGAGGCTTTGCAAGCCCGCGAGTGGAGCAAACTACCGCACGAAGACGACGACTTGGAACGACTCTGAGCGTTGGCTCATGGAATGTTCGCTCTGTTGTGGAGAGTGATGGACCACTTCTAGCGGCAGCCGTGAGAGGAATCGTTTCCGATGATAAGCCAGATCCATAGCTGCTGGAGATGGCTCTCTCGAACATGGTCCCGCTCGTCGTTCCCCCGTAGGGGACACGTGACCGTAATGGCAGTGTTTACCAGGACCAGGACCAGGTGTGTGTACGTGTTGTCCAACCTGTCGGAAGGCTGCCCTCTTGCCAAAGCACTTTGGAAGTTGGACTAGTTTCGGCTCCACAATCCAGTGTGTCGTTACTATAATATAGCTTTCATGGCTGAGGTTGTTGGTACGTCTGTTGGCCCTGGGTTCCCAGTACCCAGTTGCCGAGGCTGGTTGGTAGAATAACTCCAATTTCACTTCAAGGTACCAGTGCATCTAAAGTCTGCTTTTATCAAAGCAGCGTGCTGTCTATACTGGTTACCCCAGCAAGTGTAGGGTGCATAGGTAGCTGTCTTGGCCGTCCTATTCCGATGTACTCCGTGTGGCGTAGACCAGGTGTGCATTGGGGGGCTGATTCACATGGCTTCGCCAGTTGTGTGGATTAGACAGTTACTTGGCACTTGTCTTGATCTGTTTCAATCAGAATCAGATCCGCTATCGTTGCTATAAAGAGAAAATCTGTGGGTGCACATCCAGTGCATTTGCAGATTTGCGTGCTTCTCTTGCGACGGGCGTATACATGGTACATGGTACGTGTTGCCATGTACTGGCACCCTCCAATGGCATTGCATTGACCACATCCTTGTTCGACAAGGGGACCTGGGTGCCTGCACTGATGTATCAGTAATCAGAAATGCTGAGTGTGGCAGTGACCATCAGCTGCTACATGTGTCATGGGACATGTCTAGCCCAATCAGGTTTAGCAAGAAGTGCACGGCCAGCCGACAACGACAGCGCTTTGATGTCGCCCGGCTCAGGAACTCCAAGCCATCTAGTCAAACTGACACCAATGACGAGCCTACACCAGTTGATTTGTATCGCAGTGTTGTTGGGAGTGAACTCACCAAGGATTGGAATGAGCAAGCCAACATTGCGAGTAAATGGAACCATATCAAGTCAGCACTTGATACTGCGGCAACCTCTGTTCTCGGATTCTCGAGACGCCAACAACGGGGCTGGTTCCAGGAGGCAACTCCACATATCCAACCACTCCTTCGGGATCGGAACGCTGCATACAAGGAGTGGATCCAGCATGGACAGCACCGCGATCATCCATCCTTCAGCACATTTAAATCTGCCAGGTCGAAGGCACGCTCGGCTATTAATGCAGCCCGTGTGAAGTGGATAGAAGGCAAGGCGCTAGCGGCTACAGAGTCCCGTTTTAACGGAGCTATTATGGAAGTGCATCCACGATCTCCAAGCTGCAGGGGAAGGTTTGAAACCGGCTCGGACAACCGCAGTCGTGGATGAAAACGGAAATCTATGCACGTCACCAGAAGAGCAGGGTCACCGTTTTCGGAGACATTTCTCTGGAGTGCTGAACATCCATAGCACATGGTCACCTAGTGCGCTGGACTCCATCCCACAACTGCCGGTAGACCAAGATCTCGTTAGTCCCCCGACACTGGAGGAAGTAAGTTCGTCGTGCAAGCTCCAGAGCGGGAAATCGGCTGGAGCCTCTGGTATCCTCCCGGAAATGCTGAAATTTGGTGGCGAGCAGCTGTTCCTCAGCCTTCATGGGCTGTTTGGCGATGTGTGGCGTGAGGGTCGTATCCCCCAGGAGTGGGTAGATGCCATGCTGGTGCCAGTACCCAAGAAAGGTGACCTCTCCAGGTGCGATAACTGGCGTGGGATATCTTTGCTGGATGTCGTAGGCAAGGCACTAGCAGGAGTCATTCAGCTACGCCTCCAGTCTCTGGCCAAAGAATTCCTCCCGGAATCGCAGTGTGGCTTCCGCCGTGGCAGATCATGCTCCGACATGATATTTACCATCCGCCAACTCTTGGAGAAGACAGTAGAACATCAAACCAAGGGTTTCTTTGTCTTCATCGATTTGCGCAAAGCTTACGACTCAGTTCCTCGTGAGTGTCTCTGGCAGGTATTGGCTAGAGCTGGCGTCCCTCCACCCATGCTAGCGGTGATCAAGTCGTTTCACACCTCAATGGCTGCTGTATTACGCATGAGTGGTACAACTGTAGATCTCTTTAGCGTTCATAATGGTCTACGCCAGGGTTGCTCAATGGCGCCCGTGCTGTTTAACATTTTCATGTGGGCCGTGGAAAGCAGATGGCAGCAGCGCGTTAGTGGTGTACCTGGTATTGGTTTCAGTTTCTCGCACAATTCTGACACTGGTAACCTCTACAGGAAGTCTCACCGCACCGACCCTGTCACTACCGCTACGGAGGCTCAGTTCGCTGATGACTCGGCATTGTTCGCTACCTCAAGAGCTGGTGCCGAGGTCGCATTGACAGCCTTTGACAACACGGCGTCCGAATTTGGCCTCGCAGTTAGTGCCACAAAGACAAAGTTTTTGGTTGCTGGTGCTGGTGCTGATGTGTCTGCTGCTGACCGCGTACCCCTCAGTCTGGCTGGTGTCGACATTGTCTGTATCACCGAATTTAAGTATCTGGGTTCGGTAATTCACAGCGGTGGCCGTTCATCCTGCGATTTTGACTCCCGCATTGCGAATGTCTCCCGAGCGTGTGGCGCTTTGCAAAAGTCCATCTTTGGCAACAAGCACCTGGACCTCCACATCAAGAGGTGTGTGTTCAACGCCTGTGTCTTGTCGCTCTTGCTGTACGGTTCGGAGTGTTTGACGCCTCTTCAACGGGATTTGCAGCGGCTCTCTGTCTTCCACCACCTATGCATCCGCTCGATCATGGGAGTGTCTCGCCAAGAATGCTGGGATGACCACATCACCAATCACCAACTACGCGTGAGGTGGGGTGATCCCGACACCATCCGCACGAAGGTGGAGCGCCGCCGCCTTGAATGGCTCGGACATGTTGCTCGGATGGAGGACCACCGGCTGCCGAAGCAAGTGCTCTTTGGCACGCTTCCGTCGCGTCGCCCAGCTCATGGCCCTCGTCGGCGCTGGAAGGATTGTATTGTGTCTGACCTTCGTTCTCGCGGCCTCGAGGGGGAATGGCGAGCTGAATGCGAGTCGCGTTCCACCTGGCGCTCGGCGTACTCAGCACCGGTAGATGCCCAGCATCCCCCCCCCCCCCCTCCCGTCACCGGCTACACCTACGACCCACAGTTTGCACGCCCCAGTGATCGCGCACGCCACAAGTGTAGGGTTGAGCGTGCGAAGCCCGTTGCGGAGCAGAAAGGTGCATGCCAGTGTGGAGAGTGTGGCTGTTGGCTGAAGTCCCGTGGTGGTCTGGCAAGGCACAAGTGTACTTACCCCCAGTCAGCAGTCGGTGCGCCCCTGCCGCTGCCTGCTTCTCCGCTGTGCTGCGTCGCTCACTGCCAGGCTTGTGACCGCTGCTTTGCGTCTACACGTGGCCGCGCCCGTCATCGCTGCTCACGGACTTGTAGTCGTCCGACCGTTCAGGACCGTCAGGGTTTCGCATGTGTTTGCGCCTGCTCCCGCCGATTTCGCTTACCGCATCACCTGGATTTTTTAAACAGTGCAACACAATATTGTGGAAAGGTCACAACACTAAGAGTAAGAGACAAGATCAAAAGGAAAGCTTTACAATAATAGTTTACCAGAATTAATTTTCTTGTCACATTCATCAGTGGAAAGTCGTGACTGAAGAGTAACCATGCTGAACAATGATTAAATATACATTCAATGAAGAAAGGTAACCTCTCATTATCCATGAGTCGCGTGGTACCGAAAATTGTACAGCAAACTTACTACGCGGTACATTTTGTACCCGTTTTCACAACTGTACGTGCGTTCACGGTGAGGAAGGATGTCCTACCAACCCAACTTGCATCTAAACTGGTATACCAATTTGAGTGCCGACAATGCGGCAGTCGGTACGTTGGTAGGACTCTTCAACATCTGAGCGCACGTATCAAGCAGCACGTCCCACTGCATATGCTGACTGGCTCGGCACGGGCACTGCGACCCAAACGCGGCAGGCCACTGGACTGAAGAACCCTCGGCCACAGCCATCGTTAGCACAATTTCCGTCATCGGCAATAGTGCCTACATTACCCGTATCGAGAGCCTTGGAGTCGGGTAATGGGCATATTGTCACCACAACACAATGCACCATAACAACACAAGATTGCTTAAGTGGACGCTGTGATGAGATAATGCCCTCATCGCCGTCTAGCGCGTCTTTGCCGTTGCCTCCCCCAGAACCGCCACCTACGTCATCTATCATCGGCGGTGCTGGGGCTGAGTCTGTGGTGTCGGTGGCACGTGCATATGGATGAGGCAAGCACTGAACGTGAACAACGAGAAAGAAGGCTGAAGGGAACGGAATTCAACAAAGAAAGTAACACAATCAACATTCAAAGACCTAGACGATCAACGGCTAATTATTCAATGAATCATTACAGTACTGGAGATCAAGCACCGGCGAGGACACTGGGAACACAAGATTTAACAACAACAACAACAACAACAACAATGGTAACAATTTACCATCAAGATCAAAGGAGGAGTCAACGAACAGAGGTTAAACAACACATGATGAAGCGAGCCTGGGACCGATCGGTGTTGATGAGGAGAATGACACGGAGGATGACACTGACGACGAGCAAAGTTGGGAGATGAGACGGAGGACGAGGTTGCGGTTGTTGGAGACGAGGAATCAGATGGTGATTGTGATCGTAAGAAGTCTGCCGTTTTTCTTCACTTGTTGTCTCACTCTAAGTGTCTGCAGGTGTATGATGATTTTAGTTTTTCTGTTCTTTGTCGTGCACGGTATGCTAGTCAGTTGAAAGTACTTGAGGCTGTTCGTATTCGTTTGCATAAGCCTGATCTTTGTAAGCAAAAGAAACATGTAGTTGCGTTAAATTGTTTTCGTAGGTGCACAGCATGATTGTTTGTCTCACTACACAGTTTTAGCGTTATAATTATTAGTTTCTCACCCGCCGTTGCACTTAGCTCTCACTTCATTTCTATTGTCCCACCTTCCCTCATTCTACTTTGGCACTGTATTTTGTTCTCGTAACACATCATTGAATGTATATTTAATCATTGTTCAGCATGGTTACTCTTCAGTCACGACTTTCCACTGATGAATTTACAATAATAATAATAATAATAAAACGTAGCCTGTAACATGTAAAGAGTCACTGAGTACAGTTTAATTCAATATCCATGTCCAGTATTTATAATAAAAATAATTTGCTGCAATTTATAGATTCTCACATGCGAGCAACCTGGGCCTCAGCAACAACCAGCTCAGCAGACTCCGGATGCCGAACCGATCACTCACGGAAAAGACCCCGTGAACCCCGCAAACACATGATGCATGATCGCAACAGGGCAAATGAGAGACGGCATCTGATGTAAGATATTACGTGGGAGTACTGCTCCTTCCTCCTTTCCGCTCTCAATAACGCGATTCGGCGATAGAGTGATGTCGCCGTTCTTCCCATGCCACCACTTGCCGAAAGCACAACAGGCATGAACGTCGCATGCTCCACCTCTCTCACTCTCTCTCTTCATAGCATCGTCGCTTTTCTTTTTCATGGCGCCGATAGACAGTGGTGTGTGTTGCAGATCGATTTGAGCGTGCATGAGGATTAAAAACCCGTATATCAAGTAAAGTACGCTCAAAACGACTGCCCCACAAACCACTGACCGCTACATCAAGCCGCGCATGCTCCTCCACAATAGCAGACCTGTATCTCATTCTCTCTCCAGTGAGTGGCTACAGCAGTGGCTCGATGGAGACATTGTGACAGGTCTCTTGAAGGAGAGAGGCTGTCACATCCCGGATCTCATTATGGCGGATAATGGTAAAACCACCAAGGGGACATGACAAGGCATGGTCAATACCATAATAGGGCTGTGTGCTCCTCCTCTCTCTCTCTCTCAGCTGTCCCTCCGGGGCCCACGTAACCAAGGCTCTGTCCTTGGGCCCTCTTTATTCAATATATCAGTTCGTAATCTTCCCTCTGCAACGAAGCACTGCAAGGCACGGCAATACGCAGACGATGTTTCCCTCTACAAAGCTGGCAAGGACCTAAACCAACTCACACTCGATCTCGCTGAGGATATTACCATTGTTCGTGATTTCCTGGCTGCACGAGGTCTCTGCCTCAATCCGGACAAGACTCAGTTCATAATCTTCAGGTCGAAGTCCACACCTTTGACCCCTGACGTCAGCCTTCAACTGAACAACACCTCAATTGCCCCTTTGCCTGAAGTGAAGTTAAGTATCTTGGAATCGTTTTGGATGAACACCTTACTTTTGGTGCCCACATCGCCCACCTTGAGCGCAAGATTGGAAACAAGATCGCTGTGTTCAGGAAGATACGACACCAACTCACGGAGCACGCCAAGAAAACATTCTACATATCGTCCATCCAATCAGTTCTCGAGTATGGGTCGAATGCGTTTGCTCACTGCCTTCGTGAGGGTCAATATGAGCGCCTGGTTCGCTTGAGTAGACGTGCCTTGCGCACGGTGTTCAACCTCACTCGCTTCAACAGCACTACAAAAACGCAACCATTTACTCCCACTGGCCGCTCGGTATCAGCTCAGACTTTTTGTTCTTATTTTTCGTTCACTAAAATTTAATGATCTAGCAAGCCCCCTACTCTCTAGTTGTTTTTCGTTGCGCAGTGCATCGTCACGCACAAACTCCCGCACACGCTCTCAAGTTTCTAAAGCCCTTACTCTTCCCGCTGCTTTAAATCGGTATGGTCTTTTTTCTCTTAGTTTTCTAGGCTCAGATCGTTGGAACTCTCTACCTGCTGACATTCGCCTTTGCACATCTGTTTCTCGCTTCCGTTACCTTGTATTGGCACATTTAGGGTACCCTGTAAGAAGGCCTTAGGCCTGTGGGGATTGCCCTATCAAAAATTTAATATACAAATAACCTACGTGGAGATAATAATTTTAATATAGCTATGAATAGGATGAAGGCCGCAGACATCACGCAACTACGTTACTTGTTTGACATGTATTACTGTGTATTTTATAACAAAAATATTATTGAAAACCCAGAATCGATTTTCTCGTTCCTATCATCAGTGGGAAAAAACGGAACTAAGGATACAACCAAAGAAACTGAAGTTAAGTACTGTAAATAGAAAGGCGTTAGAAATAACATCAAGATACAAGTGCAATAAAACCACTAGAGGAAACGCAAGAAAGGTAACAAGATTACATAACCAAAGGCGAGAAGGCACTGAACGAAGTGTCAACCTACGAATACAACTTCAGTGCAACAATGTGCTCTTTCTGCTTACACAAAACAGGCCTATGAATACGTATACAAACTGCCTCTAGGACTTTCAACTGTTGGACATAACGCGCACGACACAGTACAGAAAAATGAGAGTCATCATACACACCAAGACAGTCAGGACGAGATAACAAGTGTAGATACACAGCTGACTTCTTACGATCAACACATTCATCCGCCTCATCTACACTCATCTACACCTACACTCGCGCTGGCATCACCAACTCTCACACGAATTGCCACGCCGCCCACATTAATCCAGAGACCTCGGAGGGCAACAGCAAACTACTGCACAGAGATCTATGCCAGAAACGGCCAGGGACCGCGCGTTGTGGACAGTACCAACAGGAGGAGGGTCGAGCAGTATCATGAGTCAGTGAGTGAAGCGGATCTGGAGGAACAACTCAGCTCACGGGACGAGCAGCTAGCAAACGGGAGACAAGTGGTCTGTACTGAAACGGAGGATGGGACGGATGATCAGAGGATGGAAGAGGAATTGGATGACGAAACGGTTGGTGAGGAGACAGAGGACGAGGCAGATGATGGTGGTGATGATGATCGTGAGGATGACGAGCGGAACGAGGAAGAGGACGAGGAGATGGACGAGGAGGAGTCGGGTGGGAAGGAGCGAGATGAGGCGGATGAATGTGTTGATCGTAAGAAGTCAGCTGTGTATCTACACTTGTTATCTCGTCCTGACTGTCTTGGTGTGTATGATGACTCTCATTTTTCTGTACTGTGTCGTGCGCGTTATGTCCAACAGTTGAAAGTCCTAGAGGCAGTTTGTATACGTATTCATAAGCCTGTTTTGTATAAGCAGAAAGAGCACATTGTTGCACTGAAGTTGTATTCGTAGGTTGACACTTCGTTCAGTGCCTTCTCGCCTTTGGTTATGTAATCTTGTTACCTTTCTTGCGTTTCCTCTAGTGGTTTTATTGCACTCAGTTGTATCTTGATGTTATTTCTAACGCCTTTCTATTTACAGTACTTAACTTCAGTTTCTTTGGTTGTATCCTTAGTTCCGTTTTTTCCCACTGATGATAGGAACGAGAAAATCGACTCTGGGTTTTCAATAATATTTTTGTTATAAAATACACAGTAATACATGTCAAACAAGTAACGTAGTTGCGTGATGTCTGCGGCCTTCATCCTATTCATAGCTATATCAAAAATTTAATAATAATAATAATAATTTTTTCTTCAGACTTTTCCCGTTTGTCTCTTTCCCTCAAGGCCAGTTAAAATAATAATAACCTTCATGGCAGTGCAGTGGCTCACACAGGTGTACGTAAAAATAAAAAATAAAAACGTGTGTGTGTGTGTGTTTTTTGTAGTCACTGATCAACAACCCAGCCGTGAACGTCCTTTTTTTCAGCAGAAGCAAGCAGCAACAACAAGCACGGCAAGAAACGACCCCTGGTGGCCATTGGGAAAAGACGGAGAAGGCCGCAGCTCAGACGACTCAATTATAGCCCTTTCCCAAAGGTGCTCTTTTAATTAATTCGCACTTATAATGCTTTTCGCGTCCCTCAAAATATGCTGAAAAAGTGCTCTTTTTTCAATGAAAACTGGCAAAAAGTGCTCCTTTTTCAGTGAAGCATAGCCTGCATGATACATGTACATGTTCAGATATGAACCCAAGCTGAGAAATGAATACGCACTCTTCCATTTATGAGTCCATGACTCCACGAAAGGCAAAAACAGGAAGTAAAGTTCAAAAAACCCACTTTTACGGCATTGTGTACTCCGGGTACAAGCTTCACCAACTACTCTAATTTCACAAAATTTCGGTGTACTTTTATTATTTTCGGTACTTTCGGTGCATCTGCTTATTATTATTATTATTAAATTTTTGATAGGGCAATCCCCACAGGCCTAAGGCCTTTTGACAGGGTACCCTAAAAAATGAAGAACAGAATTACGGAAGGTATGCAAGGAAGAACTTGAGCGGACCTCCGCTGGGAGGGCATTCCAGCGGTCAGAGCCAAGGAAAGTGACAGAAAATAAACCATAGCGACGTTTGGCTGTCGGAAGAGCAAGGGAAGAGGACACTTGAGAGCGGGTGCGAGAACTAGTGCAGGTAGAATTAGAGCGGAGACAGAAACAGTTAGCAACAAAGACACTAGCCAGATCATGAAGCGCACGGTACGTTAGAACCAGGGAGTAGTACAATACCATATTGTACTACTCCCTGGTTAGAACGTACAGCTTGAATTGGTACCTGACAGACAAGGGAATGATATGGTAGCGGGCAAGAACAAGGGAGACATCAGATAGGCGGGGCATGCAAAATACAATACGCAGCGCTCTATTACTAAGTCGGACAACACGGTCATGGAGGGAGGCAGAAAGGCAGTGAGCAAAGGAATTAGACCCATACTCAAGTATGGACTGAATGGAACAGATGTAGAAAGCCCTCTTAGCATCGATCGTTAAAATGGTCTCGGACCTTTCTAAACATTCCTAACTTACAGCCTATTTTACGTTCTAATTGTGCAATGTGAACTCCAAAGGAGAGATGTTCGTCAAGAACTATACCGAGGTATTTCACGTGTGCACTAGGGGTGATGGTGACATCTTCAATCTGAACGTTGACATCGGGGTCAAGAGGTTTCGACTTTGGCCTGAACACAACAAGCTGGGTTTTCGAGGAGTTCAACATAAGACCTCTCGTTGCCAAGAATTCCTTTACTTTGATGATGTCCTCTGTGAGGTCTTTGCATAAGTTCTGGACATTCTTCCCCGCCCTGTATAAAGACACATCATCTGCGTATTGACGGGCTTTGCAGTGTTTGGGCACAGCGGGGAGTTTCCTCACGGACAAGTTAAATAGAAACGGCCCTAAAACAGAGCCTTGTGGAACGCCTCTGTTGCTTGTGTATGGTTGCCCTTGTTGAGTCTTAGTGACCACGCACTGTTGTCTGTTTGTAAGGTAGCTCGTCAAGCGCGCCGCCGGTCTGGGTAGGACTACAGACGTGCCAACACTCACTGATGCTGACGGGCACGAGCACAGTACATCGAAAGCCAAGAGCGAGTGCCTTGCTAGATTCTTTGCTGAAAAATGTAGCCTTGGGAATAATGACATCGACAATGCTGAGTTACCAGCAACACCCCGCACTACCACTCCGGGCCTGCAGCGCATCCGCTTCCGCGTCTCTGAAGTCCAACAGTGCCTGAAGCGTCTCAACACATCCAAATCCACTGGTCCAGATGAGATCCCAGGACGAGTACTCAAGGAGTGTGCAGCTGAACTAGCACATCCGCTGGCTAGATTGTTTCGCCTGTGTTTTGCAAATGGAGTCCAGCCCCAATCATGGAAAATTGCCCGTGTCGTTCCAGTGCACAAGAAAGGACCCAAATCCATGATGAAGAACTACCGGCCTATATCTCTCCTGACGATCATCTCTAAGATCATGGAAGGTATCATCAATCGGCAGCTTGTGAACCACCTGGAAACCCATCAACTCTTCTCCTCGTCCCAGTTTGGCTTCCGACGTGGACTGGGCACAAGTGACCTACTGACGGCTCTCCAGCATTCCTGGGCCACTACCCTGGCTGGCGGCGGTCTTGTGCATGCCCTGGCAGTTGATATTGCCGGGGCATTCGACAAGGTTTCCCACCCAGGTGTCCTTGCGAAGGCACAGCAATGTGGCATCCACGGCCAACTCCTGGCTTGGCTAAGGTCGTATCTCCATGACCGAAAACTGACTGTAGTTGTTGGCGGTCAGTCCTCCCCACTGTTCCCGATCAAGGCTGGAGTGCCCCAGGGTAGCCTCCTAGGTCCCACTCTTTTCCTGTTATATGTAAACGATGCAGAACAGTGTTTAGCCCCAGGCTCCAGTCTAGCTGTCTATGCGGACGATACAACACTCTATGCCCTAATCAGAAACCCAGATACCATCGCTGCTGCTTGCAATAGCCTCCAAGCATCTATTGACCGCCTGCAGACTTGGGGTGCCCAATGGAAGATAAAGTTCGAGCCATCAAAATCTCAGGCAATACTCCTTGACCGCCACAGACCATCCCTGGATGTCCCACAGCTCACATTTGATGGCATGCAGGTGCCTGAGAGCCCTCAGCTCAAGCTGCTAGGAGTGTTATTTGACAGTACTCTCTCCTTCCGGGCCCACATCCGTTCCCTTGCCGTTAGAGCCAACCAGCGACTCGGCCTGCTCCGAAAGGCATCTCGGATCCTGGACAGTGCAGGGCGCCTAACTGTGTACAAAGGATTTGTACGGCCTATAATGGAGTACGCCCCTCTCGTCTGGGCAAGTGCTGCACATTGTCACCTCCATCAGCTGGACCTGGTCCAGCGTCGAGCCATGAAGGTTATTGGCCCCTCATTGCTCCCCAGCCTGGCAATCCGAAGGCATGTTTACGGGCTGTGCTACCTGTATAAGCTGCAATGCATACCAGATCCAGCTCTGCTTACCAACATGGTACCTCCCCCAGCAAGAGTTAACGCTGCACCCCGGACGCGCCGGCAACGCCAGTCCCTCGGTGGCCACTCTTTCCAACTCGCAACTCCTCTGCCAGCCTCCAGTCCAGAGTTCATCCGCCGCTCCTTCCCATACTTTGTCCTGGAGAGCTGGAACACACTGCCTGCCCCAATCCTCGCCGAACGCCCAACTCTCAAGAAATTGCCGACATTCAAGACCAAGGCCTACCATCACCTCCGCCAGACCAATTGGCTATGGGCCACTGAAGTCCACCAGCACTGAGAATAACCGGTTGTCTCTATTATTATCATTTTCTGTCTCTCTCTCTCTCTCTCTCTCTCTCTCTCTCTCTCTCTCTCTCTCTCTCTCTCTCTCTCTCTCTCTCTCTCTCTCTCTCTCTCTCTCTCTCTCTCTCTCTCTCTCTCTCTCTCTCTCTCTCTCTCTCTCTCTCTCTCTCTCTCTCTCTCTCTCTCTCTCTCTCTCTCTCTCTCTCTCTCTCTCTCTCTCTCTCTCTCTCTCTCTCTCTCTCTCTCTCTCTCTCTCTCTCTCTCTCTCTCACTCTTCCTCTGGGAAGCTCCTCATGCTCATTCTCCCTTTCTCTGTCCATTTCCCCTTCCTGATGCGTAGACCAACTGTTGAACCCGAGACCACTAGGTCGGGGGAGGTTGACCTACCTCATCGGCACGCATGCCACGCTCCTCTGTGTTGTCAAAGTTCGCTTGTCCACTTTTGTCTACCTCCCCTTTTATGTTGCTGGCCAGTGCTTTGTAGTAAAAAAAAAAAAAAAAAAAAAAGCTGTGAAACCATTGCAGAGCGACTCCGCCAATACCAATCTCAAGTAGTTCTTGAAGTAACATGTTGTGGTTGACAGTGTCAAAGGCCTTTGACATATCAAGGAAGGCAGCCGCTACGTAGTCACCCTTGTCCAAGGCGAGCATCCAATCGTTGGTAACACAAGTCAGCAAGTCTTCGCAGGAGTGGCCTCTGCGGTAGGCGAATTGCTCTGCAGGGAGATGTTGCAGTGCGGGTGGTGCATTCTGGATGTAGCGTATGAGTTGATCATGCACTATGTGCTCAAGTAACTTTGACATATGGGGGAGCAGTGATATTGGTCTGTAGTTGGAGGAGACCGACTTATCACCGCGCTTGTGGATGGGGCGAACATGGGCTGACTTGTACGGAGCTGGGAATTCACCAGACGTCAGAGATTCAGATAACAACTTGGATAGTGAGGGAGCGATCTCATCGTTGATTAACTTGTAAGCAGCAACTGGAACATTGTCTGGTCCGGTGGCTTTACGGCTTTTCATGCGTTGGATGTAGTATTGCACTTCCTCATACCTAAAATTTCAATACACCGAACAAACACTAACACACATAATCCAATAGGGAACAGCTTCCCTGTACCGAAAATTTCTGTTCACCTAACCTGGCCTTTTGCCCTCATACCGAAAATATTGAGCACCGAAAATTTCTGAAATTAGAGTAACTTACTTGTTGCCCCTCAAAAAAGCGGCGTGCCAAGGCCCATCGAGCACTCGGAAACTGTGATCGCATGCACGAGCAAACAGATTTTAGCACTTTTTCAGCTAAAAAAGGTCAAAAAGGGCGATATTCACCAAAAACGCAATAAAGGGCGAAAGAAACGGGCTTTTTCAAAAAGGGCGAAAAAAGGGCGAGCACATTTGGGAAAGAGCTACTCAATGATGGACAGATTTTCCAGTTCACTTATCCAGGATCTAGGATGTTACCCGTACGTTGGTGCCGACCGGCCGTATGATAGTAAAGCAGCTCTCCTAGCGACAGCCATCTACATAGATGCCCACTGCATTGTATGGGGGCCCGGGGGAGGGGGGGGGGAGGGATCTTGGGCCAGCTCGACAAAATCGGGGTTTAACAAGCAGGATCGGCTTGCATGGGTGTATGTGATACCAAGAGTAGATAAACAAGAGTGTGCAACTCCGGATCTCTCCTGCACAATCTGCAGATACCCCCGCCCACGGCGGAATTTTTTGTTGACGTCACCTTTTTTCAGAAGAACGCGCATTTTGCTGCAGAGCAGTGTGAGAGCACGTGCTGAGCACCGACCTTAAAGGGGAAGTATACCCTAAAATCAAATTTTCACCAGTTGTAGTCTTCGGGGTGCTGAGTCGAATGGTCTTGGTCCGAGGAAGCTGAGACGCTCCCTTCCTACTTGAATCCCAATCGAACTCGCGCACTTCCACCGAAACTGGGTGACTGCGCCCTACTAGATGGGGATTTGTATGCAAAATATCACTAAAAGCGCCATTTCGTTCTTATAAAAGCACGGATGACCGCGATTGGCCCATATGTTGTAGTCTTTTGGACGCTGAGTCGACTGGTTTTGGTCCGAAAAGGCTGCGATGCAGCGTTCCTCCTTTATTCCCAATCGAACATGGTTGAACAAGCGGTCACGTGCTCCTGCGTACACCAGTCAGCTGGTCACCGTGCCTGCAGGGTACAACTTACTAGCCTGTTTGACCTTTTTTGGGTGCAGTCCTGTCACTCGAGTTGAACTCGAGTTGAACCTTGGTGTGAAAGTTGTCGCCTGCTGGCGCGGTGACCAGGTGATTTTGGCACCCAGGAGCACGTGACCGCTTGTTCAACCATGTTCGATTGGGAATAAAGGAGGAACGCTGCATCGCAGCCTTTTCGGACCAAAACCAGTCGACTCAGCGTTCAAAAGACTACAACATATGGGCCAATCGCGGTCATCCGTGCTTTTATAAGAACGAAATGGCGCTTTTAGTGATATTTTGCATACAAATCCCCATCTAGTAGGGCGCAGTCACCCAGTTTCGGTGGAAGTGCGCGAGTTCGATTGGGATTCAAGTAGGAAGGGAGCGTCTCAGCTTCCTCGGACCAAGACCATTCGACTCAGCACCCCGAAGACTACAACTGGTGAAAATTTGATTTTAGGGTATACTTCCCCTTTAAGGCCTTGTAGTGCAAATGCGGCCAAGTGCACGAGGGAAAACTTTCCAAAAGACTCGTAGCGCGTGCGTCGTCGAAAAGATTACGTCAACAAAAAATTCCGCCGTGGGCCAACCCATCCGCGAGTTGCACACTCTTGTTTATCTACTCTTGGTGATACCCATGCAGTGGACCTTTGGTAGGCAGGGCGTCCCACCAAGCTCCCGCCGGCCCTAACTAGCTTCTCTTCACTTGAACGCTGGAATCATCCACAAACCATGCCTGTACAGTCGCTTGTTGTTGTTTTTGATTTGAATTCGCAAAACCAAACGGGCAATAAGCCCAATTACATGGAAGCGAATAAAAGAATGCTATTAAAGAATGAGGCATTTTGGTGAATATTATTTCAAGTGGAAATACTGATCCCGGAGGTACTACAAATAGGTACTGTTCAATGAAAATCTGAAAAGGCCATGATACTGTCGTGTACCATGCTGCAAGCAGCTACATTATAACCTAACACTGGTTAAAAAAACCCAGTATTAGGCCATGTAAAATATATTGATTGTTTATCGTCAGATTTTCCCGATAAATCGGGGCGGACGGGAGGTTTTAATTTTATTTTTTATTATGCATGTATGGCTGTAGGATACAATTGTAGGTGTTCGCAACCCCAGCAAGACAATTTTGAGGATTCTAATAACGAAAAGTGCAACAACCAACGTTACGTAGAAAAAACGAAGAAAATCAGGCAGCTGATGATCAGTTTCACTTTTCAAGCCCATAGCAACAAATTTTTCGTTCAGTCTGTGGACTTGACCTTCGAAAATCTACGACAATGCCGATTAGAGGCTGTATACCACACGGTACATACAATACATTCGGCCGGGAGGGTGAAAATTTGGGGCGGGCGCGGACGATAAACAATCAATCTTTTTTACTTGTATAGTTCACGCAATTTGATGAGGGTCAGAACCGGGTGCGACACCCATTATGGTTCAGATGGTCCGCAGGGACCGGGCCTCTGCCAACCGCGGAAGGTTGTACATGTACATTATAATTGTAGTAAGGTCACTGTTAGTACATTGGGTACTGCACTTGCCTGCGACCCGAGAGATCGCGGGTTCGAGCTGATTGCACCTAGCACCTCTTGCTTTCTTTGGCCTTTTCTTTCGCTTCTTTGCTGATAGGTTACCTTTTTCCTTTAGGCCTTTGTCTAGTATCCTTGAGACTTCAGTCTTCTACTGCCGCTATGGCAGTGTCTATTGTCTAATGATGACTCCGAAGCTGAAGCTTGCAGTCCAGGCCTAGGACTAGTAAGAGTTCCTACCGGATCGTCGTGCTGTCCGTGTAGGTAAGTGCTGAAGTAATTAGTTTTGTGCCGATATGGAAATTTCGGCCTTTTCGGCGGCCAATGCTGATGGCGACGCTGCGATGGTTCCGTGGGTTTGCAAGCACCGACGAGTGCCTTGTTTCATGCCCCGAGTCACGATTTCCCTGTTCGGTCAGGGCGGCCTTCACGAGTTCGGCAGGCTCTTTCGAGTGCCTTGCCAAGGCTCTGCGCTTAGCGCGTAGCAACATCAACAGACGGCTTCCGTCACGTCATTGGACAGGCCCTGACGAGTGCCTTGCCAATCTCTGTACCTACAAGTAACTGGTATCCAACCCCATCGATGGACGACGCGGACATGGCGGATATGCGGCGGCTTCTATCACGGCAGTGGGCAGGCCCTGTCGCGTGTCTTGCCACACTCAAACCATCCGTCCACTGTCGATGGACCACGGTCTCACCAGTGGGCAGGCCCTGTCGCGTGCCTTGCCACACTCTAGCCATCCATCCACTGTCGATGGACGATGGTCACACCACTGGGCAGGCCCTGTCGTGTGCCTTGCCGCACTCTAACCATACATCAACGGACGATAGTCTACAGTGAGCAGGCCCTGTCGCGTGCCTTGCCACACTCTAGCCACTCTCTAACCATCCATCCACTGCGGATGGACGATGGTCGAACTAGTGGGCAGGCCCTGTCGCGTGCCTTGCTACACTCAAACCATCCGTCCACTGTCGATGGACGATGGTCTCTACAGTCGGCAGGCCCTGTCGCGTGCCTTGCCGCACTCTAACCACTCTATCCATCCATCCACTATCCATGGACGATGGTCTCGTAGGTTTGCAAGCACCAGCGAGTGCTTTGTTTCTTGCCCTGAGTCGTTACTTCCTTGTGTGGTCAGGGCAAATTCATGAAAAGCAGGAGTGCCTTTCCAATGTCTGTGCCGCATCTCGCATCCACCCATGTCTGTGGACTGTGCGGTCATTGTAGATATGGTGGCTTCCGTCACGCCAGTGGGCAGGCCCTGTCGGGGGCCTTGCCACACTCTAACCATCAGTCCATTGGTGATGAATGATGGTCTCGTGGCTTTGCAAGCACCGGCGAGTGCTTTGTTTCATGCCCAGAGTCACGCCCATAACTTAATGCCGTTCTGCCATGCTCATTTTGTTTTTTCGCAAGTACAGTTCTACCTGTGTTTGCTTGCTCCTATACCAAGCAGAATCCCGTATTGACCGGGAAATGTTTCTGCACCAAAGGGCTGTGGATCGAACATGCATCCCTGTGTCAAGCGGAATAATGTCATAGACCAGTTTCCGCTGCACCACGGGCGTCCGGTTAAGGCAGGTTTACCTGTATGTAGGTACATGGTTCTGGAAGCATGATCACGATGTCAGAGGTGGCTGATGCACCTCTGTGAGCAATGAAAAATAAACATCAAATGGTTGCCATTTGTGCAGTGCCAACAATGTACTGCCATTCCTATTGCTCAAGCACCTTTTGTGATAGCAGCCTCGAAGTGGTGAAGCATATAACACTTTTACTGTTGCCATACCTCAGTCTGACCTTCCGGGTGGCTGGAGCACGTACAGACACGGGCGCTCCAGCTATCTGCTGAGCGTAGTGCCAAGAGTGCAATGTCATGTACACTAAGTCTTGCCTTCGTGTACGCTATGACTTGTGGTATACTGCCTTCCACTACTCAAGTTAGTGCCCACCTCGGGCACCGCGAGGGACCACCCCCTTCTTGGTCTGGCCAGCCAAGGCCTTGCACGATTACTGCGGCATCCATAACTGGGATCAATTCATTGCCCATATGATATGTGCATATCAGCGCGGCCCTTTCCGTACAACGGCAGGTCCAAGTAGCCATTATCTGTAATTTACTACTGTGGATAGCATTTCATCGTACGTATCCTGGAATATCTACGCAACCATAGCTAGCAACCAGATCTGTCTCGTACTGTTTAGTACTGATATGGCGGATATGCCGGTACTGCATGCACGTGTGCCTTGTGCCCGACCCACCATGTACCAGGCTTTCGTTACCAACAAGGGCTTGGCAGACGAGCTGAAGCAGCTGGATGCATGTCGTGTCGCCATAGTGTCGCAGTATTATTATCTGTGTCCTGTGCTAGTCGTTTTTAATTGACTGTCGCCCTTTTCTCCCTTCTTGTCTCCGACTTGAAGGGCACCTGTACATATGGTGTATCCTCGATACATAGAGACATTTTTACTGTATATCAGGCACTCTGCGAGATGCCTGTTCCTTCACTCCACATGCGCGCTTCTCCTTCGCGCATAATGCTTGGCTACGCCCTTGCCTTGGTTGAGGTGGTGGATCACTTTAAAAGTCACACTGTCACACTCCCCGAAGCCGAAGCTCCGAAGTGTAATCGTAGATTCCGCTAGGACCCGCAGGGTCCGACGTGGAATCGGGGTTACACGAGGAGTGAAGGCGAAGAATGTGACAGTGTGTTCCCGCCCATTGTGCTGATGTCACCCACCCCTCACTGTCACTACTCTTGATTGCACTATCATTTTGGTCGCTCAGAAAAGGCCAAAGAAAGCAAGAGGTGCTACAACTTACAAGTAGGTTCGATTAAGGCGTGCATTTGCATTTTTATCTTTAAACCGCTGGAAATTTAGGGAAAACTAGAGCGATTTGAGGCCAAACACACTGTCACATTCTTCGCCTTCACTCCTCGTGTAATAACCCCGATTCCACGTCGGACCCTGCGGGTCCTAGCGGAATCTACGATTGCAACCTACTTTTTTTGTATCTGTCCCTCCAGAAACTACCTTGCGGAGACATTTCGGAAATATCGCGGAAAAAGTTGCGAGGTAAAATGCCACAAATTGCGGCGAATATTGCGGATTTGGTCAAATATTGCGGAAATTGCGGCCGATTTTGGTACTTGTACTGTAGTGGTATGGTGTATAAGTACGATGTACGAGTCGTACAGCATAAATCATGCATGACAAAACAGAACGTGTGCTGCGCTGACTGTGTTCAACTGCCTGACAGGAGCTTGCAAGACAGCTTTCCTCCATCCTCGGACAACACTCCACGCGAGCCTCATTTTGTGACTTGTCAGCCGCTGATTTGCCCAGAAACTTCTCCATTCTGGCGTCGATCTCACAAGTAAACTACTGACGAGCTTCAAGAACTAAACAACATCGAAGAAAGACTCGAATATCGCGGTTGCTTTTCGAAATATCGCGGTGCTTTTCAAGTATCAAGGACAGTTTTCTACAAGAATCGCGGATGATTTTTCAAATATCGCGGATATCACGGACTTTTGTTCAAATCGCGGAAAACAACGCGGCCGCGGAATCGCAAGTAGTTCCTGGAGGGACAGATTTAATGTATGGTTCTTTGGTCAGGTGCCACACACCCGGACCCGTACCCGATCCTCTCACAAGCAAGGTTGGCGGGGTACGCCCCGTGCAGGACGACGGTCTGAGTCCCATACAGAACTCGGCTTCACGTTTTATCTGCAGTCAGCTCCTCCAAGAATACAGTGTCAAGCCCCCACCCCGCAAGGCCAGAATCAGGAATCAGGTAACTGGTTGATCCACCCTGCATGTGGAATGTTTACCTCCGACCATGCTCTTCTTCCCAATATCTCCTTTCCTCAGCCGATTTAGTTAGCTTGCTGTTTCATCAAAGTGGATGGATGTCCAGATGTGAAACACAATCATACTTCCTCGGCAGAGAGCTTGTGTTGAGTGATGCATTGGCATTACATGTGCCTGTGTTCAGTTTCTAGGCTACAGATGAAGCAGGTGATCATGGTGATGCTCTCAGCCGAATCAGGCTCTGCATTCACAGCTACAAAACACGAAAGTACATGCGACAACCAGTACCCGAAGGGAGGACACACACACCACACACACGTGACACACACACACACACACACACACACACACACACACACACACACACACACACACACACACACACACACACACACACACACACACACACACAAACACACACGCACACATGCACGCACACACACACACCTCAGACACACACACACAAGCACAATTCGGCAAGTAATTTACTCACAGGGTTATGTAGCGGGAAGTACGGTCAAATGATTCTCTGGCATTGAAACAAACCTAACAGAGAATTAGAAAATATCTATAAAAAATACTATGCCAACTTGATTCAGTTTGTACATGCGAACTGTACAGACCGTCTCAAAGCAGCAGCAGTAGCAGCAGAACAAGTAATTGCAAACAACTATCACCAGCAGTACCAGCAGCTATCTACCGAGTACTTGGAGAAGATTGTCCAGGAACTTGTTTGAAAGCGAGACTAATATATTGGCAGCTGCGACCATGGCCGCCGCGATAGCGCAGGCGCCAGCACGGCAGCGGTATGCGGCTCGCGTTCAGAACTTAATCTTCAGCATGTAGCGAATGCGAGCCTGACTCTCCTGGTAGACAAGATACTCGCTCTGGGAGAAGCTACTGCCCGACCACATGGACTGTTGCTGTGGAGGCCCTTGCGGGACAGCCACTGGCTTGCCACCGAGTGTTATCTTTGTATCCTTGGTGGGATCTGCAAGAAGTGACAAGTAAGGCAGGTAGAAGTAAGCCGCCGCTCAGCCAATGCCAAACATAGAAATCCACAGCATAGACTCTGAAGCCACACTAAAAGTACACTTAGGCAAGAGTACACAACCCCCAGCACAACCCCTAGGCAACCCCCAGGTAACCCCCAGGCAACTGCCTGTAGGACCTCTATGCGCTGCTGCGGCGGCAGAGTTTCAGATCACGTGAGATTTGTTCATAAGACTACGCTGGCAAACAGTAAGGTGAAACCAGAGAGAGAGAGTTGTACGCAAAGCAGGGTTGCATACGACCCTGTACACTACGGCCTGTAGCACAGGGTGAAAATCAGGTGTGTACGGGTTCGTCGTGTGATTTCGACTTCTACCGTCACGGACCCCTAGACCAGACTGGAGCTATACATCCTTGGGGATTATGTACTCTTGAGTAAGATGATAAGGACAGAAAAACAAAGACTGAAACACACGTGTATCCTGCAGGTATACAGTGTAGGCAAACACAGCAGTTTAGCTATTCCAGGAGAAGGGTAGAAAGCCGGGTACATCTTGTATGACAGTTTCTGCTGAAACGCCAAAAAAACCCGTTCAGACGGCCATCTTTCTCAACATTTTGGTTGGGGCTCAGTCCAGAATCCTGGATTACATCTACGCATCATCAGCTCAGTTGTATGTGTAATATGTGGCCGAGTGGTAAGAAGGAGGTTAGAAGTGAGCTGATTCCGGTGCACACCTGGAAGTTATACCTTTATCTCTCACCTTCTGGCGAACAAAGAAAAAAGGCTAATCTTACTGCAACACATCATGCAAGAAAAGAACCACAAATAATACAGAATGCATCTACAAGAAGGAAAATTCAGACACGGGAGAATCCCACAAAGTCCCGAAAGTAGACTTGCAGTAACAGAAAAGGCTACAGTCTATGACATAGTGATCAGTGCAAAGCTAGTCTATGACATAGTGAACAGTGCAAAGCTAGTCTATGACATAGTGATCAGTGCAAAGCTAGTCTATGACATAGTGATCAGTGCAAAGCTAGTCTATGACATAGTGATCAGTGCAAAGCTAGTCTATGACATAGTGATCAGTGCAAAGCTAGTCTATGACATAGTGATCAGTGCAAAGCTAGTCTATGACATAGTGATCAGTGCAAAGCTAGTCTATGACATAGTGATCAGGGCAAAGCTAGTCTATGACATAGTGATCAGTGCAAAGCTAGTCTATGACATAGTGATCAGTGCAAAGCTAGTCTATGACATAGTGATCAGTGCAAAGCTAGTCTATGACATAGTGATCAGTGCAAAGTAGGGGTGAAACGAGTATCTATTTTGACCAACCGATCACTCATTCATAATGTTCGATCGAGTATCCGATTATTTCGAGTATTTTATCAAAATTCGAAAGCGCTAGATTTGTGAGTTCTCGACCAATTCGGAAGAAATTATCTGTGAACATAGAACAAAAGTCGCCAACGTCTTGTACAGAGTGTAGAGTAACGATTTTCACCAGTACTTTCATTATCTCATAACAAACTAACGTTACTTGCCGTGGTGATCGCATCGTCGAAGTCATAAAATACTGACTCAAAGGCATGCAAAACGCATGCATACCAGTCGATGAGCGGTACAACAGAAGTTTTTGAAAAATAGAATGCCAATACTAAAAAAAAAAAAAAAAAAAAAACGATCGAGTGCAAAATTTCGAATACTCGCTCGTTTGAAATTTTCGAACTAATCGTTTCACCCCTAGTGCAAAGCTAGTCTATGACATAGTGATCAGTGCAAAGCTAGTCTATGACATAGTGATCAGTGCAAAGCTAGTCTATGACATAGTGATCAGTGCAAAGCTAGTCTATGACATAGTGATCAGTGCAAAGCTAGTCTATGACATAGTGATCAGTGCAAAGCTAGTCTATGACATAGTGATCAGTGCAAAGCTAGTCTATGACATAGTGATCAGTGCAAAGCTAGTCTATGACATAGTGATCAGTGCAAAGCTAGTCTATGACATAGTGATCAGTGCAAAGCTAGTCTATGACATAGTGATCAGTGCAAAGCTACACTACATGTACAGGGGTGTCGGACACGGTCACTAAGGTATCGACCGTGCCACTTTTTGCCCCAGGTGTCCCGTGTACCAATAAAACACAATGATCTGGACTATAAATTCCCAGAATTTTGGCTCAGCCACCCTTCCCCACGAGTAACTTGTTCTTCAGATGGCCGACCGTACCACACTAAAATACCTTCCGGCGCCCCTAATAAACAAGGTGCCACAAAAGTACACGGGTGCTGTCAGGAGATCACAGGTGATGCAAGGGTTCATGGGTGCTAGAAATGGTGCTCATGAGGGCTGCAAATGGTGCAAGGGTGCAACAGGAACGCATATATAGGACATGTGCAGTACATAAACTGAACACAGTACAGTCAACTTCGCTTACAACGACACTCGGCGGGGGATCAGAAAAGTGTCCTTATTCGCGAAGTGTCGTTATACCCGAAGTCTCACTACATGTATATGTGTCACAGTTGGATGGGACGTCACTTTGCTCTGGGTATGAAAATGATGTCGTTATTCGCGAATTGTCGTTATATCCGCAGTCGTTCTTAGCGAAGTTGACTGTAGATGCAGCAGTGTACATGTAAGGCAGGGATATAACATATGTGAGATATTGCATACGATCGCCAGACAGCCTCGTTCTCTCGCTCTCTCTCTCACTATCTCTCTCTCTCTCTCTTTTGATCTTCCTTTCTCCATTCTTGATTATCTCATTCTTGATTATCACCAACTCCTCTCTCGCATTTACCTGAGCTTACAGTCTTCTCCTTGTATCTTCGTGTTTTCCCGCACTATCGCCTTTCGCCGTTGGAAAGCGTACGGTAGCTTGATTTGCTGGCGGTTTGCTTCACTGTCTTTTGTTCTTTGAGTTTTCTCCTTCGAGACAAGAGAGACATATTTTTCCTTACAATGAATCTTCGAGACTGATTCCAGAAATTGTAAATTGGTCCTTCGAGCCTCTCAGACGATGGCTGACGTAGTGAAGCGGAAGATCGCCAAAGCGAAGGCGAAGGCAACCTTCACGAACCTTCGCCGCGGACTACTCGTCGCCATCGATGAACCAGACTTAGACAAAGACAAGATCAAGTACAATCTTGTTTTACTTGAGAACGGCCTGAACGCCGTGATGGAGATTATCACCGAGTTATCCAGCGCATGTAGTACCAGTCAGGACAGTGTGTTTCTTGATGGTCTTTGCAAGGATGCTGATGATCTGGAAAACCAGTATACAGATGCTGTTACTCGTGCGAGTACAGTTTTGGCTAGCATGAGCCGTTACAATAGTACGTGCACCAGCGAGGCGACGGGTGTGCGGTACTCACGCAACCCTGATCGAGTACGAGAGTATTTGGAGTCTGTGTCTGCGGCAAGGACAGTGCGAGCTGCACAGGATCAGTTACAACAGGAATCCACACACGTAGAATCTACACATATGCAGAGTAGCACCACAGGTAGTGCGAATGTCAGTGTGTCTTTGGGTGCACCTACACAGGCTACAGCTGCTCTGTCCAGTGCAAGTAGACCTACGCAGGGCCAGGCCGTCCCGTCGTATGAGTACCATGTCCATGAGTACAGCGTTGACCAAGGTCCGCCCGACATACATGTCAACGGGGATCCGGTATACCCACATGCGGCGCTCACTGATGACCTCGAGGTCAAGCCTCCGCGTGGGCTGATGGCCACAGCTACAGAGAGCCTCTCAAATCCGAGGTCAACATCGCCGGCTCAGCCACCGTGCACGGAGTTTTCGAACTCCCCGACGCAGCACTCGTACGCAGAGTTTTTGAACTCTCTGGCTTCGCAGCAGCCGCCGTGTACGGAGTTTTCGAACTCTCGGCCGCACGCGCAGCCGTCGTACACGGCGTCTTCGAACTCTCTGGCTTCGCAGCAGCCGCCATGCACGGAGTTTTTGAACTCTCGGCCGCAGCCATCGTACACGGCGTCGAGCTCTCCGGCTTCGCAGCAGCCGCTGTACACAGAGCTCTCGAGCTCCGTGCCGCAGCCGGCCCACTCAGCGCCACGACAGTCGTCAACACAGGTCAGGCAGCAGCCGCTGTACACAGCGTTGTCAAGTACAAGTAGTTCGGTGCAGCAGCCGTCCTACTCTGCGCCACAGCAGTCGTCAACGCAGGTGCAGCAGCCTCTGTACACAGCGTTTTCCAGTAGTTCTCTGCAGCAGCCGTCGCACTCGGTGCCACGACAATCGTCGACGCAGGCCACACAGCAGCAGCTGTCCACCGTGTTTTCAAGTTCCGTACAGCAGCCGCTGTACACAGCGTTTTTAAGTTCCGCACAGCAACCGCTGCAGCTGCCCCCGCACGCAGCGCCGCCGCAGCAGCCGCCGCACGCAGCGCCGCACGCAGCGCCGCAGCAGCCGCTGTACACAGCGTTTTTAAGTTCCGCACAGCAACCGCTGCAGCTGCCGCCGCACGCAGCGCCGCAGCAGCCGCCGCACGCAGCGCCGCAGCAGCCGTCGCACGCAGCGCCACAGCTGCCGCCGCACGCAGCACCACAGCAACCGTCGTACGCATTGTCGACGCCAGACCAGACTCGGAGCGGCTTCCGACCATACAGTCAAAACCCGACGCTGTCATCGCAGTCAGCACGTTTACCCGTTACGCCGCAATTGTCGCCACCTGCACTGACTCCCTCACCTGACAGTTCCTCAGGTCAAAGTCCACACAGCGCGGCACCATCTGATGTCTATCGCCATTTGAAGAAGATCACCATCCCAACTTTCAGTGGCGACAAGAAGGCGTACGACACCTGGCGTACGGCATTCATGGTGTGCGTGGATCAGCAGCCAATATCAGCCGAGTTGAAGCTCCTTCAACTCCGCCAGTGCCTCACGGGCCCGCCGCTGAAGAGCATTGAGGCATTTGGCTACTCAGCGTCCGCGTACTCAGCCGCGATAAGTCGCCTGGAACACAAGTACGGTGGCCTTCGTCGTAAGACGGCCGTCCACATGACCGCACTCTCCCAGTTTACGCCCATTCGGGATCGGGGCACTGCCGCAGAGTTTGAGCGCTTTGCTGACTTGCTGCAAGTCGCTATCATCAACCTGCAGGATGTTGGGTGACATGGCGAATTGGCCGCAGGGACATTCTGCACCCAAGTGCAGCAGAAATTGGGCCCGGAGCTGCTGACCAACTATAACAGATGGCGATGTGACACAGGGGCTGAAGAGTCCGTACCCCACCTACTGCAGTGGGTGCTGCGCGAAGCAGACTTCCGCACGGAGGCGGATGAGACGCTGCACAGCATCGCCAACATGACACTGGGCTCCCGGTCACCGCCATCTGCCAAGCCTTCCAGGTTTGGACCAGCTACGGCGTCTGCGTTAGCAGTGTTGTCCACCAACCCTTGTGCTTACTGCTCTCAAGATCACGCTGCCGCACAGTGCTCCGTTATTACTTCACTCGCGAGAAGGAAGGAAATAGTGAAACAGGACGGGCGTTGCTTCGTGTGCCTCAAGCAGCATCACTTGGCCCGCAACTGCCAGTCAACGTTAAAGTGCGCCAAGTGCAGCCGGCGACATCATGTCAGCATCTGCGATGGCACGCTAGCGCTTGCTGGCAAGGACAAGTCGTTTGGCACGGCCACCAGGTCCGGTCAGCGACGTGCGTCGCCAGCCAAGGACCTCTCGACTGAAGCGGGCACATCCGCAGCTGTGGGCACGGTCGGCAATGGTGGAGCCGTGCTGCTCCAGACGGCTAACGCTACAGTCTGCTCCCCAGCAGACCCGACCCGCACCGCCACGGTCAAAGTCGTTATGGATGGCGGCAGCCAGAGATCCTTCGTGGCGTACGATGTGACCAAGCAGCTGGGTCTACCAACCCTTCAGGATGAGTGGATCTGCCTGAATCCGTTTGGTTCGCGCGAGGGCAGTGCTGCCAGCTGTGTGCAGATCGTCCGTCTCCGCATTCAATGTTCCGACGGCGGGGTGATCGACTTGGACTGTGTTGTATCCAACACTATGTGCCCACCCGTCCACAACCAGCATCCGCATCTAGCCGCCCAGCAGCACGCGGCGCTCGAGGGTTTACCCCTGGCGGATGACAGCGCAGGCACCATCCAGATTGACGTCCTCATCGGTGCAGACTTTTACTGGAAGATTGCCACCGGTGATGTGCGGCGGAATGAGGATGGGCCGACAGCGATAGGCACACGGCTCGGTTGGGTCCTGTCAGGGCCATCAGCCATTCCCTCGTCCAGCCACACCATGGTCCACCCAGCCTCACATGCTAGCTGCAACATTGTCCCCTCGGAGGTCGACGTCGATAAGCAGCTTCTCCATGCCGTCCAGAAGTTCTGGACCTTGGAGTCCCTCGGAATAACGACCAACGAGCCCGAGGTGATGGAGACGTTTCTGCACACCATCCAGCATGATGGACGCCGGTACGTGGTCAATCTTCCATGGAGGGAGATGCACCGGATGCTACCGGACAACCACCAGCTGTGTGAACGCCGACTACAGTCTACCCTGAAGAAGCTACGGCGGCTACCGCAAGTACGAAAGGAGTATGACGCAGTGATGAAGCAGCAGCTGGAGCTTGGGATTGTCGAGCTTGTGCCATCAACCGAGAGCGATGCGCCGGGCAACACACATTATCTGCCGCACCATCCCGTGATCCGAGAGGACAAGAGCACCACGAAAGTCCGCGTGGTGTATGACGCCTCGGCCAAGGCGGGCACCGCGCCATCCCTCAATGAGTGTCTCCACACCGGGCCTCCTCTCATGGAGCACATTCCAGACATTCTGATGCGTTTCCGGGTTAACAAGATCGCGGTGACGGCGGACATTGAAAAGGCATTCCTGATGGTCGGCATTGCCAAGGAAGACAGAGACGTCCTGCGATTTTTATGGGTTGATGATGTCAACAGCGACCATCCCAACACCTTGACATACCGCTTCACCAGAGTGGTATTCGGCGTGTCATCCAGCCCATTCCTCCTGAATGCCACCATACACCACCACATGGATCAGTATGCTGCCGACGATCCGCAACACGTCGAGCAGCTCATCAAGTCGCTGTACGTGGACGATGTCGCTGGTGGTGATACCGATGAAGAAGCAGCATACACCTTCTACGTGAAATCGAAGGTGCGTCTCGCTGAGGCAGGCTTCAACCTGCGCAAGTTTGCTTCCAACTCAGAGCAATTGATGGCTCGAGCACACGGCGACGAAAGCGATGCGGGCTCCAGCGCAACAGACCGTACCACAGTAACCCAAGATGTGCAGTCGTACGCCAAGAGCACGCTGAACACCGACGCCAGCCTTCGCCAGCAGCACGAGAAGGTCCTGGGCCTCCCATGGAATCGCAAGGCAGACACGCTGGTCTTAGATGTCCGTGCTGTATTCGCCGAAGTGGCTGTTGACACCATCACCAAGCGCCAAGCACTGTCAGCATCATCCCGGATATTCGACCCACTCGGCTTCATCACGCCAGTGACGGTGGCACTCAAGATGTTTATCCAGGAACTGTGCAAAGCCAAACTGGAATGGGACCAGCCGCTAGTGGGAGAGCAGCTGGCAACTTGGCGTACGCTCGTCACTGGTCTCGCCACGATGGAGCCAGTCAGCCTTCCCCGGTGGTATTTCCATGGCGCCAGTTCCCAAGCAACAGTTTCGCTTCATGGATTCTGCGATGCATCCGTCAAGGCGTTCGCAGCAGTAGTGTACCTGGTCAGCCACGGGAAAGGAGACACGCAAGTCCAACTAGTTGCAGCACGCAGCCGAGTTACACCCGTCGCTAAACAGTCCATCCCGCGCTTGGAGCTCATGGCGGCGCTAGTCCTGGCCCGACTCGTGTCGTCGGTGCTATCGGCATTGACTGGCGCAGTTAACATCGAGGAGGTCCGCTGTTGGACGGATTCGCAAGTCGCGCTAAGTTGGATTATCGGAGAGCAGCACGAGTGGAAGCAGTTCGTGGAGAACCGTGCGCAATCCATCCGACGTCTTGTCCCGTCATCAGCTTGGCAGTATTGCCCAACTGACTCCAACCCTGCAGATCTGCCGTCACGGGGAGTGAAGCCGAACCAGCTGGAGCAGACCATCTGGTACTCTGGACCGTCGTGGCTCGCCACTGCGAAGTGCAACCCCGACGGAGCTAGTCCTCCTCCTACACGAGCAGTAGAAGCGATGTCCGAACTGAAGAAGGGCCAGCCGACAGCTGCCCTGCTCACCGGGTCAAAGGCACCAGAGGTCGACATCGGGCAGATTGTCGACATCAGCCGCTTCAGCGACGTCGACAAGCTACTACGAGTCACGGTTCTAGCGCTGAAGTTTGTCAGTCGCTTGCAACAGAAGCCTGACCCCGAAGTTCACTCGGCAATGGCGTATGCGCAGTCGCTCTGGCTGAAGGATGTGCAGCGGTCGGTCGTCAGGGACCCCAAGTTCTCAAGTTGGCAGAAAGAGTTCGGAATCTTTTGCGACGACTCTGGCATCTTGCGCTGCAAAGGTCGGCTGCAGAAAGCGGCACTCACGTTCGAGCAGAAGCATCCCGCTATCCTGCACACCACACACCGGTACACTGACCTGATCGTCATTCGCTGCCACCGCCGAGTCGCTCACAATGGCGTGAAAGAGACACTCACGGAGCTGAGGTCTGCCTACTGGGTCGTCCGTGGTCGCCAGTACATTCGGAGCCTGTTGCTAGCGTGCCGTGTCTGCAAGCGTCTCGAGAGCGTGGCGTACGTGCCTCCAGCAGCTCCGCCACTGCCAGAATTCCGGACGACAATCGACGCGCCATTCACCTACACTGGCGTCGACTTCGCGGGTCCGCTGTACATCAAAGAGCAGAGTGCTGTGAAGAAGGTGTACATCGCGCTGTTCACCTGTGGCGTTACCCGAGCGATTCATCTGGATCTCGTGCCAGATCTCTCCGCTGAGACGTTTCTGCGCTGTTTCCATCGATTCACAGCCAGATTCGGCATCCCGAAGGAGATGAAGTCGGACAACGCCAAGACGTTCAAGTCCACGGCCAATACCTTGTGCGCGCTGTTCGAACTCGATGAGGTGTCCTCTCAGCTCGACAGCAGGTCTGTGAAATGGTCATTCAACCTCGAGAAAGCCCCCTGGTGGGGTGGCTTTTTCGAGCGGCTGGTCAAGTCCGTCAAGCGCTGCCTCAAGAAGATACTGCAGCAAGCCACAGTCACTTACGAAGAGCTTCTGACCGTGCTCATCGAGATAGAAGCGGTCTTGAACAGTCGCCCATTATCGTTTGTGTCAACCGAAGATCTGGATGAGCCGCTTACGCCGTCACATCTGATGTACGGTCGGCGCATACTGTCCACGCCCATGGTGGACCCGGAAGATACAGAGGTTGCTACAGTACAGCGTGACTCACTATTGAAACGCCTCGTCTATGTCAAGTCTCTGATTGACCACTTCTGGTCGCGCTGGACATCGGAGTACCTGCTGGAGCTGAGGAACTCGCATCGCACCGGGAACGCTCGTCGTTGCAGTGACATCCGGGTTGGTGACGTTGTTGTCATCCACGAGCAAGGCGTGCAGCGAGGTATGTGGAGACTCGGCCTAGTTGAGGAGCTCCTGCCGAGCAGTGATGGCAGTGTGCGCGGCGCTACTGTCAAGTGCTCAGCCAATGATGGTCGTCCGTCACGCTTACGTCGCCCGATTCAGCGTCTCTACCCGGTCGAGGTTAGCTCCCGGGCCCAGACTGCTGCTGATGATGTCGGCGCAGAGCAGTTGCCTGCCGCTACTCCAGCTGTTGCTGGTGTGGAGTCGTCCTCGGCGGCCCCCGCTCGCCCGATCCGTGCAGCAGCTCGGCGTGCGCAAGAGTTGCGACACCGCCTCATTGATGCTGGCCGTGTGTAGGTGGAGCTGGACACCATCATGAGCTAGATTAAACTTGTTACTGGATCATGCACAAGTCTCTTTTAAGTTATTTGTGCACCGCAGCAGTCTAATTTGAGTTTCCTTGTTTCTTTCTTTCCTTCGTTTGTCTGGGTGACCTTACACTGATTGCAATATCACGTATGAGTTGAGGCATGCATGGTTCTGATCGCCTCAACTGGGGGGAGTGTGAGATATTGCATACGATCGCCAGACAGCCTCGTTCTCTCGCTCTCTCTCTCACTATCTCTCTCTCTCTCTTTTGATCTTCCTTTCTCCATTCTTGATTATCTCATTCTTGATTATCACCAACTCCTCTCTCGCATTTACCTGAGCTTACAGTCTTCTCCTTGTATCTTCGTGTTTTCCCGCACTATCGCCTTTCGCCGTTGGAAAGCGTACGGTAGCTTGATTTGCTGGCGGTTTGCTTCACTGTCTTTTGTTCTTTGAGTTTTCTCCTTCGAGACAAGAGAGACATATTTTTCCTTACAATGAATCTTCGAGACTGATTCCAGAAATTGTAAAACATACGCACTACACCATTCATCCCAGTCACCTGCATGAACTTTGATTATGAAAATCCAAGAAATTCGTTGCTGTGAACCTACCGGGCTCAGTGTGTCCCTTAGCAATGATGCAGTCCTTGCCACTTGGTGGCTTGGTCAGTGTCCAGTCATCACGGCTGATGTGGTGCTCCTCGCCGAGAGCCACCTCCACCAAGAACATGATGCCAGTGTTGCGCGCGCACCGCACTACAAAACCCCAAGCAACACACGCACATGCACGTGCACCCACATACCCACCCACCCACACACACACATACACACACACACACACACACACACACACACACACACACACACACACACACACACACACACACACACGTGAAAGTGAAGTCACGTTAGGTTATGCATGTCCCATTCAGGGTTATAGCCAGAACAAATGTGAGGGTGGTCATCGGAGCAAAATTTTGACCGCCATTTTTTGCTGCCATTTTGAGCGCTACTTTCACCCACGCCAGTAAGCAACCGACCAATTTCCCTTTCATGTATTTATTCACCGATCACTGGAACCCGCCATGAGTAATTTCATCAAATGGGGCAAGAAACGTATTCCGTCCGCCAGCCTCAAACTTGAGGTTATGCGATTATGCCATCATTTTTTAAATACTCTAATTTCAGAAATTGTTCATCCTCTTTAATATTGCTTGATATGGCACACACTTGCCATTCAAATCTCAATACAAACTAGCACTTCACTCTTCCAGCATTTCACTCTTCCAGCATTTCTACACAGAACCACTAACTCTGTACATGTACATGTATAGTGAAGTAGAATGACCCTCCTTGATGCGTACAGTGTACTATTTCATGCTGCCCTTCTTACGTCGTACAGACTCGCGTCAGTACTCATGCATTCTTGTACACCAGAACGTATTCTCTTCTGCTGTACATGATTTAGCCTGTCGCAAGGCACCCGACCCCTATTGTTCTTTCTTGCTGTTTTGGTGCGGAAAGGAGCATAGCTTTGATGGCTCCTTTGCATTTGCTCTTATTCATTGTATAGACCTTCAGTATGTAAAAATAATAGTCTAATTCTCCCACAAAGTGGTGCCAAAACCCGGCTTGGAGTAGTGCTTGCGTCGCTAGCCGAGAATGTAGTCATTGTGTCAGCAGTTCATCAAAGCGTGCGGTCAATGTCAAGCAGCGAATCCTCGCCGTGGCCCTCGTGCCCCATCGGCGCGTGCTGTGATTCCGGCCTATCCACGGGAAGTCGTGCAGATTGACACTTTAGGGACTTGGTGGAGCTGCTCGATTTCACTGTGTTTTAGTGTGTGTAGATCTGTTCACCAAGTATGCTGAAGTCATCCCGTTACATCACCATGATGGTGCTAGTGTGGCACAAGCTGTTGTGTCTGTGTGCTGTCGCTAGGGACCGCCCTGTGTAATTCGATGTGATAATGGCACAGAGTTCGTTAACGTCATCATAGAAGCGCTATTCGCCAAGTTTGGTGTTACTGTGTGTCATGGAGCTGTTAGGCACCCTCAATCGCAGGGAGCAGCGGAGCGGTTCAACCGAACGCTACTCACCTTGAGTCGGAAAGTGCTTCGAGAGTCGAGAGATTGGCATACCGATCTCGATCTGCTGTTGCACCATTACCGCGTACGGCCGCATTCGGTAACTGGCATTTCACCTATGAAGGACATGTGTGGTTGGCAGCCGAGCAATGTGATCGAGAAATGCCTGAGCAGCCGAGCATGTCATCCAGTGCGTGGGTAGACCATTTGCAAGAACGTAGCGCGTAGATCCGTAACCATATTGAGATGGAATTGTCGAAGGAAGACCCTGTACCAAGCGATGACTTTGAATGTCCGTATAGTATCGACACCCCAGTCATGCTCCGTCACCCAACACAGCATCAGAAATGTCTTTCGCCGTATGAAAGTGGTTGGCTTGTTAAATCTGTTATTTCGCCATCTACTGTTGTTATTGTTCGTACAGATGGTTCTGGCGAAAAGGTTGTCAATACTGATCTATTGAAATATGATCCTGCTGCAGATGTGCGCGCTGATGATTTGGATGAATGTGTTGTGCTGCTGCCTTTGCATGAGCTGCTGTTGTGCAGCCTGGACCTGTTTCGCGCAACCCGTGCGTTTTCGCTGATATTTGCCTTTGCTCAGTTTCTTGGGCTGTTTTGCAGTTTTGCTTTTTTTTCAATCTTTTACTTTATTTTGTTGGTGTCCTTTATCGTGGCCACCTGGGGAGGGGTGAAGTAGAATGACCCTGCTTGATGCGTACAGTGTACTACTTCATGCTGCCCTTCTTATGTTGGACTGACTCGCGTCAGTACTCATGCATTCTTCTACATAATAACGCAGTCTCTTCTGCTGTACATGATTTAGCCTGTCGCAAGGCACTCGATCTCTTTTGTTCTTTCTTGCTGTTTTTGTGTGGAAAGGAGCGTAGTTTCGATGGGTCCTTCGCATTTTCTCTTATTCAGTGTACATGTACAAACCTTCAGTATGTAATAATAAGAATGGTCTAATTCTCCCACAATGTGCATGAGAAGCAAGGACATTTGGTTTCTGTATCAACGGGAGCAGAGTGACATTCCATTAGGAAAACCCCCATGTCTATTGCTACATGGGAAGAAAACATGCATTTGGGTGCCAGAAGTTTTGTCCCGTGTTTCACGTACTGTAGGCATCATGACGTCCCATTTCTCTCACTTACCCACCAGTTGTAGGGTATGTTTTTATAAATCTTACATTCTTCCACTCTTTCTTTATGGATACCCTGCTTGGTCTACCGTTACGAAGTCCCAACTGGAGAGGTTGGAAATTCTCAACCGCCGTATCCTCCGCATGATATTTAGAACTGGCCGCTACATTTCTAACTCGGACTTGTACAAAATTGCAACCTGTGCCCCCTGCAGAGTTATCTCGATGTTATAATGTGCTGCCTTGTTCACGCAATTTACCTTGGCATATTCCCCCCGCCCGTAAAGTCCGTCTCCCCCGAGATACCACATCTCTGTTTGTATCTTCTCCCTTTTTCAGCTCTTATACTAAATGGCTGGCGTTGCCCCTTCATGTCCGTCAGGCAAAGTCGCTTCCCTCATTTCGCAATCTTGCAAAGCAGCATTTCAACATTCCCATTCAATAGTCAATATACCTGTTTAGTCTCGGTCGTCTCACGTCGGCTGTACTGCTCCCTTTCCTCTGTTATTTACCATGGTATTGGTATTGGTATTGGTTACCATGGTATTGGTGCACCACCACACTTCTTATACAGTACTTTCTTTCTACGCCATGGCTGGCAAACGCCTCCTCCTCATCTATATTGGCACTGATTCATCTTTAGCCACTGGAAGGTGTAATAATAATAAGCTGGGTTCAGTGTTCATATTGCACATCACCTGTGTACAGCCATCGGCAGTACCCTGGTGACTACCCTGGTGACGGCATTTCAGACAACGCATACACAGTGAAAACTGTCTAAGGCGACCATTCAAGGGACCTTCAGAAATGTGGTCGTTGGGTGCAGGTGGTCACCTTATCCAGGGTCATTCGACTGAGAATAACATCTCTTGGTCCTGATTGCAGTGGTCCCCTTGAACAGTTGGTCGCCTTATCCGAGCGGTCGCCTTTGACATGTTTTGCTGTATTGACAAAGTACCAGAGAGACTCACCGTAGCCTGCAGACTTGCTGTTTTCCGAGGCGAAATACATTCCTTTGCCAACTCTGCCGCCGGAGTGTGGCATGATTCGCAGACCGGTCTTCAAGATTGCAGCTACCACGGCGACATTCGTGCCGTGCCACAAAAGGCGACGGTTCTTCAAGCCGTCATGAGCGGAGAACCGCTTTCCCTGCAGGAGAAAAGAAGCAACCCCAAACACGAGGATGATGGTTGTACAGTGCTGGTGGTGATACGAGCCATTCATCTAGCAGGCCAGCAACCAAGCCCTAACATGCTGTGAATGCGACTTGCTCCCACAGTCCTACTTCCTCTGTACCAGGGAATCGTAGCATCTACTACACTGCAGGAAGACAATACAGGCGACCGGAACGTGAAACGATGTGGGTTTCGGTCCCAGGGCGCTCTTCGTGCAGGGCCGATTTATAGGCGCTCGTATATGGCATTGTTGTACTGGACCGCGTTTGGGGTCAGCAGGTGAATGCTGTGATCATGAGTTGCATAGGCCACAGATCGCGTAGAACATATAAATCCGGGGTCGAAACGCATACCGTTTCAAGTTTTATGGTCTCGTGTTGATTCCCTAGATGCTATGACTCCCTGCTTTACACAGTCCAAGTTGACTATTGTTTAGTGGAGAATCCCTGAAAAGCTACCAGTGTAAAGCAAAAAGCCATACACGATAGACGACTAAGACCACACCAAGTACAACTCGACAAAATCAGCGGAGCACATTTTTGATAGCAATTCGCATCCATTGGAAGCGTTCCACTACATGTGTTTCCGTTCATTCTAGAATTCCCGATGAAGCATGCACTGTTCGATTACAGAAACGCTGTCATCAGAATGCACAGAATCCACTTCTGCCCTATCTGAAGTGAAGGCAGCTTTTCTAAATCTCCTGCGATAATTTGCGCAGTTGATGCGCTCCCCCTTGACCCAACGTGCGCTTGCTGTATGCACACAACTGATATTAGTATAACTAGTCGTGTTCGTGATCTCTTTCCACGGGTTTCTCAAGCAGATCGAGATAAAAAAATTCACATAGAATTCCAGTTGTTCATTGATGTGACCTGAATCTCCTCATTTTGATCATCCCAGAATTTTCACAGCTAGGTCCAGAATGCACAATCGAACGTGTCCACTGTTACGAAGCCGCGACCGTGCACCGAAGAAAAGTGCAGAAATTGAGCATACATGCACTACAAAGGTGGCATTGTCCGAGAGAATGTCAATGTTGCCACTTCTGGTACTGCAGAATCAGACAAGCCAGACTAGGAGCAGTCAAGACAACATCGCATTATGATCTGGGAAGTATCGCCCACCTCTTCCTCACGGTCCACTTCAAACACGTCCTGGATCTCCAGCTTCCTGTAGCCTTGTGTTGACTTCATGTAGGTCTCAAGCACCTGGATGTAAGAAACACAAAAAAGTTAGGCAGATTCTTGTTTCAGGTAAAACGGAACAAAGGATTTTTAGCCAAATGAAAAGAGTAAAGGAACAACCGAGATCTATCCAATCTATCCAGGACCGGTAGGTTTGACAGATTTGCATGGCATCCTCACATCTGAGGTAGAGGTAGGGTCTGACTCCCAACACACATCACCATATTATGTGCTATACATGTATGCATGTACTTCAGCACAGTTCTGGTTAGCAAAACCGGACCTCATGGATAGGTTAACACCCTCCACCAGAGTACAGCCCAGTGTTCGCAGGTCTGGGGGCTACACAGCGCCTGGCGTCAATGATGCATCTTAACAATGAAAAGTACTAATACCTTGTAGTTTGGATCGCTCTTTTTTAGAGAAGTCAGCCTGGCCTTGAGTGTACCATACTTCTCGTCCAGAGGATGTGGGAGTTCCGCAGCCTGTGGTCAAGGACAATTCATAACACATGAAGTTAAGAAACGCTACTAACAGCTTTTTTTTTCAGGAATTGTATTACAAGCAGCAGCAGTCAAGTGTAAAGGACGATTCACAATTCGACTTTTGTGACGCGACACGCGGTTTACGACAGTTGTGACAAGTAAACGCATGCCGCGAGCTGTCGCGTACAGTCGTAAGGTACCTGAAGAAAGTTCTACTTTTGCGACGTGCGACACGCGACATATACAGATGGAGTACAGTTCCCACTCTTGATTCACGTGCAGTGCACGTGCACAGTACATGCACTGCATAGGGATGTCGCAAAAGAGTTTAAAAAAAAAAGTGAATCATGTGTCGCGGTCGCAGCTCGTTGCAAGTGTCGCAAGTCACGTCACAAAAAAGTTGTATTGTGAATCAGCCTTAATGCGCAGGCATGTCTGCATGCCCACCCACCCGCACCCACACACAAACAGATACCATACGCATTGTCCAGGCGCATTGCAAACTCGGAGCCAGCAAGCAGGCATGACAGCAGACTAACTGAAGTGAAGGGTATTGCCACAAAATCCAGCTCACCTCCTCCTTCTTCACTTCGGTCTGCATTGTCTGCGCCATCTCAATGTCAGCCAGAACCTAACAGGAGACAGAGACAGAGAACACATTTTCAAGCGTCACATACGATTGCCACCCAGGGCCAGTGGAGGGATGCAGAGCAGCACAGTGTACACAGCGTGATCAATGGATATCAGGAATCTGTGTTGCAACTCCGAGTGTCACGTATTCAACTGATAGCTCCAAGATTACGTACAAACGTGTATCAGTTTTAATTTCTCTTTTCTTACCATCAACATGTCCATCTTGGCCTGTAGCACTACCTGGTTGGAAATCACTGGTGGACGTTGACGGCCAAAGTCATGAGGAACTCTCGTGTAGAAGAGAGAGGAGAGATCCTGCAGCGACTCCGACATCTTCTCGCCATTGAGTTTCTTCTCGATCTTTTCCAGCACCTGCCAATGCATAGCACACCCATTGCAAGCACACATGTTAGCATCACATCTCGTAAAGCTGTATAATGGATGTACATGTCGCGAACATGCGAGAGTAGTATTTAGATGACTCCAGATAGTTTCTTTGAAATTTTGATATCAGCGCTAGTTTATCCGTAGTATCCTTTGATTCCAGGATGTTATGCTAGATTTATTATGTAAATCGCAACCTTTGCGATTTTATCCTTTTTTGGGACGCAGCCTGCTCCCTTTTAGGCATGCGTGGTCCTTTTTTCTGTAAGTTAGTTTTGAAGGTTGATTGACGACATAAATTTGGTGCCGAAACCCGGGAACCATGAGTGTCTCGCCGTCGGCGAAGGTCAAGAAGCTCCTGCTGACATCGCAGTTGAAAGCGCTGGAGCAGTGTGACCAAGAGGCCGATCAGCTGTTGGCAAAAACACTACTCGATGATGAGACCCTTCGCGACGCAGAGTATGCAACTCTCGGTGAGTTCATCCACCGATTCGAAACAACGATTACGAAAGGTCAAGAGTTATTCGAAGAAATGGCTCAAATTCATTTCATCAGAGAACAGCTCCCAATCAAGTTCACCTACACTTGCCTATGATCCGATTCAACATGTGTCCTTGGCTGGCTACAATCTCCTGCCAAGAAGCAGCCCGTGTTTGTCGACAACCGCCTTGCAGAAATCCGATCAGAACCAGATGTTGTCTTCCGACACATCCAGTCGAAGGAGAATCCCGCAGATTTGCCATCAAGCGGCAGCTCGGCATCGACAACTGACCACGAGCTCTTGTGGCATGGTCCCTCTAGGCTTCTGAAACCAAACAACGTCTCTTCAGAGCCTTCTGTTCTTGTTCACGGGGACGGTCCTGCGGAGGACAGCCACCCACTTTTCAACACCAGCTGGAATTGATCCCAATCAGTATTCGTCATTTACGAAGTTGTTGCGGGTGACAGCATATGTTCAGCGCTTTATTAAATGTGCTCGTGCGAAATCTACTTGCCCTGCACCACTTACAGTGGCAGAGATCAAAGAAGCCGAAATCAAATGGTTAAGTTACGCTCAACACGACGACTTCGGCGATATCTTTCAGGCATTGACTAATGGAAAGTCGAATGATATGATCAAAAAGCATGGCCTCGTTCAAGATAAGGATTGCATTCTTCGGTACAACGGCCGAATGCGGAATGTGTCACTGTCAGCTGAGGCACTGCAACCGATACTTCTGTCGGGAAGAAGTCCAGTGAGCAAACTAATCGGTGCTGAGGTGCATCGGAAATTACTTCACGGTGCCACTAACGCAACATTTGTGGCAATCCGTCAACAGTACTGGATAACTTGTGGACGGGAGACTGTGAAACGTGTTCTTGCGCAATGCAGAATGTGCAAACGATTCGACGGTGGTCCATTCGCCATGCCCACCATGCCGCAGTACCCAAAAGAGAAAGTCACTGGAGGGTCTGCACCCTTTACCACTACCGGAGTCGATTTCTTTGTTCCTGTCATAGTAAAGAACGACATCGGATCAGTGAAGACGTGGGTGGTACTTTTTACGTGTCTAACAACGCGTGCCGTGCACTTAGAAGCAGTCAGAGACATGACAACTTGCACATTCCTAATGGCATACCGCCGATTCATTGCTCGTCGTGGCACGCCAGTGAAAATCATAAGCGACAATGGAAAGCAGTTCAAACTGGCAAGCACCATCTTGGACAATGTGTGGCACGCAATTGGTGAATGTCCTGACGTGGTGAATTACCTTACTTCGAATGGCACTACATGGTCGTTTATCACTGAGCTAGCTCCGTGGATGGGTGGATTTTACGAGCGAATGGTGCAAACAGTCAAGCGATCTCTACGGAAGTCCATCGGTCGTTCTCTCCTCTCACATTGTGAATGTGAAACGCTGCTGATTGAGGTCGAGGCGGTCGTGAATGCCAGGCCAATGACTTACGTCAGTGGTGACCCCGCACTACTCGTGATTACTCCGGCCCATTTCCTCCGGCTGAATCCAAATATTGGTTTTCCGAGGGTGAATGATGATGATACCAATAATCCATAGTTTAATCTGCACCGGAGTCCAACTGATGTGCTTCTAGCCCAGCTGAGACAAGGCCAGACCAAGGTAGAGCGATTCTGGAGCATTTGGAGAGATGAATACTTGGCTACCCTTCGCGAGCGTGGCGACAACCAACTCCGCCAACGGAGAGTCAGAGATCGCAGCCAGCCGGTACTCGGCGATGTCGTGATCATCAAGGATGAACATCTTCCCAGAGCTGCGTGGTCACTTGGGTGAATGAGAGAAGTACATCACAGTGCTGACGAGGAAATTTGTTCAGTGTCAGTCACAACACCCAATAGAATCCTCAAACGTCCTCTATGTTTGGTATACCCAACGGAATGTTCAATGGCTAATGGTGATGCTACGTCAACGAATGAAGCTGACACTACGTCGCAGATTGAAGCTGACGCTACTGCGAAGTCTGGTGAGGGAGTCGCTCAACCAGCTACAGCTGCAGGTACAGCTACAGGTTCGAGAAGCAGAAGACTAGCAAGATCATCAGCGCTAGCATCGTGCGCTACACTACAACAGCATATTCAAGATGGCAGTGTATGAATGAGTAAGAAGGTAGTATTAAATTGAGTTGAAAGCATGCAGCTGGATTGTGTTGTGATCAGTTCAGTACCGACGGCATCTCGTCCTGCTGTGGCTATAGTGGACAGTACGCTATCATTCCCACTGTAATAATATTCACTATTCACCACATACATACATGTAATACTTGACTTGCATTTCTGATTTGTCGATGAATCTCCTGCTTGGCTGAGAATGCAAGAATCAATAATTATATTGTTGCTGTTCTACATGTATTCATAGGTTGTACTAAACTTCTAAAACAGAGAGGCTGTCCAAGAGAGTGCTCAATACCGAGTGTTTACTCAGAGTTTCTGATGATCGCTTAGTGCGTGAAACTCTGAGTAAAAACACTTCCTCTGTCCCCCTATTGGTTGTACATGTACTAAACTTCTGTGGACATACATGGCATGTGTCATAACATAGATATTGCTGTTGTGTTGACGACAGTAGAACAGGAATGACTTTGAAATAATGCTCTCCCTGAAATTATATTATTGTTTTTTGTTTCACTCATTATCTTTCTTGCCTATTTGCGGGAGTGTCGCGAACATGCGAGAGTAGTATTTAGATGACTCTAGATAGTTTCTGTGAAATTTTGATATCAGCGCTAGTTTATCCGTAGTATCCTTTGATTCCAGGATGTTATGCTAGATTTATTATGTAAATCGCAACCTTTGCGATTTTATCCTTTTTTGGGCGCAGCCTGCTCCCTTTTAGACATGCGTGGTCCTTTTTTTCTGTAAGTTAGTTTTGAAGGTTGCTCTTGAAGTACTCTCATGGATTATTAAGTTTGTCTTCGAGAAAGGACAAAGGTTTAGAAGAATGCAATCTCATGGAAAGTTTATGGTGTGTCCCTTTAGAGTTGAGAATGCATGCAACCAGTAAGATGATCCTTTTATGTTGATTGACGACAGTACATGTATTACTAATACTATTGCAGCCCCCCCCCCCACAAGCACATACTCATGAACTACAACAGAGGCTAAGACACAGCAGAAAATAGCACTGCCTCTCAAAGCATACAAGACAGCAAACATGCTCAAGAAGCCGAGCACTAGTATGCTTCACCTCAAATCCATGCAGAACCTGAGTCTTGCTCAGCTTGCCAAGAGGTAGCTTTTTCGTATCTGCACGCAACGGAACGCAAAGAAAGCAATGCCATCACATCACATCAAATCAAATGTTTGCCTCCTAGGAGAAATGATCAGAATTGAAGAACAGAAAGGATCGCCAGAGCATACCAAGTGACTTCACCACATATCATAGTCCACTTCTTGCAGCCTTCAACAGCTTTGAGCAAACCCAATCCACTCACCGAGTGCATTCATATCTTTACTTCAATCCTACAAAAAACCCATGTTTTAGGGTAACTATGGTGAAGTGAAAAGACAGCAGGGAAGTGTGTACTCTGCTCACTCGACTCAAGGTGACTCTGACAAGCATGTGTTGTCAGTGCAACAATTCACTTCTAAACTATCAGTACACTCATTCAATCAGAATGGAACATTGCAGAGTAAACAAGACGTTGGTCAAATGCAAAAGTCGGCTTTTCTGGTTAGGCATGACACAAGCGGCCCGGCACTTTGTCTGTTACTGCCTCGTACGCGAATGCTCGTCAAACAAGGTAGCATCCGGCATGGCAAAGCTAGTTAATATGACAACTGGCTTTCCATTTGAGCGTGTCAGCATTGCCATTGCCGGCTATTGTCTATCAAGAAGACACAGACAATGCCCCATCGTCCTCATGGCAATGGACCCAGTGGAAAGGGTAAACCAAAGTGCCATCCATCTCGCGCGGTCAAGTGTGCAAAGTAACCATTCAACATAGGATATCATCCTTCCGCAGGTTTCACTTATTTACCGGTCTTCTGTTCACCGCTCAACTGGTTACACTCCGTCTATGATGCTGTACGAGCAGGAACTGTGACTTCTTGCCGATGTAGTCTTTGGTTTGGCTCAACATCAGGCCTCTTACCGTCCACATTTGCTGCCAAGGTAGTTGATCGGCGCAGCTATGTGCTATTCATGCCCAGGCCCGGGAGTGGGATCAGGTGAGCCTTTGTCCTTTCCTTTCCTATACTGTAATAGCCATTATTCTAACGAGGCGCATATATAACGATTTCCCGAAATTGACTGGTTTACGTGTACCAAAGGTAACGATTCTCACTCATTCTCAGCGCTCAATAGGACAGTATACTGGTATACGTATCGATTTCTGTATAACGATTTCTATTTTAACGACAGATTTCTCCTCGTTAACTCGTTAGAGTTAGCACTTCGTTATACAGGTATATGGCTTTTACAGTACATTAATCATTGGCTCTCCATCCGAGACTATTAATTTTGTACTTCATCGGTTTATCCTCGAAGCATGCAAGCTCTAATTTCCTCTATTCTATTTCTCATGTTGACATAGGGACATGACAGAAATTGGGAGGGGAGTTATGTTGTAAGTCCATATTTGGATAATGCCAGTGAGTGTACACATTTGACCCTCAATAAGATAATCATAGTGTACATACACTGTGAATATCCAAATACGGACTTACAATAGATGCACAGAAGACTCCCACCACCACGCGCCATCAGTTAGCATGGACGGTTTGCAGACACGACCAAAAACAAGACCCTGCTCTTAGAAAGTCTTACCAATTTCTAGACCCTTCATGGCTTCTTTGAACATGTCCTCGTCAAAGATGAATTTGATCAGTTTCTGCGTGGAATCGTCAAGCTTGCATGCTGCGGTCTTCTTTGTTGCAATCGGACCGTCTGTCTGATCCATGGAGGCGAGACGGCCAGCCTGAGCACAAGCAGCAGTAGTAGAACAACACAGCGACAGACATTTCAATAAATAAAATTAAATACTAGGGAGTTTTCGAACATTGTTGAAAGTGTACAGAAACGAGAACAATCGCATGGACCGCGTTTCTGCCTAAGGATGGTCATGTGTTTGCTTTGCACCGTGTTCGACTTGGGTGAGTCTGATCAACTCACACACACTGTTTAGGAGCTCCATATGCACATTGATCCTTAAGAGTGGTGGAGTTCCTATGGATGTGGTAGGGTCAGTCCGACTCACACAACAGTCATGAAATGTAAACTGCGAAGACGCGTATGTCAGGAGTCAAAACCTTTCTGGTCTGCTACGCATTCACCACGCGACAAAGCAATCAAGTGTGTATCTATGAACCCGGCACTCATTTTGCCATGGCACTTCTATCGGTTTTATCAACGCGCAGGATGACCGATACTGGTTGTAGGTACAGATTCTACTAAAGAATGATCATGGCGAGGGCATTGAGCTGGCAGCTCTCTCGTATATCAGGTGCTGTGTGAAGATCGCTTGCGAGTGAAACTCTGAGTCACAGCAATTCCAATGTAGGCTCCCCCAAAGGCTGAAATGTTTCGAACTTTAGAGCCAACAATCATAAAATTGTATAGATTCACAGGGTACCTGAGCAAAACGTGGCACGGTCTATACCATACGCCATTGTGACTGTAACGTGTCCTACACCCCCGGCATGTCATCATATTCAAAGTATGCAGGCGTGTAGCCCGCATGGGGAACAGGTGCAGGGGGAGGGTGGTTCGACCTAAGTTCAGCATGCAAGTGCACATAATGACCATGAATGACATACATCAGCCTTCCTACACACATGCGACCGTGTACCCCCCCCCCCCCCCCCCTAAAAGGGGGACCAGCTACGCTCCTGGTAAGTACCTGGTCGTCATCGCTGTCTTCCTCCATCTCCAGCATGGTGTACTTTCCAGCCTTGGGGACAAACTTCTCCCGGTTCTTCCATTGGTTGCTGGTCTTGGAGCTAAACTTCTTGCAAAACTCCTTCTCAGCATCGTCCAGTCCGCTGAATGGGCCAAGATACTTCTGGTCGCCACGCTCACCCTGCAGAGTAGCACGCCATCCAAAACCAGATCCAAGAAAGTGAAAGGATACGCAGCCACTGTGCTGCAGATAGATGCTGAACCTTGTTGCAACAGTCTTGTACCCAAAATATGCAACATCAAAAAAGAATCAAATGGAGGAAGACGGTCCAATGGAAGGTGTTCGAGTGCCAGTTTGAATGAGAGATAGACTTACATAGGATAAATGCCTCGGGAATAAAACAAGTTATCAGGCCACCCAGAATTAATTCGTTGTTTCGGGTCACCCGACCGACCATCTTTTTTCACCCGACCGCAAAATGTTTTTTTTTATAGTGCATGCAAATGTACATGTACATTACTAGACTATGTACACACGCAACCCTAAGAATAGCAGTCCCGACATCGACCTCAGAAGCAGCCAAAAGACAGGATGCAGCGCTTGGTGACGACGTTGTCTTCTATCTCCGATCGGTAATCGGTCCTGAAACAGTATCAGCTCCGCCACCGCGTCGCTCATTGGCAGAAGTTTTCAAGGTGAGAGCTGCTCGTCAGACTCGTTTGCCAGCGAGGCCAAGATCTTGTCCTGGAGGGGACCTGGATCTGATGGGACAATGGCTGCACTGGATCGTCTACAGTCAGATTTGATCGACTGGCTTGATGGACAGAAGCTATTCGATATGCACAATTGTACATGTATGCACATGGCCGTTACCAAAATAAAAAATAAATAAATAAATAAACCCGACCGTACGACCCTGGTATACGGAAGAGTGAAGTGACCCGAAACAACGAATTAATTCTAGGTGGCCTAAAAACGAAATAACGGGTTTTATATATACTATAAAGAAGAGGCACCTGTGACGTGTGGTTGTCTGTGTGTTACGCAGAAGCGCTGCGGAGCAGCGCTGCCCTGAGCACGCGAAGCGTGCGAACAGTGTAGCTAGCGGCCGCAGAAGCACTGAGCACGCGAAGCGTGCGAATCGTGTAGCCACCACCACGTGCTGAGCACGTGTGCTGTTCATGTACTTGCTTCACCCGCATGCCACGTTCGGCCAGGCAACGCTGGCCGGGTGCTGCTAGTTCCCTATAAAATCTCAGCCTCTGCATTTATCCTATACAAAACACGTGTAGATCTACACCCCACCCGGACCCCATCCAAAAAAAGTCGTTTGATTATTTTCGCCCGTGCACAATCATGTTGCATGCCTGGGCCAAATTTCATTCAGACTTTATTTGAAGGATTCTCCAAAAGTAAATGGATCCTTATCAAGGGAGTTTCCTGGAAGGGTGGGTGAGATTCAAGGGGAGTGAAAAGGGACAAGGGAAAAGACTTAGCAGAAACACTACTCAAGAATAGAGAGGTTCCGCATAACGTAATTGCGTTAGTAAAAAAACGTAGTCGATCTACGGATAAGTCTTACGTAAACTGCATGCGCATCTGTGTTCCGCCATACGGAGTTTTGAAATCACGTAGCTGCCCTTGGCAACTCCCAACGCGGCAGTGTACGACCAGATCGACCTGGGGAGAGAGTCATAAATTTGTACCCCAATCCACTTACGGACCAGGTACGTTATCAGAGCCCGGTCTACGTACTTTACGTAGACAACTTTCCGTAAGTGGAGTGCAAACTCGCGAATTCACGGGTTTTTTCCGCCCACTAACGTAAAGTTGCTCAACTTTACGTAGTGTGGAACCTCTTTAATACCACCAGGTAAAACCCACAGGGGAGAAACAGAATATATTACAACACGTATGAGCACCAACCGGAAACCGACTCTACGATCAAGTTGTGACTGACCCTGTCGAACGCCTTGGAGAAATCCAGGAAAAGCTGATCGCAAGGTCACTTCGTGTCAAGAGCGCAGGAAACCGTGGTTGAATTGCAAACAGCCCCAGTGATCGGAGTTCAGTGTTATTTTGAAGCCAGGATCGAGTGATAGTATGCAACGTCCACTTGCACTTCTAGCTAGCTGTAGCTGTATGGTTGTGCAGTTTTTTCACACTGCTTACAATTTCAGTGCAACACATAATACTCACAACCAAACCAATACCCAAAGCATCGTACCACACACCTCCACATTTTTCATGTCATGCCAGTGGCCAACAGCAGCTTTATGTTGCCTGATGATTGTACTGTAATGAGCATGAAACTCAAACGGTTGCAACCAACTTGTAGCCCTGTTCCACTGTTTTACTGCGTACCTGTACGTGCAATTTTTCAAATACAAATGGCGTTGAAACCGTCTACTACTGTATGTATGGAGTGCTTCAAGAATATTATTTCGATTGCCCCTCCCCCCTCAAAGGTGGACCAACTACCGTACATGCCCGTGATAAGGCTCTGGGCGAAAAGCCGAAAATGTTGTGTCTCTAACCAAGAGACTGTGGGTTCACACGTAGAGTTTACATACAAGTTTATTCTACGGTTGCAAAGCAATAAGAAGCGTTGAGGTATGATTGTGCTAGAGGATATAGGAGTTGTATCCCGGGTGCGGGATGCGTTGGGTGTTGGGTGGCAGTACAATGAATTGCTATAGAGAGTTCATGCCTAAGCGGTTGTGGTTTTAGGGTGGATCAATAGTGCTTGCAATTAGATGAATACATGTCTGGTACATACACTACAGAAAACGTTAGTGAAGGTCCAGAACATGGGCGTCAATTTGGGCCTGGGCGCTAATGTCGTCCGAGCGTTATTTCAGATACATGTACTGTAAAATTTCGCTGGCGATTTAATTTCGCTGGTTTCGCCATTTGGTACCAACCGGCCAAAGTAAATCGCAGGTCAAAGTTTGTCATAGAGGCATAAGATGCTTGATTGAACGCCAATTGGCCAAAGTTTGATCACGGCCAAAAGTTTCATTTCGAAATCGGCCAAAATTTGTTGATTTGCAGTAAGTGAAGCCAGACTGATTTTACATCAAGCCGTACTGCCGTATGTACGTACAAGGTTAGCACAGTGTACTGTACCTTAAGTTATACTACAGTACCGTACATGTGGAACTGTGCATGCACTGCACTGTGGACCTGTGCTTTTGCCCATGGGCGTTAACACGGAAGTGGGCTAGAAAACGGGACAAGAGTGTTGACACTGGGCACCTGGCCTTGGGCGTACACACGGGTAGTGGGCTTTATACTGGGTGGGCGTTAACACGGGATTTTACGATATGCCACTGGGGAGCATACGAGGGGTTACCAAATTCCGTTCGGAAATTTGTTCGATATATACGAACGGTCCCGGAATCCCTTGCTTCCATAATTAGACCAGGCAGCAGTAATGCCTGCGCACAAATCAACATATCGCTCTTACCACTCTTCCCCAGCGCGTGAAGACATTGTACCGGACAACAAAACCGCCGGTACTCTTCAGAAGTTGGATGACGTAGTACTTATTATTGTTGTGGCCGATGTTCGTCTGGTTAAGCATACAAGCGAAGTCATCGACAACTTCCCAGCTGCCAAAGACTTGCGGGTCCACTTTCGGACTGCGCTTCTTCTTCTTTTTCGCTGCACCATCCGTTACAGATTTCAGTGAAGCAACGGCTTTGCTGGCAGCACTTTCGGGCTTGGCTTCAGGTTCAGCTTTCACCGCCTTCTTCTTGGGTTCCTTCTTGGCCTTCTTCGCTGGTGGCGCGCTGGTGTCAGTAGCAGCTGCGCTCGATGCAGCACCCTCAAGCCGAGAGACCAACTCAGCTTTTTTTCCGGACACGGGCAGTTTTTTCTCAGCGAGAGCCTGTTTTAATTGGGGCAAGGTCATTTTCGCATAATCGGGAGTTTCTGGCTCGGCAGATGCCTGCGCTGCGGCCTTTCTCTTCGGCATGGCTGTTGGTGGGGAGCCGAGGAAGACAATCAATCTAGATGGGCGGAGAGGAGAAGCCGAAGCGATGCACAGAAGCAAAGTGGGCCGCGAACCACGTGTTTAGCTCTTTTATAATCGGCATCTGCTTTATATTTTACTGATCACGTCAAACTAACTACCAGTACGACATGAGCCCGCCAAGATTTTGGACAGGTAGGAGTCACGAAAGACTCAGAAGCAAGTACCTAATCCATCAAGCTCGTGAGTAATAGTTAGGTCTATTCGGACAAGTCCTGTCCAGCAAAGGCAAGCTTCGTCTTGTTTGGCCGTGTTGGAGTTTGTTGTTTGAATGCTCGGCCGCCAAGGCGCCACGCGGCACGCGCCATGCACTGTGTTGCCACACCTCTAAATAAAAAACTACATGTACATAACCCCCGGCTCTATGCATCTACAGTTGTAGCTAGAGCTACACCGAATGACGTAGCCGTTGTTAGCTTGATCAAAGACGTCATTGATTCGCTTTCTGAAAAAAAATAATAATAATCATTTTTCACTTGATCTGGATCCGCGCCATTTTTTCTTCCTTGCCTTTACCATGTTTACTTCGTCATTTTGAAGCTTTGAGCATGAGTTTTGAAGACATCATACACGTACACGTAGTCTAGCAGACCGGTCTACACGTCCACACACACACAATGTACGTGCACAGCCGGCGGGAGAGAAAAATGATTTCACAGCAATGCATTGAACAGAGCTAGAGACGGCAACCTGAATATTCAAGCCTTCTCCACTCCATGCTGCCCTCGGCGAGTGAAGTGATTTGTTTTCGATTCGGACATTCTTTGGCGATAGTGCTTGTGGCTTGGTTTCATAGGTGAAAGATAAAAAAATAAGTCTGAGCTCTGATCCCTTTCTTGCCAATCTTGGATCCTGGTAACTCACCTTGGTGACGTGCACCAAGGCGACGACAACACGAGTGCAGGTGGTGAGGATCCTTGTTGGCAGGGTTACTGGTGAGTCCCGAAGGTCTTTCGTTGCTGTTCTCTCCTTCTTGTTTCACCGAAGACGAACTATCGATTGTGTCATGCAGGCCCATGCATGATGTCTTTGTAGTTGTGCTTAGGATTTGCGAAATAAGTTGATAGCAAAATTTGACTTCCTTGTCTTTGACTTCGTTGTCTTACGGAATCATGCATGCGTGGTGCAGCAATGTAAATGCTTGTGTCGTTCGTTGCTATGGCTTGGCGTTATGACGCTGAAGTCGTAATGATTCTCTGCAGCTCTGCTTTCCTTCTGCAGGGGCCACATGCACAGAGAAGATTTACAACGATTTCTGTTACTTTGAGGATGCAGGTCCTATCCTCGATCTCCAGGCTCAGAGAAAATGCTGCAAAAAAAACAAGTGCCCGTGTCCTTCGCTGTAGCTAACTGTCTGACTGCCTGTGCTCGCACGTGTCATGCTTCAGATAACCTACTTGATTCGAATGATGTTTTGTGATTTGTTGTGCAGCCTTGCATTGCAGTAAGCCTATCGTCCCTGAACGGCGTGAGGCTCGCCTGTCACCTGCATTGCTGCGGGAGATGGACACCGATGCTAGCCCTACTGCAACTGCGGAAAGCGGTGCAGGGCTGATTTCTGGAGAGCAGCAGCAGCAGTCGGCCGATTTCGCAATGGACGACAAAACTGTGGTGATTATCAACATTGACCCTGCTTCTGGTGCATCTGAACCTGCTGTCAGTGTTGCTGCTAATGTTGCGGGAGATGGTACTGGTGAAGAAGTGGTACAGACTGCTGTAGCTACGTCTGCCATGGATGGAGTGGATCAAGCAGAAGTCACGATTTACCCTCAACAATTGTACGTACTGTCCATAATATGTTGTGTTCTGTCAATCTATTACAATTGTACATATTCCTGGAGGAGCTACAAAGAGTGCACAGGGATGAATTTACTGTCATATTTTTGCATAGCAGTTTCTGCTATACGAAATCACAATTGTGTAGCAGTGTTTGATTTTGATTAGCATTTTTCTTTGAAGGTTGAGTATTTACCACATTGTCCTTCTTGAGAGTGATGCCTGAAAGCCCATTTGCAGAAAAACGACTGAAGCATACATGTACATGTGCACCCAGATTGAGAGTACCTGCACCACATACACTGCACACTCTGCACTTTACTTGACAGCGCAGGCTAGGCATGGATAGCCTGTATGTATTGCAATTTTCTGCGAATCACGGTGACTATCGAGTAGCAGTAGATCGATTTTGCATCGCAAACTGCGATTCGATACAGGATAAATTCATCCCTGGTGCATAAACAGTTTGTGGACAGACTCTATGCACAATCAATGGTATTCGTGACTTTCCTGTGCCCAAAGTCATACTGTAGAAATCACTGCATATCGTATCATTTGAGAAATGGGTGTTACTAACATTCTTGTGCCAAGTACAGTCAAACCTCTTTAGGACGAACTCCAAGGGACGGATGGTATTTGTTCGTAATAACGGGAGTTCTTCTTATCCATATTTTATACCCAGTGAATACACAGTGATTTATCCAACAGAGCTATGAACACTAGTTCTTCTAAAGCGAAAGTTTGTCTTATCAGTGTTCTTCTTAACGAGGTTTCACTGTATGTAGGATTCCCAAGCACCATAGCAGGCTCAGTGGAAAAAATTAGAGTTTGTTCTGTACAAGATCCAGTATTTGCCCATTCATACAGAATTCGACTTGGCATACATGTACTGTGTCCACGTGGGAGATACGTGTAGCTCTATCACTGAGACTGAACACAATTCCACCAGTTCCTTCCCAGAACTCAAGAGCAGTTACCATGAAAATGGTGGAATGGCTGAAACTTTCCGCTGATATTTTCCTGGCGGAAATTTCGCAACAAAGTGAGTTGCAGAAACCCCTCTTTATCCGTTGGTTCAACTCACTTGGTTCAATGAAGACGAGCAATCCCATCTTGTGTGTGTGTGTGTGTGTGTGTGGAAATCAATTATGGTCGCACACGTCTTCTCTTTCTCATTCTCCTACCTCTTCTTTCATTCTCCTGGGTGGTTGCCAACAGCCAGTGTATGACGGAGTATGTGGTGTGGCATGTGTGTAAAAAAAAGAAAAAAAGATGAAAATAGGGATTCGCTGGCCAGAAAAAGCCACTTCAATCAGCTGTGTGGTGGATACCAGGCTAAAAATTAGCGGCGGTCAATTCATCAGCCTTGCAAGCTTGCAATGGTGTAATCTCAGCACAAGTTGCTATGTCTAACATTGCTGTTCGCTATCATCGCTTCCGCGATGGGCAGGTCTGAGGTGTGTGTGTGTTGGAGATGTGCCCCTGGCACTGAAAATGCGTCGACTCCGCTGGTCAGGCCAGGTTGCTCGAATGGATGACTCCCGAAAGCCAAAGTGTATCCTCTTCGGGGAACTGAACAAGACCCGGCCACGCCATGGGCCGCGGTAGCGAGACAATGTGTCCGACATGAAAGACTGCCAGGTAGTGGATTGGTACGACCTCGCCCAGGATCGCAAAGAGTGGAGAACAGCATGCAGCACCATTCCTCCTACTGAGCCCGTCACCTTAGACTTCGTTTGCACTTGTGGAAAGCGCTGTCGCCGTCGCCAGGACTTGACTCGCCACGATCGCTTCTGCTCGTGACTTGAACACTGTTGATCCCTTCGGGACCTGCGATCATCTCCGGATGGGCATATTGTATTGTGTGTGTGTGTGTGTGTGTGTGTGTACTCTTGTGTACTCTTGTGTAATCAATGGGTCTAGTGAAGCTGTTATCAGATCACTCTGACTTAGCCACCCACAATAGCATCAAGTAGTGACTTCACTGTGGCCAGAGGGTAATGAAGTTGGATCCCTAAACTGATACCTTGATGGCGTCAATCCTTTTTCTGTACCTTGTCCTCACTTACTGTGGTGTGGTGAGCCCATAAGTGGGATCATTTCTAAGTCCACCCAGGGTTTGGGGTGTTATATCTTGCACCAGAAGGGTTCGACTTGGTTGTAGCCCAAGATTGTAACCAGATCCTCCCAGGGATAATGGAAAGCTGTGCCCCAGTATCTGCTTCCATAGTGACCTATTATGACTCTGTCTGTATTTGTATTTTGGTTTATATCTCTTGACTTTTGCAGGGCAACGGACGGATCAACATTTGTGTATTCTTCTGAGAATAATTTCTCAGCAAACATGTTTGACCCTCAGTCTACTGCACAGTCTACAGATGAAATCGCATCCACTACTGTAGCTCTTCCCAACGAGGATAGCCAGCGGATTGTGCCAGTTGCGGTCACGACCACCGCAGTCGGCGAAGCTGCTGCCACGTCTGCAGCGGGACAGATGTCCACTCACGCTGGCATTCCCAGCAGTATTGCGCCTGTGACCGTGTCACTAGCAGCTGCCAGCACGGACGTGATGGCCACAACGACGGCGGAGCAGCACGGCCATGCCACAATGTCCAACATCGCCATCACCAATGCGCAAATAGTCACAGCACGTGCATGTCCAGCAACGGTCAGTGCTGTGGGATTTGTAATGGACTAGTTTGTCCTGTGTGTGTGTGTCGTTTTTATTATTATTTTTTATGAACGTGTCATTGTCAATTCTAGCGCTAGCACTTGTTGACTCGATAGTGAATACTACACTGATCTAACTTGCCATTCCAGCTTGGAAGACATAGCCACATGGCTTATTATAAAGTTATTTTCATCTTTTTTAAACCTTTTGAGCACGCATGGCGTACTATTACGTCGTGATCGTACAAACGTGATTTGCATGAACCGCGTGAGTTCAAACTATCGTAACTCATGACCGAAACATGTCTCTGCAAGAGAAAACTCTCAGCGTGCGATAGAAACAATCGCTGAAGCGATACGACCCCGGGTTGTTGAGATATGCAACTCGACACGGAAAATTCAAATCGAAAATTTTTGGCGTACTCTGCAGAACGTGTATTTTTCCATTTTCGATCATTCTTGCGCTACCTGCTGCCATGGAAACTAGATTCAAATGATGGTAGCGGATCTTGGGAGTCCTAAAAAAACTGGCCTTGGTCGTCGAGCGCGTGCGTGAAGTTTGCCAGACTGTATCATGGGCTTTGGGTGTCGCTCCGAGCTGAGCTTGGAACTATTTTTGTTCCTCGCCTCAACTGGCTCAAGCCCTTTGCAGGAAGCTCAAGATCGTGGAATTCGTCCAAGGGAAGGTAAAGTTGTCGATCCTTGAACAGCTACTACTTTCATAGGAAAAACGATACTTTTGCAGGTGTTGCCGTGGGGCGGCATTCAGGTAGCGTCGTGCTCAAAAGGTTAAAGAGAAGTGATAGGGAACCACACACATGGGTTACTCAAATTCTGCGTAGTATCTACTATTAAAAGGTGTTTCTACTACTACTTGTACAGGTAACTTTGCTAGAATCTTGAATCGTGATTCCTGTTCCCATTGGTTACATTTTTCCCTTGTTGCTGTGTAGGTCCAATGGCTAATCGAAAACTTTGAAACAGCAGATGGGATCAGCTTACCGCGCAGCACTCTGTATCACTTCTACCTACGCCATTGCTCCAGCAGTAAAGTGGATGCTGTGAATGCGGCGAGCTTCGGTAAACTCATTCGCTCTGTCTTTCTAGGCTTACGTACCAGGCGTCTTGGAACTCGGTAAGACTTGCTCTTGATCCATAGTCCTATGCAAGGGTTGAACGAAACGTTTTCTAGTCTCCATAAAGTTTACGTTCCATCTTCATTTCAATTAGAAGTATGCAAGCCTCCCGATGATTACTTGTGCAAGGACCTCCGAGGTTTAACTAAAGGTATTTCCACTTAACATCTGTGTGTAAGCAATGCATGCAGGCAGGCAGGCACCGGATCAAGGGTTTTGTTTGCACTTGTGTTCTTTGTGTTCAGGGGCAATTCAAAATACCATTACTATGGCATTCGAATAAAGCCAACGTCATCGCTGGCGGATCTTCCTCTAGAGGATTATAACCAGCAGAGTCAGCGCAGGTATGTTGTGTGTGTGTGTGTGTGTATGTGTGTGTGTGTCTTACTGATGTGTCGTACTGATGTGTCAGCACTGCAAACCATGTCGACTATGTAGTAACATAATAATATTTTCAGTGGTTGCGGCGATGATTGCTATGGTGGTGTGGATGATGGTGGTGGTGGTGGTGGTGGTGGTGGTGGTCATGTTCCACGTGTTTTAGCTGGGTAAATGTACATTACTCTGATGTACAGATACGGCAACACTGTGCACATTGCGGTACTGCTTGTGTGTGTGTGTGTGTGCTCGCGCGCGCGCGTGCATGTGTGTGTGTGTGTGCCCGGCTGTTTATTTGTGCGTTTTGACTGCTTTAGTAGCACTCGATATCGTACTCCATCCAAGGACGATGGCTTTATATCGCAGTCCTTTGCGACCCCGTCTGTCATAGCTACTCCGTCAAGTACGGGCAAGCTTAACCCGTTGCGCCATGAGCCGCATCCCGTTGTCCCAATGATACAGCCGACAGAGCAACAGCAAGAACAATTCCAACAATTCCTAGCACTGTCCCTCACGCTACCCACGCTGCCTGAGCTCTCGTTGGATACGGATTCCTTGCCAGGTTGGTTTGCCCTGCGCCCCTGCCTAATGTTAGCATACTGCATTGGAAGATCAAGTTCCTCTGCCATTTCCATTTCCAACAATACATGCACATTGCGTTGAGAGTAAAGCTCATGTTGGAGCGGATTCACATTACAGGTCTACTCTCTATATAACGTAATCTCTGGGACCACGCAAACATTATGTTATATCGAGAGTTATGTTATGTAGAAAACCGTGTGTAAAATACAAGATGCACCTCAAAATGAAGGGTATTACAAGGCGGGTTCAACCGTGCAAACATATACACTGTACCACCATTGGCATCAGATACCATCAATGCCGCAGAATATATGCACATAGGACTAAACTGGCTAGCTACGACTACAGCTTGATTGTACCGCGCACGTGAATCTACGTTGTATCGAGAGTGTACACGTCGGGGACTGCGCCGTAGGGTGCGTTATGCCGAGGTTTACGTTATGTAGGACTAAACTGCCTAGCTACAGCTACCGCTTGATCATACCGTGCACGTGAATTTATGTTGTATCGAGAGTGTGCACGTCGGGGACCGCCGTAGCGTGTGTTATGTCGAGGTTTATCAGTCCTGGAGATGTCCTAGATAGGACATCACGGAACCCAGCATGCCCCAGCATACATACTATGCTGTTCCCATAGTAATCGTGACACGTGACTCAAAACTTTGTGTCGCGGCCGAGGAAGATGAACATGTCTCACTCAAAACAAACGCAACGAAGGCCTTTCGTCTCAAAAGTAATTATTAGTTGTCGTTCTCCTGGCGGCTTGCCTCAAGCGAGTCGAGATTCGTATCTTGCCTCTTGCCTTCACGAATTTTATTTTCCTCGATGTGGAGTACGCCTGGACAAAGGAACTGGCAAGCGAATCGTTCGGTCGCATTGAAAATTGCAAGTGCACAAGAGGGTTGGCGAAGCAATTAATTTGTGTTCGCACTTTCAGCAGAGCAGTAGCTGCTGCTGCGATAAAGTTTTTACTTTCGCCACTGGTTTCAGGCAGCAGAAGGATCTGGCTGAAAGCAATGGCGATACGTTCATGACCACCACGTCCTGGGTTGATATCCAAGAAAGACCGTCCAAGGTCCAGTTTTAGCCAAGAGCTGTCGTATCCAAGAAATCAAAAACGCCAACAGCAAGCTTTGGCCAAATAATATCTTCCAGGTAGTGATTTACGGGCCTAGCGCCTGCTGCCTCGTCTTCCTCCTCTGCATGGCCAGGCTTGGGGCGAAATGAACGCACGGGGCGTGAAGAAACATTCCAAAGGCAAAACATTCAAATAATTAGAAGCAATCGTTTCCGAAGAAGCGCCGCGTGGCTACGAGAAACCCCACATGAAATCCCCAAACGAAAACGGCCATTCGGTCGGGTATTCGATGGCGAATCGAATATACACTACCTCAATCCCCGCCGATGTCTGATATTCTCCGCCTGTTCCCTCAAACTTGACCAATTCGGAAAGAAATCCATCGCCATTACGATCGTGCATCCTCCACATACATTCAGAAATGCTCACGCAGCACTTCTTTTCATCGCGTGTGCGCGACCGACGCTTCCATGACAACTCTGGGACAGGTAACCAATCAGACTCATTCAGAGTGCGATGTCCTAGATAGGACATCTCCCCGACTGTTTATGTTATGTAGGATTATGTTGTGTAGAACAAATTTTGTATGGGAGTGATGCTGTTTCGGCGCGGGATTTGATTTTTTTATGTACTAACGAGGTTTATGTACAAGTGAGAGTTGTTATATCGAGAGCAGACCTGTACCAGTACTCATGACTGACCATCTTTCTCAACCGATCTGTTGTCGGACTATCTGAACAGGACACAACTGTGTTCATCCATCTACATCAAGCACATCATACATGGTCTTTCTATGTTGTGATTGCAGATGGTTTGACCCAAGACCATCTTGCGGAATTTGCTGTTCTCTATAAAGAGCATTGCGAGGTAAGGTGGGTGGGGTGGTCCCTGCCAATGCTAGCAGTCTTCAGTCCACCTTCAGATTTCCCATCTGCCCCGACACGTCAATTTCATATCGATAAACTCATGTTCAAGTAACTCAGCACATTGCATGCAGTGAGTAGTAACTAAATAGAGCGGTTCTCAGTTGACAAACCCGCTTTTCGTTTAGGCTTCTTTCCTCTTGTCATGTTTTCCAGAGTACCTTCACCCCCCCCCCCCCCCCCACACACACACACACACCTGTCGATGTGTTGAATACTAGTACTAGTACTAATAGTATGCCCGGAATGTAGTACGAACCCTGTTTACAGCGTACCCTGTGTACACTCCTTCAATTTGAACATTCGTACTGTAGTGATCTAGAGCTTTTTCAAGGTTGTACCAACGATCACTTTTTGGGGTCACGTGCGAGAAAATTTTGAATCGCTGGTGAACAGGCGAAGCCCAGTTCACGTTCACTTTGTATGGGAATGGATGTGTGGAGGTGAAAGAAGCAGTAGAATGGCGCTCCACTTGACGGTCCAACGCTCGTGTTGAGTCAGAGCAGTTGCCAGGAAGCCCTTCCATGGCTTGCGCAAAAAAGAACAAGCTTCAGAATCACTCCAAGCGCTGGTGGAGACGAACCTGTCACAGTTTGTATACTTTTCAATGCATTTTGGCATGCGACCTGTTCACCACAATCTCGGGGTGATCACCGGGGCGGCGGGAAAGGCGTCCTTGAAAAAGCTCTATCTTTAGCTCCTGTGCTTGGTCGCTAATCCAGTAGACTAAAGTGTCATCCCATGTCAGTGTGTGAGGCGTAGGCATGGTAGTGAATAACATAGTGCTGTATAATGTGGCTTGTCATTACAATCCTTGCCGTACTGTGTTTCCCAGTAATGCAAAGTACGAAGCAGTACTTATGACGGCTATGCTGCATGCATCTTTTGGTTCTTCTTGAAATTAACGTTAGCTCATCAGAAAAGGCGATACACGCCTGGCAGCTCACTAATTTCGCTTCTCACACATTGCAGCATGTGCATGTTCTACATAGTACACCAATGAGTACTGTAAAACCGGAAAGTCTAACGTTTTAACGACCAATTGTTTTCGTTATTTGAAGAAACTTTATCGCGAACCCGGTTTGAGATGTCTGTGTAAAGATGCACATGCACGGATGGGTGGCCAGGTAGCCATCGTTAAACTTCCTGCACGTTATCATGCCAAAATTACAAGAACGTTAAACCTTTTGGTCGTTAAACTTTCCGGTTTTACAGTACATCACTGGCATCTTTCTGATTGCATTTTCATGTCCTCTGTCTGCGTGTCATTTCTTCTTGTTCAGGAGCTGGTCAATGTAATACGCAACTTCCAGTTTCACTTATTAGAGCAGCTGTGGAAGCAGTTCTGGTCACATTCGGATGGCAGCTCAGTCAATGGAGCAGCAGCGTCAACAGATACTGCAATGTAAGCTATTGTTGGGTGGTGCCGGATTACTGTAAAAGCCATTGCTGTAAACGCCATTATTCTAACGAGCCGCAAATATAACGATTTCCTAAAATTGACCGGTTTACGTGTACCAAAGGTAACGATTCTCACTCATTCTCAGCGCTCACTAGCAACAGCACAAGTATCGATTTCCGTGTAATGTTTTCTATTCTAGTGATACATGTAGGTTTCTCCTCGTTAACTCGTTAGATTTTGCACTTCGTTGTATCAAGAGTAGATAAACAAGAGTGTGCAACTCGCGGATGGGTTGGTCCACGGCGGGAATTTTTCGTTGACGTAATCTTTTCGACGACGCACGCGCTGCGAGTCCTTTGGAAAGTTTTTCGCTCGTGCACTTGGCCGGGGTTTACACTACAAGGTCGGTGCCCAGCACGTGCTCTCACACTGCTCTGCGGCAAAATGCGCATTTCTCTGAGAAAAGGTGACGTCAACAAAAAATTCCGCCGTGGGTGGGGGTATCCGTGTCTTCAGATTGTGCAGGAGAGATCCGGAGTTGCACACTCTTGTTTATCTACTCTTGGTTATATCAAGAGCCCATGGACTCCTGGTTATTTATAATTATGTATATAAAGCTCTTGCAGTATTCCACTGTGGCTGTTTTGCAGTTGAGTTGAAGGCCTGCGCGATGCCATGCAGCTGCTTTGCTTTCCTCTGTGTAGTGTCATTCTGGTATTATTTTGAAGCCTGTTAGGGGTCATCGCAAAGTTTTTTTGTCGTCCCTGAAAAATCGCAAGTTGACCGGCACTGGGCATGCCTGCGATTTTCATCGTCCAGCATAGCAAGCTGCGTTCCTTTTGGAGAGTGGGGATGGGTCCGAGTACGATGTTCGTTTCGAGATGACAAAAACTTTTGCGATGACCCCTTATTTGGGAGGTTTAGTCTCCCACGTAATCCATGTGTACTTTACGTGTGTGTACCACGTGATACTCAGTGACCCACGTACAGCCGTTTTCTGATTCACGACTCTATTTTGCCCGTCTTGTTTTGCCTTCACAGGGATACAGGGGATGACTCCCACCGTCTGCCCGGCCCGATTCTGATGTCTCTTTGCCAGTGTCCTTGCGTTCAGTCTTTTGTTCAGAATTGCGACAACTTGATCTACCAATGCCTTGTTGAACTCCTTGTACCGCAGGTGCTGCGGCCGATTCCAAGTAAGGCTGTGTTTACATGAGGCGTTTCAACCCGGGTTGACTTCGACCCGGGTCAGATTTCAACCCGCCATATGCACAAAATGAATGGCGCGTTTACATGACGCATTGCGCTTGACCCGGGTTGAAATTTCGCCCCGGGTCAAGAAAATCGTACAAACGTACTTCTGTGCGTATTTCGCGCCAGATTTGAACAGCACTGCAGATGCAAATTTCGCGCGAACGGATTCACGTGACCATACAGGACTGTAGAAGTGGACTTTTGGCGGCATATCAGTATTTGACCCGGGTCAACTGTCTTCATGTAAACGCTCACCTCTTTTGTTTGTCGTACAGACTTTCAACCCGGGCTGAACTCGACCCGGGTTGAAATTTCTCATGTAAACACAGCCTAAGAAACATTATTACACCAACCTCAAACACCGCGGACAAAATGGAACAAGCTATGAGTTGTTACTTTGAGTTTCATGGCAGAGTGCGATGTTCACCAGGCACCACCGTGTGAAGCCTGATCTGTACCTTGTGCGTTGAGCACTATTGCAGTAACAGTGCCTGCCTGCTTGCACATCAACAAATAACTTGTTCCAGTGTGTCCACAGGGTTTGACCAGCTCTGCACATTATATATCTCCATATCACTATCACAGCAATAGTGACTGCCTCAGTGCGCACATCAACTGCTGTCTAACCGCCGTCTCTGTGTCTGTATACAGGTCAGCTAACACAGATCATTCGTAACTTGTCCAAGAACCTAGAGACGTGGCTAGGTGGTGCAATGGCAGATGTCCCGGAAGCAATGGCAGAGGTTAAGGTGAGTCCGTTGCACCGCTGCACGTGCCTATGGTGGCACCTGTTCTAACATTAGGCTCACTCTATGTGCATTGTATACATTTACCTAAGTCACACCCACAATAACTTCCGATAAACGCAGCTTAAGGCGCTTGAAGCATAGTGCAGGGGTCCCCGTGCGCACAGGGTTTTGTGACGATGTGTTTTGTGAGTGAAACTTCTGCTGGTGTGGGCAATTACCGTTCTCCGTTTCAGATGACTGCGGTCAGTGCCCTATCACAAACGCTCCGCCGCTACACATCACTCAATCATCTGGCTCAGGTTAGTTCATGTGCTGCGATTCTTGAGTCTGTATGGCGTTGTTAATACTATGCCACCACTTGTACATCGTGCTGGTTTTTTTTATATTTCTTCGAGTAGGAGGCTTTAGGGACCAGCTGTGGTTATCAATTGAAGAACATGTCTTTTGTGGTTGAAATGTATATTGTGCAAGAGACCACGCAAGGTCATCATCATAGTGTAAGTGCTTTCTTTTGAAAATTTCTTCAAAGTGCTATACTGCCAAACCTCTCCGGGATAAGCGCCCAGGAGCCAATGGAATTTTCGTGCTCAAATGACGTGTTCCTGTCGATTAGCGCTCCAACCATATAATCTTCCATGGATTTTGTTTCCTTCTGTGTGCTCCAGGCGGCTCGGGCTGTGCTACAGAACTCAAGTCAGATAGCGCAGATGTTGAATGATCTAATCAAGGTGGACTTTCAAAGCATACAGGTGGGAAATGGTGGTTTCTGCTCTTGAATGTTGTCACTATTCTTTTCTTTTAGAATTGACTCTGATTCCCAGATCAAACTTTTCCTACTGATTCTGCACTTCTGCACTTCTCTCTCTCATTCTCGCATTCACTTTCAATGCTCCACGTACAACTCATGTATAACACGAACGTAGGAGGAATTCTGTTTGATACGATGTTGGTGGATCAAGATTGTGTAACTGCTACCTGGATAGATGAAGTCTGCAAGCTGGCAGACGAATGCAGACATGCATCTGTTGTATTATTTATTTATTTTTATTGGTTCAATTGGTTCAATAATATGGTGGTAAAGACACGCCTGGCGAAATGGCAGTAAATTTGTAGAAAAATTGATGCATCTTTCCCTCAAACCGGTGAGTATTCACTAGTAGTAAAAATGATGTGTTTGCGTTGTGTTTGAGTGCAGGAGCAAGCGACATGGGTTTGTCAGTGTCAGGAGGAAACACTGCAGCGTATTCAGAATGAATTCAAGACCTCTTTGCAAACACAGGTATGTACAAGTGGATTGTATTTTCTTCGCAATGAAGTGCATCAGGCACATTATCAGTAATGTCTCGACGCCTTGTTTCTCTCCGACTATTGGAGGCTGCCAAGAAAATGAAAGGAGAGACCAGTTCCTTTCTCGAGATTTCTCTTCAATCTCGATCCTCATGCAAACTCAAGGGTGTATGTTTATTGTTTTTTCTCTACTATCGGACCGTCTGATACCACCTGGTTGCAGTGTGGGAATGGGTGGGAAGAACATTGAAGCCTGAAGGACATTACAGTGTTTCTACATGGTAGATTCTTTGCTGGGTTTTTCAATAGCCCCTGGATGTTGCACACTGACAGTGAATAAAAAAACAGAATGTTATGTTTTTGCTGTGTTTCTGCCCGTTGGATTTTGTGAATCATTCTGTTTCCGTATGAAGCCAGCGTTTCTGGACATCTTTTTTATGTTGGCTTCCTTTCCGTGGGGTTTAATCACTACCACGACTAGTGACGATGTGTTTCATTTCCTGTGTCTTTTGTTGCTCTCTAGCAATATCTTGAGGACTGGGCGACCTGGATGGAGAAGCTGGTAGATGAACTGCTCCAGCCAGTGATAAACTCTGCGGATTATGTAAAGGTTGCACGTCAATTCCTGCTGAAGTGGTCGTTCTACAGGTAACTGATGTGTTATTGATATTTCTCTCACAGCTGGCCCCGCTTCCATCCATGTTTGCCCGCGGCCTGTGTATTGTCTTTTGGTACCGGTAGTGCCCAGCCTCTGCTTTGTCCTGTCGATCTGCATTTTTTGTTGTTAGTGAGGTCCTTGTGTGGGTGTGGGTGTGAGGTGTCAAAAACCTTTTCTTGGTTGGTTTCATTTTGTTTTGCAGCTCTATGGTTATCAGAGACCTGACCCTGCGCAGTGCTGCGAGTTTTGGCTCGTTCCACCTGATTCGTCTGCTGTACGACGAGTATATGTTCTACATTGTGGAACATCGTGTATCCAAGGCCCTCAACAAGGTTCCAATCTCTATCCTGAGCGAGGTAAGCAGCTCTAGAAACGATTTCTGACGAGAAGTTCACATGGCTTGCAACCGATGGACTTTCTTCACGACGATTACACTTGGTTTATTTTAAAGCACGCGCGGAATACATGCCCAAAAGATTATTGGACGTGAAGCGATTACAGTCTATGCAGTCAATTAACTTGGATTCGTTCGCTTGCTCTTGTTGAACGAATAAATGAGCGTTCAGTATACTAGTACTCGATCTCCTTTCAGCACTGCTTCTGCCAAGGCAAAATCTTCACAAGGTGTTTGGCTTCAAAAAGTCAACTGATGTTTTTTCAACCCAACAGACAGTTTAGCGGCTGGGCCAAATCAGTATATTTGCCATCATCTATAAATGGGGCGAGAGTAGCTGAAATTTCTTTCTGCAGAAAAAGGCTAAATCTCTGCCTGCCTGACAGACGAGAATCGCGTTCGGATCACTCTCATTTTCCAGCTGCTGCCGTCGAAACTCCAAGGCTTCGTTCCTCCGTTGGAAAAGCACTGCGTATCCGTGAGGGACGATTCCTGCGGGCTTCACTCTGCAACGATATCGAACTTGTTTATCAATCAATTATTACGTGTTGGCACGTTGCCCTCATCAGGTATGCAAACCTATAAACGAGTTCGATGTTGTTGTTGCAGAGTGAATTGGAAAGAGCGGGTCTGCTCTAAAAACCACTTCCTATGAATCTTCGAAGCTCCAGGATGCTTCACCACTGCTACTAGTTCACAGCAGAAGCTAAATGAAAGAGATTCCCTTGTGGCCATTACAATCAGAAAAAATGATGTTGAATAGATTGTTTGAAGCTGCTTGCTTGGATGATGGAAGTCCTATCCGAACTGAAACCCCTGCTTGCGGCCTGCTGAATGCCTGATGTGCATGACTTCTGTACGCTCCACTTTGTCGGTCGTAGGGTGAGTGCTTGTTCATGTAGTACTGAATGCGGGAAGTAGGACTCGCCCATCCGCCTTTCCCCTCCTGGACCTACTGGAAGAGTCACGGACGTAGGGACACTCTGGCGGGATTCTTACTGTTCCGCTTTTTGGGTCTTCGGAACCATGTACAAATTTGCCTTGAAATCGTGCAGATTCACGCAGCTAGACCCAACAGCCGCAGAGCCTCCAATTGCGAATCCTTGTTCCCCACATTCGTCCTGCAGTGCGCGTAAATCTTCCTATTCCTACGGCCTTCTCCCTTCGCCTTCCTCAACTGTTTCTCTATCCCTAACTGCTCGGTCACTCGTTTGGGAGCCAAATCAAGTTGTTTCGCTGTCAGTCTTGTACTCTTCCCATTGGCATTGTACCAGCCTAACACTAGTTGCACTGATACTTGAATTCAACAGTGACTGGTCAGTGCCATGACCAAACAAAAGGCAAAATGAAAATGTCGTGAGCACCCAAAGGAAATTGCGAAAGAGCTATTATTGTCGATAGAAAGCTTACTTCCTCGATTTGTCCAGTTGATAGTTAGAGCAGCAAGTGGCAAGCAAAAAAAATCAGTTCACTATTGGTCCATGTCGATCCTCGGTGTTAACAAAAAGACGGGTCACGCAGAATGCTGGACGTGCATCTCATGCACCGACCAAAGGTCAAAAGGGTGTGAACTGTTGCGTACATTTTCAGCCGAGTCGAGCGCTCGTCTGCAGTGCAGTGTGGCATTATAGGATCCTACGATGATACAGTTGTGGTCACTGTCCTGACAAGAACTCAGGAAGGGGTGCATAAGACAGCACTCTGGCGGGATTTTACAGTACTCTATTTCCCGCCCCGCAATTGTGCTGTTGTGGACTTGAATCAGGAATTGCTCTGTCTGTATGTGTTGACTTTGCAGTTTGTTCAGCTTGGACGGACATATTCTTCACAAGCAGAGGACGGCAGTTTCAACGCTGATGACACAATGGCTGAGTGTAAGTTGCAATGATCACCTGGAGTTCTCATCTCTAGATGACTTGGTGATTTTTGAGAGTTTGCAACAGTTAGAAGTGGCAGCACCAGCTTTCGATTCCACTATTTAGAACCGTTTTGGTTACAGAATGTCTGGCGTAGCATGTACAGGCAAGACTGACAGCAAAGTTGTTGCATTAGCAGCATGCATGGACTTGGTATGCTTTCCCTCCTGGTTCAACGCATCACTCTACGCTTTGTGACGTGCTCGTTTTTTGTGTGTGGATTTGTTCTTCAGTGAATGCCGGAAGCACAGGTATCAGTACAGCATCAGTAGTAACAGCGACAACAACAGCCGCCACACAGGAACACGTAATTGTTCCGCTGGTCACATGAACCTAACGCTACTTCTCCCTTCTGTCATGGTGAGTGGGATTCTGGCGGAATATTGTCTTTGTGCGGGGGGTTACGGGTTAAGGACATGTACCACGCTGCCAAAAGTATACCTACATTCATTATGCCGGTATGTTGGCTGTGTGAGATTTGATTGCCTCTATTAAACTTAGTAACAGCCTGCTTGTTCGGTACTGCATCATCTTCAGGCCGTGTCAATTTGCTATACATCTCAGATGATTGTTTCGTTCCTGGTGCTCACTATTTTTCTTCTGTTCCCTTTGCTTTGTTGTTCGCTTCAGCTGCTTGGTAATCGGAAGAAAGAAAACTGAAGGAAAAAAAAGCATGCTCAGCAACGCAACGGTTGCACGCACACGGTGTGTTCACACAGCTGTATGCGTCTATGTTGGCACACAGCTCTGTGTCATGTCCGATATAACACAGAATATTAAAAAAATGCCATAGGCGTCATGAGAACTTGACATGAAATGATCAATGGGCTCTGCACAGCGATGCATCCCGGTTTTTTGTTTGTTTGTACATGAAACACGTCACGCTAACATTACTCGTTTTGTTTTTTAAGAAAGTAGTTTGCATCTGTTTTGTGTGTCCCATCTATACTATTGCTATTCTTTACCCTTTGATCTAGACAGATATTTTAGGTCTGTTCACTGAGTACAGTACTCAGTGCTTAGTACTCATGCTATGCTGCTTATTGGTTCCTTTGTTATCATGGCTGCTTTGATGTACAGTTATAAATTGCATGTGTGCATGAAGTACATCTGCACTCTCCATTGTAACGTTTTTGGGCTTGAATGTACCCTTTCGTCTTCCGTCTCGGGTGGATTTATCTTTGTTTTCCCCGTTTTCGAGTTCTCAACCATTCCTTGTCCTTGTCTGTTCTTCTCCACTTGTCTGCTGTCATTCTATGCGAACTTCAGCGCGCTTCCTGTCAGTGACACTGTTTCCAAGGAGTACTCCCTGCTGTTTCCATGCAGTGTATCCAGGCTCCGCCCTTAGCCTTGCGACATGCTGTCATCGTCATACATGTACACCCTGGCAGTGGTATTGCTGACAGTCAGGTAGCAAGCCATCAGGGCGTAGTACACAATTGTCATTATTTTTATTAACCTCTCCCTGCTTTGGATGTAATGGGGGGGGGGGGGGGTAACCAGGGAGCCGTCAAATTAGTTCATATGATGTAAACAGGGCTAGGGAGTAGCAGCTCAGTGCAGTCCGTGTCATGGCTGCGGCCCATTTCCCACGACTTCCTGGCCCTGGATCTAGAACTGTCTACCAGATTCAGTGACAACATCTTGTTGACAAGAAACGAGGAAGAAATGGTGAGGAAAAATGCAGAAGAAAGGGAGAGAAAAAATGCAAACTGAAAGAATGCAAAAGCAGGGTCAGGGAGTCGTAAAATACGGGTACTTTACTACCGGTACCAAGAGTTCATAACTCCTGCCGGTACATGTATGCAAAAGTTTATGTAACCATGGTAACAGTCTGGCCACGCCGAACCGGTAAAACCAGCCGGCCGAGGTGCATGCGCGGCGTGCGCTGCATCGGACGGGTCAGGTGCCGCTAGCTAGCTTCGCCGACCGGGATCGGGAGGTCTCGTGCTCACAGGCGCACATCCAACTTTCCCAAGGCACCACGCTTCAGCATGGAAAGACAGGATTTTCTTTCCTTTTCTTGTGGCCTGGTTTGTTGTGGCATTGGACACATTGCGGCCACGACAAGTTTTGCAATTGTTGTTTGCTCCGTCACTTTGTTTTGTGACACAACATTCAATAACAGTTTGTCAGTTCTTGTCGGCCCAAACGTAGAGTAACCATGTCTCGTTACGGTGGTGGAGGTGGTGATAGGTATGTCGAGCTTTCGGAAAACAAATCGATAGGAAGTTTGTGCTTTATTTGATACCCTGTGATTCGTTCCGGATCATTGTGCACTGTTCAGATATGGAGGTGGTGGTTACGGAGGTGGAAACTCCCGTGGCTTCGGAGGAGGAGGTGGTGGAGGCCGTGGTGGCCAGCCCGGCTCTACTCTGAGGAAGCCGAGGTGGGATCTATCCCGCTTGCCTCGCTTCGAGAAAGACTTCTACAGAGAGCACCCTGATGTTGCCAATCGCACACAGGTATAAGCCTAAGAGTATAACTTACGAACGTGTAACTTTAGCCGTGGATGGGAGTTTAGTAGGCACATGACGGCAGAAAGGGTCCGCGTAATGTCCTGACGAAATGTGGTCACCTTCATTGACACTTGATGATGTTTGAGCATCTCTTCATACGCACCAGTCATGCACAACATTTCCAGTACTTTTCATGAGCGTCCATGATGTAATATCCACACGGCGAACGAAACCACTGACAACCCTACTCCAGCTTTATTACCCTGCTCTTCACCTGTAAATAGATTGACAACAAGAACTGCTGGAGAGTGGAGTTCACTCACTACTTTATGTTCGCTTGTACGCTGAGGGTTGAGACAGTCACCGTTGAATGGTGTTCCTACCCATGCTCTCCCTTGCTCAAACCTCCTGGGAGTACACATACAGCGTGCAATAGATAGAATTGCTCTGGCTTCATGTTCGTTGGCAGTTTTAGAGTGGTCAGGCCAGTACACAGTCCACATCCCAACAACCTAGAGTGAAACGCACCGAGAACCGTATGTTGCTGCCGTTCAAGGTAGTAGATGCCTTGAGACAATTGTTGAACTCTTCCCCATGAAGACCTGAGGCGGAAAGTAGTAAGACCATGACACTGATCTGGCCTGGCCCGGCTGGATGGCGCTCAAAACCTACTTGACATTTCTATGTGTACTGTAAGAGTTGAATCTCTAACGGGACACACAGTATAGCGTTTTAACGAGAAAGAATCTATCGTCAACTCAAGAAACATACTGGCATGCTATTTCTTCTCTCTTCTGTACTAGAGAAACAGAAGATAGGTTTATGATTGCAGGGTCGATAAACTCTGTACCGGCCAAGTGGGAAGATTTGCAAATCGTTAAACTTTGGGCTCTTCACACTTTAAACTCTTACAGTATTCGTATTTCATGGTCCTGTGGCAGCTCTTTAGAAGAGTTCAAGGGAACTGATGACATTTGACACTGCTAATGCAACTGTACCATGGCTATGCTGTCTGTGTGGACTAGGCTCAGTACTAAGGTACTCCCAGGAGCAATATAAGCACAAACTTGGGTGCTGAATCGAACGGTCTTGGTCCGAGAAAGCTGAGACGCTCCCTTCCTACTTGAATCCCAATCGAACTCGCGCACTTCCACCGAAACTGGGTGACTGCTCCCTACTAGATGGGGATTTATATGCAAAATGTCACTAAAAGCGCCATTTCGTTCTTATAAAAGCACGGATGACCGCGATTGGCCCATATGTTGTACTCTTTTGGACGCTGAGTCGACTGGTTTTGGTCCGAAAAGGCTGCGACGCAGCGTTCCTCCTTTATTCCCAATCGAACATGGTTGAACAAGCGGTCACATGCTCCTGGGTGCCCAAATCACCTGGTCACCACGCCAGCAGGCGACAACTTTCACACCAAGGTTCAACTCGAGTTCAACTCGAGTGACAGGACTGCACCCAAAAAAGGTCAAACAGGCTAGTAAGTTGTACCCTGCAGGCACGGTGACCAGGTGACTGGTGTACGCAGGAGCACGTGACCGCTTGTTCAACCATGTTCGATTGGGAATAAAGGAGGAACGCTGCATCGCAGCCTTTTTGGACCAAAACCAATCGACTCAGCGTCCAAAAGACTATAACATATGGGCCAATCGCGGTCATCCATGCTTTTATAAGAACGAAATGGCGCTTTTAGTGACATTTTGCATACTAATCCCCATCTAGTAGGGCACAGTCACCCGGTTTCGGTGGAAGTGCGCGAGTTCGATTGGGATTCAAGTAGGAAGGGAGCGTCTCAGCTTCCTCGGACCACTAACATTCCACTCAGCACCCCGAAGACTACAACTGGTGAAATTTTAATTTTTGCCTTAATTTCCCCTTTAACTCGTTGGCTTTGTGATTTCACGTTCATTGTGCCTTTGATTTTCAAATTATTGGTGGACACCTGCTTGTGCCTTGGCATTTTCCTGGCTTTACCACCACGCGTGGCTAGGTTTTTTATCAAAATGATTGCCTTATGTATTTTGTGTCTTTGCTATGGTCGTTGCTCCAACTGTTGCAACTCTGCCTTCTAACTGTTAGATGGAAGTTGACACCTACCGTCGCAGCAAAGAGCTTACCCTGAATGGACGCAATATTCCAAGGCCCATCCAGCAGTTCCGTGAAGCCAATTTCCCAGGTAGGGTCTGCCATTCGGTGTGACTGAGAATTATTACTGCATAAAGACATGACTCATCTAGAAGGACGCAAGTTTGGACAGGGTGTTGAGACCTGCAGCAAAACTTGTCCGGCGCGTAGCCCGTGGGAGCATGTGAACCCCCCCCCCCCCTAAATCGTTCAACCTTTGCTCGATAAATGTGCCAATTTTTGTGTCATATCACCTAACCAGTCTTCTCGCGACCAAAAATCGACTGTGTCATGCAGTGCATATTCATAGGACCTTGACTCGGTCATTTCTCATCCGAATTCAGCAATGAAACAATCTAGGTGAGACGAGACACTCGGAAGTTGGCAACTCAGAGCTCTCTCGGATCAAGTTTGACCAAGCGGCGATCAATCGAAACATTTGATTTTTTGTGACTTAGGAGCCAGCGAAGAACGCTGTCATTTCCTGCAAACCAAATGAGTGGTTTGAGTGGCACATTTTCACTGGGGGGGGGGGGGGGGGGGGGCTATGCCCCACTGCCCCCTTTTGATTAGAACACTGGCACTAGTAACAGATTCAAGCATTCTTTTCAGTTTGTGCATGTATTTGGCATAGTAGAGGCCGGAGTAAAAGCATGATCCTAACAGTGGTAGCTTGAGTGGGCCATAACACTGCTTTTATGCATGAGTTTACAGTACTGTACAGTGGGAAAATTTTCGCTAGCGGTTAAACCTCTCTATTTTCTATACCATCACACATTCACGAATGTAAATCGCTGCAAACTGCTCTGTACATTGATTGCGGAAGCCACCGGCTGATGAATGAAGCACAGCGTGAACCCGCTCGACAGAAACGATTTTCATTTCCGTCATGCCTCCAAAAATGTACGAAGCCCCGTAGACATAATTGTAGCTGACCACGGCCCATATACTGTTTCCCTGTGTACGCTCGGCAGACTATGTCACTAACGAACTGGCGAAAATGAACTTCAAGGAGCCGACTGTCATCCAGGCTCAGGTAAGCAGGAGCAGAAACAAAGCCAACTGCATCCATTACTGCTAGAATATGATCAATGTTGCAGGTGCTTTCTTTGTTGAACTGCTGACCTCTCCCTGTGCACTACACCTGGATGTTTGTATGCTACAAGCAGTGCGATGCACATGTAATGCACATTGTTTGTCAATGTTAAGAGACCAGATTTGACGTACCCTGTCTTCTGTCGCGGCGCTGCTGTGTTTGGTCTTCTCCAGGGCTGGCCATTGGCATTGTCTGGAAGAGACATGGTGGGAGTTGCCCAAACCGGATCAGGAAAAACTCTAGCCGTAAGTCCATAATGTTATGCGCGTATGCACCCAGATACCTGAAGTACATTGTATGAGCACAGATAGTGCATCTTATGTGGAAAGGATGGAGGTTGCTTGATCTAAGAAGGTCAGACTCTGGCCAATCTAGTCACTAGTAGCTTCCCTAGTGTAGACTGGGATGCAATGTATGTACTTGTATACTGCTGTTGGCTTGGTGTGATTTTCAACGCAGTGCACAGCTTTAGTACAAACATCCCAAGTCTTTTCTGATTTATTCTTCTTTTTGCTGAATGCAGTACCTGTTGCCCAGCATTGTACACATCAACCATCAGCCTTTCTTGGAGCGTGGAGATGGACCCATTGTAAGTATCTCCTAAACTCTTAGTTCAAAGTCGAGAATGGTGTCTGCTACTGTTGCCAGACGGCTTTGTCATTCCTTGTCTCTACTGTACTGTTTGTTTTTTCCTACTTCTGAAGTAATTTGTTGATTTGTATTTTGTGTGCGTTTGTGTGTGTGTGTGTGTTTGCAGGTCCTGATCCTTGCTCCCACAAGAGAATTGGCACAACAAGTACAGGTTAGGATCTTTTACCTCATCGAGATGTGTTCTCTTCTTCCTCCTGCTGCAATCCTGCCTCTTGCATCCTCAGTACCACACATCATACGTTAATGCGAGTAGCTCCTGATCTTGCTTTGCACTCTTTTTTGTGCTATTCCCAGGTCATCGCAAACAACTTTGGTTCAACCTCTCGCATCCGTAACACATGCGTGTATGGTGGTGCACCGAAAGGACCCCAGTTGCGCGACTTGGAACGCGGTGTTGAGATTTGCATCGCAACACCCGGTCGTCTCATTGACTTCCTGGAGGCAGGAAAGACGAACCTTCGCCGATGCACATACCTGGTTAGTTAAATTATGTCATGCTCTCTTTTAAAAGTGCTTCCTGTGCATGCTGGTATGCATGCAGCACTGCTTGAGCCCTGTACTTCACTGTGTGGCATTTCCCATATCCACACGTAACGCATATACGATTATGTGCTGAGATCCTGGGTGCGGAAGAGGCGCGCAGGATGCTATGACGCTGTATTCATCTTGATCTGGTATGGTGATACATTCAGTACCCCGACAGACTCCAGAAGATCAGCTGATGTTCTCACTGGTAGACTCACCTATTTGCCAAGGTGTTTGTTTATATTTATGTTATGTCTTGTCACTCTGACCAACCCATGTTCTGTGATCTTCCAGGTCTTGGACGAAGCTGATCGCATGCTTGACATGGGCTTTGAGCCTCAGATTCGCAAGATTGTAGAGCAAGTCAGAGTAAGTTTTTGTGCTTACTAGTACCTTCTGCTTGCTACACCATGTACCCTGTGGGAGAACATTCGGTTTCCATGCCTGCTGTGGTCTGTGGTATTACCTATGTCTGGTTTTTGGGGTTTGGTATATGCATCTGACTTGGTGTGTATTTTTTTGTTTGTTTGTCCGTCTGTCTGTGTATTTGTCCGCTCAGCCTGACAGACAAACAGTCATGTTCAGTGCGACCTGGCCAAAGGAAGTGCGCCGTAAGTGTTGTTTCTCCCAATGTCTGCCATCGGTGTGCTCTTCCATATTTTATGCTGTTGCATTATGTCAAACGGGCTTCACAAAGTATTAATTTTAATGCTGATTGCATTGCATTCTGCACTTGGCAGTTTTAATTGTTTTTGGATGGCTCTGGCCATCAGTAGATTTTCTTCTTTTATGCCCTTGTCCCTTTTGCTATGCACAGTAGTGAACCGTTGCATGTCTCAGTGGCTGTGTTCAGTCATGCACAGAGCTAGATATTAGTCATAGACCACCATGGTTATAGCTACTCCCAATCCTTGTCTCATGTATGTATGTGAATGTGGTTTACAGAGCTTGCCGAAGAGTTTTTCTCCGAGTATGCACAAATCAACGTTGGTTCGCTGGACCTGTGCGCCAACCACAACATTCTTCAGATCGTTGACGTGTGCGAGGAGTATGAGAAGGACAACAAACTGGTGCGTCTGGTGGAAGAAATCATGGGCGAGAAAGAGAACAAGACCCTGATCTTTACCGAGACCAAGCGCCGTGCAGATGAGCTGACAAGGAAGATGAGACGTGATGGGTAAGTGAGAGCTGCGCATGATGTCTGATTGGTTTCATTGGCATTGAAGTACATATGCAATGTACAGATTATCCTGCATTAATCTCTTCCCTCCCCCGCCCCCCCAGACACACAGTCATTAACGATGTTGTATGCTTGGATGACTATTTTGCATTCGTTCTTGCATTCGTTTTGTTTCAGCTGGCCTGCAATGTGCATCCATGGTGACAAGGCTCAGCCAGAACGTGACTGGGTGTTGAACGGTAAGGCTTGGATCTTGTTCTGCTGCTCTGCTACACACACTACTGCTGCACACCGGCGGAATTTGCAAGAGTGCAACATGCATCTCTAGTAATCAGTATGGTTTTCTTGTTGAGCTGCTTCTGTCTGTGTTCGTTCCCAATGTATGCTTCCTGTGCACCATATATGTTCCTGTGCTGTGGACACTACTTGTACTAGAATAAGACTCGTTGCCGTGTGCTGCTACAGTACTGTGCTGTCGGCTGCTAAAGAACGAACAGGCTAACGTTAGAATTTCACCAGGTGCAAGATGCCCTTGTGTGCACCGAGACTGATCTGTGTACATTGTGCACTGTTTAGCATGAAATATTCGAACGGCGTAGGCTACGGTTGAACCCCCAGTTCTTCGCGATCACACAGTACTGTAACCCTAATTTTGCACAGGTTATACCCCTCGTACTTAACGTTGTTTTTTTGTGCCTCCTTCCTGTAAATGATCTCAGAATTCCGGTCCGGCAAGTCACCAGTCCTGGTAGCTACTGATGTAGCAGCACGTGGTCTTGGTAAGGTGTATGTGTTGCTCTCTCTCCCTCTTGTGTGGATAGAATTGTTGTTGTCCACTGCCTGGTGTGTGTGCTATTCCCTGTTGTGTTGTCCATTCTCCAGTTGTCTGGTTTTTCGATGTTTGCTGTCTATTAGTATTACCTCTTTGTTGTGCAATGCTTTGGCTTGTGAGGTGTGATTTGCTTGATGACTTGGTTTGAATGTGTCTGTTAGTGCAGGGCTGAGTGGGTGACATGGTCTCCGGTAACGACGAGTTTGTTTCCTCGAGGAGTGCTACCAGTCACGTCATGCACGAGAGAGAGCCTAGAGCACGTTGGCTGCTGTTGCATCATGCTATGCTAAGAGACAGTGCCGTGTGGATAGAGAGAGTCAGCTGAGTCGGAGCTTCTTTCAATGTGCAATATGGCCAACACTGTTGCTGCTGCTGTGGTGGTGCGCTGCTGCAACAGGGCCTTTCAGAACAAAACAAAACAAACACGAGTTAGAAAATGTCCGGGTGGCTGTGTCGGCTTGGTTCGCTCTTGGCTCAACTGTGAACTGACCGACTAGGCAGGTACGTGCTAGTCCTCCCGGACATACATGCACACACACCCGTTGGTATGCCTGCGCATCGTGTGCACGCATGCCTGCACAACCACTCTGACCTGCTTCCTCTCTATCCGTGCTGATCTCAGTGTAGCCGCTGCTGTGGCGGTCTTCTTTTTTTGTTGGCTCGGCGTGGCTGGGTGTGGCCCCTGCCACACATACACACCTCCAGGTTTGCACACAAAGTTGTTGCCGTCAGGCTCTGTCTCTACTAGGCCATGCCGCACGTATTGTGCACAAGAAAGTGGAAAGGTTTCACACAAGTCGTGGAATAAATTCAACATGATTTTCAAAATGGGCATCGCAGTCATAGGCCGGTCTGCCTTAGCTAAGATTTTGCGGTGTTGATTGCGTTCATCCGCAGTCAGACCCATGATAACATTGTCATGCGGATATGATCTGCTTATGAGCAGACTGCGATTTCATTCTACTGCAGTACATGTTGACTGTCCCTGCGGGAATTTGCGGAAAAATTCTCGAAAACTTGCGCAAGAAACTGCAGCAGAAAACAACTCATGCGCTGAAAACTTACGAAACTTGCCAGGAATTCGCGTTGTCTTCTTGGTGATGGATGCAGCTAATGGGATTTCGGTCTTTGACCACTTGGTGGTGGGTCTGATCTACTCACCTCCCACCGTTTAGGCGCTGCATCTGCGCCTTTGATCCTAGAGGGAGGGTGGTGGCATTCCCATGGCGGATGCGGAAAACTCGGCTTCCAGCCGAGTCTCACGCGAACCGTGAAATTTATTTTATTCTTGCTTGGCTGTTACAAGTGAACTTAGATCAACTTTGTTTTGACTGGGTTTTTCGGGGGGGGGGGGGGGAGGAGGAGGAGAGCTTCCAGCCAGTTCTAGCGCTAGTCACGTGGTGGTGCCAACCATTGATACCCGGGCAAAACAGCCAAAATATTGTTGTCTTTTTCAATACACTAGCCAATTTTTCGGAGTTAGTGCAAATCAAAGTTGAAAAATGCAATGCAGATCTTCGTGTTCGTTGCCAACCCGGGTAGCTTTTTTTTGCGTCCCTGATAGGGACATAAAAAAAAGTTACCCGGGGACTCCCTATCACGTATGAAGTCACTTCAAACTTGTGTGTGTGGGGGGGGGGGGGGGGATTATCTGTGGTGAAGAACGTTTATTCGATCGAATGCCAATTCAGCGAACGAACAAAAACTTGCCACTTGCCCCTACTGCACATGGACTTTTTCCGTGAGAAATGAATCTCTGCGGGTGTTGAATATTTGAAGCACTGGGATTGGTAACTGGTAGATAGCGCAAGTAGTAGTGAGTTTCTGCCACGCGGTAAAACGTACGTATGGAAACCTCGCCGCGGTACGGGATCAAGTTTCACACGGATTTTGTCATACCGTTTTCCGTGAAGCGCTCTTCACACGCACTGGTCTCAGTGTGAAAACTGAGCGCACAGAGTACGAGTTGTACATATGACGGGGAGCTTGAGCATGCTACGAACATGCTACGCACAGCAGAACCGGGGCAACGTACGAAAAATCCGTGTCAAACTTAACTGCAGTTGACACAGAGTTTAGTACTTAGTTCCGTGTAGCAGAAACTCACTAATACCTCGAAGTATGTTTGAAAAATTAAAAAGTTGCACATCCGCTGTACATATCAGAATCAGTGCAGCGGGTGAAGGGATGCCCTTTCCTGGCAGTTCTCTTTCGGATTTCACTGGCACCAAACACAAACACACCTGCGGCTGAACTCTTGGATCCCAGATCCGGCATCTCTTCCTAGAGGGGGGGGGGGGGGGGAGAAGGAAACATCAAGCTACCTATCTAGTTAATTTAAAGGCTCCCTTGCTTCTGCTTGTCGCTGTGTAATTGATCATGCTCAGACTGCATCATTGTCATCATTCCGACACACACGCACCACACGCACACACACATAGCAAGTGTGGGCTTGGGGGGGGGGGGGGGGGGGGGGGGAGGGCACTGATCACCGAGGTTTTGCACCACGCTGTGCGTAGCATGAAACATGTGGGACCAATGTTCCTGCGGAGTCCGTGTCTTTTTCATGTTTCACAGCACATACTTCACCGAAAGCATCTGCCATTGGGGAGAATCGGGAAAAGAGTACCGTTTATAGTTGCTCTGGTGTCTACTACATGTACATGAACTGGAACTATTGAACCCTGAACCAACAGGCAGATTTGTACTGGTAACCCTACATTCCCGTTGCACCCGTTCAAGTTGTCGTTGCACACTTCACCCGTTCTTCACAGGTGAATGCCTCGTGCTTCTCCGAAATGAACGGTATGCGGGTACCCACTTCGTGATGCAAACCTCCCCACGTACATGTGATGCAGCTTGCCTTGCACCACATTTATTTGTAAGTGTAGTTAAAAAGATCCTTTCCGAGACTCGTTGACTGCTCTGTGCGGTATGAAGCGATTGATGCTTACATGGTCCTCTGTTCTTCGCATGTTATTACCCTGCGCAGACGTCAACGACGTGAAGTTTGTCATCAACTTTGATTACCCCAACAACTCTGAAGACTATGTGCATCGCATCGGAAGAACAGGCCGCGCTGGCACCACCGGCACAGCCTACACGTTCTTCACGGCCAGCAAGGCACCCAAGGCCAACGAGCTCATCAAAGTGCTGCGCGAGGCCAACCAACACATCAACCCCAGGCTCCTGGAGCTCGGCCAGCGATCCGGTGGATATGGTGGTCGTGGTACGTTCAGTGTACATTGCCTGTCATTATTGTTGTCAATACAATTATGTAGAGAGGTTACACAGAACGAAAATTCGTAAGATTTGGCCGTAGCGGCCTGGCCTAACGGAAGTTGTATGAACAAAAACCGTAGTGACCGTAGCGTATCTGACGCCCCTGTTTGACTCTGGAACGAATTCATGACACGGTTGACATATTCACTGTCAACATGCTCCACTCACTGCTAACTCTGCTGGGGAAATTTTCTTTTGAAGGTTGATGATTGGAATCACTTAGTACTAGAATACCGATAGGGTGTGTGTATGAGGGGGGGGGGGGGGAGGTGGTTATTGAATGACAATGATAATCATGATGACCCTCTCTGTTGATATTCTTGCGTTGTTTGCAGATCGTCGCAACAGCAGGTATGGCGGTGGCGGCAGTGGTCGTGGCAGCAGTAGTCATCACAGTAGCCGTGGCAGTGGCGCCAACGCAGAACCAGTCTATCCGTCTTCCAGCGGTGGCACTAGTTCCTCCAGTCGTTCAGCATCCAACGCCTACTCAGCCAGCAGCGGTGTGTCAAGTGCCTACTCGGCATCAGCTCCTCGCAGCTATTCGTCTGGTGTCACTGCACCGTCCAACGGTTACTCAGCCGTACAGCCAGCTGCTGTCCAGCCTGTTGCAGCTGCCGCCATGCACAACACGGCCGCTGTCGTACCACAGATGATGCCAACTGGCTATGCACCAGCACCAGCAGCAGCACCTATGCAGTACGCTCCACCGCAGCAGTACGCCATGATGGGCGCTGGGATGGCGAGCGCAGCCGGAGCTGTCCCACGCTCATACTAACCTCACCACCGGTCATGTTTCCGGACTACAGTGTGTGGTGTGTGGTGTGTGTGTGTGTGTGTGTGTGCATGTATGTGTGTGCATGTATGTGTGTGTGTGTGTGTGTGTGTGTGTGTGTGTGTGTGTGCATGTGTGTTGTGTGAAGCATTTTTTCTGGTCTACATGCAATTTTATACATGTGTATGGTATGCATGCTTTTGACAATGAACGCACCAGGATTTCCTGGCTCATGGAATACACCCTTTCTGGCATTGAATGAAGGCGAAAGTACAGAAAATATTAATAAAAAAACTATTTTCCACACCTCGCAGCAGAGCAACATGAGTTGGATTGAACTGGGAGTGCCGATACGAGCAGCTGGTTACAGTATTGAAGCAAGCGTATGATGACTCCGCTTGGAGCTGTATAGATAAGCTTTACTTGTCCCTTTAGTCATACTCTCTCCCCAACTTGGGGCAATGAGGAAGAGTACACGTTGTGGGTGGGTGTGGGTGTGTGCGACGCATATGCATGCGCAAGTGCCGTGGCATGTGTATGTAACATTACTTTGGTCTTCGTATACCTGGTATTAAATTTTATAATTTTGACTACGAGTACAGCAGCAGCTGTAGATCTAGGGAGTTCTCGTACTGAAAAGTAAAACCTGCATGCTGGCTAGCCGGCTGTAGATACCTGCCTGCATGCTGGCTAGCCGGCTGTAGATACCTGCCTGCATGCTGGCTAGCCGGCTGTAGATACCTCCCTGCATGCTGGCTAGCCGGCTGTAGATACCTCCCCGCATGCTGGCTAGCCGACTGTAGATCCCAGTACATGACTGTAGTCATTGCATCTTTTTTCTTTTCTTTGCAACTCCCTCGATCAAACTGACTCAGTGAATATAATAATGATCCATTCATTTTTCCAAGAGTACAATAAACCCATGTAATGTACGTACTCTTGATTTTACGAGTATGATCATTACATGACGTAGAATCCACGTGAGTGATCACTGCTCAGCTAGCTCAGACTCAGTCAGTAGCACCAAGTCCAAGCCAAGGAGACTGGACTGTCTACAGTACAGGTTGAAGTCCTTGTCGAGAAATACAAAACCTATCAGTGTGTTCGATCACTGCCAGATTTTTGCAGTCAGAGCTCCGCCGCGCTGGGCAGTGGGGTGCCGCATGCCCCCAAGGTCAGGAGGAAATAATAATTCCGTGCTTGTGACATTTCAGCAAGAGAGATCTGTTGATACATGATTGCATGCAGCACAAACGTACCTGTAGTCAGTCACATCCATCCGGATTTGAACGGTGCTCGGTAGATGTGGCTGCTCGTCAGCCTGGGTAGTTTGGGCCGCCGCGCTCGCCAATCACAACAGTTTTTGCTTAGACCTAGGAGGACAATGGCGAGGACAAGCCCAGCACAGGCATCTCACCCTGGCTACCTGAATCAGGTTGATGCCCAGCAACTGGACCAGGACTTATTCAACGAGTGTGGCTATGGCCTAGACCAGCTGATGGAGTTGGCTGGTTTGAGCGTTGCTATAGGCTTAGCCAAGGTCTATCCTGTCAGGTGCAATGTATTGGTGTGCTGTGGGCCAGGCAACAATGGTGGAGATGGACTGGTTGCTGCTCGCCATCTCAAAGCCTTTGTGAGTGTTTTCTTTATTTTACCGTCCGGGAAACCTGGAACTCCCCCAATTTACACCCACTGCAGGCACTATACGCAACCACAGCAACTGACTGATTGCAGGAGTTGAGCATGGCTCAATATTTGCGATGCGGGCTGCGTTTAGGTACATGGCCGTTTTCAAACTGGTACAACCCGCCGCGAGCACAGATTGACTTGAGTGTTTCCATGACGCACCGCGCTTGACCCAGAGATCCCCTCCTGGGGGGGGGGGGGGGGGGTTGAAAACTTGAAATTGAGAAAACGTATTTCGCGTCAGGTTTGCGCAGCATTGCACATGCGGCTTTCCCGCCAAAGTAGCCACTTTGCCAAACGGGTCTACACCACAGAAATTGACTTGTCGGCATATCAGTAATCGACCCGGGTCAACCTTTTTCAGGTACATGTATTAAAACAGCAACTAAACACCCACCTATTGTTTTAATTATACAGACTTTCATCCAGAGTTCAACTCAACCTGAGTTGAAAGTTATCATGCAAACACGTACAGCCACATACCTAATAGGGCTTGAAAGTGCTACGTCACAGCATAGCAGCAATTTCAAAAATTCAAAAATTGGATCCACTTGGATCCAGTTTTTGTATGGATCCAAGCACATTTCAAGCCGTCTTGCTCACAGCAAGGTGATGTAACCAGTGAAACTGACTGATTTGGCTACTGGGGGCAGGGTTACAACTGGTGGCGAAGTAAAAGTCAACCCTGCATGCGACATGAGTGGGTTGCTATGCACCCACATACTGAGGCAATAGCAAAGTCACACCTTAGTGGATCCAAAATAGAAATCTGATGTCAACTTACTACTCCCTGGCCGATTTTGACGTCATCACTTTCAAGCCCTGTACGGCTATAGAGACAAGTACTCTAATTTCAGAAATTTTCGGTGCTCAATATTTTTGTATGAGGGCAAAAGGCCAGGTTAGCTGAACAGAAATCGTAGGTACAGACAAGCAATTTCCTATTGGATTATGTGTGTTAGTGTTTGTTCGGTGTATTGAAATTTTAGGTATGAAACAGATGCACCGAATGTACCGAAAATAAAAGTACACCGAAAATTTGTGAAATTACAGTATTCAATTGTACCGTCGAGTTGGTGGCAATGGACATGGTATGCGACCGAAAGCAGGGAGCAAAGCATACTCACTGTGTCAGTATAATGCAATGAATTGTGGAGTGGAATGCACTGACTGCTGCTCCTGTAGCTCTGCGATGCATTAACTGCTGCTCCTGTAGCTTTGCGATGCACTGCTCAGGCGGCGCGGCTCCTGTTGGTCTGCATACTCTGAGCCATTCCTCATGTTCCTGCCTCTGTTCGTTTCTCAAAGGGTTATTCACCGACTGTGCTGTATCCGAAACGACCGGAGCGCTTGCCGTTCACTAACCTGAGCAAGTCCTGTGTGGTAATGAATATCCCACTGCTGGGTACGGATGTCATCCCGTCGCCGACAGACATCCGTGATCAATATCAAGTTGTTCTGGATGGTATATTTGGGTTCAGCTTCAAGGGAAATGTCCGCGCGCCGTTTGACAAGCTACTAGATTCCCTAATGGCCTGTGATGTACCAGTGTGTTCTATTGATATTCCATCAGGTACAGTGTATAGACTTGGAGATGTTTACGCACACGCGTTCACACACACTTGGGCATGCACCCACACTCGCACATACGCATGCACACACACATACGCGTGCGCACACGCACACATGAACGCGTACACATACGAATGCACACACACACACACACACACACACACACACCTGCGGGTACACACACCTGGCGGCATACACATACATATAAAAACATGCCACGAAGAACACCATGAGCATAATGGATATGGCAATGAACCAAAATCGACCCATCACTGTCGTACACAATGGAATCTGAGAGTTAGGATAATTTTGGTGAAACGGTTAAGCAGACCGACGTGAAAGGGAAGAGATTTTCAAGATTTGACTCCTGGTACCTGCCTGCAAGGTGCCCGGTTGAGAGGAAGGTGACCCGACAAGAGATGTTCTGTTGTATGGGCGTTTAGTAGCCCTTTACTCCCCCCCCCCCCCCCCCCACACACACACTCAGTTGTGCATAACCCTTTACCCCCCTCCCCCACAGACACACACTCAGTTGCGTTGCATCATCACGTGATTGTTACCTAATACCATGTGCTCGGTTTGCTTGTTGCTGTGGTGCCTCAGGTTGGGATGTGGAGCTGGGCAATCCTAATGGCCTCCAGCCAGAGACACTTATCTCGCTAACTGCTCCAAAGAAGTGCGCAGCATTCTTCTCCGGCAAGCACCATCTGCTCGGCGGCCGATTTATTCCCGACTTCATTGCTGAACGCTACAATCTGCGAATACCTGCCTATCCAGCCGAAGATCAAGTTGTTGTGCTCAGCTCGACAAACGCGTGCAGTGCGAGTTGACTTGCGTCTTCGCTTTGTCCCCGACTATAGTTTAGTTAGGCCACTGCACACCCTGCACGTCTTCTCCGACTGCTTACATCCAAGTGATGCAAGTCACCCTCACAGCTGTGTGCCAGTTGTTCTGGTCAAGCCCACTGGGGCACTAGCATGACCCTGAAAACATGTCCACAGGCACCGGCGGTAGTCTGTTGACCCCCGGATTGCAGCGTACAGTGTGTGCCTGTCAGGCGCTCGGACAGTTCTTGAGAGTTTGACATCTATCTACTAGTAATGTTGCAGTGTACATGTACTTGTCAGATCTGAATATATTCTACAAGTACCAGTATACCGTATTTCCTCAAATAGTAGGCCGGTCTACTATTTTTCAACCTCGCCCTAACCCGGCCTTATAATCGAGGACGGTCTTGTATTCGAGGACGGTCTTTTATTCTTTCAACCCAGTTTGACCCTGGTCTTCTATTTCTCGCCACACAGTTTTACCCCCGTTCTTCCATTTTCTTCTACACAGTTTGAGCACGGTCTTCTATTTTTTTCCCACAATTTGAGCACGGTCTTCCATTTTTAACACAAGAACAAAGACTCATTTAGTAGGCCCGGTCTTCTAATCGGAGACGGTCTTTTATTTTTTCAACCGCCCCTACCCCGGCCTTGTATACGAGGAAGGCGTTGTATACGAGGACGGCCTTTTATTTGCGGAAATACGGTATACGCTCTGCACCCTGCGCATCGATTACTTTCCTGGCAGTTTGCCAAACCTCTTATTGAATATTCTATACGACGGACTGCTTGTAGTAGTTCAGCACGCAAAGTAAAATCATGTACCATGGGAATTTGTGGTTTGAATTGCACAGGGTCTGTCACGTGTCACTAGGGAGTCATCAAGTACTCCCTGTATGTACCGGTATATAATAACTCGGTAGTCGTGGTTTGCATTATTGCACAGCCGTGCACACAATTAGTATGTGTCAATTACATGTATAATAGCTGTAGCGGAGGTTTTGCATGATGCACGGCCATGCGCATAATCTCGTATTTAGCCAGTCCCCAAGCTCTGCAGAATGGGTGCATCGTAAAAAAAATCATTGTGTGTATTTTCAGCAGCGATTTCCCAAACCAGTCAGCATATTGATCACATACTCGGTTCTTTCCACGGCAGGCTCTGCACTGTGCAGAGTGACCCGCAAATAAACCTGACACTACTCTTTAAATACTGAAATAATAGTGAAGAAAAACTTGTCCTGCCGGCAGCTATTCGGTCCACACTGGCCGAATAATTCATCTTTTCACCACACACTGACCCCATCATGTGCCAGTTTTGCTGGCATACCTATGCACATATTATAATATTATAATTTTAGGATCTTGCCGATTATGAATGGCAGAATGAATCGGCGAAAATCTAAAATTTGATGCATAGGTCCCCACACAAGACATTAGCCCCTGGGTTGCGGCGCTTGCGTGTCCCAAGTACTCGCGTACTAAGGAACACGTGGCAGGACACTAAAAGTGACTGGTGTCTTCAATTATTTATGATGTCAGATTTGACATTAAAAGTTGAGAAGCCTCACAGGACCACCACACAGACAGTCCAGGCAACGACAATTTACAGTCATACAGTACCAGTAACTACATGCAAGAATTAGTATCAAGGCAGTAGCAGCAGCGGCAGCAGCAGCAGCGGCAGCAGCCCCAGCAATACACAGGACACACCTTCAATACCAAGCCCAGATGTTAACCTTGCATCTCATTGCAGGTAAGACAGATGGGAAAATACTGTGAAGTGAAACTATACTCGAAGTAATAATATTGCAGGTGTAGAACAAAGGTTCAGTGGATTCTCTTTCTATTCCACGCATTCCTCTGTCCACGCACTGCATAAACCCAGCCTGTGGCAGGCAAAATTGAAGAGGGAAACATCCCCGACACAAGTTGTTTCACAGAACACATATTTTTCGGTTTTACAAATCTTTTTAAAGGACTGACCGGTTTCGCTGTCTAAGGCAGCTCATCAGAGTGAAGAGAAATGTAAAAACACAACAGAATTTATGCAGGCGAGAGTGGCACTAAATTATACATGGATACAAGTAGGCCGCCAAAATGCTAGGGGCCCCAAGAGCATTGGGAGTTCCTAATTTGGAAGTGCTGCAATTCTGTTATGACATATGTGTAATAATGTGGGCTTGAATTCCAATATGGATGAATGCTTATATGGAACATGCTTTGTAATTATGAACAAGTAGTATGTTGTACATGAAAAAGCATGCAAGCCCAGTTTGTACATTATTTCTGTCTGGTAATGTGTACAGACTTATTTTTGGCAGTGTCAATATATTGACACTGCCAAAAACTGAAGAGGGAAACATCCCCGACACAAGTTGTTTCACAGAACACATTTTTTTTTCGGTTTTACAAATCTTTTTAAAGGACTGACCGGTTTCGCTGTCTAAGGCAGCTCATCAGAGTGAAGAGAAATGTAAAAACACAACAGAATTTATGCAGGCGAGAGTGGCACTAAATTATACATGGATACAAGTAGGCCGCCAAAATGCTAGGGGCCCCAAGAGCATTGGGAGTTCCTAATTTGGAAGTGCTGCAATTCTGTTATGACATATGTGTAATAATGTGGGCTTGAATTCCAATATGGATGAATGCTTATATGGAACATGCTTTGTAATTATGAACAAGTAGTATGTTGTACATGAAAAAGCATGCAAGCCCAGTTTGTACATTATTTCTGTCTGGTAATGTGTACAGACTTATTTTTGGCAGTGTCAATATATTGACACTGCCAAAAATAAGTCTGTACACATTACCAGACAGAAATAATGTACAAACTGGGCTTGCATGCTTTTTCATGTACAACATACTACTTGTTCATAATTACAAAGCATGTTCCATATAAGCATTCATCCATATTGGAATTCAAGCCCACATTATTACACATATGTCATAACAGAATTGCAGCACTTCCAAATTAGGAACTCCCAATGCTCTTGGGGCCCCTAGCATTTTGGCGGCCTACTTGTATCCATGTATAATTTAGTGCCACTCTCGCCTGCATAAATTCTGTTGTGTTTTTACATTTCTCTTCACTCTGATGAGCTGCCTTAGACAGCGAAACCGGTCAGTCCTTTAAAAAGATTTGTAAAACCGAAAAATATGTGTTCTGTGAAACAACTTGTGTCGGGGATGTTTCCCTCTTCAGTTCTTAGCACTTAAAGTCTCCCTCAAGTTTAAGTTTCCGCTACTAGAATGACAGATTCTACCCGCCGAGGTACTACACTCGGCGCAGGACATCCTCTTATTGCCGAAACGTCAGCTAAACGCAAGCGACACGACGACTCGGCAGCAACTGCAGAACCAGCTGATTTCTCCCACCACACGCCTACGTGCGTCTCGTCGTCAACACCCGGCTCTAGCCCGCTCCCAGACGTCGAGCTCGAACGGTACGTTCTATGGTGTGTTGATAGGCTCCTTACGAGCGAGAAGATCATTAGTGAGAACCGCTTGAAGGTTGATAAATGGCAGGCCCAGCTTGAAGGGAGAGTTTACGAGGATTTTCTTGTCAAGAAGTACTCCAAGCTTTCAGAACAAGCAAGACTTATAGAATGTTCAGTCTATGCCCAGGATTGTGTTATCAATTGCCAAGCAAAAATCAAGCGAGCTGATGAGTGCATTGTCGAGGCCAGAGCTAACTTAGACCAATTAGTCAGCGAGTTATGCGAAGACAAGCACATGTCACTGTTCAGTAGCAGCATTATGTACCGATACGACTTCTTACTTGGTTTAAAGAAGGCATCAGCTCTAGCCAGAAGTATTAGAGCATCTCTAACAAGGGCCAAAGCCAAAGAGACCACAGTACAAGTCATTAGTATGGATGTTGCACCACCCACTGCAGAAGAGATTGGCCAACTAGTTAAGCGAGAAGTGCAGTCAGCCTTTCGTAAGACACAGCCAAAGTCCAAGCAGCAGCAGCAGAAGCAGAAGCCTAAGCCTAAGCCTAGAGCAAAGCCGAAACTGCCGCCAAAAAACCAGCAAGGGAAAGCATCGACTGGCAGAAGGGTAATTGTCCCCCCAAATCAGAGAAGACAGTAAAGGACTTGAGATTCAAATTCATTTGGAATTTAAAATTCAAAGATCACTTTACTTTCGTTTTAAACTCTGGTTTTCACAATTATTCTCGATTCACTTTCTCCTCTATTGAGAAGCAGGTTCTCGGTTATGGCTCAAGTTTTAGACCCACAACACGTTTACCTCCTTTAACTTCATTACTTCAGGATGTAAAGAGCTTAACGAATAGAGCTAGATGGAATGACCTATTTGATAGAATAAGGCCTGCAGTGTCTCACAATCAATACATTCCGGGTTTTCATCTCCCTTCGGAGAAAACACCTCCTCTAGCCTTTCCTCACATTGAACATTCTTTACTCGATTTCAAATCCAGATTGCTTGCCGGCGTAAATGCTGCACAATTCACTAGTAAACGGAAAAGAAATCTCACCCCTGGAGAACAATTAGCTTATCAGTCACTCAATAACCGCTCTGACATCACTATTTGCAATGCAGACAAAAACCTTGGCACGGTTGTTCTGAATAGCGAAGACTACTCAGCCGAATGTATTAGGCAATTGTCAGATAAGAAGTTCTATAACAACATTACTTCTTCCGATACTTTACACGTTGAGATCTCAGATAAGCTTTCCTCTATTTGCAACAAGCATTCTGCCACACTCACAACTAGAGATACTAAAGCATTATTTAGCTGTTTTCCTTTTAAGCCAGCTAAATTCTACATTTTGCCAAAGATTCATAAAAATCTTATCGCAGGTAAAGTACCAGGTAGACCTATAGTGTCATGCATTGGATACTGCACCTCCCCTGCCTCACGTTTTGTAGATTTCCACTTAAAATCTATCATCAATAAAGCAACCACATCTACAGTCCTAGCAGATACCAATAGTTTCGTATCACTGCTTGCTTCAACTAATTTCCCTACAAACAGTAAATTAGTCACTGCAGACGTTGTCAGTCTTTATACTAACATGTGTTGGCACGATACCATTGCTACTATCGATCAGCTCCTTAGTGAAATTGATCACCCTCTCAGACAGTTACTAGTAGATCTCATTACCTTTGTTCTCGAGAATAACTATTTTAACTTTGAGGACTCCATTTACCACCAAGTTCATGGAATGGCCATGGGTACACCAATGGCCGTAAACGTAGCAAACGCTTTTCTCTTCATTCATGAAAGAAAAACACTAAGCCTTTTCAAAGAATCTATTTACTTGTTTACTAGATTCATTGATGATGTTTTCCTAGTTATCGACGAAAACCTTTGCTTAGAAAATGTCAAACTTAGTCTATATAGTGATCTAGTTGATATCAACCTTACTTGGACTGTTCCCAGTCATGAGTGCATATTTCTAGACTTAGAAATATATAGATCCATCACAGACAATGTTTGCATTCTCATGTATCGCACACATCAAAAACCTAGGAATGCGTATTTGTATATACCATTCAAGTCGGACCACCCTAGATCAAATCTACGTTCATTTATTCTGGCTGAACTTCACCGCTACAATAGAACCAATTCTCTGCTGATTGATATTGTGTCTATTCGTAAGCGTTTTTGGTCTAGACTACGACTACGTGGTTATCCTCCTGACTTCCTGGCCGCCGTCTTTAGTAACGTCGACGCCAAGCCATCTTTGCCACCAGCAAAGAAGAAGAAGGAGAAGAACATTGGTAATAAGGTTACATTTGTTACATCTTATCACCCACACTTTGTTCGCAATAGTCTTAGAACTATTCTAGAAGAATCATTCCAGAACACTGATGCTATGGTCTTCTTTCGCAAAACAAAACAATTGTTCTAACGATACACTCTTAGGTACCACCCTTTTTTGTACATACTATTCTATTTACAGGCATGTGACACTTCACTTGCCTTTTTTGGCAGTGTCAATATATTGACACTGCCAAAAATAAGTCTGTACACATTACCAGACAGAAATAATGTACAAACTGGGCTTGCATGCTTTTTCATGTACAACATACTACTTGTTCATAATTACAAAGCATGTTCCATATAAGCATTCATCCATATTGGAATTCAAGCCCACATTATTACACATATGTCATAACAGAATTGCAGCACTTCCAAATTAGGAACTCCCAATGCTCTTGGGGCCCCTAGCATTTTGGCGGCCTACTTGTATCCATGTATAATTTAGTGCCACTCTCGCCTGCATAAATTCTGTTGTGTTTTTACATTTCTCTTCACTCTGATGAGCTGCCTTAGACAGCGAAACCGGTCAGTCCTTTAAAAAGATTTGTAAAACCGAAAAATATGTGTTCTGTGAAACAACTTGTGTCGGGGATGTTTCCCTCTTCAGAAATAATAATTCCGTGCTTGTGACATTTCAGCAAGAGAGATCTGTTGATACATGATTGCATGCAGCACAAACGTACCTGTAGTCAGTCACATCCATCCGGATTTGAACGGTGCTCGGTAGATGTGGCTGCTCGTCAGCCTGGGTAGTTTGGGCCGCCGCGCTCGCCAATCACAACAGTTTTTGCTTAGACCTAGGAGGACAATGGCGAGGACAAGCCCAGCACAGGCATCTCACCCTGGCTACCTGAATCAGGTTGATGCCCAGCAACTGGACCAGGACTTATTCAACGAGTGTGGCTATGGCCTAGACCAGCTGATGGAGTTGGCTGGTTTGAGCGTTGCTATAGGCTTAGCCAAGGTCTATCCTGTCAGGTGCAATGTATTGGTGTGCTGTGGGCCAGGCAACAATGGTGGAGATGGACTGGTTGCTGCTCGCCATCTCAAAGCCTTTGTGAGTGTTTTCTTTATTTTACCGTCCGGGAAACCTGGAACTCCCCCAATTTACACCCACTGCAGGCACTATACGCAACCACAGCAACTGACTGATTGCAGGAGTTGAGCATGGCTCAATATTTGCGATGCGGGCTGCGTTTAGGTACATGGCCGTTTTCAAACTGGTACAACCCGCCGCGAGCACAGATTGACTTGAGTGTTTCCATGACGCACCGCGCTTGACCCAGAGATCCCCTCCTGGGGGGGGGGGGGTTGAAAACTTGAAATTGAGAAAACGTATTTCGCGTCAGGTTTGCGCAGCATTGCACATGCGGCTTTCCCGCCAAAGTAGCCACTTTGCCAAACGGGTCTACACCACAGAAATTGACTTGTCGGCATATCAGTAATCGACCCGGGTCAACCTTTTTCAGGTACATGTATTAAAACAGCAACTAAACACCCACCTATTGTTTTAATTATACAGACTTTCATCCAGAGTTCAACTCAACCTGAGTTGAAAGTTATCATGCAAACACGTACAGCCACATACCTAATAGGGCTTGAAAGTGCTACGTCACAGCATAGCAGCAATTTCAAAAATTCAAAAATTGGATCCACTTGGATCCAGTTTTTGTATGGATCCAAGCACATTTCAAGCCGTCTTGCTCACAGCAAGGTGATGTAACCAGTGAAACTGACTGATTTGGCTACTGGGGGCAGGGTTACAACTGGTGGCGAAGTAAAAGTCAACCCTGCATGCGACATGAGTGGGTTGCTATGCACCCACATACTGAGGCAATAGCAAAGTCACACCTTAGTGGATCCAAAATAGAAATCTGATGTCAACTTACTACTCCCTGGCCGATTTTGACGTCATCACTTTCAAGCCCTGTACGGCTATAGAGACAAGTACTCTAATTTCAGAAATTTTCGGTGCTCAATATTTTTGTATGAGGGCAAAAGGCCAGGTTAGCTGAACAGAAATCGTAGGTACAGACAAGCAATTTCCTATTGGATTATGTGTGTTAGTGTTTGTTCGGTGTATTGAAATTTTAGGTATGAAACAGATGCACCGAATGTACCGAAAATAAAAGTACACCGAAAATTTGTGAAATTACAGTATTCAATTGTACCGTCGAGTTGGTGGCAATGGACATGGTATGCGACCGAAAGCAGGGAGCAAAGCATACTCACTGTGTCAGTATAATGCAATGAATTGTGGAGTGGAATGCACTGACTGCTGCTCCTGTAGCTCTGCGATGCATTAACTGCTGCTCCTGTAGCTTTGCGATGCACTGCTCAGGCGGCGCGGCTCCTGTTGGTCTGCATACTCTGAGCCATTCCTCATGTTCCTGCCTCTGTTCGTTTCTCAAAGGGTTATTCACCGACTGTGCTGTATCCGAAACGACCGGAGCGCTTGCCGTTCACTAACCTGAGCAAGTCCTGTGTGGTAATGAATATCCCACTGCTGGGTACGGATGTCATCCCGTCGCCGACAGACATCCGTGATCAATATCAAGTTGTTCTGGATGGTATATTTGGGTTCAGCTTCAAGGGAAATGTCCGCGCGCCGTTTGACAAGCTACTAGATTCCCTAATGGCCTGTGATGTACCAGTGTGTTCTATTGATATTCCATCAGGTACAGTGTATAGACTTGGAGATGTTTACGCACACGCGTTCACACACACTTGGGCATGCACCCACACTCGCACATACGCATGCACACACACATACGCGTGCGCACACGCACACATGAACGCGTACACATACGAATGCACACACACACACACACACACACACACACACACACACCTGCGGGTACACACACCTGGCGGCATACACATACATATAAAAACATGCCACGAAGAACACCATGAGCATAATGGATATGGCAATGAACCAAAATCGACCCATCACTGTCGTACACAATGGAATCTGAGAGTTAGGATAATTTTGGTGAAACGGTTAAGCAGACCGACGTGAAAGGGAAGAGATTTTCAAGATTTGACTCCTGGTACCTGCCTGCAAGGTGCCCGGTTGAGAGGAAGGTGACCCGACAAGAGATGTTCTGTTGTATGGGCGTTTAGTAGCCCTTTACTCCCCCCCCCCCCCCCCCCCCACACACACACACACTCAGTTGTGCATAACCCTTTACCCCCCTCCCCCACAGACACACACTCAGTTGCGTTGCATCATCACGTGATTGTTACCTAATACCATGTGCTCGGTTTGCTTGTTGCTGTGGTGCCTCAGGTTGGGATGTGGAGCTGGGCAATCCTAATGGCCTCCAGCCAGAGACACTTATCTCGCTAACTGCTCCAAAGAAGTGCGCAGCATTCTTCTCCGGCAAGCACCATCTGCTCGGCGGCCGATTTATTCCCGACTTCATTGCTGAACGCTACAATCTGCGAATACCTGCCTATCCAGCCGAAGATCAAGTTGTTGTGCTCAGCTCGACAAACGCGTGCAGTGCGAGTTGACTTGCGTCTTCGCTTTGTCCCCGACTATAGTTTAGTTAGGCCACTGCACACCCTGCACGTCTTCTCCGACTGCTTACATCCAAGTGATGCAAGTCACCCTCACAGCTGTGTGCCAGTTGTTCTGGTCAAGCCCACTGGGGCACTAGCATGACCCTGAAAACATGTCCACAGGCACCGGCGGTAGTCTGTTGACCCCCGGATTGCAGCGTACAGTGTGTGCCTGTCAGGCGCTCGGACAGTTCTTGAGAGTTTGACATCTATCTACTAGTAATGTTGCAGTGTACATGTACTTGTCAGATCTGAATATATTCTACAAGTACCAGTATACCGTATTTCCTCAAATAGTAGGCCGGTCTACTATTTTTCAACCTCGCCCTAACCCGGCCTTATAATCGAGGACGGTCTTGTATTCGAGGACGGTCTTTTATTCTTTCAACCCAGTTTGACCCTGGTCTTCTATTTCTCGCCACACAGTTTTACCCCCGTTCTTCCATTTTCTTCTACACAGTTTGAGCACGGTCTTCTATTTTTTTCCCACAATTTGAGCACGGTCTTCCATTTTTAACACAAGAACAAAGACTCATTTAGTAGGCCCGGTCTTCTAATCGGAGACGGTCTTTTATTTTTTCAACCGCCCCTACCCCGGCCTTGTATACGAGGAAGGCGTTGTATACGAGGACGGCCTTTTATTTGCGGAAATACGGTATACGCTCTGCACCCTGCGCATCGATTACTTTCCTGGCAGTTTGCCAAACCTCTTATTGAATATTCTATACGACGGACTGCTTGTAGTAGTTCAGCACGCAAAGTAAAATCATGTACCATGGGAATTTGTGGTTTGAATTGCACAGGGTCTGTCACGTGTCACTAGGGAGTCATCAAGTACTCCCTGTATGTACCGGTATATAATAACTCGGTAGTCGTGGTTTGCATTATTGCACAGCCGTGCACACAATTAGTATGTGTCAATTACATGTATAATAGCTGTAGCGGAGGTTTTGCATGATGCACGGCCATGCGCATAATCTCGTATTTAGCCAGTCCCCAAGCTCTGCAGAATGGGTGCATCGTAAAAAAAATCATTGTGTGTATTTTCAGCAGCGATTTCCCAAACCAGTCAGCATATTGATCACATACTCGGTTCTTTCCACGGCAGGCTCTGCACTGTGCAGAGTGACCCGCAAATAAACCTGACACTACTCTTTAAATACTGAAATAATAGTGAAGAAAAACTTGTCCTGCCGGCAGCTATTCGGTCCACACTGGCCGAATAATTCATCTTTTCACCACACACTGACCCCATCATGTGCCAGTTTTGCTGGCATACCTATGCACATATTATAATATTATAATTTTAGGATCTTGCCGATTATGAATGGCAGAATGAATCGGCGAAAATCTAAAATTTGATGCATAGGTCCCCACACAAGACATTAGCCCCTGGGTTGCGGCGCTTGCGTGTCCCAAGTACTCGCGTACTAAGGAACACGTGGCAGGACACTAAAAGTGACTGGTGTCTTCAATTATTTATGATGTCAGATTTGACATTAAAAGTTGAGAAGCCTCACAGGACCACCACACAGACAGTCCAGGCAACGACAATTTACAGTCATACAGTACCAGTAACTACATGCAAGAATTAGTATCAAGGCAGTAGCAGCAGCGGCAGCAGCAGCAGCGGCAGCAGCCCCAGCAATACACAGGACACACCTTCAATACCAAGCCCAGATGTTAACCTTGCATCTCATTGCAGGTAAGACAGATGGGAAAATACTGTGAAGTGAAACTATACTCGAAGTAATAATATTGCAGGTGTAGAACAAAGGTTCAGTGGATTCTCTTTCTATTCCACGCATTCCTCTGTCCACGCACTGCATAAACCCAGCCTGTGGCAGGCAAAATAACTGAGAAATACTAGTAAAAGCTTTCAATTGATCACGTATGCAATCACGTGCAGCTCATACCCCTACAACAAATAAAACATAGCATGCAGAGTGTAAAAATCAGGGTAAAGTATCGAACAACCCAGGCAGGGAGCAGAGGCTGGCTACAACAACAGTGCCAGTCAAGACACTATTTGCAGCACAACAGACACAGGTAGCGGCAGCACACGAATGTGCAGAGAGCATGCAAGCATGACACAGAGCGTGATGCACAACACACACAAACACACACAAACACACACACACTTACAAGCAATCAACACTCGGCCACAAACAAACATGCAAGCACACACACAGGCATAGCGAGGGCAGAGAAGATTCTTAACCAGCAAGGTAGCAACAGGGTTGGCCAGGAGACTACACACTGTGGTAGGTAATTTAATAGCCTCCATCGTTTATCAGTGTTAGCAGAATACGGCGGTAGTTACCGCTTGTGTCACCCTGCAGAAAAAAGAGAGAAAAAAGGTGGAAAGAGAAAAACCAAGATGGAACTAGACTGCGCATCAAGAGTATAAGATGGTGCACTCGACATGAACACACCGGAAAAAGAGTACGGAAGGCCTACACGTAGGGTGCTTATCAATTTTAGACGTTCAATTCAGAGACCGGATGCACAATGATGAAATGTGTACAAACCGGCCATGCAGGACCAAGTACATAGTGCACGCACATGTATGGAGGTGCTCACTGGAACTGTTCTGGACGAAAGCGTACATTTAGTTCAATGTGCATGGATGATGTCACAATGCCGTTAAGCGCTGGGTCTATTCAATGAATTGATACACAGTGGCACATACATACCTCGATGAAGCTGCGCAGTGACTTCTTGTACTCTTGTTGGAAGCGCACCTTGATGTCCTCCATGTCCACCTCGCAGCGTGTCACAATCACGCGTACCAACGTCGTATCATCCGTTCCCAGACCCTTTCATGCACGGAAATAGCAAATAGACAGAGTACATGCATATGCACAGTATTACAGACACCAGCCATACACATACACAAGTCACACAACATATACCGGAGAATCCCGCGGATAAGCTCATGGGCTTATCTGTTTCACAAGGACATTTCCGTGGGCTGATACGCCGACACCAAAGTTGTGCTATTGAAAAGTACAAAGGAAGTGAGAAGTACATTGCTGAAAACAACTGTGCAAACAAAAACAACAGATGATTGTGTTGAAATGTACAAAAAAACAAAAAACTGACATGGTGCGACCTAGGCCCATGGGCTTGTACAAAGAAGGTTCGTGATGTTCGAACTTGGCCTGGGCTTATGCGCGAGCATGGGCTTATCCGCGGGATTCTACGGTATACAGAGTACATGACATCGTACATTATTACAGCCCGCACATAGTAAGTCGGCAGGTACCACCATACATACCGTATTGCACAGAGTATAAGGCGCACTTTCAACACTTGTTATCCCCCCCCCCCCCAAAAAAAGTCAGTGCGGATTATACTACAAGTACGATGGTCAAAAAAGATTCACGGTTCGCATGAGACTCGGCTAGAGATCGAGTTTTCCGCATCCATAGGAACGCCACCACCCTTCAAGGATCAAGGCGGAGATGCAGCTCCTAAACCGGTGGTGGTATAGTGTAGATGTCTGTATTTTGTGACAAGAAAATCTGGATGCGGCTTATACTCCAGAAAATAAGGTGGTGTGCAGTTTGATGGCACACACCACATCACAGCGACAACGTTCATGTACATGAACACGTAACAGTTCTTACTACCGTAAAATACCGTTGATCCGCCCCCAATGCCACGTCGCTTCCCAGCTGGGTTTTGGGCAGGGGGCGGGGATTAGATCAAGGCTGTCAAGTGCAGTACGATGTACAACAACGTAAAAAAATCAGACTCGATGTGCTGAATTGTGCACATTTTCATCCTGGATTGACACGTATTGTGTACAGCAGTGCATGTGTCCGTTCAACATCGTATTTCGTTGTATACGCCAAAGTTGCTTCACAGGTAGAAAATCGACAGGGGACGGGAATTAGAGAGGGGGCGGATCAACGGTACTTTATGGTACTACCAGTGTGAAGTAGTAACAGTGACATCACAGGGGAATTCCCTGAGGAAATGATCAAGGTGTTCAGACATCTACAGTCTTCGGTAGAACATGCAACAAGAATCGGTCATGATAAAGAACATCCCCAGTCGTACACAAGCAACACCTACCTTCATGGACTTGTACAGACGTTGGGCGAAGAAGCCAGGTGTGTCTCGGACAATTTGCACTGATACACATAAATAAACACAAGCGATTTGGGAATGAAATCTACAGGATAATCCTTGAAGTCAGGTCAGAGTGTTCATTGAGAGAAGATCAGCACTCCAGTCTCCTGATGATCGCTTAGAGCAAGAATCTCGAATAGAGACGAATTTTATTCTACTGGACATTGTGTGTGTGTGTGTGTGTGTGTGTGTGTGTGTGTGTGTGTGTGTGTGTGAGTGAATGTGTGCGTTTGTGTGGTGTGTGTGTGCATGCATGTATACGTGAGTGCATGTGTGTGTCTATGTGTGTGTGTGTGTGTGTGTGAAAGAATTAAGTAGCGACTAACATGCCTTGATTGCCCTTGTTGTTCCGTGAATGAATTCTGCAAATTACGTCTTTATGTTGGAAGGAAAATAGCTATTTTCACAGCGTTTGACATGGTGAAGCTGTCCCAGTTTCCAATAATGAATAATGAATTGCCTGGCAAATGTCTTGTACGTCAGTGCAGCTGTCAGTTTCACCCCCCCCCCCCCCCCCCCCCACACACACATACTAGTACTCCCCCCCCCCCCCCCCATACACACACATACTAGTACTCACCCCCCTCCCCCCCCCACACACACACATACTAGTACTCCCCCCCCCCCCCCCCCATACACACACATACTAGTACTCACCCCCCCCCCCCCCCCACCCACACACACATACTAGTACTCACCCCCCCCCATACACACACAATACAGTCATATGGCTGTGTAGTAGCAAGCTGGCAACAGTAAGAACAAGCTGAGCCACCAAACATACCTATAGCCATCATGCCATCCTTTAGGTCACCGGACATCTCCCGCTGAATGGACTTCTCTATGTCATACTTGCACACCTGCATGTGACCAGCAGAGCGTAGACAGCCAGAATCAAGCACACTGCTAATTCAGGCACAGAGGAAGCACCCAACCACATACTGTCAACATTGTGAATAATGACCTCGGGTATAACAACAACTCGTGAATAACGACACAATCTTCAGACCTAGTCACCACTATTTTGACTGCACGCGTCAACCTCGCGAATAAGAACACGTATCTCAGAAATGCACTCCATCCATAATGGATATGAAAAGTCATTCTCTTCAGTTGGGCCCACTGCAACCAGATTGACACCATCCACAAGCATACGCAGTAAGAGCTGAGCTTAGCGGTGATCTGTTATATGCTGAAGTAGATCGGCTGACTGCCACGAGAAAGGAAGACATTTTTCAAGACTGCATAACCCTCCTGCCCGCAGGGGATACTACCCGGTTGAGGGAGGTCTGGATAAGAGAGGTTTTACAGTACATGACTGTACATGTACATCGCTAGGAATTCCATGTACAATACATAACCTGCATAGTCATTGCACCCCAAATCTCATTACGGCCTTTATCAGGTCTAATTTCCAAACCAGCACCTTCCACTCTGGAATGCGTCCAAAGCCGACTGCATGCATGTCAATATGGCTTGACATGACAGTCTGTTCGGGTGCAGTCTTCAGCGTGGGCAAGGTATTCGCTGTACACATGCACTTAGTAAGCTCTTCTAAAGTAAGTTTGTGCGATGAAAGCATGCAGCTGTTGTTAAAGCCTTCGGACCATGGCTCACCTTGCTGTACTCCTCAAAGACCAATCTCAGCTGAGCAAAGCTGCGACTGGCAAAGATATAGTTGAAGCTGTACGCAACACCATGCAATAGACATTCAGGTTGAGAAGAGTGAATCAACACAACACTCGGCACATGCAGTATGCATGACAAGTTGACAACCCCACAAGACAAAAGCACCCGCGGCTTACCATAACCCTAAAGACAAGAAGACCTGAACTGTGCACCAGATAAAATACCCCGCAAAACACAACACAGAATAGGCAGAGGACAAACCGAGAAAACCACCTCTTCAAACTACAAGTTTCTGATTATTCACACACAGATCCGTGTAGAGAGATACAATGTATCTCTCTACACGGATCTACATTGTACACTGTAGGTGGACAAATGAGTATGTAAGTTGAAAATTAACGTACGTTGACTCGTCCGTTCCCCATCGCGCTTCACCAGCCTTGTACAGAGTCTGTGTGAACGCAGGACACATGCAAACATCAACACAACTGTACATGTATGTTCAGCTAACCATGCTAGCAGAGCACAATGTCACAAAACAAGACTCCACTGTACTACAAGGCACACAGTACGGCATGGTGAAAAGTCTCCAATACGACGTATGTACAAGCGCAGAGATGTACACACGGGCAAGATTATCTAACCTGTGCGTCGGCCTTGGCCTTTGCCAGATCGGTTGTTCCACTTTCGTCGCGTGTAGCCTGCACATACACATAACACAGGTACACACACACACACACACACACACACACACACACACACACACACACACACACACACACACACACTCAGACACACACACACACACACACACACACACACACACTCAGACACACACAAATACACACACACACATATACACACACAAACACACACAGACACACACACACACACACACACACACAGACACACACGTACACACACACAGACACACTCAGACACGTACACAGACACAGACACACACAATGGTACCCGTGATCAGCATCTATAGTCTCAAAGAATAGTCATTGGACTAGTTAACTCCGCCAACAGGGCCCTGCTTAGACATGTGTTGCCAGTGGTATGACTATCTGACAATCGAATCAGCTAGCTTGATAAGAGTTAAGCGAAGGTACAGGCAGTTGCACAATATGTACATGTAGCTCTCATGAGAAGCGCGCGCTCTACACAGAAAACAAGAGGGTGAAGTGCCAATAAGAAATTGTACACCAGAACGAAACTCACCGATAACAACGATACAAGTAAGCGTTCGAAATGGCCAGAAGTTTCCGACTTGATTGCCTTCTCCAAGTCCTTGGAATACACTAGAAACAAACATACAGCAGGTACAGAGCAACACATTGCAATAGATAGGCCTGTCCACTACAATCCAAATGAGGAAGAACACCAGTCTGTATTTGGAGAAATGGGTAGTTTTCTTGACACTTTTCTTTACGAATGTTCTTTCTCACATCTTGGACATTGTTACACGTTCCCCAGCCTGTATGCATACATCTCCGCACTGAATTTTACATTTCACGTCCGTTTACTGGGGGGGGGGGACAGACCCCCCCCCCCCCTACAGCACCCGTGGAATCAGTGCTTGAAGCCACCCCCCCCCCCCCCCCCAAGTTGGCAGCATCGCAGGTTGGTTTTCTTCTGAAGGTACTATAAGTCCTCACGCAGTGTTTCTCATCAGTTCTCTGTGCAAACTGCAAAGCACATGCAAACACAATACTGGTGCAATGTACTACACTAAAACGCCTCTTATCCGGACGCCTCAGATACGGGCACGTCTCTCTACCGGGCACCTTCAGCTTGAGTTCCTATAGCACAAATGCTTCGAATTTGGGTTTTTTGAACTTTTTTCCGTATGTGGAAGTGCTTATGTTTCACTGCCAACCTATGTAATCCCCACATTTTTATCAATGGGTTCCTTTTGTATCCTCAACATGTGCAATACGTGCCAAATAAACTTCTTCAAAAAATGATATCATACATGGTAGATGAGTTATCCTGAGATACGGGCAGTGCCCGGTCCCAAGGTGCCTGGATAAGAGACGTCCGAGTGTACTACTACTACTAGCATACATGTGCAAAACCGGTGGTGATCATCTGGCACACAAACACATAAACTAAATCCTCCTTACTCTTTTTGTACTGGGCCTTTATTGCTTCCTTTTGTGCGTTACTTCTTGAGCAAAGGATTTCAATGAGCACACCCTCATTCGTACCGGCGCCCTAAAAACACCAGAAAAAGCGAAAGAGAAAGAAAGAGAGAGAGAGAGAGAGGGGGGGGGGGAAGAGAGGGAGAGAGAGAGAGAGGGGGGGGGGGGGGGGGGGAGAGAGAAAGAGAGAGAGAGAGAGAGAGAGAGAGAGAGAGAGAGAGAGAGAGAGAGAGAAAGATAGAGATACACATACACACCCACACATCATGTACCATGTATACGCATGCACGCACACAGAAATCATTATGATTTTAGTTTTAACGCACATTTGGCACAATGGAGAAATCAGGAATCAGGAGAGCAGCCACTGCTTAGGCTAAGACAGCTAATAGCAGACTAGGAAGTAGAGAAAGAGAACTTTCCACAGTGTGGTATCAAGCAATATAGTGTGCAGTTCCAACACTCAGATTCAGACTGGACAGTGAGTTGGCACCACCTACCTTCATAGCATAGTAGAGAGAGAAGCAGTCATACTCGGTGGGATCGCGCAGCAACGCCAGAACAGCCGCCTCCAAGTGACCGTGCAACTCACTCTCAATCTCCTTCATGAGGTCCTGGATAATTACCATCCAAACAAACACAAACGTACAGACTCTGCTGCCCGGCATACATGTACAATAACAACTACAACGGTAACAATGGAAGCTGATCACGTGTGTCTTGGTCAAAAATTCTGTGAAGACTGTTGCATTGATAACAAGACAGGAGGTAGTGTTGATGGGGAATTGAAAAGAAAAAAACAGCAGAAGCAGCAAAGCAACAACAACAAAAACAGTCCTTGTGGCAATTGGCTAAGAAAAGAGAGGAAACAGTACAGTGATAGACACTACACGCAGTGGAGTCTGCACACCCCAAGTCTGCATAGTGCATACAGACAAGAAACCAGCAGGCTATGCTCACCTTGCCAAACATGGTTTTGAAGTGATTGCGAATCTCAACTCGCTGAGCCACCGACCGCCGGCTCAGTGTCATGATAATAGCCTTCTCATCGCAACCTATAGGCAGACAGAGAGAAAGAGAGAGAGAGAGAGAGAGAGAGAGAGAGAGAGAGAGAGAGAGAGTATTATTAATCAGAATGCATCTTGTCAATGTGCAACAGCCACGTTCTTCTCCCCCCCTCCCCCCCCCCCTCCTTGGTTTACAAGGGAAATTCCGGGAAATCAACTAATCTCAATATAATTTTATCGATCCAGACCTAGCGGGGTTTCAAGCAAACTTCCAGAAGCGAACACGCTATCGAAGATCAGAGATTTGACGCAAAAGTTCTGATAGACGAAGTTGCACATGAAGGAGAGCAGAAATGGACCAAACGTCGTCTTCTACCTTGTGTGCCAATCAATGTGAACATTTCTGGAGGTGGCTTTCATGAAATCAAGTGGTACATGGATACTAACAAGCACTCAAAGGCACTGTGTGATGTGGCCATCCAGCCTGGAATTTCCCAGGCCACAAGAAGACCACACTTGTGCACGAAAAACGAAGCTGCTGAGGCACAATTTATTCTGTGAAGTTCGCGGTGGACCACAATCTGTTCGTCGGATCTGCTGAGTACTTCAGCAAATTCGTCAAGGATTTCTAGCCAAAAAAAGTCAAGGGAATTCACATGTCCTGTCTTGCCAAGGGATTGCCATTCGGGCGGGGGTACGTATGTATTCCTCACATGCACACCAAGCACCAAATCAGGCCCGTCGAGTTTAGAAAAGAACACATTGAATGACTGCAGCGCACCAGCCTTACCAAATCCCTTCATTGCCTTGCGGAGAGTCTGCGCATCCTCTTCTTTGCTGAAATTCGATGCAGCCTTGACAGATGGCCGCCGTCGGGGACCAGCCTTGACAGAGATAGCGGTAACAATGGGATGGCAAGTTGGACAGTTACGAGTTACTACACCATTGGCAACACTATCACCGCACAAACCAATCACAGTCCAATCATGATGTCAGACTGTAATCAACAGCAGCAATTCAACAATTCACCATGGGAAATGGTCAACCCATGGTTAAAACTTAAAAATACAAAAGTGTTTTCTTCTTCAGACTTTTCCCGTTTGTGTCTTTCCCTCAAACTAGTGAGGAATACAAAAGTCGTTGGGTTTATTCTGATGTGCTGTCAAGCCCATGAGTGCACAGTACCACACACAGCGCCTCACAAACGTGAATTCCAACATGAATTGAGTTATACCATGTCTATTCTTACCTGAGGCTGAGCTGCAGGAGCAGCTGGACGCCCTACACTCATTCCAGCCATGGCAGCAGTGGGAGGCTGAGCTGAGGGAACAGCTGCAGGTTGTGCTACAGGTGCACCGTATGGCGGTGCGCCGCCACTTCCAGGCTGGGGCGGGCCACCGCTAGATGGGTATGGGCTGGAAGCTGGGGCGGGTGCACCCGGATACGGGGCACTGCCCGCAGGGGGTCCGGCGCCCGGATACGGGGCATGGGCTGCTGGTGGACCACCTGGTCCAGATGGGTAGGGCGCTGGTGCTGCCCCTCCATGTGGTGGTGGGGCACCTCCAGGGTATGGGGCGGCGGCGGGAGGAGGAGCGCCCGGATACGGAGCACCTCCAGCAGAGGGCATTGGTGCACCGCCAGGGCCACCAGGGTACGGCGCTGAACCTGATGGCGGGTATCCGCCTGCTGCCGGCTGACCGGGGTACGGGGCTGAACCTCCTGCCGGTGGTGCACGGAAAGCAGTTACTGCAGCTGCAGCACCTGCAAATCCAATCGGAGCGGCATGGGCCGCAGGTGGAGCAGACTGTCAGGTGAAACACACAAACAAAGGACAAGAAGAGGACTGTTAAAAACTAGTGAAACCGAGTTCAGGTATAATGTACATGCTGATGGTCGGGGAAGATTCATCCATACGAACATGTATCGCAACTTGCAAGAATGTGATAATATCTCATTCTTGCAAGTTGCAATAATTATTATGATGGTCTGTGGGTAGGGTGTGAAGACTGTGACAGGGTACATTCAATGTTGAGCCAAGAGAGATGCAAGAAAGGGAAGATGGCAATTTTCGAGAGAGAGAGAGATCGAAAGATCGAGAGATTGAGGTAGTGCCTTTGCTGTTTGCATTACGCAGAGGTCACTGATTTGTCAGTTTGAGCACTTTGGCAAGGTACGTTCGGGCCTGGATTAAATCTGGATTTGGAAATTATATTTTCATTGCTATCAGGTTCAGCCTCATTTTCTCTGTGCTGCGCTGATGAGTTCACAAAGAACGAAACAGCATGCTGTCCGCAGATTTAGATTGAGAGAGAGAGAGAGAGAGAGAGAGAGAGAGAGAGAGAGAAAGATTTTTCATTGGCTTTCTTGCTACTTCAAAGATGATGTGTAAAAAAAACTGCTCCTACAGCTTCTTGTAGTGAAACTGGCATATGAAGTTTGTATGCCTGAATATCTGTATGTTTCTCTTGTCTGCATCTTGTCGTTCCTGTCATACATACATTCCACACCCTACAATATATACTTGTACAGTAAAACCTGTAACTAACAACCACCCATTGGGACCAGAGAAAGCGGTCTTTAGTGGCAGGTGGTCCTTAGTTAGAGGTTTGCACGGCACAACCATATATGAATGTGAGGCCGTCGGTGCCTGGCGAAGTGGTCTGTAGTGCCAGGCTGGTCGCTAGTCACGGTGGTCTTTAGTTACAGATTTTACTGTATTTGAAGCGCGCGCACACACACACACACACATACACACATACACACACACACACACACACACACACACACACACACACACACACACACACACACACACACACACACACACTGGCCTACTCAAGTTGCTTTACAGCCGCCTATTACAAGCACATGCACACAAAATATAAGCGCAGCAATGCCTAATATGCAAGTTGTACCAACGCGAATAGCCGATTGGCTTGTAGGTTTGTCTGCGAATCATGAGGTTCCAAGTTCAAAACCTGCGCTGGTAACAGGGAGTGTGTTTTGTGCTCTCTCGATCGCGGTGACGCGGGCGAGTACCACTTTACATGCAACAGACTGTGCCGATGCCCACGGTGAACTGGGTACTCACTAGCTGGGAGTGAGGGTAACAAGGATGCGATTTACGGGGTTATAGGACTATTACACGCCCCCTTGTTTGAGACGTATCCCCTCTCCCCTTACTCACTTGTGACGTCTGCATTCGACACTGAGGATATATGAGCGAAGTGGTAGCCCGCCAATAGGAACGCCTTTGCTTGATGTGTTCCTCAATACGTGGTGATGTGGCCGCGAATCCGGCCAACTTATTTTATTTTTAGTAATTTATTTTACACGTAATGTACATTACGCATGATGCATTTAATGACAACTTGATTGCCGCGTTCATAATTATTAATTTACCTCTACTTGTAAAAATATTTACCCTATGCACCCAGCACACTGAGGTGTTGAGTCATGAACTATAGCACTAGCCACATGTTTCAAATTAGCACTGGATCGACCCCTCCCACTCCTCTGCTTAGCTCCATTGCATACTTCAATACATGTCATGTATATACCTGCGCTGCTTTCAATCTCCTTCACTGTTGGCTGATGATTGGTTGCTGAACATAAATGCAAACTGGATTGGCAGAATTCACAGGCTACGTATCGGCGCTTGAGCTTTGTGTGAAGCTCTGCATTCTGGTGAAAAGTACACTCGCACTTATATCAAACTTGCATAGAGTGAATTTCTTGATATAGCAAACCATTATCCATATCCCTATCTGAACACATACAAAATCGACCCTTTATAGCGAACAGTTTTCGTTTATAACGAACCATATCCTGTAGGCCTGCATGAACACCAAGTGCACTCATGCAGTCATGGGCCACATAATCATCTGTCATGACGTGTTGCTGTGAGCGCTTTTCTGTTATAAAGAACTAATTCTCCTGCACAATGGCGTTCGTGATATCAAGGTCACAAGGAGTCGACTGTAACCCTTCTCTATTTCCTCAACATTGACAACCGAGGCTTCCACACAAGTAGAAGAACGGCATCAGTTTACACAGACAAACAGTGTGTACAGTACACCTGTCACTGCTTCTGACACCCACCCCCACCCCCACACACATGCACACACACACACACACACACACACACACACACACACACACACACACACACACACACACACACGCCATGCACATACACACACACACACACACACGCCATGCACATACACACACACACACACGTGCACATACCCCCCCCCCCCCCTTTCCAAACACACACACACACGCCTGCAAATACCACATCCATACAATGTACGGTGTACAAAGGAAACAGACAAGATCAAAGGCGACAGTACCCTGTTCATGGTCTTACTGGATACGGTGGTACGTTAGCTCCAGGGTAGCAGGGATTAGGGTTAGTGTATTGCTAGAATAGTGGTGGGTATGAAAACAATAGCATAGCAACAGTCTGCAAAGATGAAACAATCATGTAGAAACATTGCGCAACAGTTACACTCACCACTATTGAATACTTGTACAATACAATCATAAGAACAGTACAATGGCATGTACATAACACTCATTCATGTACCAGAGAACGCAACACATGTCATCTACCACAGAACATAACACATGAGCTGGCACAAGTACCAAGGACCACACATGTATGCACGTCCACGCACGCACGCACCATGTACCATGTATACGCCCGTTGCAAGAGAAGCACGCAAACCTGCAAATGCACTGGATGTGCACCCACACCCACATGCGTGCATGCGCTTACACCCCCCACACCCACCCACCCCCCCCCCCCCCCCCCCCACACACACACACGTATACACATGCACAAGTACATACCTACATGTATCAACAAGAGCACTGGACCGGCAGTGCATTCACAACAACAAATTAAAAAAAGCCGGATGGACATAGCATGATCATGTATTACAGGTGTAGCAGTCATTATTTTCCAAAACATCTTACCGAAGGATACGGGGCAGGTTGACCTGGATAGCCACCTGGAGCACCACCACCTGGTGCTGGGTAGCCGGGCTGTGATGGATAGCCAGGCTGTGGCTGCTGAGTTGGGTAGCCACCGGTACCAGCGGGCGGATAGCCACCGCCGGGCTGAGCTGGGTAGCCGCCGGCACCACCGGGATAGCTTGGGTAGCTCATTCTTGCGTAACCTACGTCCGGGTAAGAGATACACATGAATATACATGCACACGCGTGCACACACACACACACTTGTACTTGTTGCTCACTGCCAAAACTGGTCTCGTGGGTCTCCCCGGGAGAGGGGAGAGAGACTCAAGAGGAATCTTGGAAAGATGACTCAATTGGCTATTGAACCGCCCAACGGCCGACACCTCCTGAAATCCCCAAAACTCTGGGTGGACTTGAAAATGATCCCACTTATGGGCTCACCACAACTCAGTAAGTGGGTGAGGACAAGGTGCAGAAAAAGGATTGACGGCATCAGGGTATCCGTCCCGGGATCCAACTGCAGTTACCCCTGCCCCCAGTGACTACTAGTGTGGGTGGCTAAATCAGAGTCGATCTGATGTAACCTTCAGTAGCACCGTTGATTACACAAGAGTTAATCTAGCCAGAAGCAGACCATGGTTAACAGGTATGTATACTTCAAATAGAAAGTATATGAACCCTGGAACCAGCAAGGGTGGCAGGTACAACATTACACCTTCAAGCAGCCGAGCCCGTTGGCAACAGACCCAACACAATCAGGCATGCGTGTACCCACCAACCGAACTAGCTGGCATGCACACACACACACACACACACACACACACACACACACACACACATACACACACACACACACACACACACACACACACGTGGTTTCCTATGGGTGGCCATGTGGAGTAGCAGAGCAGTACCCGTATCCAGCGATCTCCATTATCACCACTGTCGGGACATTCGCTGACATTATCACCACTGTCGGGACATTCGCTGACATTATCACCACTGTCGGGACATTCGCTGACACCTGGAACGCACAAATCTTCGGCAACGATATTCAGCTGGAAGCCGTACCGAGCACCACGGGGTTCTCCGGGCAAGACTGGGTGCTTCAAGCGGACAATGCTGCACCTCACAAAGCACTTTGTGTCTTTTAGCTAATGATGAGCAATATTTGAGCATAACCCTTAACGTATCAATTTGTAGCTTGGTGTGTGAATATTAAGTCAATAAGGATAGATTGAGTACAGTCATGTACAATAAAGAGAGTATTAGCCACAATAGTAAGAGAACATTGGCGCCGGATTTTCAGCTAATTTCACCAGCGATCCTGAGGTTCTACCGACGATTATCGGCTTTATTAATTTACCGATACGCTTGTGGTGTTTTTATTTTATTTTTGTGAATCCTTCCCGGAAGCAAATGCTGGTTTTTATGCATTCGTGTAATTACTCAGCGTTATTTGCAATAATAATAATAATAATAATAATGAGTACCATAGATACCAGGTTTATGTATCTACACATACTAGTAGTAGGTGCTTCTATCCGCTGTTGTCATCGTGCTAGTTTCCCTGTATTGGAGATTGGTGTCTTTTGTGATGTTCTGCTTGCAACGGACTATCAAAATGTCGGGTAGGGAGAGCTGCAGTGTAGCACGAAGGGGCCACAGGTGATCCCCAGTGTCCATATTGGTAGGGCACTGTCCAGGTAAGATAGGGATAAGCAACATCTGACTTTGTACTAATAGTTATCATGGTTATGAACAGAACTACAAATTGGAAGAGATTTTCAGCAGATGCACTACAGAGGACTTCGGCAGTACTGCAGTGCTTGGGCGGAGCGTAGCTTGGCCACTAAGGCTTGTCCACAGACAGTGTACTAATTGTGCTATGCAACTTTTGTGGTAATGCATATTCAGGATTAGTGATCTGGTGTTGCTGCATGCAAAACCTGCAATACGTACCTCTTTTAGACGTGCGTCAATCCACAGCAAATCAGGAGCTGTTGTCCGCCCCTTGCTCAGTTCAGTGGACCTTGATCGTTACCTCAAAATAGGGCCAACCACGGTCGAGGTCCAGCCCGTGCTAACAAATTAATTCAACAAAATAACGTGGCACGTGGTGTCTGCGGCTTGGCGCACTTCGAAGTACTTGGACAAACCAGAGTGTGGAAATGAAGTACAACACAAGATTCAAAAAATTCATAAAAGAGTATAGACGCCCTGGAATGGCTCGTTGTTGAAGTGAAGACAAAAGCCAAAGCCAGGCCAAGCAAAAGGAGAAAAGCAAGTAGTTCGGGTTCTTTCAGCAGGATGTCACGGGATTCTTTTCAAGCGGCCGGTGTTTCGAACAGTCTGGCTGATCGAAAGAGCTCTGGCAAATATTCATGGTATTTGGGTGAGTTTGGACTGTGGAAAGAAAATGAGAAGTCAACTCAGCTACGTAGCTACATCGATTCTGATGACATCATGAAGCATGACACTGCAGCGCGTGCATTGAATGATGACGCTGAACAATACATGAAACAAAAAAAGTAATACCGGTACCGCGGTAGGCGGTACATGTACAGGGCTAGGGTACCGGTAGTTACATAGTCATTCAAAAATCAAATCTAGCTGGCCGGCATACATACCAGACCAAACACAAAAACAAAAACAACAGACTGGTATCAGCACAAGTGTAAATCTCACCTTCCAATGACTCAAATGAATGAGTTTCCTCATTGTACCAACACTTTCCCGATCACTTCAGAGCTCAGGTCCATCCGTCTGAGTTGGTAGCCGTTTTTAGTGAACTTCAAAGTTCGCTGGTAGAACTACAGACTACATGCACAACGTACACGTAGATCTACGTTTCTGCCCCAGAATTACTACGTAAGCTTTGTTTTGCTGTTGGAATTTTGAATGGCCACAATGCTCTCACAGCTGAGGTGTAATCGACTAGTGTCATCAGGACTCCGCTGTTCCCCAGTTCAGCTGACTAGGGTGTTCCATGGTGAGTTTGAAAATGTTCTGTAAAGGCATTAATTTTTGTCAAAAGATAGCATAATAAAATGCAGCATAATTATTCAATGATTGGATCAAGAGGTTGAGATGAGGTGACAGAGGGATAATGCATGTATACAATATGTCGTCTACTGCATAGTCAACAGTACTTGCACAGTCATAGTTAGTTTGCATACAAGACTTAGTAGTTACCAACTACTGTTGCAGTCATTGAAATCCGTTGAGAAGTCGAGCGGCCACGGGGCGCAGACCTTGCAGCCGCGAGTACTGCTGGTCCAGTTTTACAGTGTGTACGTGAACTACAGACTACAGTACATGCAAGAACTACAGTACATGCAAGCGCTAAAAGCAGTAAGGACGCCGACGCCGGTCATCCCATCGGATTTCAGTGTCCACGACAGTAGTTACCATAAGTACAGCACGGTGCTCTTAGAACTACGGTAAATTCATAATGGGTATATTCATAATGGGTATATTCATAATGGGTGAATTTGTGGACCATGTAGGTCGCAAACAAACTGCCATTTTTGTTTCCATAGCAATGGCTAGTACAACGTAAATCTCAGAGCCACATTGGCGCCTAAGGCTGTGTTTACACGAGAATGTTCAACCCGGGTCGAGTTCAGCCCGGGTTGAACGTCTGTACGATGGACAAAATAGGTGGGTGTTTACATGAAGGCAGTTGACCCGGGTCGAATACTGATATGCCGCCAAAAGTCCACTTCTAGAGTCCTGTGTAGTCACGTGAATACTTTCGCGCAAAATTCGCCTGTGCAGTGCTGTTCTAACCTGGCCAAGTGATACACACAGAAGTACAGTAGTACGATTTCTCGATTTCAACCCCCCCCCCCCCCCCCCCAGGTGAGGGTTGAAATCAACCCGGGGCGAAATTTCAACCCGGGTCAAGCGCAATGCGTCATGTAAACGTGCCAGTCAATCTGTGTTCATGACGGGTTGAAACTTGACCCGGGCTGAACCGCCTCATGTAAACACAGCCTAACAGTGAGGTTGTAGGCAGGCGCGTGCCCCGTATGGGTTCCTGGGTGCCCGGAACCCCCCCCCCCCCTTTTCGCTCAAAATGCAGGATTTTGCTTCATTTTTGGGAATATTTCCCGGGGAGGTCCCCCGGAACCCCCCGCTCGAAGGGCACCGGCACACACGCCTGGTGGGGATACGATTTACCACAGTTTCCGTAACCCAAGAGAGTGTGTAATTGTGTGCATGGGCGACTGCACGTTCCTCTGATAACGGCAGTACAAGAGGTTGACACGAGGTCAGCAGGGGGAAACCATTTGCTGCCAGGATGCTAATCAGTCAGCAAGCAATTTAGGATAGGTACTTGCTAGAATAGCCCAAGAGGTGATTGTGTTGTTCTTTCTTTTAATCTTTGTTTCTACTTCTCCAGCTACACCAGTGCAGAGCACAGCTGAGCAGCAAACGATCGATGTGGAGCCGCTGCTGTATGCCACGCACATACCCACATCATGTCCAGAAAAGGCGCTGTTAGCGACTGGTTCAGCTGCAATGGCACTGTACGATCCAACCCGAGATGGTAAGCAGCACTCAAACATATTCTGCACTTTAGCTTGCTGTCGGTCTTGTGCTAGTTGTAGCGTTGGCACGCTGGTGATCACACAGCTGCAGCGTGAATCACTTTCAATGTATTGGTCACGCGTGTTACACCGCACCCGTACCCCGCACTTGCAACTCTGTACCGTGCTTGCAGATCCATGACATGCATAGTAACTAGTCTCACTGCGTTCAATGTTTCATATTGACCAAGAAATACTGCTGCACTTTCAACCGCCTCTTTTACGCCCATTGCCCACACTGTTATTCAGCTCCTTCTTCTGCATAGAATCAAATGGCATTCCTTGTGCAATGACTGTAGCCCACACATCTACTTTGACCTTTCTTCTTCTCTCTGCTGAGCTTTGCCGTGACCATTGCTGTTGCAGCACGTATGCTGTCTGCCTATAAAAGCTGCTGTTCACAATTCTCTATACGCCAGTTAGAAACTACAGTTCAGTTAGAAACGACAGTTAGAAAGGCCAGTTAGAGATACCAGTTAGAACCTTCAGTAATGTCAGTTTAGAGTTAGAGTCAGAGTTCATGTTTAATAATTATTAACAGTGTGTTCACTGAGACCCGTCTGCATTTGCCTCAGAGAGAGACTGCGGCCCGTTACAGAATTGGTGCCAGCGGTGGGATACGCTACAAAAATGGTGGCAGCGGTGGTTCAATTTTATAATTGCTAGATTCGAACCCACCTAGTATCTGTATTGCATTGATGGCAGCGGCGCTACAGAAGTGATGGCAGTGGTAAATTGTTTTATTAGTGTAACCGGTACCAGCATGCCCCAACCTGATGCGTCAGTCGCCGCTACTCCTTCGCCCACCACGTCTCCCCATAGCCCGAAATGATGACGGACAGCGTCTCTCCCGATCAAGCTCCATGTCCAATGTAAGCTAATTCCCGATATGGCATTTTCTTTCCTGTCTTCCTTCAGTCTTCCTGTTCTCTTCAGTCTTCCTTTATGCGAGTGTGTGAATCCAGTTTAGTTAGGTAGGCGTCCGATCATGGTGAGCCACGGTCTACCTAACTAACCTGGGATAATGTGTGTTAGAGTGCCCTTTGTCCAGTTCAGTTTGGAACTGTGAACTATTTTTATGGCTCAAACGCCATGGTGGTACAGCAAGAGTGCTGTGGTTTTCAAGTCCCATTTGGAGGACGGTTCTTTCCCCTTTTGACCCCGTGAGAGCGTGTGAACCTGGAGTGATGCTATTTTATGATTTTATCAGTTCATTTCTTCTGTCTACTCGAAACGTTATCATTTCCGATATTATTTTGCCATATTCTGGTTGACGCTGTACCAGTATGATGCGCTATCTCCTATAATGTTCAATGATTATGTTCGCACCACCTCTCAGCCCTGTGTTCTACTGCTGCGCTCCAGCCAGTACTTCAATGTCAGTTGTCCTCATTGCGTCCGGATATCAACCGAGGCTGTTCACGAATACATACCTGTATATGCACGTCATCCATTCTGCCTATCTTCTTCCGTCGAGGTTATTCCGACGCGACCATGCATGCCTCCAGTGTCTTCTAATCTCAGTCGATTGTCGGAGTCCGGCTATCAACTAATCTTACTCACCCAGTCTAGTCTGCGCATCTCCATGATCTTCTATCAGTGTTCGTCACTTCGTGTTCTGCTACTCGGACTCTAATCACGAGGACGTGATTGTGTTTAAAGAAGGAAGGTGTAGCGTTGGCACGCTGGTGATCACACAGCTGCAGCGTGAATCACTTTCAATGTATTGGTCACGCGTGTTACACCGCACCCGTACCCCGCACTTGCAACTCTGTACCGTGCTTGCAGATCCATGACATGCATAGTAACTAGTCTCACTGCGTTCAATGTTTCATATTGACCAAGAAATACTGCTGCACTTTCAACCGCCTCTTTTACGCCCATTGCCCACACTGTTATTCAGCTCCTTCTTCTGCATAGAATCAAATGGCATTCCTTGTGCAATGACTGTAGCCCACACATCTACTTTGACCTTTCTTCTTCTCTCTGCTGAGCTTTGCCGTGACCATTGCTGTTGCAGCACGTATGCTGTCTGCCTATAAAAGCTGCTGTTCACAATTCTCTATACGCCAGTTAGAAACTACAGTTCAGTTAGAAACGACAGTTAGAAAGGCCAGTTAGAGATACCAGTTAGAACCTTCAGTAATGTCAGTTTAGAGTTAGAGTCAGAGTTCATGTTTAATAATTATTAACAGTGTGTTCACTGAGACCCGTCTGCATTTGCCTCAGAGAGAGACTGCGGCCCGTTACAGAATTGGTGCCAGCGGTGGGATACGCTACACTAGTCACTACTCTAGTCTAGTGATGTAGGCCAACTGGTTCATTACATGCTCGGGAACTGGCTTATTTTGCCGATTTTGATGCAAATCTGTGTAATGCTCGGACTGTGGACTGATAGCAACATGTAAAGCCTATATAGCCAGGAACCGCTTCAAATGTATCCCAGGCTACGTCACTGTAGCAGCACCTACCAGCCTCTGATGCAGTGCAGCCCCTAATGCAGTGCAGCCCCTGGCACAGTGGAGGTATGGAGGTAGCAGAGGTCAATAGAGCTAGTAGTAACTAGTACCTCTACCAGCAACCTATAATGAAAATGGTGTGATTGCACCCTAAACATATCTATACAGAGGTAGCTGTAAGTGTTGGTGGCATGAGAAAAGCTGGAAGCCACAAACTCCTGTTATTGACCAGTGCACTAGCTACTTGACCGACTTGCACCACGGATATGCAGTGCGTGCATGTGCAGTGAAATGCTATGGTGGATCCTCGGTGTCTGGAGATTGATGTGACCGGCGCATTGCGCTAGTTCACTTTCTTCTAATGTAACGATGCTGTTGATGTGATCTACTGCAGACATGGTGGCTGCACTGGGCGAGACCACTGGATTACCTGCGTTGAGGGCCATGCTGAGGCGTATGCGGTGTGACAGTGTAGGACAAGAAATACTACGGTACGTGACTATGTGTTATGGCTGTTGAAAAGGCCAATCCAGGAATTGGGCTACAGTGGTAGGATATCGCTAAAAACTGCTTAATTGTAGATTGTAGCATAGAAATAGAATGATTGGATTGATCATTTGCCTTGTTTTTCTCTTTTGCCGTACATACATCGTTACTGCACAGGATCAAGCCAGTTGTAAACACGAAGACTGTGGACATGGATCGACTTCGTCAGCTACCGCCCGACACATTTGGCTACGCGTATGCCCAGTTCATGGACTCTCATGTTAGTTTAGCATCACTGCGTTTTCTTTTCCTTTTTTTCTATCCTCCAAAAAGGAACTGGACTTACTGCAAAGATGCGCAAACAGACTCTTTGCACTGCATACTCCCATACCAGACTGTACAGTGTCGCATGCTCGGTTTTGTTCTTTTACTCCAAGCCTCTGAGAGAGCTAACAGTTATGTGCCCAATTGAAACTTTGCAGTTCAGATAGCGTGTGTGAGGCCAGGCACGCATCAACTGCCATTTCACCAGGCGTGCCTTGTCTTTGCGTGTGCTAGTAGCTACCGCATTATTCAACCCTAATACAGCAACAGTGGAGTCTTCGAAGCCGTTCTTTCAAGCCCTTTGTGTGAATCATCATGCCTTTACTCGCCTTCTATTAGATCAGGATGCAAATTGCCAAATTGGCCTCGCTGTCTTTTGTTGTCAGGGTTACTCGCCGGATGAGCGGCCGCCCGTCAAGTACGTGGATGATGCAGAGCTGGCGTACGTCATGCAGCGCTACCGCGAAGTGCACGACTTCATCCATACGTTGACTGGCCTTCCCACCTCGTAAGCACTGAGTTTCTCCTGTGAATGTGAGCTGAGCAGCTCACTACCACTGCTGCTGCATTCTGTATTGATACTGTTGGAGCATAGTGCTGTGGAGCACTGCTGGTTGCTGCTGGTTGTTTTGGTGGCTTGACAGTTTATGTTCAAACACCCACCTTGTGCATGCACCGCACTGCCTATTTAAAGGGGAAGTTAAGGCAAAAATTAAAATTTCACCAGTTGTAGTCTTCGGGGTGCTGAGTCGAATGGTCGTGGTCCGAGGAAGCTGAGACGCTCCCTTCCTACTTGAATCCCAATCGAACTCGCGTACTTCCACCGAAACTGGGTGACTGCGCCCTACTAGATGGGGATTTGTATGCAAAATGTCACTAAAAGCGCCATTTCGTTCTTATAAAAGCACGGATGACCGCGATTGGCCCATATGTTGTAGTCTTTTGGACGCTGAGTCGACTGGTTTTGGTCCGAAAAGGCTGCGATGCGGCGTTCCTCCTTTATTCCCAATCGAACATGGTTGAAGAAGCGGTCACGTGCTCCTGCGTACACCAGTCACCTGGTCACCGTGCCTGCAGGGTACAACTTACTAGCCTGTTTGACCTTTTTTGGGTGCAGTCCTGTCACTCGAGTTGAACTCGAGTTGAACCTTGGTGTGAAAGTTGTCACCTGCTGGCGTGGTGACCAGGTGATTTGGGCACCCAGGAGCACGTGACCGCTTCTTCAACCATGTTCGATTGGGAATAAAGGAGGAACGCTGCATCGCAGCCTTTTCGGACCAAAACCAATCGACTCAGCGTCCAAAAGACTACAACATATGGGCCAATCGCGGTCATCCGTGCTTTTATAAGAACGAAATGGCGCTTTTAGTGACATTTTGCATACAAATCCCCATCTAGTAGGGCGCAGTCACCCAGTTTCGGTGGAAGTGCGCGAGTTCGATTGGGATTCAAGTAGGAAGGGAGCGTCTCAGCTTCCTCGGACCACGACCATTCGACTCAGCACTCCGAAGACTACAACTGGTGAAATTTTAATTTTTGCCTTAACTTCCCCTTTAAAATTTTAATTTTTGCCTTAACTTCCCCTTTAAAGTATTCTATCTGATTGTCTGTTCTGTGTGTCCAGTGTATATGGCGAGGTGGTGGCCAAATGGTTTGAGATGTTGCAAACTGGTTTGCCAATGTGTATGCTCAGCTCCTTCTTCGGCCCCTTGCAGTTGACGTTCAGGTAATTTCTTGTCGCATTCCGAGCTGCTGTTTGTCCATGTAACTTGAGAGTGGTGACCAAGGGAACTGTTGATAGAACTGCAGTAACAGTTGTAATATGCCTTGCATCATCTGCTTTGACATACAGTCATGCATAAAGACAATGTCTGGTTGGTAGCTGGAATTTTGATGAGGAGGAATAGTGCACCTTCAGTGATGGACGGCCATGCATTCTGTTCTTGACCATTTCATACAACGTCATGTACATGACTATTTGATTGTACATGCACTGCAATGTGCTCATTAGCAATACATATTTTTGGCATTTGTAATCCACTTTCCAACCCAGTGACAGTATGCATTGTCTACAACAAGCCGGAGAGAGAGTGTGTGTGTGTGTGTGAGAGTGGGGAGAGAGAGAGAGAGAGAGAGAGAGAGAGAGACAGAGAGAGAGAGAGAGTGTGTGTGTGTGTGTGTGTGTGTGTGTGTGTGTGTGTGTTTGTGTGTGTGAGAATGGGGAGAGGCAGAGAGAGAGAGTGGGGAGAGGCAGAGAGAGAGAGAGAGAGTGGGGAGAGACAGAGAGCATTCAAGTTCTGTTGTAGTTTCGTCAAAAGTTATTATTTTTTTCTTATCAATGTGTGTTGCTGCAGTGAACAGTTGCAACTACTTGGAAAAGGTGTGCCGTGGGCAATTCAAGCCAGTTCAGAAGCCCAGTTCTTTATGAATGTATACTATGAGCGACACTTTGAGGAGCCTTTGGACAGTTTGAGAGCAAGAATGCGTGTACAGTCTCCTAATTTACAATGATACATCAAACTGCTATAATTCCAGCCGTTCATAAATACTTGTCATGGTTAAAAGCAGTGAGAAGTCAGATCTGCTGTCATTGATTAATAAAATGAAAAACCAAAATATAAAAGCAGAGACAAAGAGACGCACACCAATGTCACCACCCAGTGTGATACGGCTGAAAGAAATCTATTACTGCCAATCAGTGGATGGAATTGCTAGCGTATTGGTGCGCTCCTTGTCCCGTGAAAGAGCGCCTTGTGACGTTGACCCTAATGAAGTAGTTGCGGTGGCTGAGTTGTGCACTGCCACTGTCGACGTTGTTGGTGTACGTGTTGTGCGCCGGCACGACGCCTTTCGGATAATTGCTTTGCGCAGCATTGACACCTTCTCCTCCAGGGAGAAGCCCATCAAGTCTTTGCGCGTGATGATACCCACAACTCTGCGCACATTCAGAAGAGCAGTGCAAGCAGCACAGCCATGTCAGTGAAAAACAATAGTCCTGGACAACAGATACTGTGAACATAGACAGTTCCACTATGCTCATCCTATGCGTAGTGCTCTCACACTCTTTCACAGGGATTAGAACTGCATTATATGCCACAAATAGTGGATTTTTCCTTGACACAAAGTTTTTTTCAGCTGATCCACAGGAGCATGTTACCATCACTAAAAATACCACTTAGGGAGCATCTCATAAGTTCGCACTTTTTTTGTAAACGTAACGCATTTCGAATAGACTTTACCCCCCTACCTCCCCCCACTATTTGAAAGTCTTATCGCACATTTTCCGTGTACATGTACATGTAGATATACTACTGTACATGTCCATGCATGCCATGGTATGCACATGTACATGTACATGAATGTCTTGCTAGCGTGGAAGTGAATGGCGTACAGTAGTACGGTACTACTACTAGTACTACATGTAGTACCGCATCTACTGAGTACAAGTACAGTACAACCAATGACATGTACACGCACATAAACAGAGTTTCTCCACAAAGACTGTACTGTGAAAGCTGGCCAGGTACACGGTTTGATAATGTTGGTGTGACATTTGACACCTCTGATTAGCCTGCATGATTGATTGCATGCAGTGCAGGGTTAGCTGATCTGCGAACATACTACAGGTAGATCTACACCTAAACACCATGAACCATGAACACACCCTGCTGAAGCGGTCTAGCACATGCACCATATGTGCACAGCACACAACCAGAAAATGTGCGAACTGTCATTTTTCTATTCGAAAAGGGCGCTACCCCCCTACCCCGTTTCGAAATGCGTTACGTTTAGAAAAAAATGCGAACTTATGAGATGCTCCCTTAGGGGTCGTCCGTATTTTTCGAAAAATTAAAAAATCCGTCCTCAGGCAGAAAGCTAGAGGGGGTGGGTGGTCAAGAGCGCAGGCGGAATTTAATTTTTTGATTTTTCGTACTTTTTTTTTTTTCGTCAGTGACTTTCATACACTTGTTGCACTGACATGTAGTGCACTGTAGACGTAGTGTAGGATCGCAAACACTAGCATGATTATACCGGTACATGACTCTTTTTTAGTTGTAGGACGTGCATGGCCGTCGGTAGACCTCCTACTCACTTTACTTAGCTACTAGTACTTGACATACATGTACATGGAGGTGCAATCAGTGAACATGGGGTCAGGACTCAGGAGTTCTTATTTTCGAGCCGGGCATTGGTAAAAATCAAAAAATTAATGGGAAAAAATGGGAGGTGGGTGGGTGGGTCAGAGACAATTTTGCACGAGGACGGATTTTTTATTTTTTTTATAATTACGGACGACCCCTTACTTCACAAAAGTTTTTTTTGTCTTTATAATTAATATCCAATCTGTGATATGAACTGAACTGATTCCAATTCTAGTGAATGTTGATTGACATCTTCACTTTTTATTACCCTCACTTGCACTGGAAAGACGATTTAATCTGGCTTTGCAAAAAAAATATTATGTTGTTTTCTTGTGGTGGTGAAGTTCAAATTTTATTCAGCCTTGACCATGAAAGTTATGGCTTGCTGATAAAACTCCGGCAGTGCTTGCAATCAAAACTGTGAATGGTGGATTCATTTGTGTTTACTTCAATTACCGGTATAAAGTAACTACCGGTACGAGTAACTTTAAGCAGTTGAAGAATTTCGTCAATTGGGTACGCTGTGCAGGTGTATTCACTAACAATTACTTTCAATATGGATTGTGCCGTGTATGAATGATAGTTGAGGCCATACAAAAAGGACAAATAGGACATTGTCAACCTAAAAGCAGCAAAGTGGTAAGTCATTAGCTTTGATAGGTTCTCACCTGTTGAGTACATCAACAACTGGTAGATGTCTGCAGCAAACAAATCAGAATAGTGAAGACTGAATTATAACTCCATACACAACTTGATTGCAATGTTTGATCACAGAAATAGGACTAGGAGCAGCTCAGCCCAAGCACAAGCGTGAATGTGATCAAGTGTGTGGGCGGGGAGTAGTGCTGGTAAACACCTCTTTGAAGGCGGAAAGAAGAGGGTGAAACAACTTTTACAGAACAAGCGCTGTGTTTCTGTACTAAGTTTTTTTTAAAGTCCAGACTCGTGCGAGGGATATTTGTGCATTTTTGTTGCAGGGTAGTGCAAGTCCAGGATGTGGAACACGTACATGTACAATATTTGCCAAAAAAATCCGCCCAATGCTGAATGCATCATATTATAGTCGACCACCATGTGCAGCATTGGCCGGGATTTTTTTGGCGACTATTACTTCGGGTTGGATTCCACCCACAACGTAGCGCCAACTATACATAACTGACAGTACAGTTGTGCCCAATGAAATCTGGCATTATGAATAACATCACATCCTACACCAATGCACTGCCCAGTGTTTGCAGTGTTTGGGGCTACACGGCGACTGATGCTAAGGCCGTCATCACACTACGCACAGGCACAGTTCTTGATCCATATACGGGGTCACGTTTTTGGAGAAATCTGAAAATTCAAACGCACGGAAAAAGATGTGCGTGTTCATCCAAAAAGTAGCCATACCCCCCCCCCCCCCTGCCACGTCTACGTTTCCCGTTCCCTCTGCTCCCGTTTTCATCCCGTACACGGATCATCATGGCAACCGACCAAAAAAACTTCTTACGTGGACGTAACTTTGTACCATAATGTGATGACAGCCTAACTGACTGACAAGACCGGATTTCAACGAGAAGAAGCACTGTACATGCACATGTATGTTGAAGTATAAAGACTCTATAGACGAGTCCATTAGTAAGAGTATGCAACTGTAATCTCTTTTCTATGGGTATAAGCAAGGGAGTTAATGCACCAAGAACTTGAAGATCGGGTGCGTACTCAAACGAATCAAGCAAAGAGGGATGTGCTGGTATGAGAGATTATGGGTTTGCGTGCATGAGTGCAGGGCATGATACAAGCTAGTTACATCATGACGGCAGAGCGCCGTGCACTGCATACTCTTTGTTTATGGACTCTTGCCGCCACACATGATGACGTTAGAAAACATTCAAGCCATTCAACTCACCTCAGACCGAGTGTCCGGAAAATAATGTAAGTCCTTTTCAGCGAGAAACTGGTGGGCACGGTTGGCTGGGACTGGTTGATGTAGGGACTCTGCAAAGAACATATCCAAACAGAAAGCAGCCCCTAGTTAGCAAACGACATCTTGAAACCATTAGCGTCACAAGGAAAAAGGCGAACCGAGTTTGATCACCAACATGGAACCAAATAATGCGCATATCTTTTCAGAGCTTGGAAGCAGTCATTCCCTGTCAGTGGCAAAGCAGTCTGTCGAAAACCAAAGGAACAGAACACTGATATCTTTCATAACCTGCCATTGTCCACTTATGATGACTGGAACTTTGTCACAATACCTCTGACATCCAGTGACAAGACAAATAAAACAGCATGCCCACAGTTTTAGCTTCGGTGATGATTGTTTCATATGCGCGATTGGAAAACCAGTGTGTTAAGTCAGTGCACGACACGTGTGCTCAAGGGTGGAAGTCATGCAAGCACCAGCTGCTATCCGCGAGGGACGAGGCCAGTTCCGTACTAGCCTGCAGCACCTTCAGCTTTACACACTGTCTTCAATGCTAAATTCAGTAAATCATCGGGATGCGTTTTTCCTCAGCTTCCGCCCCCAATGTGCCAGTTCTTCTCTTCCGGGGGGGGGGTTCAACTAATTGTGGCTCATACACAGGATGTGCAAGAAATAAACAGATCAACTGGATCTGTTCAGATGGAACAAAACGGGGCACCTTGAGTGTGACACGTGCTGAACTGGCCCTTGCGATGAAGTTGCTCAAATGCTGTTGCTTCAACGGTCAGTGATTCCACATACAATGTACTCATACGAGATGAAAAAGCCTTCAGAGTACGGTTGTTATCTCTACCATGCCTCTCATGTTCACACCGATCACGTCAGTCATGGGAACGTTGCCATTGTTGGGACAAATTGACAAAAAACTTGTCACAAAAGTAATCACACATTGCAAAGTAACAGTGGCATTTTGCTGAAAGTGTCCGCCTGCATGAGGAGACTACAGAACAGAGTAAGGTCATTTTCCTCGTGTTGTCACATGAATGTAGTCAATAGTACCACTACTGTTACACATACAGCAACATCTTCGCGGTTTCTGTCAAAATCGAAGAGGACGTTTTTTCCGGATTGGTTTTTCGAAGGGAGGGTGAATTTCCAGAGAGGGTCCGATGAACCGGACAATTTGGCAGCACTTCACATGAAAAATAGCACAACCCTCCAATGTGAGCAGCACCTATCTCTCAGGGTGACTAGTTAACACCCTGCAAGTCAAACAAGCGGCTCTCATTCCTTTTCTGTAGCAAGTATAAATGTGATAGGACAGACTGCATAGTGGGTTTGCTATGAGTCTGGCTGGAAACTTGCATGAAACACCAGGTACATGGGTATAATATAAATCATATATAAATGACCAATAAGGGGCAAAGAACAGCTTCCTTGTTGCGACACTTTACCACACTCAGACGTCTATCATTCGGACGCCTCAGACACGGGCACGTCTCCCTACCGGGCACCTTCGGCTTAAGTTCCTATGGCAAAAGTACCTCGATATTAGGGGCCATCCGTAATTATCGATCTTTTTCACGAAACGAAAAAGTTTCGTTTATGGGTGGGTGGGTAGTGACCGGTTTCGTTTTGAAAAAACATCGAAAGCGGAAAAATCAATGCGCACTGCATGCATTGAATGCATGCACACATAATCATTCATTGCATTGTGTACTTCGAAGTAGATCGACAGTACGTCGCGCGGCCAGGCAAGTGCTTCATGGATGCACTGATACCACTCTGTACTCAGTGCAGTCGTGAGTTCCTTTCGTCCTCGGATGACTTCTCCGATGAGGACCTATATAATTATTATAATTGTAGCAGTCATTCGCTCTGGGACCGACGACAGATAGATAAATACTTCGTTCCAGCCGCCAATGCAAGATAATTTCAAATTACGGAGCGGGGCGCACGCCAAGTAAATTCTCATGCAAATATGGGAAGCGCCAGCCGCTGAAGACGATGTCGTTGTAATGTACCTGGAAGAATCTGATTGTGCTTATGGTGGTGAAGCCATGGAGAGTGATCCCCGTGTCGACAGTCTTCCAGAGACGGAAATTTAGGCCATCGACTTTCTACGTACCTGATTGACGGCAGCGTGTGTGCGACCTTACGGGGCTTTCCGACAGCGATTCTGGGGCGATGCTGCTCTCATTTGTGAGCGAGGCACGACCACTGAAGTCTGTGATAGCTATGGCGTTTGTTTCCGCTCCGAAGTCGACTTGTTTTGGCAGTATCATGTCAATGTCGGAACTCTGACGATTAGTCACGATTTGCATGTGTACTATTCCCGTGTTTAGACGTAGAGGTGCCAATTATTTAGCAGCGTATGTGTGTGGTAGGTGAAAATAAACGTTTCCATGGTCAAGAAGTAGTACCAGACTTCCAAGAAAACATAACTGACTTGCACAATCATACAAAATGTGGCCTCGCTGTGAGTTATTGGCATCCTTCTAAAATGTTATGGATTTCATATACATGTATAAAAGTAACTATTACTTGCCGGTAAAGGGTTAATAGTGCTTGCATGCGAAGGATATGTGTGTGTGTTGTAACAGCCAATCAAGATCATTTTCTGCACAAAGTCTCAAGTCAATTAATTTTTTCGTTTCAGGGGGGGGGGGGGGGGGGTGAAAAAGATCGATAATTACGGATGGCCCCTTAGGGGTTTGAACTTTTTTTCCGTATCCACAAGTGCTTATTTCTCACTGCCAACCTGTGTAATCCACACATGTTCATCAGTGGACTCTCTTTTTGTCCTGAACATGTGCAATACGTGCCAAGTTAACTTCTTCAAAGACCGGTGCAATACATGGTAGAGATACGGGCAAATCTGAGATCCGGGCAGTACCCGGTCCAAGGTGCCCGGATAAGAGACGTTCGAGTGTACATTGGACTACTATGCTGGGCAAGCTGACAACCACTTACTAAATCAATGTAACGATCGTTGAACTTGGGATCTTCTGCATACGTTCGAATAGTCTGCTCGTCCAATAAGTATGACTTGAAACCAACGTAGCCCAGCTGTGACAACATAGAAACATGCAGGATGCAACAAACCATTTAGTGTAAAATAAAAAAGATGCCATCTACCGTAAATCAACTAATTTCTGCTGGCAACTAAATTTCGCTGGTTTTCACCGATTGGCGCCAAGCGGTCAAAGTAAATCGCCAACCAAAGTTTGTCACAGAAGTAAATAATGCAAGATTGAGCCATGACTCCATGTGAGAGCAAACTATCTATCGATTTCTTTTTTGAAAACCCTTAAAGGCCAAAGTAGTTTGATGACGGCCAAACGTTTCAATTCGAGATTGACCAAAGCTTCTCACCGGCTCAAATTTGTTGATTACCCACAGTATTCGCTCAGTGAAATGGCAAGTGTACCGGCATATACTAGATAGTATACAGTGGTAGCACAGGATCCCCAACCACATGAAGAGCAATGTTGTCACATGAATGTAGTCAATAGTACCACTACTGTTACACATGCATACAGCAAAACCTTTGCGGTTTCTGTCAAAATCAAGGAGGAAGTTTCCCCCCGGATCAGTTTTCGAAGGCAGGGTGAATTTCCAGAGCGGGTCCGATGAACGGAGCAATTTGGCAGCACTGCACGTGAAAAATAACGCAACGCTCCAATGTGAGCAGCACCTATCTCGCAGGGTGACTGGTTAACACCCTGCAAGTCAAACAAGCGGCTCTCATTCCTTTTCTGTAGCAAGTATAAATGTGATAGGACAGACTGCATAGTGGGTTTGCTACGAGTCTGGCTGGAAACTTGCATGAAACACCGGGTACATGGGTATAATGATCATCATAACCAATAAGCAGCAAAGAACAGCTCCCTTGTTGCGACACTTTACCACACACACACACACACACACACACAAGACTGCAGAATGTCAAACAATACCCCTTGGCTCACCAATTCAAACGGCAGACCCACGTCACTGGGCTCATCCACAATGAACTTGTCGTAGTCGCGTAGCTTGTCAAGATCCGTCTCTTTCAAGAAGAATGGCTCTCCTTGATTCAGCAGATGATGAATGGTTTCCCTACAAGAGAACAGCAGCATCCCAGAGCGAACATATTGAAAAGGCTATCACGCACAGAAAGAAACAGTACAGCCGCTGAGTATGTACTCCTTCTTGTACTTGCGCAGCAAGTCTCTACAAATTTCAGCCAATACTATTTCAATAACCGGTGCTAGAGACATCAAAAATGTCCAAGACAAAAAGAGGAAGACATCTTCTACCTGGAGACCAGGCCAGAGTAGCGCTCTACACCAACGACATCCCGGACGACAGGAAATCCACCGTGCTTGGTGGACAGGAGCGTGTTGGCCAGGCGATTGACTGTTTCTTGCAGACCCAGGACAACAGCTGGGGAGCTCATGGCGTGCCGGGCTTGATATAGCTCAAGACTGTCGGCTATTCCGCGCTCACCATCATCTTGTCTAAAAGACAGACAGGGAACAAGGAGGAGGAGCATAAATAACAATTGTATTTACCAAAGAGGAAATTTGCTCACTAGAAACTTGCACAGATGGAGTCAAACCAAGAATATAAAAGAAGGAGGGGGTGTAAAGAAGAAATTCCTAGTTGAAACAATTGGCAAAAACAGGGTTACAGTGTTGCAATGAGTATGAAAATCATTGATATCACCAGGCAGTGAATCAAAAATAAACCCACTTCCAGGGCCGTATAACCGGGATTTCAGGTGGTCCGGCCAAATGGGATATTCGACCGAAAATGAACAGTTTTGAGTTTTGACAAAAGCCCCCTTTTGCACGAATTGGGTCGGTCAACTTTTTTCTCGAAATAAGGTACAGCCCTGGTCTGACTGGCTGGACCAGGTGCTACAGCGCTGGCTCCAAAAGCATAAGGGTTGGCAATAAGTGGGTTCCACTTTCATCTTACACTTTGAGATCACGTGTATTCTCAACTCATTCAGGCGCACTAAAGAACGAGTAGCGTTATGCTCCCTTGAAAAGCGACTGTAAGCAGGATCCCCTAGGAGTGGATACTCATTCGGTGCTACACCGAAATTTCTATTAACCGAATGCACTTTAACCTTGCATATCAGTTTGCTCCGTGGAACCTCTCAGATATCTGTGTCAAGTTTTGTCAAACTTGCTTGGCATTTGGGTTGTGCTCATTTTACCCGAGACCCACTCCAAAGTACCAATCCGGCTTTGGGTTACTCATTTTCTCACGGTCCGGGGACGAGTAACGGAAGTTCATGTAAACCCTGGCTGCAAAATCTGCCTTTGTTTATTAATGCAATTCCTGTGAAGATGATTTTTACGGCAAAATGTTTGACTGCGGGTTTTGATCCGTGCAATTTTACCTCTCAACCTATTGCCGGGCTGTGGTCATCTAGACTGTATTATCCTGAGTGTTGAATTTCTTTGTTCATGCGTGACTGGCTGGAGTCTGAACAGATTCATGAAACTAGCTCAATTGTGGATCTTTCTACAGTCCATTCAGAAAAAAATGAACTTCTAGCTTTTGGCCATAAATGGGTCAAACGTTGAGTTTTTTTAGCATTTTTTTCTGCAATCCCATATGGAATCCTCTTCCAATTATGTTTCTGATGTTTTTTTGTCCAAAAAGCAAGCCATAGCAAGAATAGGATTTCGGCCAGGTTTTGCCCCAAAAGCACTGAATTGGGAAAAACCATCAAAATCCAGGCCGTTTGACCCCGCCTGCAACAGTGCATTCTGCGGTTCGAACCCCAGTTCAGGCACCCTTTTTGGACCCTTTTTCAAATTTCAAAGTTCGCAGCACTGCACTGTGTACGATGAAATCACGAAAAATCGCCAAATACGGGAGCTCGCCAGAGCCAGGACCCATCTTTTTATGAATGGACTGTAATCAGGTTTGAAGTCAATGAGAAACACAAACAGAAATGGTCAACTGCTAAGCTCACCCGTGATGCTCCTTGTAAATCACAGGCTCTGTGTCCAAGAACGGTATACACTTGATCTCCATCAGGGCATGGTACAGCGGATGTGTGAGATAGTCACCGACCCACTTGGAGATCAACACTGTTACCATGATGGGTAACAAGAACTCCACATCACCAGTGATTTCAATCTGAGGCACAAACAGAAAGAGCACCAGCATAAAACTCCTACGTCTGACAAAGAAGCAGTTATAAGTTGTTGTTGCTGTGTGTGTGTGTGTGTGTGTGAAGAGAGAGAGAGAGAACTGCTGGTAACGGTATCGCATGTTCAAAGCAGAACACTGAAAAGACCATTGTCACGGCATAGACTGCATTTCCAATCCAATAAGCTAACAAAGTAACTGCATAAAACCTTGAAGGAAAAGCAAGAAAGGATACAGTACTGTCAGACTCGATCAGGCATGTGAGCCATGGCCATACGTACGTTTTCCATCTCACGTTGTCGCAGAGATAAGTTCAAAATCGATCTCAACCCATGACCTATTACTTCAAAATACAGCAATAATTACAGTTCTCGGTGTGTTCGTTCAGGGGTGCTGGGCTGGGGACTGGGTACGTGGGCACTTGCCTTATCACTCTAAAAACTGTTTCCGACAGGCCCGGAAATAGAATCACTGGACGCAGGCTCAGCTGCTTACCATAATGACAGTCAAAGCCATCGACAAGCGAGACACGCCTCCGAAAAAACTGGCCGCGCCAAGGAAGGAGATCGCACCGGGGTCAATCCATCCCCAGTAAGAATCCCGATCTAGCAGGAACGAGGCACACAAGAAGAACCGAGAACAGTTGAATGAAGTACTTGCACAGGTCAGGAATGAAAAGATTGGCTCGTGCCAATACATACCATGTACACCGAACCACCGGACCAGGCCATACGCAAACAGTCGACCGTATATTGATCCGATGAACAACATGGGAATGACCAAGCCAGTGGATATGGCACTTCCTGCTGTGATGCAAGCGAAGAACGAGTAGAGGATTAGAATGCCCACAAGCGGCCTGCAAGGTACAAGACATAAAGAGAACAACATTCATCATTCCAGCACACAATTCCCGTTAGAATCACCCTTTGAAGCAACCCTGAAACAAATCATTTCCCTTAGGGCCGGGTTCCACTGCAGCTCCGCGGCAAGTCCCAAAGCTGTGGCTTGCAGCGGAGCAGCACCATCCCACTGACACTCGCTGTACCGCGATCGTGCTCGACGTTTTTTGATGACCTGCCTACGCGCGCGTGCGTGAAATCAATTCCTTGTGTTTTGGCCTGCGAAACAAATTAAAATTTGAATTTTTAAATTCCCGCATCTAAAACAATGCAAAGTTCGAGAACCTGGGCGAGCCACAAGCGCGGTGAGCAGGTTTTGATCAAGCCGCGACTAGAAAGCTGGTGGTGAGCCGCGACCTCACTGCACCAGCCCGAGCCGCGGTCACTATGGTAATTCGGGGCAAAGCGACCGACCCAAATTCCTTATAGACTAGATTCAATCCTATCGACTGACATCGCCCTCACACATGAACACAAGCACAGCATATTTACGCAACATATATATGTGCACACTGCACATGCATGGTCATACACCCATGCGCAAGCAAACCGAAGTGAAATATGAGCACATTGACCATTGTAGGTTGCAACAAAGCACAATATGAACACATTGTAGTGTCAAGGTTCCAACGGACCTATACGCATGTACTTCTGGGTACTTTTTATAGATGAACTTTTTGATAAGGGTTTTCCTTCTACCGACTCAACCTTATCGACTGGCCAGTCGACTTATCGACTCAGTCGTTTCACCCCTATGATGACGTTTCATCTCCTGGAGATGATGTGCAGCGGAGCCATAGTGGAACCGGCCCATAACACCAAAAGGAAAGCATATTGCTGGTACGTGCTAGGTGGATTGAATGGGAAGGGAGGGGGGGGGGGGGGGGGGGGGGGAGAGAGAAATTTACTCCTACAGATAGGAAAACCTACTTCTCACTAAACTGTAGATGCGTGCCACGTGACAGGAGCCGCTTGACAGCTGCTTCACCAGTCGTGTACAGAAGAGTAGCAGCTGCAAACACAAATACAAGCACACACAGATTAGGGTTTGGAAAAAAACGTAGCCAGAAAATTCGCCCAACAATGGAACTACATGACTAGTATTCAAGTTTCCTGTACCGCAATGTAAGAAACTACAACATGTACCAGTTGGCCCACGACAAGTCAATTCCAACCAGACTTATTGAAAACACTTGGATGCGATCTAACAGAGCTGCACACAGCGTAGCGGTCTGGCAGTAGAGAGGTTCCGGGGTACGGTTTTCCGTGCCAAAATGCGTATGGGCGCTACGGATTTTTTCGAGGCGCGCTCCATACGATTTTTCGGCACAGAGAATCCGTGTGGACTGGCTTTCATACGAACCATGTTTCGTATGGAGATTTTGCGTCATCGAGTGCAGAAAGATTTGTCGCATACAAATTTGGTACGAGAAACATCGATTTTCCGCGGGAAGTTTTGATATCGGTACAAATTTTCAAAATAAAAAGGCATAGCGCGGGAATATGACGTGTTTGCGATCGTAACCTAGGCAATGACGTCAAAGACATAAGTTCCGTACTCCGGAACATTTCACTGCTCAAAAAAAGACGTATAAAATCCGTAGAGCCTCTACGGATTTTGGCACGAAAAACCGTGCTCCGGAACCTCTCTAATGGCATCATACAGACACTGGCATGGAGATTGCGTACCCTCATTGTAAGTGTCGTTGCTGTAGTTGCGACGTGTCCCGTCTGTCAACATGTATTCCTTCTTCACTCCCCGTGGGCAGTTGAAGTGGACGAGGCGATTTTCTTCGACCATGTTGATGAGAGGGTTGAGCGGTTTTTCTTGTTCACATGTGAATCTGCAGCAGAGGTAGGAGCGAAACAAAAGAAGCAGAGGAAATAACGCAGCCAGCTGAGTACTTGTAGGCCGGGTATTCACGCGTTTCATACGGTACAATCCCACAAGCAAAATGGCCCACAATGATTCTCACAAGAACGACACTGCAGAGAAAGGACTCACATGACATCAGAGGAATTCGCTGTGCAAGTTGTGTTATCGCATACAAAACCGGACATAGGCGGTTGGCACTGAAAGGCCTTGCACTCAAAAAAGTGCGGTAAAAAGAAGAATATCGTGCCGACTATCAGCTGGAGAGAAGAAACACAGCGAGGAGAAAAGACAATGAAAAAGGCAACTACAATCAACACAGACAGAATGTGTGCTTTGTGTAGAAATAAAGGTTGTACGGTACGTCAGGTGAAAGAGTTGCATGCGGATAAGTACAAGTACTCAGCTACATGAATGTCAAGGAGTCGTACACCTCCGGAGCTGCGCTACTTACAGTAATGATAACCGGATCTGCCATTCGAACGAGACGCACTTTCCATGTGCCTTTGATCGACCGTCGTATGTGATTACGCAGTTTGGATGCCTGCAGAAGGGGGACAATGTCATGTAGAAAGCGAGGTTTGAAAGGCATTGTCAGCAAGGCCATCCTATCCTGACCAACTGAAATCCAAACCAGGCAAGCAACTTGCGGGAGACACACAATACTGACTGGTCAACAGAATTTCATTTCTCCATAAGGACACCTCTCTACTGTGCAAGAGACACTCATTCGGAATGGACAGTATGGAAAATTATTTGCTGACAACTATAGTTGTCCAGCACAGACTGACGTACCTGAATGTTAAAATGAGTAAATAAGCCACCTAAAAGTCCACCCAGGCAGCCAAGAATTATAGCCGGTAAAAACAGCAAGAAGTTGATAGCTAATCTATCAGCAACCTGTAACGAACAAAACAAACAACAGACAGAGACCATTATCATAAAATAGGAAATGCAACAACTCAATAATCATCCGCAAAGAACGGAATTTTAGATGCTGTTTGTCGCCAGTAGGTTGATTTCCACCTACATCTATGCTAAGAGTGCATACCGAAAATGCTCGCAGGGCCAGTCGTGTACGTCTCCGATTCCTGAGTTCTTTTACGGAGTCACCTTAGTAGCTGGCCTATCAACAGCTATAGAGTGTGTGTGTGAGGGGGGGGGGGGGGGGTCACAAGACCATTGAGCAGATTTCAGAATTTCAGAACATGCATTGAGTTAGACGACCAGCAGGCAAGAGATCAGAACTGGAAAAGCACATTAGAAGTACATGTACATCCGTGTTCTTGCCCTACCGGAGACAGACAGACCAGCTACTTACATAGAAAGGGATGACACGCTCGCTTCTGAACTGCCCAAAGGTGGTTGTGATGCTGAAGTCTGTGATGGCCGAATTGAACAAGCCCTGGATACATAATCACAAGAGAAGAGGCAAATATTGGCCACGCGACCCTACAACTAAGCACCTCCTCGAAGTTCGAGAAGTTGCGTTTTTCGTACTTTCAAGCGGCCGAGTACAACAAAGTACAGAAGTATCCCCATATCAATATCATTTCGTGGGGTGCATGCATGCTAGAGAATACTATAGAATAGAGAAAACGGTATTCTTCTTCAAAGGTTCTTTCATGGTCACAGCGGTTCAAGCTACCCTAAACTCAGAGTCAAAACAGAACAAAGTTTCTCACCATTGTGAACTGGTGTTGCAGGTTCGAGGGTTGAGCACTTTTGCAGGACAACGACAACTCTGCTTTGTAGAGAAGGAGTAAGATGCTTTTCTTACAACACTTTCGGATGCTTCAAAACATGGCATACTTTGAAGTACTCTGCATGATGCCGAAAATGGATGGATAAGATTTCCCGAACTCTTTCCCCGGAGATTGTCCCGTGCCTGTGACTATTGGTATGCGGATGAGTGAGGCTCAACTATACGTCACTGGTAAATCAATAACACTTTGCCCATTTTCATCAAAATTTCGTTCATAAGCTTTCTATTTTCAAACATACAAACCGTCCGCCGTACCACCTGTACATGAAGATCAGTTTAGCACGCATTCTCATTTCAAACGCAGCCTCTGCATACAAAATCTAATGAGCAGTGTACAGATCGCCCTCGATTTGCAGTAGCATGTTGAGAGATTCTGTGCAGCTACATGTACACCAGTTCACCAGCAAAAAAAAAGTTGGATAGCCAGGCTATCTGGCCACACACTAAGACATAACACATCGGAAGATACTAAGCTAGGTAAAGCCAGGGTCCGTACCGAGACAAACGATGACACCATGCAACAAAAGAATGTCTGCAGTCCAAGCTTGATGTTCCAAAAAGATGACACCTCCTCCATCACAAAAAGAAGGCCTCCGACTGGCGAGCCAAAAGCAGCTGCTACGCCAGCTCCAGCACCTGCAGAAATGAAATCTCGCCTGAAAAAAAAAGAAGGATCAAGAAACGCAAAGGCACTGGTAAGAATGGAAGCCTGCGCGAAGGGCAGGTACAGCACCAGCACGTGGCATTATTGGTCACAGTGACTCGTTACACACAGGTTTCAGTGGAATATCAATCTAACCGTATCCACTCCAAAGTGTCATGCAATGCTACAAGACAATGCTAACCAAACAGTATACAGTGAACTTTATCCTGCAAAAGTCGTGATGTCCCTTGGTGGGAAAGTGCTGCATAAACGATCATCACAATGTTACAGATTTAGCTGTGATGGTAAAACAGTAAAACCTCCCCTAACCGGTCGCCCTTGGTGCACCAGAAACTGTCCTGATAAGACAGGATTCGACTTAATCTTGGGATGCACATTCGATCCACAGCACTTTGGTGCATGAAAATTGGTCCTGTCAATACAGGATTCCGCTTGGTACAGGGTCCGGCAAACACAGGTTTTACCGAACTGCACAGAGCTGTGAAGTACTGTGCGCTGCTGGACCTGTGTGCGTGCATGTACCGGGATGGCATAACTATACGCGGCTTGTGATAAGCAGTGTTGCCACATCATTCTAGCCAAATATCAGTAGCATGAAAAAATAAAATGCATCATCCGGGGGCTTTGCCCCCGGACCCCCCCCCCCCCCCCCCCTATATAGCGACCACATGCGGCACTGATAAGAAAAAAACATTTCACGGTTTTGCGCGACACTCAGGCTGAGTTTGCCGATTTTTCCCCGAGACAGATGATTTCGCTTAGCGCCTCAGGAGAGAGCTATAGAAACACTCGTGATGCGCAGTAAAAGTCAAAAATCTGGACCATGACTCCTAAACCATGCATAAGGTCGAACTTGAACACTTTCATGGCTCTTGTCGGCAGGAGAAGGTCAATTGTCGGCAGGTCGTGACATGCCTCAAAAATCGGCAGGCTACTGACATGTCGGCAGGTGTGGCAACACAGGATACGTGAATTCTGCATTCATATTTTGTATTCTCTAGGTGTGTGCATTGATGACTCGGGGCGGAATCCAGGCTCTAAGTTTGAAGGTAACTTTGAATCCTGGCAGCATTTAGTGTCTGTTTACGAGTTCATTCAGCAGATCTGAACCTCACAGACGGTCAGCAGATAACAATGTAACGGGGTGCTGAAGTACTGACCTGTCCTGCGAGTTGCGAAAGCGACTGAAATGCTTCAATCTCAAGCCAAAGGTAGTTTGGCTCAAGCCAGCGCCAATGAGTGCACTGAAAACACACAGACACAAACAGAAAGTGAGAGAGAAAGACAGACAGACAGAGAGAAAGACACACACACACAGATAGATAGATAGAGAGAGAGATAGAGAGAGACACACACACACACACACACACACACAGAACAGGAATGAAATCAGGAGTGAAAGCATAGCGGGCAGAACCGCAGGAAGTAGTTTTTGATTGGTCCGGTAGTATCATAGCCTTTCTGCAGCCTGTGAATGATATGGCGGGTACACATGCCCTCCACAGTAGTAAACACGTGTTTGTGGCCAAAAGGTTGGTCCGGTGATAACCTGACCAACCGGACCGATTCCGGGGGCCTGCAACGCATAAAAAACCCACCCTAAGGCTACGACACTGCTGATACTACCAGTGGAAAGCGAACACGCACGCATGCCAATGCACACACACACACACACATGCATATGTACGTGTGTATACAACACATAGAATATTTCTGCACATATGTACGCGTGAAAACAAATGCAGACGATCCTAACAAAAAGCAGAACATAGAAAGTCAGCATCGAACATTCAAACACTCACCCCATGTGAATTACAGGACCTTCAGGACCCGCTGGAAGGCCTGCCGAGACAGCCAGTGCACATGATAAAAACTTTGCAATCATTGTCTTGATATTAAAGATATGATGGACAAAGGTTCCATTTAGGAAGCCAATCAGCTCAGGGATCCCAGAGCCCGCAGCCGATGGTCGAAATAACTGTGAGGCACGCAGAACACAGCACAGATGTACGCACTCACTTATTATCCATTCCAAGAATGAGGGATGCAACAATCGAAGAGAAGGAAGAACTACAAATAAACATTCACCAAACAAAGTGAGTTTTAGGTCTACTTCTTTAGGATGCATTTGTAACATAGAAAAAGTGGCTGGGGGTGGATCTCAAGATAGCGTAGTACTACACAGGCAGATTGAAGATGTCATGGCAAGGAGAGTCTTCTTGGTGTATGTGTGCCCTTCAATATCCTGGCCATTGCACGGAACAATAACGGGAAAATAGCAATCTGCCAAGAGCAGCCCACTGTCTGCGGTCCCGCGACAAGTCTCTGAGAGAGTGCAGGCCAGTCAAGTCCTCTCTGCACCCCAGAGGTCCCGCGACAGGACAACCGGCAGTGTCAAGAGCATTACTTACCACTACTAATGCAGTTGATAATGACACGCAGCATAAGCTAATCCACATCACCGTCACCCAGCCTAGCGCAAGGTCATTGCGCTCCACCATCGGAATGACCGCGTGCCATTTTGTCCTGACAAGAGTGAACACCAACAAGTGAAGAGCTGATCAGAATGCATTCAGAGATAGGTGTTCAACATCACCTGCACACACATCATAGGAGCTTGTACATGTGTCCTCGTTTCTCCTCATCGCGCATTTCTGCATCCAATTTTCTTCGCGTGGAAGCATCTCCATTTTCAAATACTAGTTCTAAGTTGACAAATGGTTATACGACCGATTGTCGTCTGAGAAAATGAGCAGGTCAGCAACTTACTCAGAGATGATATCAATGAGTTGAATAAGGAGAAATGCTACTAAGCCCGTCGTGGTGCCAATCAGTGCCATCATTAGCCAAACTTCCCACTCATCCTTGCTTCGATTCTCTGTTGACCAGATCTGGACAGGGATATTCACAGCAATGCAAACACACGTGGATACACACAAATTCAAGAAGAAGAAAAACGGTTTATACCAGACGGCTGAAGGTTACTATTAAAATCCATGATAATATTCGCACACAAGAATATTCAGGCAATGGCTCACTCACCTTGTACGCTGTACTGTGCGGCGGAAGATAGTCGAAGCTTTCAAACTCTGATAGCCGTTCCCGTTCCTCCAACGAGTAGCGATGAAATTCACTAGCTCGGAGATGGTTCTTTAGCTTGCGAAACATGTGCGCAACGAACTACAGAACATGCAGCAAAAAAGAGAGAGGAGTCAAATGAAATTCTTGGTCGATTGGTGTGTTGTCAGGATTGTAGGTGCAAAGCATTTCTGGTTAGATTCAGGCATACCACCCTGCTCAATGGCTTATGAGTACATATGGTTGGAAGTATAGGACTGGTCCCTGAACTGAGTAGTACCTTACTAGCAGGTAACGGGCATGTTACCCCAGGGTACCTTGTGTGCTGCATTGTGTGGATTGGTGAGAAGTGCAAGAAAGCACAGCACAACAAAAGGTTCCGGTTCTAAGGCAGACAAGACTATGTGTCTCGTTGGATCAAATGAAAAAACCTATTACAACTGTTGAGTATGAATTGACGGACCTATTGAAAATGGCAACAAAGAATTATTGCAGACAAGATTATTGCAAGTATGCCGTTCCACATCACATACAGCAACATCGGGAGACGAAGAACATCTCCGCTCCAGGTTAGCGATTTATTCTCTTTGCGAAATTCTAGCAACTTCTTTCTTGTTCTGAGCTTGTGCATGTACAGTACTACACTGCCCATGCAGTGCTACATGATAAGACAAAGTCACCAGTACATGGTGTTCCTAAATCTTTGGTTCCAACCTGGCACCTTGCGAAGTTTTGGTGACTTTCTAGCTCGGATGTTTTTTCCGCACTCGGCGTTACAGCAGAATGCAATCATCGGGTCAGGTGCAGATTTGTGTGCTTTATGGCAATGGAGGAGTGAAGAATGTGGCTTGCGCTCATTTAGCGCATGTACAAATCCACAAGGGAAAGCTTCATGTCTTGTCTGCATTGGTGCAACCGGGCAGTTGTACACTAAAAACTTACCCTGGGAACGGCACCGATGGCTCGGGCTGCTGGATTTGGCACATGCATCGGCTAAATTATGTGGGCACATACATACATACACACATACACGCATACACACATACATACACACATACATACACGCATACAATCATCTGATGATTGTTCGATCTTGAAACCCACAGCTACGAATGAACTGCTTGCCCCCTTCTGTGCAATACATGCATGTACATGTACATGCATGACGCGGAACAAAAACTATGGAGAAGAGGTCGCTAAAGGAGTTCCACTATTCTAACTGCTATTATAATTATTTGGGACTTACTTGCGGCAAAATTCAATACAAGCTGGACGTTATATGAACAGCGTGCTGATTGCAGAAATGTCATGGTGGCACTGGATGCACATTTGCACAGGAATGAAAGCTAGGTGCACATGAAGTAAAAAAAAAACAATTTTACTCCAGCACTGTTAGGTTGCTTATGCCCATGCTTTCACTGGCCGCATGTGATCATGTGTTGCGTATGCACGAGTTGTAAGACGGTTAAATTACAGCCTCAAGACAGAGAACAATTTTGCCAACGCGAAAGCTCGCCAAAGCAACTTTAGTACGGAATGTTCCCAGTACTCCTTCAAAAGTAGTGGTGGCTGGCAAACATAAGCAAGCCTTCACACTACACATGAAGGAATTGGTCAAGGGAAAGAAAGACCAAATTTGGAACCTGGCAAATATTTACTTTTGGCAATTTCCATTTCAAAATCAAGCAGCTGACTGATGTGGTGACTACGATCAAATTCCACAAATAGATACAACTAGTAACTATTTTTCAGGCCATAGATCTACGCCATAACATATGCCCTGCATCTGGTCATATCAACTTTCGATTTCAATTCGGTGACGGGACATGTCATCTGTTGATCTAGTAAGTCTAAGGGTATTCCGATTTGGCAAGTCCTGTTGCGGAATGAGTAAGTTGGCCTAAGGACCCTGCAAGCTGCAATTCCGGTACCGACCTTGGGAATTTCTCCGCCATCCCAAGTATACCCGCGTGAGATGGGTACTGCGCCTTCGGTATCCAGCATCACCGTTGGCTTGATCAGCTCTCTACACCGCGAAATATGGATGACATACACGCATCAAACGTTTCCTTACGCTCAGCAACAAAGAAATTGGAGGGGTCCGGACCGAGACCACAAACTAACTTTTCCCTTTCTTCATGGTTGCTCATCAGGCCGCGCTCTCTGGAGGTCAGGCCATGAAATTACGCTTCGCCCTCAGGAAATCTCCCTTCCTTGTCTTCATAGGACAACAACTGCGGAAAGACTCTGTATATACCCGATCTTCTTCCTCTCTGTCTCTCTGTCTCTATCTATCTCACTGGTCTCAACTGCTAGCAAGTCGGCCCTCGGCCACAGGTTCAGCTAAATGACTCGAATAAATATCTGAGGAAACAAAACGATTCAGCCCAAGGCCACAGTGCAGTCAACAACCATCAGATCATGAACAACGCGGCGGCTGTTGGAGGCCAGCCAGCTGGCTTGCTTTCCCAGATGTTTCGCTTTAGGAGTTGGTCAGCTGACTTCTTCAGTGAAACGCATGCGCATGCTAGCTACTTTGCCGAGCTCGCTCGATATCGAGAACAGAGAAGATCAACAACCGCAGCGCATGCAGATTCCGCAAAGATCGTTCGATCTCCAAGAAACGCCGTAGACTACGTACAAAACGCCGTTATTCCCGTATCCATGACGAGATATATGACTTCATGGCAGATGACGAGCTACAAGCTGGGAGTGCAGTGGGAGCTACATCATAACAAGAGTCCATAACCCCCCAGAGTGTGCAACTCCAGGTTGGGGTCTGGCGCAACGAAATCCAAACATTGCGTCATCCGGTCCCCGGGCAAGCATGGGCGGATGGGGCCATATCCCCATGTGCATATCTGGTACATCCGGCGGGGGTTCCAAGTAATAGCAAGAGTACAATAATGAATACATGAAAACCAGAGTGTGCAGCTTGGGGCCTTTTCTGCTATGGGTGTCTGTCACGGCGAAATTCCGTGATTACATCATATTTGGCCCAGATCTGAGGCGGGAAATGGCGTAGTGCGTACAACTGAGCTGCAGTTGTGCAGAAAGAGGCCTGCTTGAATCCTGCTTGTACGCACTACATCACTAAAATGATGTAATCACGGAATTTCGCCGTGACAGCAACCCATCCGAGCTGCACACTCTGGTTTTCATGTACTCTTGGTAATAGTTGAAGGTTGCTTTGAAGCAAGCCACGGAAGTGTCACGTAAAACGTTTGCTGCACGCGCACGGGCTATGCAGTGTCAGCAGAACGGCTTTGATTTCACAGTCAGGGCTCACCACGACCATACAAAATAATTCAAAAAGCGTCGACCACCATTTTGAATGCCGCCAAAACCAGAGTTTGTGCAGTCATAGCGGCTACGCACCCGAGTTCATGCTCATCGATGTACAGCGATGTACAGTCTAGTCGTAAAATACCGGTATTTTACGACTTCCTGGTCTACTCTGCACAGCGAAGGGCCAGTGCCGAAGCGAATCTTGTTGTTTGATGTCGAGAAAGACACGCGGAGAAGACGTCCTTTCTCCAAGCAATCTTGGTCAGTTTTCTCAAATCCGCTGGTGGGTGTCGACCAAGATATGTCCGTGGGGTACTGGTGAACTTGAGTCCTGGCATCTACAAGAATTTTCCGCGCCTAGCTAACCAATGTTGTCAGTAGAACTCAGCGTTTCCTGATCGCGACTCGGCACACTCTTTTCTGTTTGGCCTCGCAGCTTTCACGCTGCGAGTGGGGAGTTTCCTTGTCACAAATGAATCCCTTAGTCATGACCATGATGAGAGGTGACTAGTATGATCCCTGACTGGCATGAGTCCTTAGCTCGAGTCAACACGAAGGTAAACTCTTCACTTGGAACGCTTGCTGTCTCCTCCGCCCTTTCTTGTTGCACTTGCAGATATGCGCACGGCTGCCAGTTTTTGTTGGTGCGCGCGGCGACGCACGGCCGACCTTGATGTCTTCAAAAAAGTAGAACAGCGGTTCTCCTTGGCCGATTCTCATCATCGATAGCTCATTTTCAAGGTCTTTGAATTCTCTATCGGTTTACCGTCCCCGATTTCTAATTTTCTCTTCATTCACTTGTTTGCACGCCTTCGCGTTTGAGTGATTTCACCATCCGATCTCAGCCAAACGAAGGCCAAATCGAAAAATTCGAGACGGTAACCCCCCAAAGACACACCTTCTGAACACGAATCCACAATGGCCTAATGTCTAAAACCAACGAATACAGCCAAGCTCCACTCAGAAAACACCCCACAATTGCAAGAAACAGCCCGTTTTGCTGTGCGCTGATTGGTCAAATCCAAATGACCGTTATTGACGCTTTGTATGGTCGTGGTGAGCCCTGACAGTCACAGAATTTTTTTATTTGAAGAGAGTTTCTCTGCTCGTTGTCTGAAAAGCTTGTATTGGGAGAGTTCGTGACTCCGGGATAGCAAGAATAGGCATGGATATAGATTTACAAGATTTGATGGAAATAGCTTTTTAGTCTTGGCACACGGCATGAAGACCCGATCGATTTCGAAGTAGATGTGCTTCAACCTGCAGTGAATGTTCCTGCTGGGTTCACAACCAGACGGTTCAAATTGACGGGTGTTCCATTGCATGTGAGAAGCACAGACTTCGAGCAATAAATCTCTATCCAGGTGCTGGAAGAATTAACAATTTCCAACACTCGACAATCGAGGGTAGTCGAGAGAAGAAAATGAGGAGCCCAGATCGAACAAAAACTGACGAATATCGTCCACAGAGACACTGCACTCCGGCGACAATGGGGAGCGCTTTGCTTTAGGTTCAACAGTGGCCATTGTTCTTCTCTTATCGGAGAGACACTCAAAAGAGAAAACTGTTCGACAACTCTAAAATAATTCTTTGTGTACTTGAGCCTTTCCAGGCGTGTTACGTACAATACCTGACCGTGGATTCGTAAAGAAAGACCCCAAATTGGGCAAACGGGCGAAGTAGGTCCGGGCCAAACTTCCCATTTCGTCATAGCTACTCACTACATGACGTATGAAGTTTGGATTTCGTTGCGGCACTGATTTGTGCTGAGAAGGATCACGAGTTGCACACTCTGGGGGGTTATGAACTCTTGATCATAATTATAGTACATGTAGCTCCACATTATAATTATGCACGCTGCACTGGACCACAGATCTGGACCAAGGGAAGTCGTAAAACTGAACCCGTAGTTGAAGAGGTCCTGGGATCCCTGATTTGGAGCATGGATCAATGGACTGGGAGGTATTTGACATATTTTGTATGCTTCATTTCCACCTTCAAACGCAAGCATGCAAGCAGCGAACCTTCCAAAGACCCAATATGCACCACGTGCATATTCTACGATAATAAATATGGCACTTGAACTTTGAATTGGCCGAATGACTTCCTTGTGAAGTAAGTTGCAGCTTGACCTGGAATGATGGCTCAGATACAATTTTGATACCAGAAATTGAATCAAGTTTCAAGTAGTATCAAGTAATTAGTTTAGGGATGGTTATAATTATGCGGCGGCAAAAATAGGTTATCATGTGACAAGTGTATGCGGGAGAGTGGTGGAGGACTCTTGATAGCAATGGTTATCTGTGACTGTCATTGGTACAACATAGCACATACAATATCAAGTTTACAACTTACTTTGTCGCACATACTCATAACAACTTAGGCTGCGTTTACATGAGAATTTTCAACCCGGGTCGAGTTCAGCCCGGGTTGAAAGTCTGTACGATAGACAAAATATGTGAGCGTTTACATGAAGACAGTTGACCCGGGTCAAATACTGATAATAGAGAGGTTCCGCATAACGTATTTACGTTAGTAAAAAACGTAGTCGATCTACGGAAAGTCTTACGTAAACTGCATGCGCATCTGTGTTCCGCCATACGGAGTTTTCAAATCACGTAGCTGCCCTTGGCAACTCCGAACGCGGCAGTGTACGACCAGATCGACCTGGGGAGAGAGTCATAAATTTGTACCTCAATCCACTTACGGACCAGCTACGTTATCAGAGCCCTATCTACGTACTCTACGTAGATAACTTTCCGTAAGTGGAGTGCAAACTCGTGAATTCACGGGTTTTCCCCGCCCACTAACGTAAAGTTGCTCAACTTTACGTAGTGCGGAACCTCTCTACTGCCGCTAAAAGTCCACCTCTAGGGTCCTGTGTGGTCACGTAAATCCTTTTGTGCGGAATTAGCATGTGAAGTGCTATTCAAACTGGCGCGAGATGCGCACAGAGCTACGTTAGTACGATTTCTCGGGGCGAAATTTCAACCCGGGTCAAGCGCAATGCGTCATGTAAACGCGCCAGTCAATCTGTGTTCATGGCGGGTTGAAACTTGACCCAGGTTGAAACGGCTCATGTAAACACAGCCTTAGTTAGTGTACACGTTCTGGTCTCCGATCCGCTATGCACCAAGTACAAATTACATTCATAGCTACAACTTTGTGGTACGAAATCAGGGGCTTTGGAAGGCCACGGCATTCAACATTGGTGCAGCCATCATAAAGAGACGGGGTCCGGGGAACCTGTCCCATGGGAATTTTTTTGATTTTGGGGTGAAAAGCCCATTTAAAAAAAGGCGGCTTGGAGACAAGAATCCTAGGGTGTCATCGATTGGCGAATCTGGATTGAGTGCGAGTAGTTGGTGTGGTCCGAGCAACGCTAACCCAATAGAACAAAGCAAGGGTGTAGTACGTCAATGGTACGCACAACGATACTATGAAAGCTGTCAAACAACAGCAACGTCCATTTCCATTCCAGCCACTCCCAGTGTGGGGGCCGGTGTGGTCGGATTGCACTCCAAGTACACCCACTCCGGATTCGGCCGAACGATCACGCTCAGTTGGAGCGCACTTGCTCGGGATTCGCCCAATCGATCATGCGCCTACATTGTAGTAACACTAGAAAGAGTGTACACGCAGTCATACCATGACACCATGTAGAAGTCATCAATCATCACCGGGAATGGGTATGGACAATAGCACAAAAAAGTAGTATTACAATACCCAGATGTTGAGCCAATACTCCCCCAATAGTATTAATTATGTAAAGAGAATATAAGTTACTAGTTATGACTAACAGTCCACCAAGGTAACGAGATAATATACAGTCAGCTAGTGCGACAAGGCACCAAACTGACAAGAATATTGAGACATTCGACGAACTGACACCTAGCTCCAACATATCTACGAAGCGCAAACCAACAACCTTCCAACTTGGTCCATGGGCAGGTCTGCCAGCTCGGAGGTGGCCGGATAAAAGGCATTGGCGCATGCGGGTGTCATCCATGCGCACCAGGTGACCCAGCCATTCTAGCCGGCGATGGCGGAGTTTACAGATGATGCCTGCTGGTCACCTCACATACGCAATAGTTCGGCATTGCTGATGTGGGCATCTCACATCTGCTGTCTTCACACACACACACACGCACACACACACACACACACACACACACACACACACGCACACACACACACACACACACACACACACCACCACCACCACATACACACACATGCCCCCCTCCATACAGAGCGTTCTCTTCACTCTGCAAGGGATTGAACCGTTCTTCTCGGTTTCCTGCTTTTCAATCCTGTTGTTGTTGTTGTTGTTGTTGTTGTTGTTGTTGTTGCTGTTGTTGCTGTTGTTGTTGTTGTTGTTGTTGTTGTTGTTGTTGTTGTTGTTGTTGTTGTTGTTGTTGTTGTTGTTGTTGTTGTTGTTGTTGTTGTTGTTGTTGTGGTTGTTGTTGTCATTGTCACTATCGCTGTTGCTGCTGCTGTTGTTGTTTCAGATATTTATTTCTCACGATGGTCAGTGGCCAATAAGAGTTATTGTTATTGTTGTTGTTGTTTCAAAGTTCTTCAGAATTCATCAGTGACTCAGTGACTTCTGGTAGATGCGTAAAGAGACAGGATGAAGCAGATCGCTATGGCAGAAGGTAAAAGCTACAACTGGTGTCAAAGCAGCAGTAAGTCGGGCGCCAGCAAAGTGGTGTGAGCACGCGACCAAATGAAAACAAAAAGCACATTATAGGTTCACCCACTATGAACAAGAGCAAGTTTCTGTCAAAATGAATCCGTGTCCGTATTGGTTGTGGACCAGTTGGTTGTGGACTGGTTGTGTTTCTTTCAGGAATGCAAAATGCAAATATCGCGTTCAGCCTATTCAGCATTCTCCTGGTTTCCTTCCAGTTCCTTCATTTGCATGCATCCGTGCAACTGTGGTCAAGTGTTTTGAATGCTTTCCTATACGTTCATGTTCTTTGAACTGGTGTCGGATATTTCGTTTTGCTCCTTGTCTTATGGAAATTGACCTCACTTCGCCGCGAGTATCAAGTGCAAGTTGGGTCCTTTTCATTGCCGTCCGACTCCCACTACTGGTACTCGCTTTGCCGCGGTGCCCGGCTTCCAATGTTATCCTGGTCATCTTCATCCGTTCCGGCTCTTGTTTCTGCTCACCTTTCGTATGCGCGCGTATGCGCCGCTTTGCTCTTCCTTGTTTTAAAGGGGAAGTTAAGGCAAGAATTAAAATTTCACCAGTTGTAGTCTTCGGGGTGCTGAGTCGAATGGTCTTGGTCCGAGAAAGCTGAGACGCTCCCTTCCTACTTGAATCCCAATCGAACTCGCGCACTTCCACCGAAACTTGGTGACTGCGCCATACTAGATGGGGATTTGTATGCAAAATGTCACTAAAAGTGCCATTTCGTTCTTATAAAAGCACGGATGACTGCGATTGGCCCATATGTTGTAGTCTTTTGGACGCTGAGTCGACTGGGTTTGGTCCGAAAAGGCTGCGATGCAGCGTTCCTCCTTTATTCCCAATCGAACATGGTTGAACAAGTGGTCACGTGCTCCTGGGTGCCCAAATCACCTGGTCACCACGCCAGCAGCCGCAACTTTCACACCAAGGTTCAACTCGAGTTCACCTCGAGTGACAGGACTGCACCCAAAAAAGGTCAAACAGGCTAGTAAGTTGTACCCTGCAGGCACGGTGACCAGGTGACTGGTGTACGCAGGAGCACGTGACCGCTTGTTCAACCATGTTCGATTGGGAATAAAGGAGGAACGCTGCATCGCAGCCTTTTCGGACCAAAACCAGTCGACTCAGCGTCCAAAAGACTACTACATATGGGCCAATGGCGGTCATCCGTGCTTTTATAAGAACGAAATGGCGCTTTTAGTGACATTTTGCATACAAATCCCCATCTTGTAGGGCGCAGTCACCCAGTTTCGGTGGAAGTGTGCGAGTTCGATTGGGATTCAAGTAGGAAGGGAGCGTCTCAGCTTTCTCGGACCAAGACCATTCGACTCAGCACCCCGAAGACTACAACTGGTGAAATTTTAATTTTTGCCTTAACTTCCCCTTTAACCTGATCTTGATTGGGCATTGGGCCCGTTTGAGCGTGCAAAGCAGGGAGCAGTATTTTACTACTCCCTGGTGCAAAGTAACAATGCAAACCTACTGCTACCAAGCTGACACTCGATAACAGACCGCATTCTTTGTCCGCTCCTCGTTTTTACTACATGTACTCAAATATTCCCTCGTCGAATTCGCTGTCGTGTGATTGGGCGTGTAACTCGTTTGTACTTGCGAGTCCAAACGAAACGAAACATACATAATGTACATATTCCCTAGTGTTCACGCGTTCCGGCACACCCACACCCACACCCACACCGGCATACAAGTACAATCAAACACACTGTACAATGAAACGAACACATGATCGACAGCAGCGCTTACCGACTCTTGATCACAGTGTGCTGTCATGGTCAATGTCCTTTCCGAAGCAGGGGACCTTCCGGAACGTGGAGGTCGTACACGACGCGATGGTCGGATGGCGGTTTTTGTCGTCTCCAAGACCTCAGCTGGCTCAGCTTCCATAGCCACCGGCGTGGAGCAATGCTGCGGCTGCTCACCTTGCCCTGCTTGAGTCGGAAGTTGAGAGTTCGAAGACAGCGGCGTGCCTGAATCAGAGCAAGCCGCGTTCGGAAGGAGACTGCCCCCATCCTGATATTGTACAGGTCTATCGCTCGTTTCATCTCGTTCATCTTTCTCGGCCGTCGCCTCATCTACAAGTTCAGGGCAACAGCCGCTGCCAGTCTCGGATCCCTCGTCGGCTACATCCATCGTCCTTGATCTCGTGTCCAGCCCTAGTGTATCGTTGCTATGTATGCTGTCCATGTCGCCTTGATCACGTGACACAAACATTACAGATATCAAGCCACTGTCGGAAACGGACTCCTGATCTCCTCCGCATTCTCCACATTCTACATTACTGGTTGGATCTGTCAAAGGGACTCCAGCTTTACCAGTTCGGCCGCTCCAATACTTCGAGTAACTGGGATTCATTCGGGTGCGCCCGGTGCCTGCCGTCGGGATGAAGGTGGGCAGAGAATGACTTGGTCTACTGGGCTGTTCAGTTATGGGCTGTCACACAACCCCATCGCGTGTGGCTCTCTTTCAAAACTGAAATAACCTTCAGCCACTGACTCAGCAACTGAGTGTTGTTGGCAAACTGCTTTCCTAGACTATTGGGTGGCGACTCGACCTGAGAAACGCCTTCGTTCGCCTCTCAAGAGCTAACCTGATCACCTCAGTCTAGTGTGGGACTGAGTTACGATCCGACAAAAAATCATTTCAGCTTGTGAGTGCCTCGGCCCATGGATCACATAACAAAGCCGGATTTGTAACAAGACTACAAATGTACTTAGACAAATTCTTTGTACAACCCTTGGCTAGTAGATCTACGAGTACGAATGCATTCGTGATCGACCCCGTCCCGATCCTGATCCCTACCTGACCCTGTACAGCTGTGTTGGACATATTTACAACAGGTCGTACCACACAGGAGTACAGAAGTGACTCTTTCGCACCGAGGGCACCCAGATCGTTGGCGGAGGGATCTTCCTGTGTGCCCCGTAGTTGTGATTCGGGAGTTGTAAAAGCCCTATACGACAACCCCCCTGGTTGTGATTTTGTACGACGCGTTCGTTCAACCTTGGCCTATGGGCCACCGCGTACCGGTGCACCGCATGCCCCCGCATCGCACCCGTGAACCGGAGCTCCATGGTCCAGTAATAAAAAAAAGTAACAGTTGCTATCATAATGACCCGAAGCTACAATAATAAAATTTGACAATGTTGCAAGAGAGAACAACAAGCGGAACACCAGAGCTATTATAGCGCTAGAGGAGAAAGAAGAAGAAGATTGAAGATTTGCGGGTCGCGTGAGACTCGGCTGGAGATCCGCATCCGCTGGGACGCCACCACCCTCAAAGATCAGGGCGCAGAGTGCAGCTCCTAAAGCGGTGGGTCGCAGCACGGCTGGAAAAAATCCTAAGTTCCGCTTCCAGGCAGGACTTGAACCTGGTACCCTCTGTTTCTCAATCATGGTCAGCGCGAAGGAAAGGGAACAGAAAACTGGCGCAAGCTCGTATTTACATCTACCGGTAAGTGCAACCTCATTATGGCCACAAACACGTCACGGATGCGTGTAGACTACTCAGTGCTCACTGTAGTGTAGAAGGGGGAAAAGAGCAAACGAAAGGCGGCACCGAATCCAACCGGAACTCGCTTGGCCGTATGCCGGCTGCTACGATCGGGGGAGTAGACTAGTATAATCAAGAGTATTATACTCTTGGTATAATACTACTAGCAAGAGTAGATAAAGATGTTTATCTACTCTTGCTGCTACCTACTTCCTGGCTCCTATGCCGGTCTTGTCGGATCACGACCTGATGACTGCGGATGACTAGCCTGAAGACGCGACTTGCTCGTAGAAGCTGGTGGCAGACTTTCCCAGCTCACCAGTCGCCACTTCCACTGGCTGACCATGAGAAAACCAAAGCCAAACAATCAGGAAAGTGGCGTGCTGCACCACGGCTCCAGGCTGACACGTTGAGTCGCTGACCGTAATAATTATTGATATGACGACATTTCTCCTTCTCATCGCGCTGGACTGAGTCTGTCACTCTGTGACCAGGTGACGTGGCGGCGAGGATAGGAAGGTGGGCCGATTTGAGTCGAGTGTGGTGGAAAACCCGTACATCGACAAACATGTTGCATGTGCTACACATGAGTTATATGTGTTGCTTGTAATCATTATCATGCACAGTCATCTAGTGCCTTGCTATGCCATCGCATGACACTCCATCCATGTACGGCTTACCTGCACATGACACGCGTTCATGATCAACCAACCTATGTGGTCTAGCTTGTCATCGTATTGTACACATCCGGTTATGGATCCTTCTATCCTCTTCTACTGCTTCTAGCACCTTCCGTCCAGTTCTGATAATCTGGAGTGATTTGCATTTCTTTGTTCTTGTTTATGTTCCCAAGAAGTGAAGTCAGAATAGAATGCTCTCGCATGGTGGGTGGGTGTGCTCGAGATAAGTAACAAAGTTCAAGGATCGAACCTTACATGGTGTCAGAATAATGTCAACCTGCACAGCCCCGGTCCCTGACCGCTTCGACTTTTCTGCCCCGCAGAAATGGCCTCTGTGGCGAGAACGATTCTCGACCTACCGCCTTGCTACCAAGCTTCACAAGGAAGATGGTGAGGTCCAGGTAGCAGCTCTGAAATATGCGTTGGGTCCGGACGCTGAGCCTGTGTTCCTGCAGCTTCAGTTTGACGCAGACGCTGATAAGAAAGACTTCGACAAAGTGCTCAAGAAGTTTGGTGACTATTTCACCCCGAAGACGAACCTATTCCACGAGCGGATGGTGTTCGAGTGTGCAGCGCAGCATCCAGGTGAGACGGTGGAAGAGTTTCTCCGTCGTCTGCACGTGATAGCTGAGACATGCGAGTTCGACAAATCCGATCGCATTCGTGACCGTTTCGTTGCCACCTTGCTAGATGAGAAATTAGCAACGGACTTGCAGCTGACGGACAATCTGACCTTGGAAAAGGCTACAGAGAAAGCTCGTGGGTACGGGCTCGTCCGCCAGCAAGTCGCCTCACAGCGCGGCCATGCCAGTGCTACACCTGCGTCAGCCACTGTCGCTGGTGCTTCTGCTGCTCCTCGTAAGAGCACAGGATCGTTCAAGAGTAAGTCTGATGGACCTGCCGGCAGTCAGTCTCACAATCTCTGTATGTTTTGGGGTGGAAAGTCCCATACCCGCGACCGCTGTCCTGCTCGGGATGTTACCTGCCGCAGCTGCTCCAAGAAAGGCCATTACGCCCGTGTGTGTCGCTCATCCAAGAAGGGGTCACACTCATCTTCCAGGCAATCCAGTAGCTCTGGTGCACATTCTCTGGCCACACAGGACGATCCGGGTGTGACTGAGGATTGGGCCTACTTGGATTTAGATAGTATCGCATCAGGCAGTAGCCCATGGATGTGTGATCTGCTGTTGTACGGGAAGTCCGTACCGTTCAAGATTGACACTGGAGCGGATATCACTGTGATTACTCCAGCAACATACGAATCCCTCAAGTCACCACCGCCTCTGAGCTCTCCTACAACACGGTTGACAGGAGCCAATGGTGATCGCATCGACTGCAAAGGCACATTCAGCGCAACTTTGTCCAGCCCAAAGCTCAGTTCCTCGCAGCACCAGCTGGAGATTCACGTTCTGACACGGGGCAAGTCCAACCTCCTGAGTCGCGAAGCCTCACTAGCAATGGGTTTTGTGTTCAAAGGCATCTCAGAAGAGAAGCAGCCACCTCTTGGACGCACGCTGGGTGAGCCCGTCAAGATCGCTCTGAGGCCTGATGCCGTTCCGTACCAGTGCTCAACAGCTCGTCGTGTGCCGATTCCGATCCTGCCGAAGGTCAAAGCAGAGCTTGTCCGCATGGAAGCTGCCGATGTCATTACAAAGATCACAGAGCCTACGGACTGGTGCGCACCCATGGTGCCCGTTGCCAAAAAGAACGGCGACGTCCGGATCTGCGTAGATCTGCGATGTCTGAATGCTTCGGTCAGGCGCGAAACCTTCATCCTGCCCACCGTCAACGAGACGTTGGCGAAGCTGAATGGCGCAACATGCTTCACCACCCTGGATGCAGCGAAAGGTTTCTGGCAGGTGCCTCTTGATGCCGAAACAGCTAAGCTCACCACGTTCATCACGCCATTCGGACGTTACTACTTCCGTCGACTTCCGTTTGGCATAACATCGGCGCCAGAAATATTCCAGCGCAAGTTAATGCAATACTTGGATGGCCTTCCAGGGGAGTGCGTCTTCATGGACGACATCCTGGTCTTTGGCGCGACAGTCGAGGAGCACGATGCTACCTTGGAGAAGGTCCGATCAATCCTGCGCAATGTTGGTGTCGCCCTTAACCCCGACAAGGAACATGTTCGCCAATTGTCAGTTGAGTTCTTGGGCCATGTCGTCTCCGCTGATGGAGTCAGCCCCAGTCAGCAGCGCCTCGCCACTATCTCCGAGCTCCAGGCACCGGCTGATCTCCCTGCGCTACGTCGCGTGCTGGGTATATTTAATTATCTCAGCAAGTTTCTGCCGGAAATGGCCACCGCCTCTCAGCCGCTCCGATTGCTCCTCCGCGCTGACACAGTCTGGTGTTGGGATGCTCCCCAAGAAGAAGCTTTCCAACGGCTCAAACAACTCGCTAGCCAGTCTCCTTGCCTCGCATTCTACGACGTCTCTAAGCCAACTCTTCTGCGCGTTGACGCCAGTGGCTATGGTCTGGGAGCTGTTCTCCTCCAGCAGCAGTCAGCTGGCTGGCAACCTGTCGCATACGCCTCCCGATCTCTCTGCGACGCCGAGCGCAACTATGCGCAGATTGAAAAAGAATGTCTAGCCATCGTCTGGGGATGTGAGTACTTCGCCCAGTATCTCGTTGGTAGCAAGCCATTCACGGTGCATACTGACCATAAGCCCTTGGTTCCCCTGGTAAACAGCCGTGATCTAGATCGAGTGCCACTTCGTTGCCAGCGTCTGCTACTTCGACTGGCTCGTTTCGACGTCGCTGCCGAGCATGTCCCCGGCCGTGATCTCGTTGTGGCCGATGCTCTCTCTCTCTCTCGAGCACCACTACCTACCACCATCTCTACCTTGTCTGTTCTGACTGACGAGATCGCTTCTCTTGCCGATTCAGCTGGCGAAGAGTACATGTCGTCTGGATTCTCGCTTGCCCTACGAGATACCACCCAGGCTGACCGCGTCCTGCAGCAAGTTGCTAAGTTTGTTCAGTCTGGCTGGCCTGATCACAGCAAGGACGTCCCTGCTGACCTCCTCCCATACTTTGCCGCCCGCCAGCATCTCTCTGTTGCCAACGGTCGTATCTTCTATGGTGCACGTGTGGTTGTGCCTGCATCTCTGCGTGATATGGTCATCCGCAAGCTGCACACGTCTGCTCATCACGGTATCGTCAAGTGCCAGGCGCAGGCCCGCCAATCTGTCTGGTGGCCGTCCTGGAAGAATGACGTCGCTTCTGCTGTTACGCAATGTCGCACATGCTGTCAGCACCGTAGCCAACCTCCTGAACCTCTCCGACCGACTGAGTTTCCGTCACTCCCGTGGCAGCGAGTTGGTTCTGACCTATGTCAATTCGGTAACACAACATACCTGGTGGTTGTTGACTACTACAGTCTGTATCGGCTATAGCGTACCCTTTTGATTTCCGTGATTTTATCACTATAACCGATGCATCACTATATGCGATACGATCGATTTTTCTTCTTTTTTCAATCTACACATGAAAGGCAAGGAAATACAATGTACATGTACTTCCAGCATGGCGTTTTGACAAATGAGCATGCTGCATAGTTGACAGTGCCCGTATTTCCATAAAAAATTCTGTTATGTACATGTACATCATGTATCACTATAAAAATAAGCAACGGGAAGAAAGTAAAAAAATTGGGCCTTTGATATTATTGCTACATGTATTTTAAAGTTAGGCCACACCAAGTTTTTTCATTGTTTCTCGTCACCGCGCGCGTACCTTTCTTGAGGATTGGACCAAAAAAAAAAAATCTCGCGTCCCGGTAAACACGCATAAAAAGGCGTTGTAAAAGTACGCGCGGCGTCAAATCTGGAGTGCAGTGCTAGTGCACGAACCGAAGGACGACTTTTGCACCGTGTATGTACGCATACCGGTAGTTCAAGTACCACACCACCACACGACCTGGTCGTCTTCTTTGCTACACACAGTTCCGGTACAAGTCAAGACAGTGCATGACAGTGCACCGTTTTGGACTGACAGTGTTCCGGGCATCGGTAAACTTGTAAACTGTCACGCGTGGTGTATAGTCTGATTTTAGGTCATAAATTGGGCCTTTGTAGTGTAAATAGCAGTTTTTGTTTTTCAAACCCTATTTTGTTTTTTTTCCGCCCGCCCGCGTTCCTTTTGAGATTTTCAGGTGACGAGAAACAATGAAATAACTTGGTGTGGCCTTATCACAATAGCCGATAATAATATAGTGTGTTATGCATGTTTTGATTCTTTGTTGCCATCATAATATCCGATAATATTATATCATTTACATCCGATAATATTGGTTATAGTGATATTTGTACTGGATAAAATACGTTTTGCTTTTGATATTTCGTACCAATATCACTGTAGCCGATATATTCTTTTATCACTCTTCTATATCGACCTCCACTAATTCTCGTGATCCTTGACTGGTCCTATATTACCAAGAGTACATGAAAACCAGAGTGTGCAGCTTGGGGCCTTTTCTGCTATGGGTGTCTGTCACGGCGAAATTCCGTAATTACATCATATTTGGCCCAGATCTGAGGCGGGAAATGGCGTAGTGCGTACAACTGAGCTGCAGTTGTGCAGAAAGAGACCTGCTTGAATCCTGCTTGTACGCACTACATCACTAAAATGATGTAATCACGGAATTTCGCCGTGACAGCCACCCATCCGAGCTGCACACTCTGGTTTTCATGTACTCTTGATATTACCCATATCGCCGCAATATCGACCGCTTATATCGACCGCTTGTATCGACCACTTAGGCATTATAATCTTTCGATTTTGGAGGGACTTAGAATTTTTCTCTCCACTTCAAAAAGAAAAATTGAAAGAAAGAAGACAAAGGAAGAGAACAAGCAGGATTCGAACTCACAACAGTATGAATCTCAAGCAACCCCTTATACCACCCAGCCACTGTGCTGCAGATGCTGAACTCTGTTGTTCTTACAGTCTTGTACCCAAAATAGGCAACATCCTATGTACACTATAGTACAAATCCTATACTAAAAAGGTTAAAATAGCTCCTAAAGGTTCAAATTTTGGGGTTATGGCAAAGGAATCGTGATAAATAGGATATTGACCTCGACTTCGGTCTATATGGGAAATATAGGCCTCGTAAAAGACCTCGGCGGACCTCGGTCTTTTACTCGGCCTATATTTCCCATATAGACCTCGTCTTGGTCAATATCCTATACTTATCGCCTTCTTAGTATTTGACCCCATTCCCTGATACCTAAGCGGTCAAATATATCGCGTATTTGACTGCTTAGTCAAATACACGATATATTTGACTACTTATATTTGACTCCTTAGAACTTCTTGGACTTAGAAATTTTCTCTCCAACTTAGAAAAAGAAATTTTTGAAGAAAGCAGAAATACGCAAGACGGGATTTGAACCCACAACCATGTGAATCTCAGTCACTCTTCCTTACCACCCAGCCACTGTGCTACCGATGCTGAACCTAGTTTAAAGGGGAAGTTAAGGCAAAAATCAAAATTTCACCAGTTGTAGTCTTCGGGGTGCTGAGTCGAATGGTCTTGGTCCGAGAAAGCTGAGACGCTCCATTCCTACTTGAATCCCAATCGAACTCGCGCACTTCCACCGAAACTGGGTGACTGCGCCCTACGAGATGGGGATTTGTATGCAAAATGTCACTAAAAGCGCCATTTCGTTCTTATAAAAGCACGGATGACCGCGATTGGCCCATATGTTGTAGTCTTTTGGACGCTGAGTCGACTGGTTTTGGTCCGAAAAGGCTGCGATGCAGCGTTCCTCCTTTATTCCCAATCGAACATGGTTGAAGAAGCGGTCACGTGCTCCTGGGTGCCAAAATCACCTGGTCACCACGCCAGCAGGCGACAACTTTCACACCAAGGTTCAACTCGAGTGACAGGACTGCACCCAAAAAAGGTCAAAACAGGCTGTAAGTTGTACCCTGCAGGCACCGTGACCAGGTGACTGGTGTACGCAGGAGCACGTGACCGCTTGTTCAACCATGTTCGATTGGGAATTAGGGGCGAACGCTGCATCGCAGCCTTTTCGGACCAAAACCAGTCGACTCAGCGACCAAAAGACTACAACATATGGGCCAATCGTGGTCATCCGTGCTTTTATAAGAACGAAATGGCGCTTTTAGTGACATTTTGCATACAAATCCCCATCTCGTAGGGCGCAGTCACCCAGTTTCGGTGGAAGTGCGTGAGTTCGATTGGGATTCAAGTAGGAAGGGAGCGTCTCAGCTTTCTCGGACCAAGACCATTCGACTCAGCACCCCGAAGACTACAACTGGTGAAATTTTGATTTTTGCCTTAACTTCCCCTTTAAACAATGACCTTGATCCTGCAATGCCGTACAATGCGGTATATGCTATAGTATAATACTACTACTAGAATTACAAGGATATGTCGTATATGAAGAGAAACTATTGCGTGGAGAACACGATAAATAGATTATAGACCTCATAGTTGGTCTATACAGGATATATAGACCTCGTAAAAGACCTCGGGGGACCTCGGTCTTTTACTCGGTCTATATATCCTGTATAGACCTCCTAACCGGTCTATAATCTATACATATCCAGTCACTCTATAGCCGATACAGACTGTACTCGCGCTATGTTGAAGCCTTGCCTCTCCGTTCCACCACGTCTGCCTCTGTCATCACTGCTATGAAAGCCATCTTCGCCCGGCATGGTGTGCCTGAGACTCTCGTCACGGACAATGGGCCGCAGTATGCAAGTGATGAGTTCGCCCGGTTTAGCTGTCAATGGAACTTTGATCACGTGACGAGCTCTCCGCATCACCCGCAAAGCAATGGGGAAGCAGAGCGTGCAGTGCGCACTATCAAGCAGCTTCTAGCGAAGTCGGACGATTTCCAACTGGCTCTCCTCGCCTACCGTAGTACGCCATCACAGTTAGTAAGTTACTGATGTGCCGCAGCCTCCGTGGTACGCTACCGGTGGAACCCTCCACTCTCCTGCCGACGCTCCCTGCCGGTGAGAAGTTGAGGGAGTGGGAGCAACATCGCCGAGCACAGTCAAAGGACAACTTTGATAAACGTCACCGGACCAAGCCTCTCCAGCCACTGCAACCTGGTGATAGCGTGTGGATTGCAGATCAGCAGAGAGAAGGGACTGTTAGGTCATCACTGTCTGATCGGTCTCTGCTGATTGCAGTACCCAGCGGCACGATCCGTCGCAACCGGCATCAGCTGCGTTTCCTGCCCGCTAGCCCACCGGAGTCTGTTGAGATTCCCAATAGTCCTCCAGCACCCGGCCGGCCGCAGCGTGCCCGACATGCCCCCAGTCGCCTCATGGAAGAGATTTGACAATCTCTCCGTCTCTCTCAGAGTTATCATGCGATTTCTTGCAGTTTGTCGCAGCTGTTTTTCTTCTTGTCTCGATATTATCGTGCTTTGTTCTTTTGAGTATTCCTCCAATTTCTTTTCTAAGGGGGGGAGATGTTGCATGTGCTACACATGAGTTATATGTGTTGCTTGTAATTATCATCACAGTCATCTAGTGCCTTGCTATGCCATCGCATGACACTCCATCCATGTACGGCTTACCTGCACATGACACGCGTTCATGATCAACCAACCTATGTGGTCTAGCTCGTCATCGTATTGTACACATCCGGTTCTGGATCCTTCTATCTTCTTCTACTGCTTCTAGCACCTTCCGTCCAGTTCTGATAATCTGGAGTGATTTGCATTTCTTTGTTCTTGTTGTTTATGTTCCCAAGAAGTGAAGTCAGAATAGAATGCTCTCGCATGGTGGGTGGGTGTGCTCGAGATAAGTAACAAAGTTCAAGGATCGAACTTACAAAACACACACTCGAATCGTCCCCCCCCCCCCCCCTCCCCCCCCCCACACACACACGCACAGGGCCACACCCACACTATTGCAACCAGGGACTCCGAGTGGGAGTCGTAAAAGTTTGCCGGTGTAGTAGCGGTAGCCGCTATTGTTGTACCGGTTTGTTTGTATTTATTTGAATTCGCAACTTCACGGAACGGGCAAGAACCCAATAAAATGCGAATGTAGTAGTGTGAAGCCCATATGGCACATGCACACTGGCCGAGCTGACGAGCTCAGCTCCGGACAATCCGGAGACAAGGTCACATGACACAGTGGCAGCTCTCTTCTGACTCAACTCTGAGTGGGTGCTGGGTACATGGGTCAGCATACACACATGCTGGTGGTAGGCGACTCGACTGGGCTCCAACTTCCAAGTGCCATCCATTCCTCTAAATCATTCTCTTATTCCTAATCCTAACCCTTTCCCCTTCCAATTAGGGGTAAGCGGATTATACTCGGAAAATAACCAGATTACCGTATTTTCCGGGGTATAAGCCGCACCGGGGTATAAGCCGCACCCACAAACCAAGATTTTTCACACTCATTGACAAATGGCCTTTCTACAAATTTATTATGGTTATGGAGCTAAATAATAATTATGTTAGATCAGATTATGAAGTGTTAGTGCACCACAGGTTGCTGCAGAGATGCTGACAGATCACCCCATGTCATCTGCACTATTATTCAGTCTCGCTGCCACTGATGTTGATCAGCAACACAGGCGCGAAGCTGAGTCGAATGACATGTCACATGACGTCAGCATGCATACTGATGTATGCTAAGCATTCATTCGCGCAAGCATATAATATTCGGTGTATAAGGCCGAGTAAAAAAAATTACTAGATGATCGTCCTTTTTTTTGGAAAAATCGGGGAGGAGGCCGGAGGGCGGGAGGATTTTATTTTTATTTTTTTACTTTTTACCCTCTCATGCACACAGTGTACACAACAACATCAAGGTTTGGTTTTTTTTCTCTTTTTTTCTTTTTTTTTCTTTTTTTCTTTTTCTTTCTTCAGCAGATCGATACTGACGTTGTGATATACTAGTAGTATGTGGTCCATATAGTAAAACTCACGATTTAAAAAATAAAATATTTCTTGGGGCGCTGACAAAAACTGGGGCGGACGGGGACGATCAGGGAGTCGTCAAATACCGGGAGTGGAAACGCCGTTAAGGTACTAGTACTCTTTTCGCGGCTGTATCTGGGCCGACCGCACAAGAACAGGCATTACTTTGGTCCCACACAAGCAAATCACTCCAAATTTTCTCCACACACAGATGAAAGGGTAGTGATTGCAACAGCAGAAAATATATTGTCATGCTTTGCGAGATCCTTGGAAAATGTAAATCAGAATGTACACTTTCTGTCGATATGACGGGCTACACATTTTCTTAAAAAAATGTCCAGGAAAAGACTATTTGATGGGTCTAAATTTGTTGGATCCAAACCATCTAGGTCTGGGGAAGGGCACCTGGGTCAGCAGAAGTCCATCCAAAGGAAAAAAGGACGCACAATACACCTTATAAAACAACATATATAATACGCGACCGTGTTGCAACATTTGAGAGAGGGCAAAGATTGTTCCAGTTAAAGTGTTGCTCTTGAAAACACCCAGGTGCCCTAGGCCTGGGCATCACCTTTCCAAAAATGTATACTTTGGGGGGTGTCCAGACACTTTATCCAAGAGAAAACTTCAGAAAACACACTCGCAGTAGGCTAAAAATAGTGAAAAAAAGGGGTCCAAAACAGACAAAAATGCAGGCATAAGCTGTAATGTCAGCAACAAAACCTCACCAAACCAAGCTAAAATCCACCAGCCTCATATGTGACACCTTCTTGCTCTGTTCTTTGCTCTTCCCAGCCCTTTTTCTTTCTTCTCCTCTTCTTTCTTGTGCTTTTTTGCAATGCTGAACTGGCCACTTCGGCATGTGCAATGCGGTCCGTATCCTCCTTCTTCAGTGCCTTGATGGTGTTATGGCCAACAGAACACGACATTTCTCTCAAGAACTTGACAAAGGCTCATGGCACCATCATTGAAAGTGCATGTAGCAAGATTTGCAGCGAGCTCCACCACACAGCGACCTGCATTGACTTCCTTCGGGCACATGCGCCACACGACACCATTGAATGCTTCTTTGGCATTTTGTGTGGCACCAAGCAAGCATCGTTTCAGAAGTGCCTGGTCTGCCAGTCTTCGGTAAACAGGCACCAGCAACTTGTAGATGGCCTCTGGCTTCGGGATTTTCTGCTAACAGCTGCTGGGCAGCGTAGTTGCGGCTTTTCTCGCCAACCGTGTGTGCAGCCTCAATTGCAGCTTGTTGGTGTTTCTAGAAGTTCGTCTTGTTGACAGGCTTGGGGAGGTCCATAATGGCACAGAATTTCTGGAGACCAGAGTGTCCTCGGCCAATGGGCCTGGCAGCTAAAACGGAGCATCGGTTGACGTCAAAAAATCTTGTTCTTATGGACGATGAAAACTTGACATTAGCACCAGGACATGATTCTGATGAACAGGATATGACCATGTGTGATCCTAAGCCCTTGCTGTCTCTCCTTTTCCAAAATGATACCGCCAACTTTACAAACTGCACACACATTTCAGCAGAATCTCCTGCAGCTGCTCCAAGTCGAAAATACGTTTCCCGCACCAGTATGGGGCTCATCAGCCTCGAAACAATCACTGTCATCACTGCTGTCACTCGTGTCTGGGTTCGAGGTCAGTGAGGTATCAGACTCCGTTCCAACATCGCCATCGCTGTCTGATGTCTCCTGCTCCCACCAGGGTTTGCAGCCGACGAGCTTTGCAAATGAAGAGCTACGTCCAATATCTTCTGGCTCCGCTTCCACAGGAACAGGGTTAGGATCGGGAGCTGTTTCAGGCTTCTTTCCATAATATTTCTTCTTTTTGGCAACGTAGTATCTACCTTTCCATTTTTTTGTTTCCCATCTTCAAGCTCAGCACAGCGAGTGCAGAATAGTTGCTGTTTGTGATGCAAAAAGCGCAAGGGAACCCAGTTTTTACGCTGGGTCGCCATTTTGTGCAGTCATGGTAACGAATATTTGAATTTTTTCCACGTGGCATGAGTACTCATTTTTGCTCCTGACAGCTAGCATGGTCACGCTGCAGTGCGTACATCGTACATACCCACGCACTTCACTGGCCTGTAACTCTGCAAAGACTGTGCCGATTCGCCTCAAATTTTGGATTCCACAGGTTCAGGGCCTTGTGCGTCCACTGAAAGAGTCAAAAAAGCCGATTTCTAAACTTCGATTTTTGACCCTACAAAGGAGTACTAGTACCTTAATCTTGATTATCCATGCTCGCCTCGCGCAAAATTTTTGCAGTGCCTTGAGTACCTCAGCGTCGTCAAATGCAATTTAGAGTAGCCTTGAGTATTTTTTGGGAGAAAGCGTCCATCAGAACGTGTATACAGAGATATTTGCAGTGGTCTGCTCGTTTGATAGTAGGAGGACACCTAATTTATCGGTAGGCGTTATCGCAGTGTTGCGATGTTTGACTGGAGGCCCGATTCACGCGCGAATAGTGACGTGACTTTTGATGTAATTTATCGAGGAAAATAGCTCAGCCTCAGTAATCAAAGCCACTTGGTTCGACCCACGAAAAAACTTCTCGTAACCATTGTCCTTTCCATATAGGTGCTACCTGTGAATTTTCTCGGTGTAAGATGATATGCCACTGACTTTTTGAGGGACCCTTCGTTTCTAAAACATTATCGTTTTTTAATGACGACCACATTATTATAAAGTCAAGGAATTTCTCTTATTTTCTTCTTCAGTGTAAGAGAACATCACCGCTTTCAGTATGTCTCATGTCAAGAGGAAGCATGACAACGTATATGCACCACCAACACTGAGAATCCAATTGCAGATTTGGCCGGTTGTGGCGAGTATCACGGAATTGACAATGCACACCGAATTAAACTGTTCTAAATCCCTCTCTCTTTCTGTCTCGCTTCTCTTTGCCTACTTTGGGTGTCAGCAGTTACGCATGTGTACATGCACGCACCAATATACGGGTGCGCACGCACTCATTGGCATGCACAAACTGCACATGCACACACACGGCATGCACGAACTGCGCATGCACGCACATTCACACACACTGGAATGCATGCATGCATGCACACACACACCGGGTCCTGGTAAACACTGCCATTACGGTCACCTGTCCCCTTGCGGGGCCAACAACATGGAAGCGACGGCAGAAAGTCGGCAGTCTGCCAAGAGATCAGGGACCATATTCAATCGGCACGACGAGAGAGCCATCTTTGGCAGCACACACACACATACACACACACACACACACACACACACACACACACACACACACATACTGACATGCCCACACTGTGCATGCACACACACGGTGGATGCGCTCATGTGTCTCAGATTCAATTATCTTTTCAAAGTTTGGTAGATTCGGAGACATGTTGGCCAGAATTTCATGGCCGAAAGTCGCCAACACCGGCTTGAGGCTAGTTAACTCAGGCTTTCTGCTAGCTCCCAGTTCTCTTCTCACCGCAACAACACACCAACCACCATGGTATCTTTTAGGTGTCTCTGCAGTGCAGTTGACTATGGCGGTGGGCTGGGGTGCTGCTGCTGTTGCTGCTGCGGATGATGCTGGCATGATGGACGGCTTTCTTGCCACTAATGTACCGCAAATTAAACTTGAAAACACAGCTGATGTGGTGTCCAGGTCTGGACAAAACGCACACGGAAAACAGCGCAGTATTTCTATATTAAAATTGTCACAAGTATCCATCCAGGTAGAGAATGCCATGTGTATCCTGATTCCTGACCATCACATAGTTTCTTAAATCTACCATTGCATTTCTTTTTACGAGTTTCACATAAAGTGGATGGCCCTTGCAACAGAAGCTTCCCTGGGTCTATACTTGACTGCAGGTTGATAAATCGAATGCTCTGTACATGCAGCATGCGTGTGTAACAAACCAAAACAAAGCTATTCCGTGATAGAAGTATTCACTCGATAAAGCTTGGTTTTACTCACCTCTCGCCCAAGTTCCTAAAACATCAGCCGTAAAATGGCTACCGATATCTCCCTATCCAGCATGACCATGCACTGCCGACGAATCTACGACGAAGAGTGATAATACTACAAAAGGGAAGCGGAAATCTGACGAGAAGGTTTATTTATGGAGACGTCTAAATTGCTCCGCTTGCAGGAAGAACCAAAATAAATTTTGTTATTTTGAAAATCCCGCGGAATTGGTGAATGTGGCACAAAAAAGATTATTTGAAAAAAATCGGCGTGCTCCAGCGCGAGGCGAGCATGGATCACGCTCGCGCATCTCGTTTCCACTCCCGGTATTTGACGACTCCCTGGGGACGATCATCTAGCTTTTTTTTTTACTTGGCCTAAAGCGGGATTCACAGAAGCTTTTCTGCGATGCGACACGCGATGCGACGCGATCTGCGATGGATGCGTGCGATGCGAACTCGCGAAATACCATTCACAGAAGAAGTCAGCGATGCGACAAAGTTTTGCTGATTTGGGTACGTCACCATGATATTCGCGCGGTTTGACACAACTTGTAAAAATTTATAGGCAATTCTTGCACCTTTGTACAACTTTGCTGTAGAAAAGGTCAAAATCGTACACCAAATCGCTTGTCGCATCGCATCGCATCGCAAAAGTTGAGCCAAGCTCAACTTCTGCGATGGCATGCGATGGCCCAGTTGCGTCAGTTGCGTGGGGTACCCGGGTGCGACATGGCTGCGATTTGGGGTTTTCCCGGTTTCGCGCCTGTCGCATCGCGTGTCGCATCGCAAAAAAGCTTCTGTGAATCCCGCTTAAGGTGGCAGGCTACCTTCAGAATTGGGAAAAATCGAATTTTTGATTTGAGGTTAACTGTGATACTTTTCTCATTGGGGTAGCCACAAAGCATTAGAATTTAAAATTTTGGGTCAATCGGTCCAGTGGCTCCGGAGTTATAGTGGATTGTAAGTGCGACAATTACAAAATTGAATATGAAATAAATTGCATGAAATTGCAAAAACAATTAAAATTTTCACCAAAGTCATTTTTGCGCTATTTTCATCAATTTCGATCGTAGCGCTAGCGCTCTAATTTTTTGACGCGAGCTAGCGGGCATCCTCTGTGATCCGTTGCCGTGGCAATCATTTCCAAAATGGCTGCCCTTCATGACGTACGCGTGGTAGACAGTCAGCTGACATCAAAATAAATTTTGTCAGCGAAGTGTCAGCATGCAAAGCAAAATAATTGTTGTAGCTTTCTTTGTTTCATCAAGCCTTGTCAGTTTTGTTTTGACATTGCTGGAGACGTAAGCCGTGGTGGATCATCTGCCATGGGTAACAAACGCAAGAGCAGGGTTCTCAGCAGGCCAAAGAAGTGCCTTCCCCCGCGGAAAAGGACTGTCTTGGCTCGTGAAGAGCCCACAACTGAAGATGGTGATTTGGACGTATTCGTCGCAGCATCTGTGGATGTTGCAAATCAATCTTCCGTGGCATCTGATTCTTGTACTGGTGATTCAAGCGATGAGGTTATGTCCTGCGACGAGTCTGATGATGATGATGATGATGACAGTTCGGACGAGCACAACAGTGGTAGCAGAATCGTCCACTTGCCATCCCTGACACGTCTTCTTGGCTCATCATGTGTCTGTGCCAACTGCAAGACTGGGTCATTGCTCGTCCAGGAGTCGACTCGATATGGCCCAGCCCCAATTCTTGAGCTTACCTGCGATCATTGTGGGCATGTATTTGAGGGCCGCCTTGCTGAAAAACATACACCAATGCGATTTTATGATGTGAACAGACGTTCAGCAATGGCCATGCGGATGATTGGCAAGGGAAGAGAAGCACTGAGGATGTTCTGTGCCATCATGGATATGCCTGAGCCCATGTACGGACGGTCGTTCCAGTCTCACTGTTCAGCATTGCATGATGCAGCAGTTGAAGTTGGGACAAATAGCATGCGGCACCATGCTGCAGAGTTACTGGCTATGCGGCAAGCGAGTGGATCTGACCATCCGTCACACGTGGCGTAAGCACTGACGGCACATGGATGCGGCGTGGGTACTCTTCTGTGTTTGGTGTCCAAACAGGAATTGCGTACGACACACTCAAGGTGGTGGATGTGGAGGTGTTATCGAAGCATTGCAACCATTGCAAGGTTTGGGACAACAAACGCGACACGAAGACAGTCACGGCAGCGGAGTTTGCCACCTGGAAGGCTGCACATGCTGACAGCTGCGACATCAACACCAATGTCTCAACACCAGCCATGGAGACTGCAGCAGTAGTGAAGATTTGGAATCGATCTGAGGCTCTCAATGGCCTTCGCTACACATCCTACATTGGCGATGGTGATTCGAAGGGATTTCAAAAAGGGTTATGCAGACAAGGCCAAAGAGACGGAAGGCGTTACGTACTGTCCTGGTGGGTTTTGAGTGCTAAAAGTTGCCCTTTTTGGGGGGTACCGTGTGACCTTTGGTACACCATATCTCCAGTTTGGTATGTCCAAATCCAGTAAACTATATATGTATTCATATCTACGTCAAATTTGCAAGGTGCTCACGTCTCTACTTTTGAAGATTTTGTCACATCTACTGACGTATGGGCACAGAAAGATAATTGGACCAACGGCGCGTTCTTTACGTGATTTCTTTATGTGTGTGTCAGCCAGATTCTTTACATCTAGAAGCATAAATCTCTTCGTGAGCATCTAGTACTGAGCAAGAACACTCATTATGTAACATAAGTATCTGGCTATTGCTAAAATCCTTGCAGAAAACTTGTACCAAAAATTTGTTGACCGCATTTTTGCGATATTCTTGTTTGGTGTGTCCAGCATCCTGTTCTCCAAGTCAAAATGCATGTGTGGTGGTTGTTCAAGTGTTCTTTATTATCTGACCAGCATGTGTAGAAAATTTGGTGCAAAAATAATGAGGGATGCCAATGTTACAGACATTTGAATGCATGTATGTTATCGGCAGGCGCCGAAGGTAGCCTGCCACCTTAAGCCGCAGGGGCGATTTTGGTCCGATTTTTAGCGAAAAAAAAGTGCGGCTTATACCCCGGAAAATACGGTATGTGTGATGTTGACTGGGAGCTTTGTGGAAGTACAAGACAATTATGCAAAAGGAATACCAAATTCACAAGCAAACGCTGAACTTGTGGGGGATGTCCTATAATAATATTAAAGGGGAAGTTAAGGCAAAAATTAAAATTTCACCAGTTGTAGTCTTCGGGGTGCTGAGTCGAATGGTCGTGGTCCGAGGAAGCTGAGACGCTCCCTTCCTACTTGAATCCCAATCGAACACCTCAACGTATCACCGACCGCTCCACAGCGCGCTTCGAGTGCACCCTCACGATCAGGCACAGGTATCAAACTACCGATCGGACCAATGCCAGAGCCGTCCCTCACTGAGTTTGAACCGGTGTCAGCAGCAACCATAGTGTCCCATTTGAAACGCCTTGACAGCCACAAAGCAAGTGGTCCAGATAAAATACCTCCGTCCATCTACAAACTCCTCCAGAAACAAATCGCTCCCTCTCTTGCCCAGCTCTTCACCATCTCTTTCAGATCAGGTATTTTTCCCTCTTTATACAAGATTGCCAACGTTCGTCCAATTCACAAGCGCGGGAGTTCATCTGATCCCAGTAATTATCGACCTATTTCCCTCCTCCCGATCGCTTCCAAGCTGCTGGAGAGGTGCGCGTATGAGCAGATCATGTCGCACATACAAGGTGAATCATTTCCGAACGCGTTGCCGAATGAACAGTTCGCCTACCGCAAGCAGCATTCCTGCGAAGATCTTTTAGCCACGACAACAAACGACTGGCAAGCATGTCTAGACAAGGGCCAATTTGTTGTCGCTGCTTTTCTCGATCTCAGCAAAGCATTTGACACAGTCAATCATGCCTCCCTTCTTCAAGAACTCTTCTCTATTGGTGTCGGTGGTACTGCACTGCAATGGATAGCTAGTTTCCTATGTGACCGTCGCCAACGAGTAGTCACGAAGCATCAGGAAGGTGAACAGTACACACCTACAAGAGGTGTACCTCAAGGGTCAACATTGGGTCCTGCCCTCTTTAACCTATCTGTCCGAGCTCTGCCATCATGTACCATCACGAGCAAGGTTCGGCAATTTGCAGACGACGTGTCTATGTATAAGGCAGGCACAAACTTGCAGAAACTCACTGATGATCTCTCTGCTGACATATCTGTCATCAGAGAGTACCTACGTGACCGAGGTCTCAATCTTAATAACTCCAAGACTCAATTTATCATCATAAGACAAAAAACAAAATGTGTTCCTCCTAACATCTGCCTTCGGCTCGGCGATGTCCTCATATCCCCAACACCAACGGTGAAGTATCTTGGCCTCACCATTGACGAACATCTATCATTCTCCTCATATGTCACTGAAGTTGAGAAAAAGGTCGGAACAAAACTTGCCATGTTCCGGAAGATCAGGGACAATCTGACACCGGCTGCGAGAAAGACCTTCTACTGCTCATTTATTCAAGCACTCCTCGAATATGGTTCTAATGCGTTTGTACACTGCCTTCACACCACACAACATGATAGACTAACTCGTATTGCTAACCGCGCTGTTAGGATTGTTTTTGGTTTCCCTTGGCACTATGATGTTTCAGTCTTACACACCAGATATGGCCTTGCTCCTATTGCACTGCGCTATCAGCTTAAACTGTATATTCTTGTCTTTCGGGCCATACGTGGCATGTGTAGCACTCTGCTCTCTGATTGCTTCTGCCTTCGTTCTGCCACAACACGCACAGCTGCCCATACACGTTCCCAGTCCATAGATTCACTTGCTCTGCCTAAAGCACGCACTCGTTATGGCTTATTCGCTTTGAGCTTTCTGGCTTCTGACCGCTGGAATTCTCTTCCAGCTGACATTCGCTCTTGCTCCTCGCTTTCACTATTCCGCAAATCTATACGTGACCACATAGGGTACCCTGTAAAAAGGCCTTAGGCCTGTGGGGATTGCCCTATTCAAAATTTAAATAATAATAATAATAATAATAACTCGCGCACTTCCACCGAAACTGGGTGACTGCGCCCTACGAGATGGGGATTTGTATGCAAAATGTCACTAAAAGCGCCATTTCGTTCTTATAAAAGCACGGATGACTGCGATTGGCCCATATGTTGTAGTCTTTTGGACGCTGAGTCGACTGGTTTTGGTCCGAAAAGGCTGCGATGCAGCGTTCCGCCTTTATTCCCAATCGAACATGGTTGAACAAGCGGTCACGTGCTCCTGCGTACGCCAGTCACCTGGTCACCGTGCCTGCAGGGTACAACTTACTAGCCTGTTTGACCTTTTTTGGGTGCAGTCCTGTCACTCGAGTTGAACTCGAGTTGAACCTTGGTGTGAAAGTTGTCGCCTGCTGGCGTGGTGACCAGGTGATTTGGTTTGGTTGGTTCCAGAAATTTCTGGAACCAACCAAAAACATCTGTACAAACCTACAACTAATACTTTCACCTAGTTCAACCTGCAGTCCGCTTATGCTCTTCCCTGCATCTATTCCGTAAGGCTGTGTTTACATGAAGCGTTTCAACCCGGGTTGAGTTCGACCCGGGTCAGATTTCAACCCGCCATGTGCACAAAGTGAATGGCGCGTTTACATGACGCATTGCGCTTGACCCGGGTTGAAATTTCGCCCCGGGTTGATTTCAACCCTCCCCCCAAGGGGAGGGTTGAAATCAACCCGGGTCAAGAAAATCGTACAAACGTACTTCTGTGCGTATCTCGCGCCAGGTTTGAACAGACTGCAGATGCAAATTTCGCGCGAACGGATTCACGTGACCATACAGGACTGTAGAAGTGGACTTTTGGCGGCATATCAGTATTCGACCCGGGTCAACTGTCTTCATGTAAACGCTCACCTCTTTTGTCTGTCGTACAGACTTTCAACCCGGGCTGAACTCGACCCGGGTTGAAATTTCTCATGTAAACACAGCAGTACTTTCATTTCTAGGGTACCCTGTAAGGCTGTGTTTACATGAGAAATTTCAACCCGGGTCGAGTTCAGCCCGGGTTGAAACGCCTCATGTAAACACAGCCTCTAAAGGCCTTTAAAGCTGTGTTCACAACTGGCGCGTGTACGCGTGAAACCACGCGTTTGTGCGTATTTTTGCTGGCTTTTGGGGCGCCATGCGTACGGAAACGCGCCGAAATGGAACTTCCAACATGTTGGAATTTTCAGCGCGTATCAGGCGCGTATCAGCGTACATGCCAGTCACTTTGACTGGCGGGGTCAAAGAAGGTGTCTCGAAGGTGTCGCACGCGCTAAATACGACTCGTATTGCTGTTTTTTGTGAAAGGCTGAGCGCGCGTTTGGGGGCGCATGAACCGCAAGCGTACCGCGTCCACGCGCCAGTTGTGAACACAGCTTTAAGCTGTGTTCACAACTGGCGCGTGGCGCGTGTACGCGTGAAAGCACGCGTTTGTGCGTATTTTTGCTGGCTTTTGGGGCGCCATGCGTACTGAAACGCGCCGAAATGGAACTTCCAACATCAGGGCTCACAGTTGCGTAGAAAAGCGTCGATTAGATGGGGGCGGTGCACGTGCTCCAAAATGCCAGCTTGGCCAATCAGCAGTCAGCATTTCGTCGCATTTTTGCTCGAAGTAGGGGGTGTTTGAAGGAGTTAGCAGCACTTCAGCCTGGTTCTACAAAGCTGAGACTTGGCCCAGGCACAGTTGACAGGTGTTCCAAAAGATTTACCGAAACAAATTTTCATTACTCACACGGGTATGCCAGAGCATATGCGTAAACTTCGTGAGATATAGTACAGCATTCGAAAGGAATATCCAGAAACGTCTCGGTAAATTTCTTTGCCAGGGTCTCCTGAAAATTTTGAGCCATAGATTGTCCAAATCGACCAAGGGGGAGATGCTCTGTACTAATTTTAGTAACCCCGAGTCCCAGCGGCGCGCAACCGCTTGCGCGAAAATGTGTGAAGATCAAACAACAAGAAAAACGCATGCATGCAGCAGAACAGCAACGCGTGCCGTCGAAGAGAAAATCATTGTGCACAGATTGTTCAGTGTTCTCTCCTCAGTTCGCCCGCGGCGTTGGTTGCTGTGCTTTCATTCTCGCTGGAGTTCTTGTGGCAGCGCAGTTCGCCATCATGGAGGAACTGGCACCCTGGGAAACCTGGTCTTCAGTGGCCCTCGACAAACGCCCGGTGGATTTGCTGGTCCCGTTCACCTCCATCCGATCACCAGCTCCGTGTGGTATCATCATGTTCTCGGCGTTACCTGCCTGGCGAGCTCTGACTCGTTTGTTTGTCTTCTTACCTGTGGAATCATCACGATCGCTCATTGTAGGATCAGCTCTTGGTCGAACATGGCATGTTGTTTTTACTGGGACTAGCACAGGTTGCGTTTCGCCTTCTCCTCCAAAATATCGCGAACATCGGCTCTAAAACTACGAGAGCAGTACACATGGTACAAGTACAACTCGGGTTCTTTCTCTTTTCTGTGTGGGATGTACACACGATCGGTACTCTCCCGGGGTCACGCGACTCACGTGCACCAAACCCGCCCTCGCACGACGCTTTTGTCGATCCTGCATGCCTACTGTGAGCCCTGAACATGTTGGAATTTTCAGCGCGTATCAGGCGCGTATCAGCGTACATGCCAGTCACTTTGACTGGCGGGGTCAAAAAATTAGTACTCGAAGGTGTCGCACGCGCTAAATACGACTCGGATTGCTGTTTTTTTGTGAAAGGCTGAGCGCGCGTTTGGGGGCGCATGAACCGCAAGCGTACTGCGTCCACGCGCCAGTTGTGAACACAGCTTTAGGCCTGTGGGGATTGCCCTATCAAAAATTTGATAATAATAATAATAATAACCCTATGGTTCATTTACTTTTGTAGTAGAATAGTAGTAGTAGTAGTAGAATTTATTATTTTGATAGGGAAGGCCCTACAGACGTTGCCGTCTTGTTACAGGGAACCCTAAGTGCTCTTTACAGAGCGAAACAAAAACGGATAGATGCTCAACCTGACGACACGAGACAGGCAGAGAATTCCACCTATCAGCGCCAAGGAAAGAAATGGAGAACATGCCATATCTAGTGGTAGCAGCGGGCAAAGAAAGTGAAGAGAATGATTGCCCTCTAGTGCGCCTCTCGGTGCAAGTAGCAGCCGACTGGAGGGTGAACATTGAGGAAAGAAGAGGACTTGTAAGCTGATGAATACAGCGGAAAACAAAAATAAAAAGCCTCAAGTTGAGACGAGATTCGAGGGAGTATAACTTAGCGTGCCGCAAAACAAAGACAGTCGGGGTACGGCGAGGGAGACCAAAAACCTGTTTCATGCTGATATGACTTAAAGTAACAAGGCGAGAGTATAAAGATGGTGTAAGACAGTGAGCATACGAGTTGCTGGCGTATTCAATAGTGGATTGGATGAGGGATAAATAAAATATTCGCTTAGTTGTGTGATCTACTGTACGGCGGCAGCGGCGGAATGCTCCTATCTTCTTATAAACAGATGTACACACATGGTTGACTTGATCCTCAAAGGTGAGGTGTTGGTCAATAATGAGGCCAAGATAACGCGCTGTGGCAGAAGGTCGAATATCGACACCACCGCATGCAATGGTAAGATCCGGCGGAAGAGGCAGAGCCTTCTTCCGAAGCACCATGAACTTCGTTTTCTGGGCATTCAAGATGAGACCAATGCTTCCAAGGTACGTATTTAGTCTGTTCAACTCACTTGTCAACTTGTGCTGAAGTTCTCCAGTAGACTGACAGTGTATATAAAAGGCGATATCGTCAGCATACTGTTGGGACTCTGCGTGGCGAAGTACTCCAGGGACATGTCGCACGTACAAAGAGAATAACAGAGGCCCTAGCACCGACCCTTGCGGAACGCCTCGTGTACAATGTGTCTCGTCTCCTCTGTTATTTCCAATTTTCACCTGTTGTCGTCGACCCTGGAGATAGCTGGAGAACCACTGTAGTGCTACTCCGCTTATGCCAATAGCTTGAAGCTCGTTAAGTAGTAGTTCATGGCGTACCCGATCGAAGGCCTTGCTCATGTCCACGAGTACAACCCCGCAATACTCGCCCTTGTCCACACTCATCATCCAGCGGTTTACTGCGAGAGTTAACGCATCCTCACAGGAGTGCCCTCTGCGGTAGGCGAATTGCTCGTCTGGGAGAATACGAAGCTCAGCGTGATCTTGAAGGAACCTAATCATTTGCCGATGTACTACCTTCTCAAGGATCTTAGAAACAATCGGCAAAAGTGAAACGGGGCGATAATTCGACGCTTCAGATTTGTCCCCTGACTTGTGGACAGGACACACTGTAGCCAATTTGTAGACGTCTGGCACCATTCCAGTACTCAAGGACTCGTTTATGATCTGCGCTAATGGACGCAAATGTGGCACTCAGATCGCCTAACGTAGCTTTTGGTTGTTCACGGACAAAGTTGCGCCCTGTGAGCGAGTTTAGAAGCGCCCACTGTTGCCTTGGCTTATTCTTCACATCTCGAAACTCCCTGTTGTAATACTCTCGTCTCAGCTTTCTATTTAACAGTGTGCCTTCCCTCCTTGTTGCCCTGTACTGTTGTTTCACAGATTCATTTCCGGGATGTTTCAAAACCCTCGCGTGGAGGTGCTTGCGCCTTTCTAACAACCTTCGGAGTTGATCGCTTACCCAAGGCTGTGGTTTAGGCTTAGCCCTAGCACTGATGGTAATTTGTTTCACAGGCGACTTTTCGTTCAGAACTCTTTTACAGCTTTACAACTTTTCACCTAGCTATTTCCTAAGGCTGTGTTTACATGAAGCGTTTCAACCCGGGTTGAGTTCGACCCGGGTCAGATTTCAACCCGCCATGTGCATAAAGTGAATGGCGCGTTTACATGACGCATTGCGCTTGACCCGGGTTGAAATTTCGCCCCGGGTTGATTTCAACCCTCCCCCCAAGGGGAGGGTTGAAATCAACCCGGGTCAAGAAAATCGTACAAACGTACTTCTGTGCGTATCTCGCGCCAGGTTTGAACAGCACTGCAGCTGTACTGCAGATGCAAATTTCGCGCGAACGGATTCACGTGACCATACAGGACTGTAGAAGTGGACTTTTGGCGGCATATCATTATTTGACCCGGGTCAACTGTCTTCATGTAAACGCTCACCTCTGTTGTCTGTCGTACAGACTTTCAACCCGGGCTGAACTCGACCCGGGTTGAAACTTCTCATGTAAACACAGCCTTAGGCTGTGTTTACATGAGAAATTTCAACCCGGGTCGAGTTCAGCCCGGGTTGAAAGTCTGTACGATAGACAAAAGAGGTGAGCGTTTACATGAAGACAGTTGACCCGGGTCAAATACTGATATGCCGCCAAAAGTCCATTTCTAGAGTCCTGTATGGTCACGTGAATCTGTTCGCGCGAAATTTGCATGTGCAGTCCTGTTCAAACCTGGCGCGAGATACGCACAGAAGTACGTTTGTACGATTTTCTTGACCAAGGGTTGGTTTCAACCCTCCCCTTGGGGGGAGGGTTGAAATTAACCCGGGGCGAAATTTCAACCCGGGTCAAGCGCAATGCGTCATGTAAACGCGCCATTCACTTTGTGCACATGGCGGGTTGAAATCTGACCCGGGTCGAACTCAACCCGGGTTGAAACGCTTCATGTAAACACAGGCTGTGTTTACATGAGAAATTTCAACCCGGGTCGAGTTCAGCCCGGGTTGAAAGTCTGTACGATAGACAAAAGAGGTGAGCGTTTACATGAAGACAGTTGACCCGGGTCAAATACTGATATGCCGCCAAAAGTCCACTTCTACAGTCCTGTGTGGTCACGTGAATCCGTTCGCGCGAAATTTGCATCTGCAGGAGGTATATTATGTATCAGATTGCAACGACCAGGAGGCTCTTATTAGTGGCTGCAAATGACCGATATCCGTCACTTGCAGCTCTGCATCAGAGACCTGTTGCTGGCCTGAAGAGTTGTAAAATTACTCCTTCGTAGCCGGGGGAGTCAGAGCGAGGGCGATTCACGGCTTGGTCAAAAAACTGTCGGCCTGGAACGTAAACGTCGATCTGCCGACACAGTTCACTTGGTTCAAACGCCTGACCTGGCATGCTGCCTTGCGTGAAAGGAACATTTTTCCGAAAGCAAGCTTCTTCTCCAAAATTCGAAATTTCTTTCCAAAAATGCCGTCGTCCTTGACCTCGAAGCTGAATGTTGTTAGGATAGAAAATTAGCGAAGATGTAGCCGACCCATTCTGGCAAGCCGTGTGCCCTCTGGATATGCAGTTGTTCGCCATGGTCAACAATCTTCTTCTCCTTCGTTCGTACTTTCACTTTCCTGACCACGAATACAAGCGGTACCCATGCTCAGGTTAGTGTTTATTTGTCTGTCTATGCACATACATGTAATACAATGTACTGTTCGTGCTGCAGGCACTGGCCGATCATGGAAATAGAGGAAGCAGCCAGCTTTCTTTGAATTCTCGTGCTTTCAACAAAAATATGTACACACTTTCCTTGGCCCCTCTTTCCCACCGCCACCATGCATGCACAATCGAGCTTGCTTTAATGCCCTGCAGTGCAGAATGCTCCCACCACCGCAACTACCACCGCCGCCACCACTACCAGCAGCAGCAGCACCGTGACCACCACCACCACCACTGTGACCACCACCACCACCACTGTGACCACCACCACTGTGACCACCACCACCACCACCACTGTGACCACCACCACCACCACCACCACCACCACCACCACCACCACCACCACCACCACCACCACCACCACCACCACCACGCCGCCACCACTACCATCACCGTGACCACCACTATAGAAGCATTGTCGTGCAAGAGTCTGCAAGAGAAAATAATAGTATGCCAGTGCTGTAATGCCCTGCAGTGCAGTATGCTCCCACCACCACCACCACTAACGTTATGGAAGCATTGTCACGCACTGTACATCGATCCACAAGAGAAAATAATGCCAGTGACTTACTAGCACCTCCATGCTGCATGCGGACCTGGACACACAGCACTGTTCCCTCTGCAGGAAAGGGGGCGGGGGGGTGTATTTCATTGTCCCTGCCTGAAGTAATAATGACTACATGACATGATATCCTGCTAACTTTGCCAGTAACGAACGACCCTTGATCGGGCATGAGAAAAGTGTTGGTATTTGGGAGTTGTCGTCATTCACGGGGTTGAAAATATACGGCTATATTGTTACTAGGTCTGAAGATAGTGTCACTATCCGTGGGTTGTTATACCCGTGGTTGACTGCAGATACGTTTGGATTATTCTATGAGTATATGAAGGGTATAGGACGTAGCACAAGGAAATTAAGGGAATGCAGTACATGTATAGAATGGTGCAATCCATTTCTCCCAGGGCACTTTCCCAAGACTCCTTCCAATATTCACTCTTGGCGCAACCCTTGTGAACTGAGCGGGGTGTATCGTTGAATTTACCCCTCTCCGAACGTCCACTGATTGGCTGAAATCGCCCAATTCATACCGTTCCATGGATCAATGCATGTCAGGGAGTCGTAGCACCCAAGGAAACAACACGAGATCATGATACCCAAAATGATGTACTGTAAAAGCGGAAATTTTTCAGTGGTGTTTTATTTTCGGTAACTTTGGTGCCGACAATTTTTACCGAAAAAATGCACCGAACTTTTTCGGTACTACTTAGTGGTACTAGCACTCTTACCTGGAAAGCGGGTATTACCGAAAAATTTCCCTCCACCGAATCGCCGATTTTGGAGAATTCCGAAAATACTACACCACCGAAAATTTCTGCTTTTACAGTACACAGATTGGATCCATGGAGATTCTACATGATCTGTGGTTTATGCAACTCGTGATCGCGGACTTGACCCACTGGCCCAAAGCATGGGTCAGTCAAGCGATGCTATATGCGAGCATGTATGTATCGCACTTGCCCCTAAGGCAGTTAGGGCAACTGTCACTGGCAGCCCAGGGTTGAACCCACATTATTAATTTTTGAAATTTTCTAGGGTGACACGAAAAGCTTCATGCACTGGGTGGTCACTCTCTATTCATGTATACCACTCTGCCGATAGTGCATAGAGCTCTCTTTTGAGCTGCCCAGCTGGCCCTCGTCATGATTTAGGCTGAAAGTCTACCGTGCCGTCTCCCTTATGCTATGACTCCATAATGCATATGTACAGAAGAGAAAATCCAGGGGCTCCGTTGATGAAATTCTGTTTTGTCAAGTGGGCATTTTTGATTATTGTGGATGGCGTGTAGTGCCATAGTACAGTTCCTTTTGCTACGTAACATTTGCACAAGTCACGTTTCAGCAATTGAACTAGGAAGATCTATGTCTCTGATCTTGTCATTTGGCCCGGCTGGTGCTGTGCATTAACAACCATTGTCAGGCACCCTCGAAAGACCAACAGCGATGAGTTCATGACCCAAGCATTATTTGGGCCGTTAAGTTGACTAAACGGGAGTGTAGCAAGCTTTGATCGGCGTACTTCCTTCCGTACGTAGTGAAATGTTGTCCGAGCTGAATAGATTCTATCTCCTGCTGTTTAGTACAACAGTTTCACACCTAATACTGTAGATTCGACGTTTCCAAGAAAAACCTCCATGGAGACTGGAAACTATAGCAGATCATAAATGATGCAGCAGCTCAGCTGATTCCTCAGCTCGTGTCTAGGTTCATGTACTTTGGTAAACGTGTTGTGGCAGACTCCATGTGTAAAGCTGCATACTCTTGGGGTTATTGATTCTTGCTGATAATTCCATTAACGTTATTGCATAGATATGAACATCATAATAATTGAATGTTGGCAAGACCCAACAAGGTGTCCCTAATGACTTACATCAGATCTTCACAAAATGCACATACTGTAAGACATGATTTTATAATATACAATCATGTCTTACAGTATATATTATATATTTAAACGAGGAAGCAAATCTAACGTTTTAACGGATGACATTTCTTCGTTATAATAGATCCGTTGAGGCCGTACTGCTTCATATATGCTGTGTGTGGATATGGCAGAATACTGCAAGATTGTTAACATATCTTCTCGTTAACCTATGAATTTTGGACAATCGTTAAATTTGCGACTCGTTATAACAGAATGTCTTACAGTACATCTTGAAAAGCCATATTTTGGTTTCACATACACGTCTCATTTCTATCACAGAGATCAGTAGCCATGGGCCATTGGTGGCAATACTGGTAGGAGTCGCCCGAGGCTTAGCCAATAATTTCCGTTCTATACCCAATATACATACCCGAACTGGGCACAAATCTATCCCATTCCTTGGTGCTGACCCCTTTGATGCACCCCCGAATCCCTTAGCATTATTAGCACCTCCAATTCATTTCGTCATCAGCTCACCGCATGCTCAGTACTGTGTTGTAAAGTATGCAAATTTTCGACGCTTTTAAATTGCAGCCTCCCCAGGGCAAAAACACATCTCGGCCACATTGAAATTTCAGCCTGTACTGCTGATGCCTGTATACACTGTCACATTGAACCTTGCAAAACAAATTTTAGGCTACAAATGCCCAGTAAATAAAAGGGGAGAAGGCACTGAACGAAGTGTCAACCTACGAATACAACCTCAGTGCAACAACATGCTCTTTCTCTTTCTGCTTGTGTAAGCAGAAAGAGCACGTTGTTGCACTGAGGTTGTATTCGTAGGTTGACAGTTCGTTCAGTGCCTTCTCACCTTTGGTTACGTAATCTTGTTACCTTTTGCGTTTCCTCTAGTAAATAAATGACAACCGCTCTATTCAGTTGCTATTCGCTCCTGGCGCATGCGCTGGACGCAAAATTATTTTATTTGTGATGTCGAAAAGTATGCGGTTGTCAGTTGACAAACCCCCTTTTATTTACAATTCAGTTGCGTGATGTCCACCACTTTCCGAATTACAAATGCGCAGGCCGATAATAGCCGAAAATAAAATATGCGCCGAATATGCAGTACCTTGCGCACTCTGTTAGAAGACATTAGGGCTACTGGGAATGAATGCTCAAGTAAAATGATGAAGTACAGTAATACAATACTATATGGAGTTCATTTGGCATGAATACACCAAGCCAACTCTCCTATACAAACAGTATAGTGTTGCTGCCAAAAATATGATTAGCTAAAGTTGCCTTTTTGCATTATTATGGTTGAACTTTTTTTTCCTGTAGCCTCGTTCCCATGCTGGGGATTTAATCACGAAATTTGTTAGCAAGACGAAGAGGTTTTATGTGAGCTTACTATTATTCTACCTGCACTTGCTTTTATCTTTTTTGTGCAGGACTCTGAGAAGCTGGAGGGACCCCACAAACCTCAAGCATTGAGGATACAACTTTTAACCAAGAACCAGGCAACATGATGTGCATGTATCACGTTCGCTGTGATTGCATCGTTTCAGGGTACACTGACAACATACTAGTACTAGTAACTAGTCCTTGATTAGCAGCAGTGGCCTGAATTATTGCCTGGCCGCTATTCATATAATCCTTTGGTGCTTACTCATCGCCTTGTTCTGTCTCTAAAATGGCGTATGGGTGTTCTGAGGCTTGTAATATTTGCTCAAGCCGCGCATTGGCATTGGTGCATGTCGGTAAATGCTAGCCACTGCTGCCTAGCTCAACATGTTTTGTATGATGTAGAATGCGCTCTGTGTATCTACAATCGAGTGACCTGCTTGTGTGGGCTAACTGTAACTACACCAACAGTTGCACTAGTATGTGCACTGTGCTGGCACAGTGTATCATACTCAGTCTTGTCACTTCTTCTCCCACTTTTACTGTATTGTTTAATTCACTGTACACATCTTGCCCAGCTCCTCTAAGGCCACACAGAATTAGTTTGTTGTTTTGGGCTGCTACACTCAGCTGGTGTAAGGTTGGTCTGCTTCTCTTTTCCTTCTCTTCGACGTGTCCAGCCAATCATTCATGTCAAGCTTTGCATAACTTAGATCACTGTATATACAGTCACCTGGCTGGAAACGTCCAAGTCTGCAAAATCCCATCTTTCTTGAGGGACCCCATTTTATAGAGTGGACGACATTCACTTTCCTGATAGACTCACCTCAGATGTTGGTACACTGTATTGTACCCATCCCTGATTTGTACATGCACCACTTTTTTGGCAACTCCGAACAGTGAGAATGTCTGCTGTGGATAGTTCTCATGCTTTAAACTCATTCGTAAACAAGTACGGTATAATACCACCAAAATGTAGTTCATTACAAGTCGTTGATTATGATCCTTTGTTGAGACGAAAGCTTCGGGACCTGGGAGTACTTGTGACATACCCATATCATACTCTCTCAGGTTCTGAAGCTGTGTGCTGTGTGCCAGGGGTTATGGCGATCGAGTGCATGTATGTTCGGATAAGGGCGTGGGAAAACACTCATCTAAAACATACTCATTTCCTCATGCATACTTTCATTTCTCATTCTTTTTGGCACACACTCCAGCTCCTCGAAATTATCATGGGATGCATGTTGATGACAGCCTGCTGCCATGCAGCCTGAGCAGTTCGGACAATCAATCATTCGGATAATCAGCATTCTATATTACTACAGTTGTAGCAGCTGTATTTCATGTACAGTACTACAGTAGAGTCAGGCGCCGAAGAACGTGTTGCCCAAGAATGTCCAGCCTGAAATGCTAAGAACACCACCGCCTTAAGTTTAAAAGAATGGCGGTGTTGGTTTTCCGGTAGCTTTCGGGATACATAATTATGATCCTAACATGATTGTTTCTAAGAACATGCTATAAGAGCGCAGCCGGATGGCTGAAAAATAAGAACACCCCAGGCTAACCTCTTGGACACAACGTTCTTGGACGCTCGACTCTACTGTAGTATGGAAGAACGCTCTTCGGCAGGGATGTTACATGTTAGAAATCATGCATGCAAGATGCCTATTTAAGTCTGCTCTTCTTTTATGACAAGCTTTGGCATGCATGCATGCAGCTCTTAATAAATCCCAAAGGTGGAGTGCAATGACATGTTTAATAAGTCCCAAAGGTGGAGTGCAATGACATGCATTTGGAACCGTGATCACTAAAATCCTGCGCTTACCGGTAATTCTAAGATTTAGAACTATAAGTGATGTTGCACACCAAAGAACGTCGTTCCGACGGCCTAGGTCGGGGGCGTTCTTGGAAGAACATCATGCTGGATTGTAGATAAACTATATAACCCGCATGTGTGTGATAACAAAAGCTGCGGTACAGTGCGGAGAAACTAGTTTTTAAAACATACTAATATCACCAGTAGGTTTTTTAAACTTCTTGTTCTATACTGGAGAATATTCCAGCGAGTGAATCCAGAGCAAGTGCTATGGAAATGGACTAGCGAGAGCTCACAATAGCCAGACAGACCCACGAGTCCTTTCTTGAACCGAACAATAATCATCTATGGCATTCAACATGCAGTTTGGGAAGCCATGCAGTCCTGGGACAATTATCCAAATGCATTCTTGTCTCCAGACCAAACAATGATTGTTATCATACTTGACAATTTCCAACTCTACGACCACCATGCCAGCTCAAGCAAAAAGAAGCAAAGGAAGATGGAGATTTCTACTTGTGCAGCCATTCAGGGAGGAGCACGAAGGCTGTTTTAACATTACATGATTCGACTGTGCACGCACTTTCCAAAAGTGTACTTATCACACACCATGTGAACTCTTAGGCTGTTTGCAGTGCGATATACTTACATGTGCATGCACTTGCCGCACATTCACACTCCAGTACAAAACATAATTATGCAAATATGTAATGCACATAATGTAACATTCTACGCTTGAAAGCAGATCAGCATTCGAACTTTTTCATTGCCTTCAGGCTGCAACAGCATATTGCAAGAGGGCACAATGGTCCAACCCAACATCTTCCAGTGAACACCATCGGCCATGGCAGTACAGACCATCTGACATTCACTCACACCACCCACATAGAAGAGAAGCAATGTTGATACTTCATAGTTAACACGTTACAAATACTACTGAGGGTGCATAAAGGCAGTACACCAGGTTCAGGATGCATTGATCCATTCTTCTGCTTCAACTACCTTAGCTGCTCATTTGATCTATGGCTATGCATGCTGTCGTCAGTGAGCCACATCATTGCGAAAGACTGATGACGGAGAGATCATTGCGCGTGTGTAGTCACAATACTATCAGAGAAATACGTTTGGCAAATATAGGAATACTGTGGACAAAATTGTACACAATAACCTGCCTTGAAGCAAATCTCAGAAAGAAAGCGCTGTGCAGATGCATGTCAGCCGCTTCAGATTCAGTCACTTCGTGAGATCCAATATTCTTCCAACTGTACTGTTCAGCCTTCGGTGATCCACAGAGACAGACAAACAATCTGTTCCGTCCTTCCACATGAGAAACAGAGAGTGAACATGTTCCAGTTCATTCCAGTATGAAGGTGGCGGATACAGGCAATGAAAGTCATCGTTGGGCCAACATGACCAGCCTTCAGACATGAGTTCTCAGAGACCTTCGCTCATGATAATGGTATTCACCCTTGGCTACAATCCTGCAAAACACATGAAAAGATTGCAGCAAAACAAACTGGATGTTATAAAGAAGCAATTTAGGAAAACTAAGCCTATCGTATTTGTAGTACAGTGAAGCTAAGATACAACACCCAGCAGGCAGGCAAACTTGCTAATATCCGATGAATTAGCATGCCTGGTCATGGCACACCGGGTACCAAATATGCAACCAGCATAACGTTTCCACCAGTATTAATAATCTATTGTAACGTTATTATCAAACTACATAACTGCTAAGAATGTGCAACTACTAACATAAGGTACGATCGGCTTCGAAATCCAATGGTTATGAGCAAGCGCGCATATATTTCTACATGTGCCATGTAGATAGAGTGTTTCATCAGGTTCAGTAGGCATGGATCCACAGTTCATTGTTCTGCTTCAACTGCCGTAGCTGTGATGTACAAGTTTTGATCTCTGGCTACGCATGATGGTATTAATGAGCTCAATGGCCCACAAAAACCGAAGTGATGAAACTTTCTGCCGTGGGCAGAGGGATCATCGAGTTGCCCACTCTTGGTTATGTACTCATGCCATTACCAACTATCAGTGCACAAGTACTGCTACGCCCTCACTATGATCCATTGCAACAATATCATCAGGTACATGCATGCTACTGCACCCAAGCTGGACTCAATTTCCCGTGATACGACCTGTGATGGAGCTGCAACAACCAGCGATGCAAGTTTGCAGTCCAATTATTTGAAACTGGCCCGCTATGTTGCTGAGAATGTACTCAAGGCAACATTTGAGAAATTACCTTTCGAAAAAATGTTCGGTACAAACATGGCCGGATATTGTTTAAACTTTACGGTACTGTGTGAAGAAAACAACTATTTTATTGCATAGACTAAAGGAGCTATCCAGCATTATCCATAATTTTCACGAAATGAAAGAAGGACCCTCCTCCACCCCCCCCCCCCCCCCGATTGATGTCTGTAATATCAATATTTTTTCGAAACGAAACTCCCCTTGACCCACCAACAAACGAAACTTTTTCTCTTCGTGTAAAAGATCGACAATTATGGACGCGGCATTATCGATAATTTTCACGAAATGAAAAGTTTAGTTATGAGCAACTTGTGACCGTCCCCCACCCCCACCTACTCACCCCTCAACGAAAAATAGCTGGAATGGACTAGTGTTTCAGCTATCAATATTTTTCATTACGAAACCCTTCTTGACCCACCCGCCCATGAACGATTTTTTTCTCGTTTCGTGTTAAAGATACTCAATCTGTTAAAGATAGATAATTATGGACGGCCCCTAACGTGCCAGGTTAAAAATGAATGGACCGTAGAAGATTGTTAGTGATATCACACGATCAGAACAGGTGACAACCAACACTACATGGCTGTATACTTGATGTGCTGCATTTACTGGGTGCAATGCAGGGAGTTGTAGCATCTAGGGAGACGACACAGGCGACTGTAAAGCTAAATGACATGGGGTTCAACCCAGGGGTTCCTGTTTCAGCCACCCTTGGGGCACCATTGGGCAGATCTATACACGCTCGTACATGGTATTGCTAACCTGGGCCGTTCTCAGGGTCAGTAGGTCAATGCCGTGATCGCGGGTTGCACAGATCACGGAAAACCTCCAAATCCTGACCCAAAATTCTATAAAGTATTGTGTAGTCTCCCTACAGTGTAGGTGCTATGACTCCCTGGTGCGATGTACCTGCTGGTAAATAGACAAATTGCAACCAGGCCATAATTCGGATAGAGCAGACGATCCTGTCCTGGACCCTGTTCCACATTCAAAGTATCTAGACTCATATAGTGAGGGAGGAATATTGTGGTACTGACTCCGATTTTCATGCGCTAAGAAATTATCAAGTACATTGTATATGTAACTGTAAGTGATAATCACTCAAAGTACGAAGCTAACAGTAATATTCACTGGTTAGAGGGAAAGGCACAAACGGGAAAGGTCTGAAGAAAAATTGACTGTCACCACCAGGATTCGAACCAGGGACCTTCACTTGAGGCCAGCGATGCTCTAATCACTGAGCTAAGGTGTAGCCGTCATCCCAGCCGAGATCGTTCAACATTTTCTTCAGACTTCGTAACGCACACTAACAAGTCAACATCAGCTAATGGTATATGTACTCTTTTTCGATTGTACATGCAAGCTCTACCTTGTGATGTTGAGCTCTCTTCGTTTGGTGGGGCTACTCCGATCGTCTAATGTGAACCACAGTCCACCTACAATTCTACATTTGCAACGTTGTCCAATGTGCATCGGCACGCATTGTACATAACTGTTACAGCAAAGTGTAGATTATCCGCACCCGTCGGGCGCACGCTTTCTCCAGGGGGTTCGGATGGGGAAAAATTCGGATAACGGAGCAGTCACACATCCATCTAAGACTTGCACATTCCTTCACGTTTCCATCATTTCTCACATTCTCTTCACAGGAACTAGACACACTCTAGCTCCTCAATATGAAAACTGGCATTTCGAATAAGTGATTGTTCGGAATATCGGCATTCTACTGTACCGTAAAGTCGCGGATAAAAGCCGGGCTTATATTTTATAAGCACATAAGCCGCTTTCTCCATCAGGTTTTAATGCAAACCATGCTTATTATGCACCACTGATATTTTTGCCAGACTTGTATGCCAGGCTTCTAAGTGCGACACGCGTAGATCTACCACTGACTACCGGTATGGCGGCAGTTTTACTATGCACCATACATAGTGCATGCACTCTTGACCCACCCGATCCACGCTTGCATAGAGCAAGGCTTCTACGAGCGACGGGCTTATATGCATTCGACCGGTTTGATTTTCAGGCTTCTATCTGCGATGTGCTTGTATGCAAACCCGGATTTTATCCGCGACTTTACGGTATTCATATTCACGCTTTCGGTACAGTCTGGAACAGGAGATCCTAGTTCGACTCAGACTGCCCTTTCCATAATACGTTTCCCATGTACTCGCAGTTCTTTTATCGGAACATCTTTTCTTCCCAACCTCAAATCCTGTGCAACACCGGCTGGCTTTCCTCAGTTTCCTGAATGGTGTTACCTCTCAACAGAAGCATGAGTGGCCATTCAATATACCGGTATAGTAAAACATGTCCATAATTATCGGACAAAGGATCGGATGGGGCTAAATAATTTGAAACTGTCCACCTCTCCTCACTGCGCTCTTGGCCCACATTTACCACACCATAGCGAGGAAGTTCGTTCTTGGATAGATGCTCTACATCCTCCAGACATCTATCCAAGAACAAACTTCCTCGCTATGGTGTGGTGAATGTGAGCCAAGAGTGCAGTGGTGGACAGTTGCAAAAAATTTTACTACAATGTGCTAAGCAGAACAGAGGCACTAGCACCTGGGTGGAAACTATTCTGAATTTTGAATGCCAGGGAAGGCTGAAGGATGCCCATGAAACCACTGCCAAAGCAAACACAAACTTGAAAAGCAGTGCATGCATGGTGGCGGTGGGAAAAAGGAACCAAGGAAAGTGTGTACATATTTTTGTTGAAAGGATGAGAATTCAAAGAAAGCTGGCTGCTTCCGCTACATGTATTTCCATGATCGGCCAGTGCCTACAGCACGAACAGTACATTGTATTACATGTATGTGCATAGACAGACAAATAAACACTAACCTGAGCATGGGTACCGCTTGTATTCGTGGTCAGGAAAGTGAAAGTACGAACGAAGGAGAAGAAGATTGTTGACCATGGCGAACAACTGCATATCCAGAGGGCACACGGCTTGCCAGAATGGGTCGGCTACATCTTCGCTAATTTTCTATCCTAACAACATTCAGCTTCGAGGTCAAGGACGACGGCATTTTTGGAAAGAAATTTCGAATTTTGGAGAAGAAGCTTGCTTTCGGAAAAATGTTCCTTTCACGCAAGGCAGCATGCCAGGTGAGGCGTTTGAACCAAGTGAACTGTGTCGGCAGATCGACGTTTACGTTCCAGGCCGACAGTTTTTTGACCAAGCCGTGAATCGCCCTCGCTCTGACTCCCCCGGCTACGAAGGAGTAATTTTACAACTCTTCAGGCCAGCAACAGGACTCTGATGCAGAGCTGCAAGTGACGGATATCGGTCATTTGCAGCCACTAATAAGAGCCTCCTGGTCGTTGCAATCTGATACATAATATACCTCTCTGCAGTGCTGTTCAAACCTGGCGCGAGATACGCACAGCAGTACGTTTGTACGATTTTCTTGACCCGGGTTGATTTCAACCCTCCCCTTGGGGGGAGGGTTGAAATCAACCCGGGGCGAAATTTCAACCCGGGTCAAGCGCAATGCGTCATGTAAACGCGCCATTCACTTTGTGCACATGGCGGGTTGAAATCTGACCCGGGTCGAACTCAACCCGGGTTGAAACGCTTCATGTAAACACAGCCTTAGGTTCACGCTACCCATGTGTATTAGCCACATTTGCGCCAAGACAATTATTTTCAAGTACTGCATTGCTACACGCTCAGCTACTGGTGCATAGCGCAACATGACTAGCAACCTTCTCCACTTTACACTACTAGTATGCCAATTCATGCCTACCGTGTATATAAGCTAGTGTTTTCTACCTCATTCTTCATCCTCTGATGAAACCGGTCAGGTATCCATTAAAATGTAAATGTATGAATTATAACTAAAATTACTGTGCTCTTGTTGTGTCGGGAGTTCAATGCATCTTCCCTAGTGAAAACCCAAGATTCCTTTGCTCCTGGACGCTCCGACGTGTTGTGATATCTGCCAGGTGCGCAGTAACTAGTATTTTCATCGCTATAGCGAGGACGACGCCGATCGGCAAACTCTCGCTCACAGCCATCACCAGCCTCTCAAAACCATCACTTGGCATCCCCCAAAGGTATAGGAGAAAGCCAAAACAGCTCTCAACAAACAAAAGCTAAGGACGATGGAAAGAGAGCATGTCAAAGAGAAGACGAACAGTATGAAGTTCAAATGGTTTTGAACACTCGTACCACCAACTATACCACTGCACTTTCAATAAATCGTGACGCCATTTTGTTTTAACCCTTTAACGCATTCAAATGCAAAACTTCAAAAGATCGTAACTCAGTCCATCCAATCTCGCTCAAATCCAGTGATCGAAATATCCAGGGCGAAGGGAAAACTCTCACCTGTCGGGAGAAACAATCCGCGAAGCGCTGCAAGCAACAACGGGTCCTGAGATAAATCACTCGTAAGTTGAGCCGCGATCGCGGCAATTTCAAAAGCGCGCAGTGCGACTTTAGTATTGAGAATTTTGAGACTTTTCGTCACGCTGGTTTACTCGAATTTGCACGGGTTTCACTGTTGATATTGTCAAGAGTACACAGCGAAAAAATTGGAACTCCACGATCGAGCAAAATGAAATATCTGGAGCGGGACGCAATTGGACGCATTTGGGGCATTTTTCGTACTGTCGCTGCGATCTAGCGCTGGATAGACGGTGTGCTGGCTATCATGATCGACCTCATTGTCTTCCTCTCGCGGAGACCTTTCCAGGAAGCCCTAGATTGTGAGGATTGAGTGAGTAGAACTGAAGCTATGATCCAAGGAACACGAAAAAATGCAGAATTTTGAAATTTTCCTGTGGCTCTTAAAGGGTTAACATGAATATCGCGGATTCAGTGTTTTTTCCGCTTCTGTCTTGTGAGCATGCAGCATCACCCTCCTACTAGTCCTAGGCTATAGTGGCTGCAAAAATATTATTCCAAATCGACAAGAAGTGCTATGTATGGTCATTCAACAGCAGGTGTGTATATAACAGCCTCATTGAGCATCTGCCCTTATTTTTCGGATGTTATTTTATGCTCCTTCTCGACCTGATTATGCCAAAACGTATGCCTTCAATTATGCCTTCAGTCAAGAGATTAGTTGAAGTGTCCCATTAGAACGGTTTCTGTCATTTTAGAGTGTTTCAGTGGAATTGTCATGGCGATGACGACGTCCGATCAGATCGACCATCTCCACCTCTCCCATCGGATGAGGTTGTGGAGTTCCGTTTTTCTGAAGAGGCCAATAAGGCCACCTCTTCAGAAAAACGAAGCTCCAAAGAGTGACAATTCGAACGCGCCCTAAGTACCAGTGACTTGCATGCAGGTGATGACTGAGAGATTGGATAAAATAGTGCAACATAAATCAAGTGGTCCAGCACTTATTTATTTATTTATTTATTTATTTATTTATTCAACATCTCCTGGCCCGTCCGAAGACTGCCAATAAACATGAGAGGTCAGGTGATAGCCAACCAAGGCAAGCTAAAAAGGGAAAAAAAAAGAAAGATGCTGTCAGAGAGGGAAAGGAGATAGGGAGAGAAAAAGAAAGGGAGGCACATTAATAATACATGGGATCACTTCGGATGAGACAGTGTGGAAAGCTGGACTGTGAATTTCCTGATATCCTGGCATGTCTTAATGCTAGTAGGCAGGTTAGACCAAAGGGAGTATGCTGAGAAGAAAGGGGATTTCAAAAACAGAGAGGAACTAGCTCGGGGCAGTGATAAGGCATTGCGTGTTGGTCTAGTGGTAACAAACCAGTTGTACTTGGCAATATGTTTCGGGACTTGGGCTAGGAAGATTTTTTGCACAAGGATACAAAGATGCTGCTGATGTCGGGCAAGAAGAGGGTGCGTGGAAGCAAGTTTATAAAGACAAAGGGAGGCAAATGTTTGGTCTTTTCGAAACAGAATTTTCAGAAGCAAGCGTTGATGTACCTCCAGTCTGTGGAGTAAAGTCTGAGACAACCCGCACCAAGCTATATCGCAATAGTCAAATATAGGCAAAATGTACGACTTAAAGAACAATTCTCTGCAGTTATCATTCAAGTGTTGGCAGTGGGGTTGTAGCATACCTAAGGACGCACTCGCACGCTTGCACACAGACTGGACTTGTGGAGACCAGGAGAGTTGGCGGTCGAGAATAACGCCCAGGTGCTTGTGCTCGTTAACAACTTTAATAGGTGTACTATTTAGACCAGGAAAATACAGAAGTTGAGTGGGGGGCGAGGGAGAGAAGAACATGGCCTCGGTTTTGGCGAGGTTAGGCTTCAGTTTCCAGGTTTCCATCCATGTTACTGTAGCGTTGACCCCGGACTGCATGGAGGCCGTGAGGTTGTCTGCCGAGCTGTCGGAGCACATCAGAGCAGTGTCGTCAGCAAAAAGACTTACATTTGGTACAAGGGCTGGCAAGTCATTAACGTACAGTAGAAATAGGAGCGGCCCAAGTATGGACCCCTGGGGTACCCCAGACACGACTAGTAATGGGTCTGATAGGGAGGTAGATACTCTGACAGTCTGGTGGCGGCAGGAAAGATAGGATGAGAGCCATTGCAGGGCTGGACCGTGTACCAAGAAGACGGACTCTAGCTTTGCAAGCAGACCACGATGCCAGACGGTGTCGAAAGCTTTCGCTAGGTCAAAGAACACGATGCCAACATGCCGCCTGAGGTTCCGCTGGGTGTAGATGTCTTGTACTAGACGTGTTAGTTGGAAAGTTGTGGAGTCTCCACGGCAGAAACCGGATTGAGATGGTGAAAGCGCTGGGGTGACGTGGCAGTACAGAGACTCAAAGAAAATACGTTCACAGACCTTGGACACAGCGGGAAGGAGAGAGATTGGTCTGTAGTTGCCAGCCTGAGAGCGTTGGCCTTGCACAACCCCACAGCAAATTATGCAGCCGGATTGTACTACTACAACCGTGACCAACAGCAAAACTAGAATGCATAGCAGCAACAAAGAACAGAGCCTCGGAACCTCGCCATCAAGTTCCGGCTCACATACAAAAACCACAATTATAAATGTGGCATGCTCTCAAGAAAGGGTAGCTGGTTACACCACCAACAACGATGCGGACGCCACAACCACCACCACCACCAACAACAACAACAGCAACAACAGCAACAACAACAACAAAACCGAAGACAATCATTATCATTAATCAACAACAAATTTGCTCTTATACTTTATAGCATTATCTCAACAGCATAGACTGTGGAGCACACCGCCTGTGTCTCTTATCAGATCAGACCAGTGTGCAAAGCTGCATGCATGCCAGCACAGACAGATGCCTGGCCATGTGGCATGTGCACATACAGTACAATGGGAAATCCAGTGAGTCCATCATCCAGTGTCATCATCCAGTGTCAACATCTCAGTGTCAGTCATGGTAAGTACATATTACTGTGTAGGAGTCAATGACTAGGATTCGCCGTGCCTGCTTCTGGGAATGACCTGCACCACACACAGTGCAGCTGTACGGGGGCTATGTGTAGAGTACTACTACTAGTCAGCGCCGTGTCTGCTCTGCGTAGACAGCGTGACCATGATACTGTGCAGGCACACAGTACAGAGCATACATCACACAGCACACAGTACAGAGCATACATCACACAGCACACAGTACAGAGCATACATCACACAGCACACAGTACAGAGCATACATCACACAGCACACAGTACAGAGCATACATCACACAGCACACAGTACAGAGCATACATCACACAGCACACAGTACAGAGCATACACCACACAGCACACAGTACAGAGCATACACCACACAGCACAGAGCACATATCACTCATCGCTAGTCGTGTCAGAGCTGCGAGTTGGCGCCAGCGGGGACCTGGATCGGGACGGTGACTTCCAGCCACCAGTGAGCTCAGCGCTGCGGGATCGCGACCTAGATGCACGGCGATCCTGCAGTGGCACACACACCAACACCAAGAGAGTGTTAGGTGCCGAAGAACTGGGGGGGGGGGGGGGGGTCAGCCTCGTAGCCTAGACACCGTTCTTATTTTAATGTACAAATGGTCCGGATAACCGAGGTATGAGTGTGCTATGCACGTACTATGCACAGTTGAGCCACTGTGTTCACATTGGTATGCTACGCTTGGTGAAATTCTAGCCTGTTCGTTCATCGGCACTACGTTCTTCAGCACCCGGCAGTACTGTATTGCTGCAATATGACCTGTGCCACAGTGTTCAGTAGAGATATAAGTAAGTGATACCCATGTTGAATGTATGCCTATTGCACTCACACCGACCTTTGCAAACAACCCGGCAACGTCCACGACCCACTGCAGCGCAGACAGTAGCAATGTGTGCAGTAAACTAGGTAAGCGTCATCCAATGTGACAAGCAACAAAGCTGCAGAAGAACTAAGTCTATGCAGCCTACCACCTTAACACTCCAGGTACAATGTAACAACATTTCCATTCCTGCGTTAGTCCTCAGGCCGTCACACACCCCTTCACAAATACGAGTGGTGCTCAACCCGAGACTGTATAGTGCTGTTAACTCAGCCTAGATGTTCAAAGACTTGAAATACAAAAGGTGCCCCCCCCCCCCTCCCCACGCACGCACACATACACACACGCACACACACGCATGCATGCGCACACCAATGCTGGACATAACAAGTTACACGTACATGTAGGCCACTCTGTATTGCCAAGCCATGACCACTATCAACCCGGGCCACCAAAGTAAATTACAGTCGACTCCACTTATTACGAACTCGCATTGTCCATGTCCCTGTTTGAATCCATACATTTGACTTACACTGTCTGGATCCTGTTTCTTGGCTGGTGAAGACAAATTATCCGGCAATGGTTCTGGTGATTTTTGCTCCATATTGGGTTCCTGGGTATCAGCAGGTGGAGCACTGTCCAGTTTATCATCCATGCCATCACCTGATTCCAAACCTGGTGCTTTCCCAGTATCTTCCATCTTGTCGGCACCAAGCGGAGATTTAGACTCGGCTCTGGGGCTCTTTCGCAGCAGAGAGTCAGCTGACTCACCCTCCGGTGATGAGCTCTCGTCATACGGCACCAGAGACAGTTGACTGACTTTAGCTGCAGGAGTAGGTGAACTTCCCGTCGTGCTTTTCTCAATGCTCGCATTTGTTGGAGATTTGCCACCGGCTGCTGTGTCAGAAGTACCTGTAACACACTCCATGTCAGGAGCCGGGCTGGTGTCCACAGGAGCAGTTGTATCTGTTCTGATTGATGGTGCGGACTCTGTAACAATAGCCTCGGCCGCATCAACAGCAACATGTGGACTAAGCTCAGGCTGAGCGGTGACGTCAGACGCACTATGAGTCTGCTCTAGAGGGTCTTCATCCATTGCAGTACCCTCGGCGGCAGGTGGTTCTTCAGTAGTTGTAGATGAGGACTCCGTTGCTGCACTTGTAGATGCATGCCCACCGGCGGTGGTGGGTGATACGGCCTCCTGAACGTCAGCCGCCTCAAGACCGACGTCTTGGCCGACAGCGGGAGAAGACTGTGATGGGTCATCAACCGGTGGATTGTCTGCACCAGTTGTGCCCCCCTCCTTCTCATCACCTAGCATTAGACACTCAGGGCTATCAGGCTGCACCGGGTCAATGCCTAACGTACTGGCCTCTGTCTCCATGGTATCCTTGTCTTTACTGCTGGGTTGCTCGTTGTCTGCTGCATCGCCACTACAGCCATCCTGAGCCTTCTCTTCTTTGGGTACAGTTGGGTTATCTACCTCCATTGGTTCATCAGCACTGCTGTGAGACGCTGGATTCTTCTCTGTTGCTTCTGTGGCAGCAGCAGCATCGATCACTGGCGCATTCCCACCATCGGCATCATCCAGCTCTCTTGCCTGGTCAACTTCCTGTGAAGGTGCCCTCCCGTGGCTTTCAGCGGAGACTGGCGACTGCACCGAGGCTGCACTCTGTGCCAGCTCATCTTCAGCGGAGCTAGTGGGAACAGCCGCGCAGGACGACTCGCGATTGCTGGTGGTTTCCATGTCATCCGATGCACCGAGAATGGCTGCATCGGGGCCTTCATTCCCCGGTGTGTGCTGCTTCATGTCATCACCACTGTACGCCTATAGCATAGCCATGAGCGGTGGGAAATTCAATAAAAGCAAAACAAAAACAGATAAAAATCTTGTAGGACGCACCACGCAAAAACAGATTAAGTACTGGCACATACTCTTGAACAGGGCACTATCATAAAGACTGGGTTCTCAATCAAGTCAGTGCGAATGCTGCTCAATGAAGCCTGATTGTGTCAGCCAATGATACAGCGGGCGATTTGTAGCCCGACCTACGGACACTTAACTATGCACTGGTTCAGCCATGAGCATGACCGTCCTATCTTTCCAATCAGATTTCCAGTTCCTGGAGAAAACAGCGTCTGCAGCATGAACCTGTATAGTATAACCCAAGCTTGACCATAAGAGTGCATCTGGTACGCAGCAGACTCAACCAAGGACGTTCAGGTTCGTTGTAACTGTGAATGTCATACCGCAAGGCAATCACCAGACTGTCTTTGTTAGTTGAATGAGCTCCAAATTTAAGTGCACAGTGTATAGTCTTGACAGTCATAATACTGCCTGCCATGCAGTGTCCAGGGTTATAAGCCGAATAGGCTTCAATGGTCAAACACACAGGAAACAAAGCCGCGTTGTTACAATCCAATTCCAAACTTGGACACTAGTTAGAAAGATCTTACCACAGCAGGAGAGCAAGTGCCAGGGTCCTCATCAGCTGCAGTCAAGCCGGCATGTGAGCTATGACTGGCAACGTCCTCCGTGGGAGATGTGCCACTCACCCTGGTACTGCCGGTCAAAACATGTCCGGTGCTCTCCTGCGGTGACTCCAGTGGTGAAACACATCTCAGTGCTTCAGGCATGTTGTTCTCGGTTGTGGTGGTGGGGAGCGGTGGTGATACGCTTGGCACCTCTGGTACGGCGGACTCTGCTTTGGCTGCGTCACCGGCGTCGGATCCACTGCTAGTCGCCTCGCGTGAGTGTGGCCTATCAGAAGATGCCGATTTATCTGATTGTGCCATTGGAGCTTCGCTATCGTCAGTAGCAGTTGATGCATCCTCAGCAGTGGAACCTTTTTTTTCCGAAATCAGCACACGCACAAAAACAGATATCCCACGTCACCAACCTGGGCTTGGTCACACATCGCTTTGATGGATCAGCAACGCAGTGTTGACCTTTCAGGGAAATCACAAAAAGGGCTGCTGCTTCAAGTCAGGGGGGGGGGGGGGGGCAGAGTGCAAGTGGACTCAAGGCGTCAAAGCACGCTATGCCTATTGTCTCTACTTGCACATAGTGGCAGTCTCCTCCATCATGAAGGTATGCTTTTCAGACTCGCCTAGCCTCCTAAATCAATTGAACGAGGATGACATGCATAGCGAACACGGTCACAAGAAAGTGTCACTACAAAGAGATCTGTGGTAGGTTGCATCTTAGAAACTCACCGACGTACATTATTGCCATCCAACAAAACACCAGACATTGAACACTCGCGCATACTGCACAGTTACTGCAATCCGTTTTAGGGCGTGCCTTCAGTTTTATATGAGGTGTAACCCCTTCCCAGTGAAGCACAATTCCGAAACACGCATTGCACCACTCTAAACAAGTACCGGAAACGCCAACGTAATCATATAGCGTTAGTAGCGCGTGTCAGGCTTGTTGGACTTGAAACATGGATAAATGGGGATTGGACAAACACATGAAAAAGATGCCCTTACAGCGTCGACGGTATAATTATGTGTAAAGAGTATCCCACAATTTAGAGTTGAAGTGAGAGCCTCGGCAGCAGCAGCAGCAAAACATACTTATATTATAAGTACATGTACATAAATGCATCGGAACGCACAAGTCCTCACAACTAGAGGGCCGTGAGTACAATGATGTCATCCGATCAAGACACATTGTTCTTCAACCCAACACACGGCAATCTAATCCTCGCGGAATGCATGTCACAAACCATCGTCAAGCATGCACCGGGATTGGCCAATGCATGTGGAAACAAGTCCGTGCTTACTTGACTGTTGTGTTTCTTGCTGTTCAGGTGTGCATGTAGCATCCCTGTCGTCCGAGATGCTACTGAGCGAGGGCTGCGCCGTATGCTCAGCCACGTCCAGCATCGAGGTGCTTTCGCTGCTCCGGGTCCTTTTGCTGGTGTCTGGATCTTCAACGGTCCTTATTTGCTCCGACTCATCGGGTGTAAGGACGATATCTCCAGCATCAGTGATGTCCTCACCAATGGTGGCGCCTTGAGTTGATGTCAAGTCTGCAATATCTTGGTCTTTTGAGACCTCCGCCAGCTGTTCTTCAGTGAGTGGTGGAGAGCTAGGACTTTGAGAAGTGGCTGCAGTAACCTGTAGCCCCGTATCTTCACTTACAGTGGCCTCCGCAATGGGGTCATCCTCTATTTGCTCTGGCTGACACGCTGATTGTTGACAAGCATCCATAGGAATGCTTTCACTCATATCCATTGCAGGTGCATCATCCAGTGGACTCCGTTGCCGGTCTTCACACGGGGGTTCTGGATCCGTATTCGAAGTATCCGTTACATGTGCAGCACCATGTCCAGACGTACAGCTCTCCACCGCAGGTGGAGAACCGGCTGGATGTTGCAAACTCTCATCACCCACATCCATGGAATTGTCTGAGCATGCTTCGTTAGACACAGCCATATCCGCAGTGTTTTCACTGACGCTGGCTGCGGGTAAGTCCTCTAACAATGTTGAAACTGGCCACTCATCGGTGTCCATCGGCTCGTCTTCCGGGATGTTACCAGAACCAGAAGGTCTACTTTGAGCTTCGTCCTCTTTGATCAAAGAGCTGTTGTCGCTGTGTTGGCTGTCAATGGCCGGGGCGTCTTGGCTATCGCTGGCTGAGCTGACTTGGCTTTGCATGACAGAGCCTGTCTGGCCGGCTACGGCTGACCTGTCCTCGCCGAAGCTTCGATCAGATAGAGCTGAGAGTGCAGATTCCACAGATGTGTGAGATTGCGAAGCACTAAACGGAATGAGTTCCGAACTGTCGGCCAGTGACAGTGGTATGCTAGCACTTGTGGCTTGACTGCTGTCACCAACACCAATACTAATGCCGCTACTTTCATGCAGGGTCATCGGTTTCGTTACAGTGGAGCTAGTAATATCTGGGGTTGGCAGTAGGGAGACAATTTGAGACGTAGCTCCTCCAGGCTGCGGCACAGCCGGAGGAGATTCGGACGGCTGCGGATGGGCCGAGTCATCGACGTTGGCCATCTCCACAGACTCACTGCCTTGCTGGTCAAGAGATGGGTGGCTAAGTATGGGGTTCATGGTGTATGTGGATGTATAACTGATAGTGCCCGATACCACACCGAGTCGGTCTTGCTTCTGAGAGATCACAGCAACAGGCACAAGCAACAGTCACTCAAAAAGTGAGGACCTGATACTGAAGAAAGGCAGAATGAAAAGAATGAAAGCGAGAAAATCGAGAAGCCTGCTTGTTGGAAGTCTAATACCACATGTGAAGGACGTGAAGCTAGCCATGTGTACATGTACCTGCTATAAATATGCTTATATGCCTTATGGTAGGGATACCAGCGAATGCACTACGCAGGCCACTGCACAGGTGATCACGTGCACATCTAGACGTGGTCAACAAGCCGTGACCACCCACACCCGAAAGGAATCGCAAGTAAATCAGGATGGAAAAGAAGGACAGAATAGCAAAGAAGTGTCTGAGGAAGACCAGCTAGAGGCGAGTTACTTCGTAGCTTCCCTCTACGACGTTGGGCGATGGCTACAAAGGTTACTACGAATATAAGTCGACCTACTCTTATAACGATAACCCCTATAACGATATTACCCTTATAACGATATTTTTCTGCCAAACCAAATCACTCCATTGACTTTTGTATACAACGCCTTACCCTTATAACAATATTGCTATGACGATATTACCCCTATAACAATATAAAATGGGCTGACCAATCAACATTTTCCATTTTATAACAATATTCAGCAGGGGATATGTAGAGTCCACTGTCAAGGTAGGGCAAGCTTCACTTGATAAGTCGCTGGGACATGACGAAATGCGATGAGGGCACCAGTGGGTACCTTGCTGTGTACGTAATGTGCATGTACATACGCTTTTGACACTATGAAGAGTGTAAAAAATGAACTACAGTCAACTTCGCTTATAACGACACTCGGCGGGGCATCAAAAAAGTGTCCTTATTCGCGAAGTGTCGTTATACCCGAAGTCTCATTATATGTATTACAGTTGGAAGGGACTTTGCTCTGGGCATGGAAATGCTGTCGTTATTCGCGAATTGTCGTTATATCCGAAGTCGTTATTAGCGAAGTTGACTGTAAATTCATGCATTATGACGTAGGTGTATGAAATGAACCAGTTACCCCTGTAACAATATTACCCTTATAACAATATTTCTTGGTCAGACGAAAATATCGTTATAAGGGTAGGTCGACTGTATTCGTTTGTTACACTGTTCTCAACGTCGTCCACAGGTTTTGCAAGGCACTTTCTTCCAGCTCAAAAATGGATGATCGTCAGCTAGATGTTGTAGTACATCGGCTGGTACCTGGCAAAATCTAAACAGGGAAATCCCCTTTTGAAGACGTCATTGAATTGGTCAGACCATGTGGACTACACGTGCCAAGATTGGAGGAAATCCACCGAGGCTTTCGCGAAAATAATCGGAAAAAAACTTGGGCACCATGTCCCACGCGTGGTACTTTTGAAGTTAGTTGTATGACAGTGACAATACTACTTGTTCTCGCATCAAGGACCTTCGCTCATTCTTAGTAGTTTCTGGTCATGGCTGTCTAGACTAGTCGGAATTGGGGCCCAAGTCTTGGAAACCTGCTTGGCATAGCTAGAGCAAAATCAACAAGTTTCAGACGCAACCAAAGGTCACCAGGTGGCCTATTCGCAAGGAAGTACGAGTACTGTTCTTTGTTGCAAACATTGCTCCGTCCAGCTACAAACGTCTTCTTCCTTTACCATGTCTTTGCTTAAGAACTTTTACCAGTCATAGGTGCCTAAGAATATTAGCTCCTGATATCCCCTTTCCTGAACGAATCGAGCTCAAACAAACCAATAAACAGCCTTCTTGTCGAGTGTCAATTTTAATATTTACTCCTGGCCGGTCTGCGCTGAGCCTGACCAGCGACCTGATATCTGCGATCGCCATTTTTTCTTGTCGGCCGTGCGCCTCGTAGATTTTTGTATGAGGTAAGATATGTGCGAACACGCTGCGCAATGCGTTCGCTGATGTCCCTACTTATGGAGTAGTTCAGGCCCATTAAGCAGCAGGAGCAGCAGCAGTCCAAAAGTTCATTATTCTTCTAGAGGTTCTCACCTGCTGGTCACTGGGAGGCAGGTCATTCTCAGAATCGGGTACTGTGGAAACAATAAAACAACACAGCGAAACACAGCACCGGATCGACTCAAGCAACAGAAACAGTACGAACAGATGGAGGCAACGTTATTTGTACAGACTCTGTCACTCAGAATGTGCAGCCACTGATAGGCCATGGAAGCAATGCAGACATCAGATGCCTGTACCATCACTAGCTGTGTGGGCACACTACCAATGATTGCAGAAGAAAAGTCCACCAAGTTGCCCGGCTAGTGTACAGCTCATACAACAACAAAAAGAACACTATGGCGGTTGCTGCAAGCGGAAAACACGAAAGAAAGTTTTCCGTTCGGGAGTTCAGGAATTCAGGTAGGAAATTCATTGCCCTTACCTGGCACCCATTTGTAGACTTTCAGAGTTGTACCTGGCTGCCCACAGTCTGTCCATCGCTTCTCCCTGGGCAGTAGCACACCAGAGACAGCATCCAGAGATGTACACAAATGCAGGCCTTGAAGAGTCATTCTGCATGGCACCATGTCCATGATCTATTTAACACGCGATCTCTCAGCCCAAGGCAAACTTTTTCAAGTCACGGGCATGGCAACAGTAAACAGTCTTTTGGAGCCATTTGGCTCGATGACACCATCGTACGTAGCCAGTGATCAAGAGTGCAACAAACTTGTACATCGCAGCTACGGTAGTCAAAGCACAGCAATAGATGCCGGCATATTATACATCCGGAACCCCATGAACTGCCACATAGCAGTATCTACGCGATAAGTGCGGAAATGCACATGGGCTTAATCATACTTCCACAAAAAACGACGCAATAGAAATAGAGCTGCGAACCCATTCCAGCTCAACTTACAACTTACACTCTCTTGTAATTTTGCCGACGGTTTACTACCAAATTTGAGCGATATGCAACTACAAGATGCATGCCGATTTTCTTTGCATAGAGCTGCTCATCTCTGGGGGTAAATCTCGACCCAAAACAAGAGAGGCCACAGAAGCTTCACGTAGACACCTGCTCTTCACGTGATTTCTGTATCATCAGACTATGCTTCACATGAAGCAGAACCTCTCTTTTATGATCATGGTGCTGACCACATTTACCCTGAATGGTAGCTAAACCGACACACACATACACACACAACCACCAATCTTGGCTTTTTCTGGCTAGATAAAAGTAGCCGGAGCATGTGTGTGTGTGTGTGTGTGTGTGTGTGTGTGTGCGTGTGTGTGTGTGTGTGTGTGTGTGTGTGTGTGTGTGTGTGTGTGCGTGTGTGGTGTGTTGAGGGGGGATTCCGCAGGGGTGAAATTTGCAGGAAAAGGGTAACTTTTATTCGAATTGCACTCTGGGTCATATCGAGAGCGATGGTTGATGGGTGAAAGATACTACTGATGCAGTAAAGTAGAGTTGCATGTACAAGACCGGTTAGTGATACAATGACATGCATTCGTAACTGGACTGTTCCTCCAGGAAATCGTGATTCCAGGGATGCAACACATTTTGCAGTTTTGGCCCAAGAATCAAGAACACCATTACACCATATTGCACAGTACTGCGTACTGCTCAGAAGCGGCATAACACCCTGACACACTTCCCCATCGGCATAACACCCTGACACACTTCCCCATCGGCATAACACCCTGACACACTTCCCCATCGGCATAACACCCTGACACACTTCCCCATCGGCATAACACCCTGACACACTTCCCCATCGGCATAACACCCTGACACACTTCCCCATCGGCATAACACCCTGACACACTTCCCCATCGGCATAACACCCTGACACACTTCCCCATCGGCATAACACCCTGACACACTTCCCCATCGGCATAACACCCTGACACACTTCCCCATCGGCATAACACCCTGACACACTTCCCCATCGGCATAACACCCTGACACACTTCCCCATCGGCATAACACCCTGACACACTTCCCCATCGGCATAACACCCTGACACACTTCCCCATCGGCATAACACCCTGACACACTTCCCCATCGGCATAACACCCTGACACACTTCCCCATCGGCATAACACCCTGACACACTTCCCCATCGGCATAACACCCTGACACACTTCCCCATCGGCATAACACCCTGACACACTTCCCCATCGGCATAACACCCTGACACACTTCCCCATCGGCATAACACCCTGACACACTTCCCCATCGGCATAACACCCTGACACACTTCCCCATCGGCATAACACCCTGACACACTTCCCCATCGGCATAACACCCTGACACACTTCCCCATCGGCATAACACCCTGACACACTTCCCCATCGGCATAACACCCTACCACGTTCCCCATCTTTTCCGTATTATCTAGCTACACCCACACTTTTCGCCGCATTTTTTATATTGTTTTCTGCCGCAATTAATTATTTCTTGTGCACGGTTTTCGAGAATTATTCCGCAAATAATTCCCGCAGGGACAGACTAGAGTGCTTGGCATTGCAACGTCCGACTAACTACGGATAGGGTCCAGCGGATAATGCTCCGAAAATGCTCGTATAATGCTAACCATAATGCTTCAGGAATGGATATAATGCTCTTGGTTTGGGACAAAAATGAAAAAAAAGTCTGCACATCGTCAAACTTATAGGAAATTGTGCATATCGTCGATCTGCATCTGAAGTTGCCACCTTATCTCTCACACGCTCCACTGCTTCTTAACACTATAAGACTTCTCCATTGGCTGATCTCCATTCCAACTTTGATGTGGCAGAATAGTCGGAATAGTCACAGCAGAATAGTCGGTGTATCATATCTTTCCACTAAATATCCATGTAGTGAGAGATGAAACCATTATGGCAGGTAGTCATTCATTGTTGGGATGAAGTTTATCTTGGCAAATACTACTCCTGCCTGCAGACAAGCTGTCACTGCTTCCACTCTGTGAATAATGTCTTCTTCTGAAACACTAGACGTGAGGCCAACTCCTGAGATCCGATCTCAGATCGAGATCCCTCCCATTTGCGGAAATCCTGAAAACACGTGGCCAGAAGTTATTTTGCCACCAGTCTACATGCTTTGCTTGTGCTCTCATCTTCTCCTTGAGAAGGTGTGTAGACGTATGGTTTGCCACAATACTCTTCTTTTCTGATAGCATTTGACTGTAGGCTTGGCATTACAACAGTCCACAACTACTGGAAATATACAAAATTTCGGCGCTGCAAAATTTCGGCACTTCACGATTTTTGACATTTCGGCGGCGATTTATTTTCGGCGTGGGGTACAGGGCATGGTATAGTGCGACAGATGCTGTGAAAAATTTCATCGGTGTTTTAATTTAGGCGTTTCGGGTCGGTGCCGAATATAGCCGAAATAATTAAATAGCTGCCGAAAATTTGTATATTTACAGTACATGTATACGTGCTTCATCAGGAAAGTAAGACTAGCGCTGCTGAGCGCTCCAATCGACTTGGTACTGCGTCCATGAGAAATTCTAGTTCTTTTCCAGCCTCCTGAGCTGGACTCGGCAAAGGCAGTTCTTTTGGAGCGAGCTCTTTCTGTTTATAGCCGTTCCTTCATCCTAGTCCAAATTTTATCAATGCATCAGTGTCTACTTCAGTATCGCTAGAGATGCTGTCGCCAGAGCCTATGGCACAACGAGAAAACTCTTCTTCGTCTGTTTGATATTCACTTTGCGTATGCCTCCTACTCCTACTCTACTCTATGCTCTCCATTATTCTAAAAGAAACCTGGTAAATCATTTCTCCGGATTTGTGTAACTGCCTCGGTTGGGCATGCATGCATGCGTCATGGCTTGTATGCATTTACCTGACCACATCGCGCGCTACATAACGTTTTATCAAGAGTACAGTCATGTACTCTTGGTTTCATGAAGCGATGGGCCAGGTAAATGTAGCATTATAGTGCTAAAGGTGTTACGTGTCTACACAATCACAAAGTCATGTGCCGGTACAATGCATAAGGTCTGGTTGCACCTCATGATCATCGTAGCCGATTGTTGCCAAAAGGACAAAAATCTGGGATTTCCCGATATTATACAGTATGAAACTGGTTACGCCGCTCAAACCTCACATAATGCTCGTTTTGTTCCTTTCTAATGCTCTGATGCTCGGATAGTCTTATAATGCCGAATATAATGCCGGCATTATCCGCTGGACCCTAACTGCGGAGAATGTACTACCATTGCAAAAATCCAGCCGCAGTTTACTCTTCTTGTGTATTGGCACCCACTTGTAGCTGGAGGTCAGGGTAGAATGTCTCCAAGCACATCCGATTCACAGGCCACAGTACCCAGTTCGGCCCGGCCGGTTGGGCCTTGTTATTTCGAAAAAGCTAACCCACCCCAACTATTGAAACGCGGGTTTTTCATCAATAGTGCTTCCGATCCAGGATTCTATGTATTTGGCTAGACCATCTGAAATCCCGGTGCTACGGCCCTGATTCACTATCTTCACGTAAAAAGGAAAAACGCTTCACGTGCCAACGGTCCACACTGCCCCGCATGCACACTCAGTAATAATGAGTTGTTTGAATGGAATACTTCGGCTTACCAGCGTCGCACTCGCTGGAAAGCCTGCATGACGCGGCGGATATCATCTTTAGCTCGGCTACGCGTCTCGAAGCGGCCACGCTGAGGAGTCGACTCTCCACTAGCGCCAGTGGCTGTGGTAGCAGCAACTCCCGCTGCTCTGCGAGCGTGCAGCATCTTGGCTCTTTATCTTCTTCGTTCACTGTCGCCACACGCAGAGCTGAGTCGCTGAGTCGCAGTTGAATGCTACACCTGCTGCCGGCCAGGTCGGTCACTCAAACTAAACCTAACTCAACGCCAGCTCGTCGAATGATGGGCATGGACGGTGAGCTGGAGTTTGCGGCAATGGTGAACTGCCTGTTGGATTGTAGCGGCCAGGCCATTGACCTCCACGACTGCGATACAACGCAGATCTGCGAAACAACAATAAACATGATAAACTCACACATGTACAGTCACAGCGCTCAGCACAAGTACAAGCACCTATACAATCAGTCATGTACTACTTTTTCTTTTTTTTTATACAAGCGCCTACCTGACTAGACTATGTACGTGGAACTGTACATGACTGTATGTCATGTACAGTTGTGGACATGGAAATCCTGTCGCGCGTCTAGGGCAGTAGGGGCCCCAGGGTGCTGGCCATGCAGCCGTGGATAACGGTAATCGTCGGGGACTATTCGCGGTACACATTTTATGCGATGCAGCGCGCGCGCTAGTCGCATCGGATCAACATGTGCCCTGCACGCAGCGTTCTGAACGCGCTGAGGGCGCCGGCGCGGCCCCGGTCAATCGACCGGATTTCCATGTCCCGATCCCCCCGGCGCGGCGGCCAAGCTGACCTACCAGGCAGCCTGGCCTGGCAAACATCAATCATAGATTCATACTACTATGTGCAGGACTCAGACATTCCTTGGGCCCGCCACTTTTTACGGCAAAACCATCGATTGTTATTCAGATTCACACTCCTGACCTATTCTGCTTCGATAGCACATCTATTGTGGAAGATATCCTTTTAGTAGTCTAGATACAGTGCAACGAGTGTTAGTTTCCAAGATCTTTACAAGACTGGCGAACACTAAATGTCATGAAGAAAGTGAAGAGAAAGGAGGTTTATATAGGAAAGAGATTGTGATAGAAGACTGTGCAATGAAGTTTGTTGTTTTGTTAGATATCTGACGTGTGCTGTTTGGAAGAAGTGTTTGGATGCAAACAGAACTTACAAGAGATGAGTAAAGACTACTTTTCTACAATAGCGTTGTAGGCGAGGAGTGCGTAACATCAAAAGATGTCGTAATGTGTATTGGAACTATGCTAGCCAAACATTACGTAATTATTATGGTAGCGAAGTACGTGTAGTAGGTATTACAATGTGTGCGAGAGTATGGTGAATCAGTGTTTGTGATGATGAGGAAAATATGACGTGTACATGCAAACAAATGATGATGTCATGATGCGAGAACGTCAGAGACGCTACAGAGCTCCCCTCCTAGTGAATGAGTAATGAGCGATAACTAGCGCGATAAAGTGAGAGCAAGCAAATGGGATAAGCGAGAGAGTGTCAGAAATAGGCGGGAAATCTGACTTGACGACCAGCTCGTGTTTGGCGTGGCGGAGGCACGTCGAATGCGAGCGATGGCGTCGGCTTGGTCGGATGGCAATGGTCGACAGACTGGTTGTCATGGAATGCGGGTTTGAGTCGGTCGATGGATACTGTGTCGGAGCGGCCGTTGAGGTCGAGGCGGAAGTACTTATCATGACGTTCCAGGACTCGGTGTGGACCAGTGTAAGGACGTTGGAGGGGCGTTCGTGTTGCATCTGTGCGAATGAAGACATGAGAGCATGTCGAGAGGTCAGCTGGAATGAACGGATGCTGGGTGGGTGGCTTGCGGGGTTGTGTAGGGCGGAGCTCGGACATGGCTTGTTTGAGGCGGCTGACATAGGACGTCGGATCCGGAAATGGCTCAGGCTCGTCAGTGAGGAAATCACTTGGCAGGCGGAGGTGGCAACCGTAGACCATTTCTGCAACTGAGCAGTTGAGGTCAGCCTTCAGGGAGGAGCGAATGCCGAGCAGGACTAGTGGCAGATGTTCCGTCCAGCGCTGTGGATTGTCGGAAGCTCGGAGTGCAGCTTTCAGTTGTCTGTGAAAGCGCTCTACCATGCCGTTGGCAGCCGGGTGGTAAGCCGTTGTGCGAATGCGAGATGTGCCAAGTAGTGACATGAGCGATGACCACAGGGATGACTCAAATTGGGCACCTCGGTCGGTTGTGAGCACAGTGGGAACACCAAATCGGGCGACCCAGGTGGCAACAAACTGGCGAGCGACGGTTTCGGCTGTAATGTCGGGAATAGGTACTGCTTCGGGCCAGCGAGTAAAGCGATCTACCATCGTCAAGAGGTAGCGAGACTCACTAGAAGATGGAAGCGGGCCTACGATGTCGACATGGACATGGGAGAAACGGGCATCAGGTTGCTTGAATGCACTCACGGGAGATGTGGTGTGGCGCTGAACTTTAGACTGCTGACAAGCGTGGCAGGTACGACACCACTCACTAATATCCTTGTTCATCGCCGGCCAGACGTAGCGAGCTGTAATCAGGTGCCTGGTAGCGCGGGTACCAGGGTGGGAGAGGCCGTGAAGCGAATTGAAAACAGCACGGCGCAGCTTGGCAGGTACATACGGGCGGGCAGACGCAGTAGAGGTGTCACAGATGAGCGAGTGATCAGTCATGGGCAGAGCTATAGATTGCCAGCATAGCGAAGTGGATGGATCCTTACCAGGACTGGGCAAGTCTGGATCATCTTGTTGAGCGGCGGCAAAGGAAGCTGTGTCAATGGCAGTGATGGCAGAGACGGGCTCATCGGGTAGGTGGCATCGTGACAGTGCATCAGCGGCAGCATTCTGAGAACCCTTGACATGACGAATATCTGTCGTGAACTCAGCAATGTACGACAAATGGCGCTGTTGACGCGGGCTGTGGGTCTGTGAACGGCTGTGGATGGCATGTGTCAGAGGCTTGTGATCGGTGCACACATGGAAGACACGCCCTTCCAGGAAGTGTCGGAAATGCTTAATGGCTAGGTAAATAGCGAGGAGCTCTCGACAGAAGGTGCTGTAGCGTGTCTCAGCAGGCTTTAACTTGCGTGAAAAGAAGGCAACAGGATAACACTCACCATCTAGCTCTTGTTGGAGGACGGCACCAACAGCAATGTCTGAAGCGTCGACCATCAAGCTGTAGGCGGCATCCGGGCGAGGATGGTGAAGTGTGATGGCCTCAGTGAACGCAGCTTTGACATCATTGAAAGCAGCGATGGCCGAGTCGGACCAGACGAGCGCGCCTTTGGTGCGGTGGCGTTTCTCAAGCATAGCGTGCAGAGGTGCGAGCTTAGCAGCAAGATGTGGCTGAAATCGGTGATAGAACGTGACGAAGCCGATGAACTCACGGAGCTTACGAACACTAGCTGGCTGTGGGAATTCACGAATGGCGGTCATGCGAGCGTCGAGAGGTCGGATACCTGAGGCAGTCACGTGATGTCCCAGGAAGTCAAGCTCATCCTGGCCGAACTGCGACTGCCGGACGTTGATCAAGATGCCATGTGAAGCAAGGCGGGAGAATATGCAGCGAAGGTGGGCCATATGTTCAGCGGGTGAGGCGCTAGCAATGAGCAAGTCATCCAGATATGCAAAGCAGAAGGGAAGGTCTGAAACTACCTGGTCAATGAAGCGTTGGAATGTCTGGGCTGCGTTGCGAAGGCCAAAGGGCATGCGGACAAACTCAAACAGTCCAAAGGGGGTGGTGATGGCAGTTTTCGGGATGTCGTCAGGGTGCACAGGAATGTGGTGGTATGCACGGACGAGGTCAATCTTAGAGAATATGATCTTGTCATGCAGGTGGGACGTAAAGTCTTGAATATGCGGGATGGGATAGCGGTCGGGGATCGTGCAGTCATTCAAGGCTCGGTAATCACCACAGGGTCGCCAGTCACCGGATTTCTTTGGCACCATATGCAGAGGGGATGACCATGCACTAGAGGAGGGACGAATAATGCCTAAATCTAACATGTGTTGGAACTCACACTTAGCGACAGCAAGGCGGTCGGGTGCCAGACGGCGAGGCTTAGCGTGGACGGGGTGGCCATCTGTGACTATGCGGTGCGTCACATTGTGCTTGACAGGCGAGTCACCAGTGGTCGGTCGGACAAGGTCAGGAAACTCACTCAGCAGGGCAGAATACTCACTAGGGCTGTCAGTGTCCAGCAGGTTGGTAGCGGAGGTGCTGACATCCGAGGCGAATCCGACAACGGCAAGTTGAGTAGTGGAGTCCCGGAGACATCTGGCGGCCAGGTCGACAGTGAGCTGGAAGTGGCCAAGGAAATCCGCACCCAGGATCGGATAGCTGACGTCAGCAACGACGAAGACCCATTTGAAAGTGCGTCGGAGACCTAAGTCTAAATCTAGCAGCTGCTGACCGTACGTGGCGATGCTGCTCTGATTCGCTGCACGGAGGCGAGGGCTATTGCGATGAACACGACGAGACAGAGTTACGAATGACGGAGGAAGAACACTGACGGCGGCGCCGGTGTCGACAAGGAACTCGACGGACTGGGAGCGATCCTTGACGAATAGTAGGCGACCGGTAGCGGTATTCGAGGGGCCAACCACACTAGCGGTCGCGACTAGTGGCTGGCCTTCCCGTTTCCCGACAGGAATCGGCAGGGGTCTCGGCATTTGTTCGCCTTCGCACCGAACGCACGGTGATACCAGCAAAGGTCGTCGTGATTGTCACGGCCGGGAGACCTGGAGGCACTTGGGTGGCGTGACGGTGGCCCGGGACTACGCTCTCGTTGGCGGCCACGCTGGGAAGGGGCACCGGTGTCACGGGTCATCACATTCACAGCGGACGTCAGCTTGGCGAGTTCAGCTCGGAGCTGGGCCATCTCAGCCCTGTCAGCGGTGCAGGCCTGTTCCGCATCTGTGGACGCTGTAGATCTACATGATAAGGCCGTACTAGACCAAGCAGGGCTAGGGGCTTCACTCAGAGCGTGAACACTTGTACCGGTGAGTGGGGTTGAGCACGTGCTTTCAACCACCTTGTCAGCAAGCGCTGCAAGGTCGTCCAGGCTGATGCTTGCAGGTGTTGCAGCCAGAATCAGGCGGACCGTCACGGGCAAACGCTGTACAAATAGCTCGCGCAGGATAGTTGGGTCTAGCGACTTACTGCCTAAAAGCTGTTGCATGCGTCGGAGGACGCGACTTGGTCGGCTGTCCCCGATGTCCGCTGTTGAGAGTAGCTCACGCAACCGTGCCTGATCGGACTTTTGTGTGCGTGCGGTGAGCGCCTCTTTCAGGACTTGGTACGGCTCCTCGGCTGGCGGCGCTAGGAGCAAGTCCCGAATCTCAGCGGCGTATTCAGGAGCCAGCGAACTCACGACGACATTATACTTGGCCCGCGGGTTGGTGATGCGATGGTTGGCAAAATGCGCTTCTGCCTGTGCAAACCAAAGCTGCGGATCGCCGGGCCAGTACTGCGGCAGTCGGAAGGTGATGGCAGACACCGGACGGTCCGGTGCGTCGTGTTGGTCGTTGCGGGCGAGTGGTTGGTTTTGGGCCGGGGCGGAGGAGCTAGCGGCAGCTGAAGCTCCAGAGGCGGAAGCGGAAGAACCATCGTCGCTGGACATATTGCACTTTACTCACGTCGGGGGTCACCAATTTGGTAGTCTAGATACAGTGCAACGAGTGTTAGTTTCCAAGATCTTTACAAGACTGGCGAACACTAAATGTCATGAAGAAAGTGAAGAGAAAGGAGGTTTATATAGGAAAGAGATTGTGATAGAAGACTGTGCAATGAAGTTTGTTGTTTTGTTAGATATCTGACGTGTGCTGTTTGGAAGAAGTGTTTGGATGCAAACAGAACTTACAAGAGATGAGTAAAGACTACTTTTCTACAATAGCGTTGTAGGCGAGGAGTGCGTAACATCAAAAGATGTCGTAATGTGTATTGGAACTATGCTAGCCAAACATTACGTAATTATTATGGTAGCGAAGTACGTGTAGTAGGTATTACAATGTGTGCGAGAGTATGGTGAATCAGTGTTTGTGATGATGAGGAAAATATGACGTGTACATGCAAACAAATGATGATGTCATGATGCGAGAACGTCAGAGACGCTACATCCTCAACTTCATCTGTGAAGATGTGATGGTTGGATTTGACATATTTTCGGACACCTTCACGTATGGATCGGGATTCGGGAATAAGCCATGGAAAAACGGATCACACAGTTCTGCAGCTAGACATCTACTGTGGAAGATATTTCCTATCATTTCTCACCTCACATAAAGGGAATGATGAAACTGCAATAGGATTTATACACTTGGAGTGAAACAGCGAGGATACAAGCATACTAAGAAAAATAGCACAAACCTAGGAACAATTTGCACAGGTAATAAACTTATTAGTTTATTACCTGTGCAAACAATTTGTTCCTAGGTTTGTGCTATTTTTCTTACTATGCTTGTATCCTCGCTGTTTCACTCCAAGTGTATACATATAAATCCTATTGCAGTTTCATCATTCCCTTTAGTCACGAATTCCATTGATAATTGTGACAAGAAAACGTTCTGGAATACATTATTCGTCCCCATGGTTGTGATATGAGTGCGCATTTAGTTATAATAATAATAAATAAAATAATAATAAATTTAAAAAATAATAAAATAATAAATTTTGAGCCCTGTGATGAGAAAAGGGACCAAATGGCTGTCAGCTGACAGTTGAGTACAACGCGTTTGAAAGTGGGCACTTGAAAAATCGCTGATTTTCGACTGCATTCGCTTGGATTTGGAATAACTTTAGAAGGGTTTTGTGTGATTCAATGCGGTAAAAACGAGTGCAGAGCTGCTTTGGTGGCCTTTCTGTACGTATTTCGATCGTCACAATCGGCCCACGCATGCCAGAGAACGGTGTACGTGACATGCAGGCTACGCGTCCGCGAGCTGCCGTTGCAAAGAGAAAATCTTTGAACATCACTTCAGATGTTTCTTTCTCGTTCTGCTTAGAAATTTGTTTGCAAACATGTCGATCCCAACATTTACCGTTGATGCGAGTCTCAGGGAAGCTTTGACAGAGCTAGATAGAGAGTTTTTGGGCATCGAAGTGGAGATTGAAGACGGCGATGATCGGGAAGACCACTTTTTGGACGAGTCACTCGATGTGGATGCAGTTGCAGCATCATACCTCGGCGAAGAGTCAGCGCAGGCTGCAGAACCAGCGCAGGCTGCAGAACCAGCGCTTGCTGAGGCGGCAGCTGCGGAAGAAATAACTGTGAACTGCGGGTGCAGCAAAAAGTGCTTGGACAAGTTTGATGCAGAAGATGTTCGACTGCTGCAGCTCAACATCGCAGAAATGGAGAAAGGGGAGAAGGAGCTGGTGATTTTGGGCCTTCTTGAGTCATCCAAGTACTCTACTGACACCACGACTCATGGGAAGAAGAGAAAGAAGCAATGGCATCGGTATACTTACCAAGGCGAAGAGGTTTGCGCCGGTGGATTTCGATTGCTGTACAACATCGGATCAAAGCAACTAAAAAATCTGAAAAAACATTTGGAGGAGAATGGGCTGGTGCCACGGACCCATGGCAATGTCGGCAGGAAGCCTAAACATGCTTTGTCGTACGATACTGTGTCTGCCGTTGTGCAATTTCTAAAAACTTACACTGAGCGCTTCGGCATACCACAGCCAGCACCGACTCGAGGGCGAGCTGGAGCACCGCCAACTTATCTGCCAGCGTCATCAACGGTTAAATCCATCCACAAGTGCTATGTGACCTCATTAGAGGAATCAGGCATCAGGGCTGTGGGCTACCACACATTTCGGTCCGTTTGGCTTGACTGCTTGCCAAACATTCAGATTATGACGCCGCGCACTGACGTATGCTCGCGCTGTGAGAATTTCCGCCGACGGATTCAGGAAGCACGGACGGAACCCGAGAAGAGTGCAGCATGCGATGAATTCAAACAACACCTCGACGCAACGCAAGCAGAGCGTGACTACTACCGTCAAGCGACACTACAGGCCCGGGCAGAGCTTGATGCATGTACGACTATCCAGCAGCAGCTGAGCCAGCCATGTTCACGCGATCTGCACCACCCGCACTACACGTTCGACTTTGCCCAGAACGTGGCACTGCCGCAGTCGGCACGTCAGGAGGGCCCCCTGTACTTTAAGGCACCTCGTAAGGTGCAAATATTCGGTGTGAACAATGAAGCTGTGCCTCAGCAGGTCAACTACCTGATCGACGAGTCAGACACCATCGGGCAAGACGGCAAGTCGAGTCATGGTCCGAACGCGGTGGCCTCCATGCTGCACCATTTTTTTTCATTCTATGGACTACATGAGAAAGGCTGCCTCCTGCACTGTGATAATTGCGCAGGCCAGAACAAGAATCGGACTATCGTAGCGTATTTCTGCTGGAGGGTGATTATGGGACTGCATGACCGTATTGAACTGTCCTTCATGTTGACTGGCCATACCCGGTGCCTTGTCGATGGCTGCTTTGGCCTGCTGAAGCAAAAGTTCCGGCGTAGCGACTGCTACACCATGGGGCAGCTGGTGGCAGTGGTCAATGAAAGCGCATCTTGCAACAAGGCCCAGCTGATTCCTGGATCTGGTTTGGAATGGAGAGCCTGGGATACATTTCTGGCTCAACATTTCAAGCCAGTGAAAGGAATCCGCAAGGTTCAGCACATGGTATTCGACGCAGCTAAGCCCGGTATTGTCAGTGTCAAGGCATCCCTGGAAGACACCTACAGCGATGTGGAGGTGCTCACCACGTCTAAAGACGCCCTTGTTGCCGCAGGGATGCCCCCAGTCCTTCAAGCACCAGGACTATCCGAACAACGACAGCAATACCTCTATAATCAGATCCGCCCGCATGTGCCTGACCAATTCCAGGATGAGCTCTGCCCGAAGCCAGCTGTGCATGTGTCTGCTAGTGCCGCTACTAGTGCTTCTCCGGTGGAGGAGTAATGTAACAGACTCTGCTACCTCACGGCTACTTCAAAACTTTTTTAATGCCAAATTGCTGCTGGTTGTATATTTTCTTGCTGTATTTTTAATGTCTCGGGACGTGGACTTGCTCCATCTTTGTGTGTTTGATGGTGGTGGCATGCCAGTATTACCTTGTACAGTTTTTCCTCTTGGCCCAGTCAAATGTCAGTGTCAATTGCCAGTAACTACAGGCTGTGTGCAGGCTCAAACATTCCCATACATTTCGTGTCAATAAGTCCTCAAAGTTTTGTATGATCCTGTTCTTCGTATGGCTGCAAAATATCTGAAAAGACACTTAGAAGATTGACCGTAGCTTTGTCAAAAATTGAGATAATTCAGCTCTGTTTTTTGCATCGTTTTCTGCATGAAACCAGCTTTCTTCTGATGTTTAGAGCTCGGTTTGAGTAAAAAAAGCCATTTGGTCCCTTTTCTCATCACAGGGCTTTTCTTACTATGCTTGTATCCTCGCTGTTTCACTCCAAGTGTATACATATAAATCCTATTGCAGTTTCATCATTCCCTTTAGTCACGAATTCCATTGATAATTGTGACAAGAAAACGTTCTGGAATACATTATTCGTCCCCATGGTTGTGATATGAGTGCGCATTTAGTTATATTCATTGCATAATTATCAATAATAATAATTTATTCATAACTGTTATGTACACGTACACAATCATGTGCACGCTCACGTGAGGAAAGCAACGGGGCGAAAGACTAGTCTTGTCTTTTGCACTTTTAGTTTGTTTCAGAACAACGCTGTTTTGGCTATATTTTACTGAGTTACTTGAAAGTATCATTGTACGATTCACTCACGTTGCAGTCTTTCCTCCTAAGTTCCGATGCTAGCGCCGAAGCGGGCCCTACTAGCGACTGGCGAAGAAATGGCCACCTTCAAGCCAGTGGAGATCATCGCCATGTCGGCCATTGAGAACGCGATAGACGAACGCAGTGATGCTCTGCGAGAATTGAGCAGAAAGATTTGGTCACAGCCTGAGCTGGCGTATGAGGAACATAGTGCGCATGACGCGCTGACGGAGTTTTTAGAGGCTCAGGGCTTCGCAGTGGATCGCCACTACAAGTTGGACACGGCGTTTCGTGCAGTTTTCAAGCAGGGCCATGGTTCACCACATGTGGTTGTAATTTGCGAGTATGATGCCCTACCGACTATCGGACATGCTTGTGGCCATAACCTGATTGCGGAGGCAGGTATGCTGGAACGCGTCAAGGATCAGTTTGCATAATTAAAGGGGAAGTCCGGTGAAAAATTTAAAGGGGAAGTTAAGGCAAAAATTAAAATTTCACCAGTTGTAGTCTTCGGGGCGCTGAGTCGAATGGTCTTGGTCCGAGAAAGCTGAGACGCTCCCTTCCTACTTGAATCCCAATCAAACTCGCGCACTTCCACCGAAACTGGGTGACTGCGCCCTACTAGATGGGGATTTGTATGCAAAATGTCACTAAAAGCGCCATTTCGTTCTTATAAAAGCACGGATGACCGCGATTGGCCCATATGTTGTAGTCTTTTGGACGCTGAGTCGACTGGTTTTGGTCCGAAAAGGCTGCGATGCAGCGTTCCTCCTTTATTCCCAATCGAACATGGTTGAACAAGCGGTCACGTGCTCCTGGGTGCCCAAATCACCTGGTCACCACGCCAGCAGGCGACAAATTTCACACCAAGGTTCAACTCGAGTGACAGGAGTGCACCCAAAAAAGGTCAAACAGGCTAGTAAGTTGTACCCTGCGGGCACGGTGGCCAGGTGACTGGCGTACGCAGGAGCACGTGACCGCTTGTTCAACCATGTTCGATTGGGAATAAAGGAGGAACGCTGCATCGCAGCCTTTTCGGACCAAAGCCAGTCGACTCAGCGTCCAAAAGACTACAACATATGGGCCAATCGCGGTCATCCGTGCTTTTATAAGAACGAAATGGCGCTTTTAGTGACATTTTGCATACAAATCCCCATCTAGTAGGGCGCAGTCACCCAGTTTCGGTGGAAGTGCGCGAGTTCGATTGGGATTCAAGTAGGAAGGGAGCGTCTCAGCTTCCTCGGACCACGACCATTCGACTCAGCACCCCGAAGACTACAACTGGTGAAATTTTAATTTTTGCCTTAACTTCCCCTTTAAATTTCAGGGTCGGTAGAGTTTCGGCCGCTGAGTCGAATGGTGTTGGTCCCACGTGTCTCCGACAAAGCGTTCTCGAGATATTTCCGTTTGAAAAACTGAGTTTCGGGGGCTGCGCCATGACGTCATGCGGCCGCGCCACACCCTCTGCAACGTCATAGCGTGCAGCTAGGTCAAAAGGAGTGCGTGAAAGCAATAGTGTCAGTGCTATTTCAAATGATTTGGCGACTGATATTAGGTGGTGCAAGCGACCCCGAAGACATGTAACTCCTTGTGAGAGTGAGGATGCAGCCATGGCTGACCTTCATGAGTTCGGTCTGGGGCTGAGAACCTCGGTAGTCAGCTGAAGGAATGGCCGCGCGGGCCGGTCAAGAGTGAGCGGTACTGAGTTTCCGACTGATGAAGAAGCAGCAGCTATTGCAGACGAGGCTGATGTAATTATCAGATCGCTGGAGAGCAGGGTCGCCAAAATGGAGAAGAGTGATGCGAGTGCTCTAAATGTTGTTCCATACCGATTAGATTCGCTTAGACTCCAGTAGCCTGCCACATGGTGATGTTTTGGTGCGAACTTGGAATATTTCGGACTACTCAATTGGAGAACAGTGCAGGCTCTTTGAACCACGGGCACGACTCTTCGCTCGCAACGCTATGGAATCTGAAAGTTCTAGGTCCGAGAGCTGTTCGCTGTTTTGTCACTTGTCACGGTTGTGCACTCATCGCTGTAGCATAAAATAATGAGGCGCCGCGGGTGCGGAAAACTAAAATTTTCTTTCTCAAAGCACAACCACCGGCACCGGCAAGGAGAAACGCACGTTCTCTGACTACACGACTGTACAATACCATGAATACGACTGATACGAGTGTAGTACATGACAAGTCCGTGTGTTGACTAGTTTTCTGAGTCTTGTGTCAGTTGTGACATGAGTTTGTTGACTGCACTAGAGCTAGATAACACACTGCACGCACTGCATGCACGCAGCGCAGAGCGCATAGACCATGTAGACGGGCTAACGGAAAAGTCCAACTCGGAAACGGCTAAAATACGGTATAACCTCGAGGTTTACCGAGCTGAAAATCACAGGGTGCGTAGTGTTTGTAACACTGAATCGAATGGTCTTGGTCCGAAGAAGCTGCGATAAACGGTTCCCCAATCGAACGCGCTCCGAATATGGCCATGTTTGTACACAACTAGATGGTGTGGCTACCTGGCTGCACGCTGTGACGTCATCACCTGGATCTGGGTGATGCGCGCTCAAATTCGCACATGTTAGATTGGGCGTATCTGACGAACCATAAGCCGCAGCCTCCTCGGACAAAGACCATTCGACTCAGCGCCCCGAACTCTACGGACTGTGAAATTTAAATTTTCACCGGACTTCCCCTTTAAATTATTATACAGTCGACTCCTGATATAACGAACACCATTGTGCATGAGAATTAGTTCTTTATAACCAAAGTTCGTTATAACAGAAATGCACTCACACTATCAAGCAGCAAGTCATGACTGGCACATGGCCCATACCTGTATGAATGCACTTGGATTACATGCGGCACTTCAAGGTTCTGGTTTGTTATAAACGAAAATGGTTCGCTACAAAGGGTCAATTTTGTATGGGTTCAAACAGGGACATGAACAATGGTTCGCTAAATCACGAAATTCGCTATGTGAGTTCGTCATAAGTGGAGTCGACTGTATACGTGTGCTGCACCATGATCTTATTTGCATTTTCATATGAACGGGAACTGCTCCGGCAGGATGATTCCGCTGACTAAGGATGCCCTCATCAATCGTCAATGATTCACAAGTTTTAATGGCAATGAATAAAACAAATTGTGCATTCATAGCAATGTTAAAGGTTAGTGGTTTTGGAAATTAGTACATTTATCTTTTTACATTGTTATGAATGCACACTTTGTTTTATTCATTGCCATTTTACGCTTACTGTCCGTTCATGACCCCAGAGCTCTTGGCACTCATCCATATGGGCCGCCAGAGGAAATCAGCTTTTCGTCGATATCGCGCCAGTGGCTGCACTGACACTACATTACAGCGATGTTTTACCTCTCTGAGAACTCGGTGCAACAATCTCTACCGTCGACTTGGAAATTCCTATTTCCAGAATGTGTGCCTAAAATATAAACAGAGCCCAAAGCTGTTGTGATCCACTATCAACCACATAACTAATCGATGTCGTTCCCACATCCCTCCTGCGGTTGCAGCTGACGAGTTGAACACCTTCTTCCATAAGATAGTGACTGATCCAAATCCCAGGTACGACATCCCAGATTGCCCCCCGCCTCAATCTGCATTTGGTATGTTTAACCCTTTGTGCGCTCAACGAGCGATTTCGCTCGTTTCAAATGCGCGTCACATTTTTGATCGTCGCGCTTGACTGGTTTACCGAATTACGTCGTTGTACAACGGAAACTATGCACGCTGCATGATTCGAACCTACCGGAGGTACTTAGCGCTGATGTGCTTCATCAAGATTGTGGACTTCAGGGCAGAGGATATAAATGATCGACTTCGTAAGGTGCGATACCTTCACGACCATCTGCAGGCGGCCTGCAAGCGTTTGTTCATCCCTGGCAAGTGCGTTAGTGTTGACGAGCGCATGGTCAAGTGCAAGGGACGCGCTCCTTTTACGCAGTATATGCCCAAAAAGCCCGTCAAATGGGGCTTCAAGGTCTTCGCTGCCTGCGACGCCCAAAGCTCCATTGTTGTAAACTTTGAAGTTTACACAGGCCAGCAACCTGGAGGTGAAAATGGCCTGACTCATGCTGTGGTGATGCGGCTGGTCAGTGACGTGCGCGCCGGAAGTGTGATCTACACGGACAATTTTTACACTTCCGAAACCCTGGCCACATCTCTTCGTACCAAGCAAATATCGTTGGTTGGCACCGTCCGCGCGAACCGCACTGGATTTCCAGCCGTATTGCGGACCGACATGAAACAGTTCGAGAAACATGCAGAGCGAGGTGCAACACGCTATGTTCGCAACGGAGATCACCTGTACCAGCAATGGAAGGACAAGCGGTGTGTGTCAATGTACAGCAACATACATCAGGGCCATGAGCATGACACAGTAACAAGAAATGTCAAGATTGATGGTGCACACCAGCAAATGGAAGTGCAGAGGCCAATGTGCATCAGAGACTACAACAGCAGCATGGGTGGAGTCGACACGTTCGATCAGCTGATCGAAACGCACCGTGTGCTTCGCAAAACGAAGAAATACTGGAAGAGTCTCTTCTTGGATATGGTCGACGTGTGCGCTGTCAATGCATACCGCCTCTTTCACTTGTGGCAGAGCCAGCATCCAGGGGTGATAAGTCGACGATGCAACTTGCAGCACTCGGATTTCCGCTGTAACCTCATCCGGCAGCTGTCATCGATTGATGAGCATGCACCGCCACCGAAGCGCTCGTATCGCCCAGTGCCTGTTCCGCAGGATGTCCAGGTTCCTGTTGCTCAGCTTCACATACCTGGAGTGAGGAAAAGGAAGAACTGCAGAAACTGCACAGAAGTGGGTAACAAGCAGCACCAGTGTGTAACCTACTGCACTACGTGCGATGTTCACCTCCACATCACGAGCGACCATGACTGCTACGCCGCTTACCATGCACGCCACTTCCCGTGAAGGATATCTTATCTCAGTGCTGTGAGTTTCTATCTTGTCTACAGTATATTTGTACATAAAAGTATGGTTTCATTTCCTTCCTATGGTGCGCTCTGTAAATAACGCGGCTATACACTTGCTTACCATGCACGCCACTTCCCGTGAAGGATATCTTATCTCAGTGCTGTGAGTTTCTATCTTGTCTACAGTATATTTGTACATACAAGTATGGTTTCATTTCCTTCCTATGGTGCGCTCTGTAAATAACGCGGCTATACACTTGATTATGACAATATGTGCCTAATATGGCAACATTGGTAACCATGGCAACATTCTAACATAGTTTTTTGGATTCAGCCGAACGATTCCATTCAGAAAAACACAACTTCTAATTACAAATTCTCAAAAACTGTGGAGTTACAGGGGATTATTGTCGGAATGGAAAATTTGGTCATTTTCTCCGAAACCAGTGGACTCACAAAGGGTTAAGCAAGTCATTGTAACAGACGTCAGGGCAAGACTTGCCTCCCTCGACAGCAGCAAAGCACCAGGACCCGATTGTCTTCTTCCCAGTATCCTGAAGGCCACATCCAATGTTATTGCACCTTCTATATCAGCCATTTTCAATACTTCTCTTCAATCTACGACTTTCCCTCATCTTCTTTTAAATCGCTAATATCACCCCCATTCTTAAATCCCGGCACGGTGATCACACCTCTCTGTCCAACTATCGCCCAGTGTCGCTTACGAGCATTCTCAGCAAAATGCTCGAACGTCTTGCCCTTGATCAACTACTGCGGGACTTTGACCTGTATACTTGTCTACACGATCATCAATTTGGCTTCCGGCCCCAGCGATCAACAGTGCAGGTCATGACCTTGGCTGTAAATGACTGGACGTTGGCTAGAGATGTGGGTCATACAACCGTTGTAGCATTTATTGACTTAAGCAAGGCCTTTGATCGAGTTGTGCACCAGGAACTTATCTTTACTTTGCACAACTTAGGCATTCATAGTTCTGCCCTGAAATGGTTCGCTTCCTACCTGAACGGCCGGTATCAGCGTGTATGTATAGCCTCTGGAACATCATCTCTTCTCCCCGTAACCCGAAGGGTTCCGCAGGGAACAATCTTGGATCCCACCCTTTTTAACCTATATATGCGACTCTTACCTGACCTGGCTGCAGGGAGCGGTGCAAAGTTGCTCATGTTTGCCGATGACAAGACTTTGTACGGTTCCTCACGAGATCCAATAGTATGCGCCGATGTTGTGTCCTCGGCTCTCGCTAAGCTACACAGTAATCACTGGGCATGAGCATTAATGTTGACAAAACCGTGGTCATGAGGATCTTGCCGAAGAATGCTCCTGACGTACAAAGACCCATTCTTGTAGAGCTGGGTGGCACTACCCTAAGGGAAGTGAGTGTAATTTGCTGCCTTGGTATCCTTACCGATAACAAGCTCTCATTTGTTCCACACGTAGATCACCTCACCAGCAAGGTGTCACGCAAAATAGGCGCGTTGCGACGCACCTTCCGCCAAATGGCAGCGTTTGCCCGTCGCCAGTACCTGCTTAGTGTGATTCAGCCCGACTTTGAACATTGTTTCCCTGTTTACGCATCTCACCTATCAGCACAGTCCAGGGAGAGATTGTTTACCTTGTTCCGTAGAGCTGTACGAGTTACCTGCGGTGCTTCATACCATGCTGCTGTTCCACCCCTTCTTGCTTCTCTTCAAATAAAACACCTTGAATATCGATACATTTATCAATTTCTTACATTTACGTTTATGTGTCATATTGTTCAGCCTGCATCATGCCTACGCAGTCTTTTCCCTTTGCCCACCTTTAAGCGGTCAACTCGTGGAACCACAACAAGCAATTTGTCAATTTGCTTGTATAAATCCATGGTAGGGTACAATTGGTTTTCCTCCAGAGCATCCCTTATGTGGAATGCCCTCCCTGCTCACTTGAAAGGAAGTGAGGACATTAGATCATTTTCTACAGAACTTTTGCATGCTCTAAATGACGACAAATTGACTATATCCCTATATCCCCTCCTTTTTGAAAATGTATTTCACCAATAAAATAAGGCTTGGAATTTTTTAAACGTGCATATCGACGGACTTGCCCCTTCTGTTCATGCATTGCCCTGCTCTAGTAATGGTTCATGAATCCGCCCAGTCCACATTCCTTCTCCGTTTCTCTCCGTTTTTCTTTCCTTTCAGTTACATCTTCCTCTCTGCTCTGTTTTATTTTCTCTTTTCGTTCGTCCCTCTTGATATTTGTACTTTGTACTGGTGAGGCAACGAACTGAAATAATAAAAACCAAACCACACTGTCTCCTCGATTCACAAATTGGCAGTGGCAAATTGTGTCATCCTTTGCTCCTCCGTTTAGTGGTCCTTGTAAACTGGTGGCTGCCTTGTCAGAGTGGTCCTCTTGTTATTGGTATGGCTAACTCACTGTACAGCAATAATGGTCATCAAACAACTGTAAGCCATGGCCTGCACAAACATTGACTTTGTAATCGACCCAACATTCCCGCCGCCGTATCTATGCGGCACATGTTAGCAGCTACCATGTCTCCATTTTACTTTGTTGCTGCAGGTGTTGCTGCTGGCCTGGGGCTTAGAGCGGCTCTTCTCAGCGGGCAGGTAAGCGGCATGGTGAGTATCATTGGTACGCCTGCCGAGGAAAGTGGCGGTGGCAAGATCGACTTGATCAAGGCCGATGCGTTTGCAGGCGTGGACGCAGCGCTAATGGCACACCCGGACCAGTTGAACATGATGGCGCCCATTGCTCTTGGCTACAACACGGCCCTGGTGACGTTCACGGGCCGTGCCGCACATGCGGCGGCCGCGCCGTGGGATGGCCTCAATGCGCTGGACGCAGCCATCAACGCCTACACGTCGCTGTCCATGCTCCGGCAGCAGATGAAGCCGGACTGCCGCATGCACGCTGTCATCACCGAGGGTGGTGTTAAGCCCAATATCATACCTGAAAGGGCAGTGCTGAAGTACACCGTGCGCTCCACGTGTCTACAGGAGCTTTCCGCTTTGAAAGAGAAAACCATTGCCATCATGAAGGCAGCTGGACAGGCAACAGGCTGTGACGTAGACATAGAGTTTGCTAATAATGAAGAGCCTTCTCATTATTCCGATGTTATCCATAATCCATGTTTGGTAGAGCGGTTTCAACAGCACTGGGAGATGCTTGGGGAAAGGGATGGAGCAGCAGCTGCGGTAGTCGCTCCGAATCAAGTTTGGGCTTCAACAGACATGGGGAACGTGTCTCATGTCGTTCCGTCCATCCACCCGACGTTTAGCATTGGCACCAGTGCCAATATCCACACGAGGGAATTCACGGCTGCCGCCATGACTGAAGAGGCACACAAGGCAACTCGTACGGTTGCCAAGGCGATGGCTATGGTTGGCTGGGACATTATGTCAGATGAGCAAGTTCTGGTCCGAGTGAAGCAGGGCTTTAGGCAACAGATACCACCAAGTGAATGAGTTGCCTCTAATAGGGGTTGGATTTTTGGAAATTTACTGAGAGCCCCCCCCCCCCCCATGCCCCGATTCTTTCGGCTTTTCGACGCGCTGGTGTCCATAGTGTTTGTGCTAACTAGTATATGTGTCACCTAATGTTTTAGCCTCATTTGCTCTATATACTACTGACTTATTTTTGTCTTTGAGATTCAAGTCTTAGTGACGATATATCCACTGGTTAACCGCTTTTGTCCATTTGTGGCATTTGGCAGAACGTCTACTTGTGCGGACTGCGCATTCAGCTTTATTTATTTCTAGATTACATCTCACTCATTGTCATTCATTTAGCCTATATTATAACTTCAGCATCTTTCCTCAACGAGATTTCACAAGTACTTCTTTTTTAAGTACATTTCAATTTCTTCTTTTATGTGTGCGTGTGCCTTGTGACTCATGCATCAATCCAACCAGGGCTGTAACCACTGAAAGTGACAGAGCGTAGTGCTGCGGCCCGTAACGCTGGCAACAAAATCAGCTTTTGTCACTTTTAGTTTTACATTGCATGATTATTCATTCGACTTACCAAAAGCTACTCACCTCCCACCGCTTAGGAGCTGCATCTGCGCCTTGATCCAAGAGGGTGGTGGCGTTCCTGCGGATGCGGAAAACTGGGCCTTTGGCCGAGTCTCACGCGAACCGTGAAATTTTTTTTATTTATTTTTTTACCAAAAGCCCTATGCGTGATGCATTGCCTGAGTGTAATCACTAATGAGTCGACATCTGTGTTGGTTTATGGAATAACGTTACACTGTATGGTTCATTGCTATCCGATGAGTATCAATTGACTGTATGGTTCATTGCTATCTGATGAGTATCTGTATGGTTCATTGCTATCCGATGAGTATCAGTTGAAGTAAAACTGCGGGCTACATTACCATTGGCATGATGTACTCCATGTTTGGAGCAATGCACAATTCCACAACTCGTGATACACAAACTAACTCCACCACCCTTATTCAATCTCAAGCCGGCTACAACCTAGTCATCTGCTGTAATTTCCCCTCGCCACGGCCCCTCCCCGAACGAACACACATGTATGCCGGCCATTCCCATCGGTACTTTGTCTAGAGCGCACCGGCATTTATAAACTTTTTTTGTTGCTCATTGATGAAGCTGATAGCACTTCTACCCCTTAGCCCTCTCTCCCAATTAGAAAAAACATCTTTCATCATCATTAACATTTATGGACGACCATTCATGCTGTATAGAGAGATTTTAAACAATTACATCATCAGTTGAAATGCTGTGGCGGGCTCGCGGCACAGCGCTGCACTTGCAACTCACGCTGCAAACTTGGCGCCCGATAGAAAATCCGCTAAATCACCCCATGAAATAATTCGCATGACCTCTACTTCACAATATACAGCATTTCACCAGTTGGCAAAGTAACCGCCGGCTAAATCAATACCAAAATAATGAGGGGGGTTGGCTGCTGCAAAGTCTGATTGAGTGCAAAGCGATGGGACTCTGAGTGGCAACACCTGCTGGATAACAAAAACTTTAATGGACAGTGGCAACTGAGAATCGCACCCTCTAAACGTTCTGTGCACAGATTGGGTTGGGAGTTAGGAGAAGAAGAAGAAAAAGGAAGTTGAAACAGCCACTCATGCAGAAACTTGACTTTCAACAAAACGAAAAAACGAACCGAGACAAACTAAATGACCATAAGTGACAATCTTGGCCAGCTATATCAATAGAACGTCCAGAAAATCGAGCACAACAAAGGGATCCGCATTAACTCCTTGGCGGACAGCTCCAATGTTGGAAATAGTGATACATGTAGTAGGCAAGAGAGCACGTGCCACCGCACAGAGTCCAGTTTCCAGTGTGTTTCATCGATTAGACATCTGTAGCAGTCCCACGCAGGTACCAAACCAGAAGAATGTTCAGGTCAGGATTCGACTCTACATAGGAAGCAAATCCACTTACAGACAGATCCGAGCTCTGGGACATCTTGTACAGAAAGCGTTCAACGCTGTCTGTTGACACATCACTAAAGCCACGCCTGTGCATTGCATCTAGAATTCCAGTCGTAGAGAGCTGATCCTGACCATCCGACAATGCTTCAAATGCATCTGAAACGACCTGTGCAGCATTCGGAACTTTCGTTGCCAAATCCAGTGTTCCTACAACATACTCTCGATATCTCAGCTCCTCACGGCCATCAGAACAAGTGTCATACTCCTTAAAGAGAAGAAGAGCGTGTTCACGAATTGGCCAGGCAAGATGCATCATGAACTCGTTGCTGCTGACAACACCACTCTTGCTTGTGTTCATTTGAATGAAGCGCTCCAAGACCACCTGGAGGGCAGGCAAGCGCACACCAAAGAGCCTGTTGATTAGGTCGTATTCAATCAAGGCCGCATCCAGTGGCAAACCTGCTCCATGGACTTTCTCCATCAGCGACAGCTCCTCTCGCGAATAGTCCATACATGGCAGGTCAGCAGCTTTGGTCATGACAGCACGCACATTCCGCGAGTACAACCGAGCATCCTGGCGTTCTTCTTCAGACGGACGGTACACAGGCAGATACTCAACTTCAAACGTGTTGTGCCACTGGCACATCAGCAGCAGAACTATCTTTGGCACAGTGTTTCCATGGTTACCCCACACTCCAACCTGCGGCTTGCCAAAGCGAAATATCACTGGCTGCACAGGATAGCCTGGTTGGAAGGCGCCGGTCTTGAAGCTCAGCAAGGCATCAGCGTTGTGCGTTGTGCCTTCGGGAAAGATAACGATTGGCAGCCAGCGGCCAGGCGAGGTGATGCGCTTTGTCATCTCCTCGACCGTGCTGCCCCCCCGGACACTGCCACCTACCCAAATAGGCTCGCACGCTTTGATGCAACTGCTGACATAGAGGAAGTTCTGATTCTCCACTCGAGAAATCACCATGCCGTACGTGAACAGCATTACCATCCATGTCTCCATGATACACGAGTGTGGGGCAACTACTGTGATGGGTGCCTCAGCTGCACTGGCACGCCTGCCCTTGACCGGCACATGATAGAAACCGAATGCGCAGAACACCCAGAGTCGTACAATTGGCGGGGCAATGGTCGTGACGATGTACTTCTGCCACGGCTGCATGTGCTGGCCTGGTTTCCAGCCACTGCTGGAGAGGCGAACACATACGTACAACGCCAGCATGAACACGGGCGTCAGTAGCAGGCGGATAGGCAACAGCAGCAGGACACCTGCAAACAGCTTGACGTACATCCATATGGTGTAGTCTATCCGATGTACAAACGGATTTCCACTCTTCGCAGGCTCTGGCAGCCGGCGAACACCCCGCGCCATGTCCGACGCGGCTGGTCGACTTCCTGCTTCACAGGACGGCGACGTCGGTGCACGACACCGGACGTGTGTGGACAGCGGAAGAGTCGCCGCACCCTGCGCCACTGCAGCGCACTATGAAGGTCCCAGGAAGTGGCACATGTAACAGTTACTGTAACTAACTGTAAGTAAGGACTTCGACGGTTCTCATTTGACCAGTTATGAAAGTAATTTGTTAGTTGTGTTCAAGACTGACCGATAACCTGCGATCGCGTTACAAGTACAAACTAACAAATGAACCATAGCGAATGGGAACACTGACATCCACAGTTATTTTCGTTCCCCCGAAAAGGAAATGAATGAGAAGTCGAGAAAGACGCGCACAAACGTATCACGCAGTTCGTTGGAGCATCGCGATTTTCCCACTTGCTCGCGAGTTGCGTGCCTCCTCGACTCATCACTGTACTAGTACTAGCACTGGTATGGATTGCGAAATAGAAGAAGTGCTCCGCTACGCTGGCAGCTGCTGGAACTAACGACAGTAATAAAATAACGTGTTACTTGGAAGTGACGAAAGTAACTAGTTTACTGGTCAAAGGACGCGAGCTGGGGCCGGCTCTTGAGTCTTGTTTTCCTCCAGTGCCTGTATACTTGGTATACCGCAGCCTGACATGATTTCAGTACAATCATGTAGGTCTACCTGTCTACTACCCGTAGATTCTACAATGCAAAAGGTCATGATTGTGACATGTAAGTACATGTAAAAGTAAATTATTTTAGTTTGTTACAGTTACTGTCTTTTACTAGCCAGGGAGTCGACTCCCTGCTTTTACGTATACACTGTACAACAATGGTACAATCGCGGTCATCCGTGCTTTTATAAGAACGAAATGCGCTTTTAGTGACATTTTGCATACAAATCCCCATCTAGTATGGCGCAGTCACCCAGTTTCGGTGGAAGTGCGCGAGTTCGATTGGGATTCAAGTAGGAAGGGAGCGTCGCAGCTTCCTCGGACCAAGACCATTCGACTCAGCACCCAGAAGACTACAACTGGTGAAAATTTGATTATAGGGTATACTTCCCCTTTAACTGCTAAGCCGAGTAACGGTCGGTTAACCGGTTATAACCTATAAGCCACGGCAATCCTGAGGACTCTTTTTTAACCGTATATTTGACTATACTCATTCAAAAAATGTACCCTATTCAGTACAACGCACACCTGTACATTCTCTTGCATGCTCATTCATACATACTCTCACACCAAGAGACCAGATATGACCTTTGTTCCGGCGGTCATGTCAGCCAGTGGCGGAATGGGTCCAGCATCAACAGCACTGTACAAACGAATTGCTCATCTGTTGGCGGAGAAGAGGGGTGAGCGTTACTCTCATGTTATGGCATTTGTTAGATGCAGGATTTCCTTCAGCCTTCTGAAATCCTGTATCGTGTGCATTCGCGGTTGTAGGCGTTTAAATTTTGGTTTGAAATTTGCACCCTCCTGCGGAGCCCACGCTGCTTTGGCAGTGGCGGAGGCTCGCTTGCCGACGTAACTGGCGGAGATCATCATGAACAATGGACTGACTAATTATTCACTTGTCCTGTTTTTATAAATAACATGTTATTGCATATGTTCTTGGTTTAGTTTTTGGCCTTTTTCGTGCTTTGGAGTTGATAACATTTTCCTCACTATCGAAAAAAAAAAAAAAAGATATGACCGAGTTGACTGCCCAGAAATTGCGTACGCGTGCGACAGCCCGCGAAAGTGCACACTTTGCAACGACCTGATACTTGAAAAATTGACTGAAAAGTTACTGCGTAACCGTTATCTTTATCGGTTAATTAACCATTCATTCTTCGTAACCGGTCTGCAACCGGTTAATCGGACTAACCGTTTGAGCCCTACTATTTAGCTATTACATGTATACGAGCCGTCAGATGCGAAAACCGACCTTTAATATGGAGTTATGGGAAAATATTAATAAAAATTTAATAAGTAGGGCTCAAACGGTCACGGTTTTACCCCTAATAATACAACGGTTGACTGCTAAGCTAACGGTCGGTTTAACGGTTATTGCCTATAACTACAGTGGAACCTGTCTAAGACGACCGCTCATGGGACCTTCAAAATGTGGTCTCTGTCACCAGGTGGTCTCCTTATCCAGGGTCATTTGACTGGAAATAGCATCCCTTGGTCTTGGTTTCAGTTGTCTTTTAGGACAGGTGGTCGCCTTATCGGAGTGGTCGCCTTGACAGGTTTTACTGTATAAGCCACGGCAATCCTGCGGACTCTTTTTAAGGGGTTAACCGTATAATTTGACTATCTCATTCAAAAAATGTACCCTATTCAGTACAACGCACACATGTACATTCTCTTGCATGCTCATTCATACATACTCTCACACAAGAGACCAGATATGACCGAGTTAACAGCCCAGAAATTGCGTACGCGTGAGACAGCCTGCGAAAGTGCATACATGTACTTTGCAACAACCTGATACTTGAAAAATTGACTGAAAAGTTACTGCGTAACCGTTATCTTTATCGGTTAACCGTTAATTCTTCGTAACCGGTCTGCAACCGGTTAATCGGACTAACCGTTTGAGCCCTAAAAATAATATTACAGCAGTAGTCTGGATCCACTCCCTGCTTTTACTAAGTTTTAGCCCACATGACTCGACTTGCAGTTACCGGTACATGTACATGGAAGATCCGACATGACACTCCGGAGTTATGTGACACCAGGGATATACGACTCCATGGTGACACCATGACATGTTACATGTAGACAAGATCATGGTGGGCTTGCGGTGTAGATCTACGAAATTTTTGTAAACAGACAAGTCTTCATCCAGTCTGTAGAGGTGCGCTCACTTCTACTAAAACTAAGCCTAGTACTAAGGAACACGGTTAGTTGGAGTGCTGTTCTAGATGTACATGTATGCTGGATTACTCCCCTCTCCACGCCACTGGTCTCACTCAACTACCAAAACTGAGAGCGACACCAGTACAGCGTGTGTGTGTGCGCGCACGCGTGCGCGCGTACATGTAGGTATTTTACGGCTCCCTGCTGTCAACCGGATATGAAGTCAGCATTGCATGCAGTACAGGAAAAAGTAAATTAGTTCTGAAAATTTCCTTTCAGAATGAAAAAGTTGTGAAGTCCATAAAGCATTCTTCCCAAAATTAAAAATATTTCCAAAGCAAAACTCATTAGAAATGAGTGTGAATCAAGCTAGTGGATCAAACGTGTCTCTTTTAAATTAAAATTACCCGGCTACTTCTATTGCACACGTCAATGAAGGGGCATTCGAGACGTTCAAGTGTAGCTAGGGGTCAGCGGGTAATGGTCAACGGGTGATGCTCGGCTATTCACTATTAATTTTAATGCTTTACATAATGCTTTTGTAATGCCCTAAAAAGAAGCATTTAATGCTCACATCATGAATGCTCTGGGATAGTTAGTAAGACACATCAAACATAATTATGGAACATGACATTCAAAAGATACCCGGTACCGTAATAACAATAATTGTAAACGTATTCTGGTGCAGTTACGTAGGAGCATGACAGTCACACAGGGATAATGCCCTATAATGCCTCGAAATTAATTAAAAATCCCATAGAATGCTCAATACACACAAAATCAGAAAAATACTGAGGCAGGATGGAGACGACTTCTGGCAAAGGCAGGCAGAAGCTACTGATGCTTTACGACCTGACCCACGATCCTATTACAATGCAATCCGGAATCTGCGCCAAATGAAGTCGAACACCAACACTCCTCCTGTTCGCCTGGCAGACGATGATGGCAATATCATGACAAGCATTCAATGGAATCTCGACACATTTAGTAAATACTTCCAGTCAATATTTCATCGCCCTGACCTACCCTGTGATTTCCGTGGCTCGCAAGATATCAATGATGAGGAATTGCCGTTTACCACCGAAGAAGTTACTTCAGCAATCAGTAAACAAAAAAAAGGAGGCGCCGTGGGACCCGATGGAGTCAGTGCGGAAATGCTACGAGCTGCTAAGGACCTCCTCAGTCCTTGGCTAGCCTCTTTCTTCAATGCAATACAGAGTGTTGGTTATTGCCCTGACGATATGCGCAGTGGATTGGTAGTACCTGTATACAAACCAGGCAAGCCACTCGGAAAACCAAAAAGTTATCGCCCCATCATGTTACTCTCTGTAGTGAGAAAGGTGCTGACGTCAGTTATTACTAAACGTAGCACGGATGACATCACAGTTTATGTCTCTGAAACCCAGGCTGGATTTCGTCCAGGTCGCTCAACCGCTGATGGTGTATTTTACACAAGGTCGCTGTGTGAGCGGGCCTTGCTTGGCAACTGGACATATTCCGTCACCCTTCTAGATTTCTCTGGTGCTTTTGACACTATAATTCGCACCACAGCACTTGACAGGTTAGAGGAAGCAGATATCAGCACAACAACCATTAAGTCTCTACTTTCCAACACGACAGCCAGGATCAAGCTGAGTGGCTCCCTGAGTCCCCCTTTCCCAACTAACATCGGAGTGGTCCAGGGAGACCCGATGTCCCCTATTATGTTCATAACATATGCAGAAGGCACAATGCGCAAGATCAGGGAAAGATGCACAATTCGCTCACCAATGCCTGCTCCAACAACGCAGTACGCTGACGATACTACTCTGCATAACCGAAATGACGATGAGGCGAAGGCTCTTGTTGCTGAGTGTGAACCTATATTTAACGAAGACAACCTCAAGCTCAATACACAGAAAACTGAATATGTTGATGTTACAAGAAACAGCAACGAATGGAGATCAATCAAACTCCTGGGTTCTCTATTGGGCTCTGCAGAAGACGTGGACATGAGAATCTCAAAAGCAAACAGGGCGTTTGGTTCGATTTCTTGGAGACGGCATTCCTTTCAATCCCGACTGTGTATGTTTAACTGCCTCATAATGCCGATCCTTCTATACAATTGCGGATTGTGGACTCTGTCCAAATTGCTGAACGACAAACTGGACAAATGGCAACGGAGGAAGCTACGCGTACTGCTGCAGATTGTCTACCCGCAACGCATCACCAATAACAACTTATACACAGAAACAAAACAATCTCCAGTTAGTGCCACATGTCGGCGACGCAGGCTGCTGTGGTTTGGCCATGTGGTGCGAGAGGGTCCGGAATCCGCCTCGTTCCAAGCACTGGAGCTATCAATCAACACAAACGACATAAAAAAACCCCGTGGCCGTCCGCCATTGCGGTGGATAGATACGATTCGGCACGACCTGAAGGCAGCGGATCTCTCCGTGGAGAGCGCTCTCCAAGCTGCAGGAGATAGACTAACTTGGCTTGACACTGTTGACAGATGCGTCGACTCTGCTCCTGTCTAACAGGTTCAGGGAAGATGCGAGCTGTGTTTATTATTATTATTATTATAGAATGCTCAATATAATGCCGGCATTACCCGCTGACCCATATTCGTAGCTCGAAATACGTGAGCTCAGAAGTCAGCATCGGTCCCATGCAGGAACCAAAACAGAAGAACGTTCAGGTCAGGATTCGACTCTACATAGGAAGCAAATCCACTTACAGACAGATCCGAGCTCTGGGACATCTTGTACAGAAAGCGTTCAACGCTGTCTGTTGACACATCACTAAAGCCACGCTTGTGCATTGCATCTAGAATTCCAGTAGTCGAAAGCTGATCCTGACCATCCGACAATGCTTCAAATGCATCTGAAACGACCTGTGCAGCATTCGGAACTTTCGTTGCCAAATCCAGTGTTCCTACAACATACTCTCGATATCTCAGCTCCTCACGGCCATCAGAACAAGTGTCATACTCCTTGAAGAGAAGAACAGCGTGTTCACGAATTGGCCAGGCAAGATGCACCATGAACTCGTTACTGCTGACCACACCACTCTTGCTTGTGTTCATTTGAATGAAGCGCTCTAAAACCACCTTCAGGTCAGGCAAGCGAACATTGTGCAGGCGGTTGATTAGGTTGTACTCAATCAGTGCTGCATCACGTGGCAATCCAGCTGCCATGGCTTTCCGCGTTAGGTGGAAATCCTCCAGCGAGAAGTCAGTGGTGGGCAGTGTGAGAGCCTTGGCCATTTCATTCTGAACGTTCAGTGCAAACAATTGAGCATCGTCCCTTTCTTCCTTGGACGGCAGGTACACAGGAAGATACTCCACATCACAGGTGGCCCACGGGCGGCTCATCGCCCGGATGAAGCTCATGTTGGGCGAGATCACACCCTTTGGCCAAATTGAATCCTCCGGCTTGTTGAACTTGAACAGAACAGGCTGAACAGGCAGACCTGGCTGAAATGCTCCCGTCTTATAGCCAAGCATGGCGTTGGCATTGTGGCGCGTTCCCTCCGGGTACACGCATATGGGTAGCCAACGACCTGGTAATCGCAGCCGCTTCTCCATTTCTTCCAATGTGCTGCTCGCAGTTCTAGTGCCACCACCGGCGCCGCCGCTACGTTCCACCCAAATAGGCTCACACGCCAGGGCGACCCTGTAGACAAACGGGTAATTGGCCGCTTCGCGCTGCGATACCATCGAGCCGTATGTGTAGAGCAGGAACATCCACGTGTCCATGACGGTTGAGTGCGGCGCTATCACGGTGAATGGGGCATCCGTAGCACTGGCGCGTTTGCCCCGCACCGAAATGCGCCAATACCCAAACACCACGAGCAGCCAGAGGCGCACGATTGGACGTAGTATATGTGCCATGATGAACCTCTGCCAAGGTTTCAAGTGCTTGCCGGGTTTCCATCCACGACTAGCCAGCCATACACAGCAGTACATGGCCGGTATGAACAGCAAGACATTCAGCGCCATGCGTATAGGCAAGAGCATGACCATGCCAACGAGCTGCTTCATGCTGCACATCCATGGTGTGTACGCGTTTGTGTCGATGAACGGATTGCCGCTCTTCGGTTCCGGTAGCCGCCGCACACGCTGCACCATTCTCCAGGCCCGGCAGTCGTGTCTTGTGAATCCACTTCTCCAGCCGCTGAGGACGCAGAGACACCTCTGTAACACTGAGCCCACTTGGTAGTGGTGGTCAGGGCAAGCTGAGCACTGTCACTTCACGGCACTGGCTCATTGGTAGTCACTGAGTCTGTACTGGTCACTCAGTACAATGACTATGTGTAACCATTTTTATAGCTGTATTCTACAACTGCGGTGTGCCGGTGTGCGCACCACGCCGTGCCGAAGCAAACTTCTTTCAAAATATCGCAGCCGTCCGATCGTGGAACACCTGCTGCACTTGCCCGCAGACACACACCACACTGTCACAGAATCATTGAAAACTAGTAGATCTACATGTAATGATAGCGACAGGATTTGATTGACGCAGTTGTTTACTAATTATTTTGGTCACGACGCACAAACGTCATTCCAACTACTGAACAATAATATAGACAGTATTACTAGATCTATAGAGCGTAGTAGAGGTAGTAGAGGTTTTCAGTTTACATGAGATAAGAGAGACTCACGCTGCTCCTTGCCCTTGCGGCCTTGCCCTTGCCCGGCCTTGGTGTTCCACGGCAAGTCAGGCGCGTAGCCGGCCGTAGCGGGCGTAGGCGTAGGTCTATGCAGGGTGGACGCCTGGGCGGGAGGGGTTTAATATGGGGTCCGTTGTGGTAAATGGCTACGTCACGTCAACGAACTCTCGATCTCGTCCCTCGCGGGCCCGGGCGTCGCGTGTTTCAGATGAAGACGTCAAGTAACATTTTGACTCGAGTAGCGACTTCACGACTCGACGATCTCGTTGACAGCACGGCGCGATATGCATGCAGGGCAACAAAACTACCGGTAACTTTAATACTTACTTCAAAAGACGAAAAAAATCGTTCAGTCGGCTTAGAAAGGGGGCCTAGCGCCTGGGGTTCGCGTGATCTGGTGATATGACAAAAAGAAAGAAAGAAGAGAAGTAGCCTTTTTATAGCTGCCTGGCAAAAGTTGAAAACTAAAAGTAGTAACTTCAAAACAAAACGTCAAAAGCCTGAATTCATTGAAAAGGAGGTCGAGTATGACGACTCTGTATTACGAGTGCCAACATCCGCGCGCACCACCCCACCCGTGGGCCGTGCATGTATCGTGAGTGCCACTACATGATGTAGCACTGCATGCAGTGCCATTACTACCGCTACTGCCGTAGACTCTACTACTGGCACTGCACTGGTCTACACGAAAACTTTTTTTTTTTAAATCCAAAAACTACAAAATTGAAATAACTCCAAAGCACGAAAAAGGCCAAAAACTAAACCAAGAACATGTACATGTGCAATAACATGTTATTTAGAAAGACAGTACAAGTGAATAATTAGTCAGTCCATTGTTCATGATGATCTCCGACGGTTACATCGGCAAGTCTACACGAAAATTGCACTTGGCAGGCCAGGGCGAAGCCTGTGATGTGGATATCTACCGGTACAGACCTCTGGTCGGTTGAGTTGCTCCCAGCACATCAGCACGTCGTCCCTACATCCCCTATGTTTTGTCCTTTTCCTCGTTTCTTTTTGTTCTCCACCTGTTTTCCAGTAGGGCTGTGTCAATAGTAAAAAAAAAAACAAAAAAAAAAAAAAAAAAAAAAAAAAAAACATGGCAATCATTATGAATCTGATTGTGTTATGAGCGCTAGTGACCAACCACTACTTCATTATGATTGTGTTATGACTATGAGTGACTGTCTAGATCTAGATATCATCTCAGACTACACTCGATCGACTACGACTCGTGTGAGTCGTAGTACGAGTACGACTCCTAGATCCTACATACGGCCCGTGTGACCATGGTGACTCAATAGACCCTTTGCGCAATAAGCGAGAGGGGTCGAGACGGGGTATGCTGTGCACGCGCTGCACACTTGGCATGCAACCAGCATGCATGGTTTTGCTGCAGGACGTGATCAAGTTTCCTGTGACAGGCTGTGTTTTCACGGTCCCGACGCGATGTTCATGAGATCTATGTACTCCCCAGCCTTTTTTCATTTTGAAGTTTTTCTAGTTCTGAAGGAAGAAGTCCCGAAATGCTTTCCAAGGACCACTGTTGGGTTCTTGTTTGCAGCAACCGTCATCCCTAACGTTAGTCTAAGGAACCTACTTGTCTTTCCATGCGTTCCCTGGTGATGCTGGCATTCCACACTCTGGAATCCTGGCTATCTGGCGAGAAGAGGGCCGCAGTGCTGCGATATCGTTTTTACAGTGTTGTGCTCGGAACACTTTGTCCATGACGACTTTCATCCTTGCTTTTGCGAAGATATGGAACGCCCTGCCAAGAGACTCTGGAGCTTGAGAAAAAGGCATGACCCATCCCTGTCTTCGCTATTGGAAGATCGACTGCTTGCTGGCGCTGCTCGAGCTGCTGTTGTTGAAGTGGAGAGAGACGCGGCCTCATCGCTCAGGTGTGCGGAGAAAGTCATCTGAGTTCGAGCTGTGGCTGTGTGCACGATATGACAGACTTTCACATTATGCACATAGCCACCAAAGTAAAACTCATGGACACTATCCACGGGCTTGTTCACTAGTGCTACTCCATCAGCTCCCTCTTCACTGTCGTCGGTGACTTGCCCCTGCGTTGGAGACGAGCAAGCATGGTGTGACACTCACTCTGGGAAACAGAGGTTCATCACTCATCCACTGGGACGCATGAAATGTTGGGCATGATGAAGGTACACTCGAGGAAGTGGTGCCCTTCTTAGATCTAGGAGCATCAGGGTTCTGCATAGAGAAGTGTTCTCTACATCGACAGAGGAGAGAAGGTAGAGAAAATAATAATAAATTTCAATCTACAGCAATCCAAAATACCCACTCAATGCGGAAAACTTACCGCTCCAACAACTCCTTCATTTTCCAGACAGATACGCACCCTCATTCAGCAGAAAACTGTTCAGTTCCTTACACAACCGATCTTCATTTGACAGTTCGTCCATGGGTTCCACAGCCATCGATGGCAAACCACTCGACACTCTCCCCTCCATCTCCAAAATGGAAAAATACAGTGTTCCACCATGCTCAACAACTGATACTCTGCACAAAAATCGAAGAGGATGCCCCGTCTCGGATCACGTGACCGTTATTTGTGCAAAGGGTCTTATAATTATTATTATTGATCAAGGTCCCATGCCATGGCATAGGGCCATAGACTAGTCATTGTAGATCTACATGTATGACACTATGACTGTATGAGTCAGTCCGAGGGGAGTCTTTTCGCAACTGCAAAAACTGTGTCATGATATCGACATGATCGATGTCGTCCCCGAGACTGCACCGTGTCTAGCCAACGACAGCTGAAAAAGGAGAAGAGAGAAGCGACTCTGCAGATCTGTATTAGTCTTAGGAAGTTAGGTATGGCTGTGTCGAACATAATTGGCCAGGAAATAGAAAAAGAAGCCGATCCACTTCTTGAGCTGAGTAGAAAGTTGTGGCTATGCCCTGAGACGAAGTACGAGGAAATCTTCGCGCACGATGCGCTGACGGAGTTCCTGGAGCGAAATGGCTTTACGGTCAGCAGGCGATACAAGCTGGACACGGCGTTCCGTGCCGTCTACAAGCAGGGCCAAGGTTCACCGCATGTGGTGGTGATTTGCGAGTATGACGCGCTGCCAGAGATTGGACATGCCTGTGGCCACAACTTGATAGCAGAAGTCGGTAAGACAGTGTAAAAAATAATCAGGATAGGATTAGGAGATATAATATAAATTAAATATAAATATAAATATGATGACAGACATGTGTTGATGACCGTGATGTCTCCTACGTGGCTCGGACTCCGGAAACGAGCCTGTACTGTGTACTGTAGCGTGCATGCAATGCTCAGCTCACCTGTCGACTATGGTATTACTAGTATTAGTTCAGACAACCAGCATGTCCGGAATCATGTGAGGAGATTTTTCACCACACCTCATGTTGCCCTGCAAGCCATACATTGTACAATTGCGAATTTGCGTCCTGCACGAAAACAACTACAGTAAAACGTGTCGAGGCGACCACTCGGATAAGGGGACCACTCGGATAAGGCGACCACTCGGATAAGGCGACCACTCGGATAAGGCGACCACTCGGATAAGGCGACCACTCGGATAAGGCGACCACTCGGATAAGGCGGCCACTCGGATAAGGCGACCACCTGTCCTAGAAGTAGGGCTCAAACGGCTACGGTTTTCACCTTAACGGTTAACTGTTACGCTAATGGTCCGTTTATCGGTTATAACCTATACGCTGCGGCAGTCGGCGCTAGCTAGTTTCAACAGTATTGTACAATATTCTTTTTTCGAAAATGTACCGTGCAGACTTACTACTAATATATGCACATGTTGCCATGCTCATTCACGCCTATTCACAGACCAGAAGCATTAAAGACGGCATGAATAATTGATTCAAATTGTCACGGATGGTACTATGTAGTGTTCATGTATGCATGTGCACATACACGATAGGTTACAAAACTGCCAAAACTCGGTAAAAATGCGTACTTCGAAAACTCGAAAAAGTACCCGCGTTACCTTTACACAAACGGTTAACCTTTATCTTTTCAAACCCTTTAAGAGCCACAGGTATTTTTCAAAATTCTGCATTTTTTCGTGTTCCTTGGATCATAGCTTCAGTTCTACTCACTCAATCCTCACAATCTAGGGCTTCCTGGAAAGGTCTCCGCAAGAGGAAGAGAATGAGGTTGATCATGATAGCCAGCACACCGTCTATCCAGCGCTAGATCGCAGCGACAGTACGAAAAATGCCCCAAATGCGTCCAATTGCGTCCCGCTCCAGATATTTCATTTTACTCGATCGTGGAGTTCCAATTTTTTCGCTGTGTACTCTTGACAATATCAACAGTGAAACCCGTGCAAATTCAAGTAAACCAGCGTGACGAAAAGTCTCAAAATTCTCAATACTAAAGTCGCACTGCGCGCTTTTGAAATTGCCGCGATAGCGGCTCAACTTACGAGTGATTTATCTCAGGAACCGTTGCTCGCAGCGCTTCGCGGATTGTTTCTCCCGACAGGTGAGAGTTTTCTCTTCGCCCTGGATATTTCGATCACTGGATTTGAGCGAGATTGAACTGAGTTACAATCTTTTGAAGTTTTGCATTCAAGTATGGGGCGGCTCTTAAAGGGTTAAACCGGTTAATCGGACTAACTGTTTGAGCCCTACCTAGAAGACCACTGCAACCAGGACCAAGGGGTGCTATTTTCAGTCGATTGACCCTGGATTAGGCGACCACCTGCTAACAGAGACCACATTTTGAAGGTCCCTTGAGCGGTCCGAGTCTTGGACAGCTGTTTCACTGTACAATGCATGCTCATAATGAGGACAGAGGTGTTTACACCCCCCCCCCCCCCCCGACCCCCTCTCTCCTTTCACCACCAGCCATAATCAATGAGCATAGGAAACACGAGCATGTGTGGACAGGATGTTATGGATTCAGCCACTTGGATCTGTGCTCTATGCAATCGCTATAGTGCACAGCGTCCAATGACGTGCAACTCCAGTATTCGTGCTGTTCCGACCGAATTTCAAGTTGGTCTCCGTCTACCTGTTCTAATGCAATGTGCACTGCACATGTACATGTACCTTCGGATATTGACGTCGATTAGTGTGGAAATTCCGGCGTCCGATCTTTTACCGACTTGTGGGAGCAGACGCGTGTGATCAAGAGTACATACCCCCAGTGCAGCCTGTGCAACGCCTGATCCAGCTCTGCGTAGGGTCTTGGTCGAGCGTAGTTGGATCTTCTGAAGTCATGCGTACGCTCCACACCAGCGAAAGGCCAGTCTCGAGGCAGGGCACGGTTGTTTTTGATCCGAGAGTCCCCGCGACTCCCCGGGTACCGGGTCCCCTCAGATCTGTACGGTATTATGACGAAAAGATCCGATTACGCTCGACCCAGACCCTATGCAGAGCTAGACTCAGGCGTTGCACACTTTGGGGGGGGGGGGGGGTATGTACTCTTGGTATGATGCATCACACCTTTGGACATGCTGTATTTTTACGGAGTATAAGCCGCACTGGAGTATACTCTAATTTCAGAAATTTTTGGTGCTCAATATTTTCGGTATGAGGACAAAAGGCCAGGCTAGGTGAACAGAAATTTTCGGTACAGAGAAGCAGTTCCCTATTGGATTATGTGTGTTAAGTGTTTGTTCGGTGTATTGAAATTTTAGGTATGAAACAGATGCACCGAAAGTACCGAAAATTTGTGAAATTACAGTAAGCCACACCTAGATTTTTTTGTCACGAAATGCAGAATGCCTGTGTATCACCATGTGTATGTGTATCACCATGTGTATGTGTATCACCATGTGTATGTGTATCACCATGTGTATGTGTATCACCATGTGTATGTGTATCACCATGTGTATGTGTATCACCATGTGTATGTGTATCACCATGTGTATGTGTATCACCATGTGTATGTGTATCACCATGTGTATGTGTATCACCATGTGTATGTGTATCACCATGTGTATGTGTATCACCATGTGTATGTGTATCATCATGTGTATGTGTATCACCATGTGTATGTGTATCATCATGTGTATGTGTATCACCATGTGTATGTGTATCATCATGTGTATGTGTATCATCATGTGTATGTGTATCACCATGTGTATGTGTATCACCATGTGTATGTGTATCATCATGTGTATGTGTATCACCATGTGTATGTGTATCATCATGTGTATGTGTATCACCATGTGTATGTGTATCATCATGTGTATGTGTATCACCATGTGTATGTGTATCATCATGTGTATGTGTATCATCATGTGTATGTGTATCATCATGTGTATGTGTATCACCATGTGTATGTGTATCATCATGTGTATGTGTATCATCATGTGTATGTGTATCACCATGTGTATGTGTATCACCATGTGTATGTGTATCATCATTGATTTGACCATCGTAGCATAAGCCGCACACCGACTTTGTTTGGTGAATTGCTTTGGAACCAATGCCCGACAAGGGCGTTAGGCGCTGCATTTGCCACCCTGGTATCACAATGGGTGGTGGCCTGGCACGAGTGAAACTTCCTAAGCTGGTGTGTTTCTCAACGAAATTGTATAGCCAGTTGTAACGCGAACGCGCGAACTTTACTATATTGTCCGGAAAATACGGTACGTTAGAAATCATGTACAAGGAACATTGCATCATTAAAATGACATCAACTTGAAATCCTGTGGCTACTGCACTGTACATAGGAGCTGCGCACTCGGGGGTATATACCCTTGGTGTTTAACAGTTTTAACCCGAGTAGCATAATGATTTTCCTGGTACTGTGCGCTTTTAACTATTACTAAACCACCCACGTTCATCTATTGCAGTCCCAAGCAATGCTGATCGAGCCAAGTTCATGATGCCACTCATGTGCTGGGGGTTTCCAGGGCTCTCAGTATGACACGGGTTACAGTGGATGGCTGCAAGATGAAATTCAGTATCATCACGATGAGTGAACTAATGGGAGAAGCGCAATAATAGCCTGAGCCTCAGGACTTGGCTGGGAGTGGAGATAAAACCACTACGGTAGTCATACAATTTGCTTATCAGGGGCGTACCCAGGGGGGGGGGGGGGTTCGAGGGGTGCGGACGACCCCCCCCCCCCCCCCCCCCCCCAATGTTCTCATCTCGCACTGCACGTCCATACGCGTAGAGTACCGATACCGTGATATCTACGCGCCGCATGGTTACATGCATGCCGATGTAGCCCCCGTCTGAAGAACCCTGCGTACGCCCCTGCTTATCATCTTCGTGTCTGCATGGCCATTTGTTGTTGTGAAGTGCTAGATGGGCGGCTAGTGTAGAGTTAAGTCTGATGTTTACACTGTGCGTACATGTCTCATGTGTTATGTGGTGTGGCACAGGCGTGGCGGCCGGACTGGGCCTGAAAGCAGCACTGCTAGCCAACCCTGCGGTGAGCGGTACCGTCACCGTCCTGGGCACGCCAGCGGAGGAGAACGGCGGTGGCGGAAAGGTGAAACTGATCGACGCCGGTGCCCTACACGGCGCGGACGTGGCCATGATGGCGCATCCCGACGCGCAGAACATGATGGCGCCCGGCGTGATGGCCAACACCACTGGCTCGGCGGTGTACACGGGGCGCGCCGCCCACGCCGCCGCTGCGCCCTGGGAAGGCGTCAACGCGCTGGATGCCGCTGTGGCTGCCTACACGTCCATGTCCATGCTCCGGCAGCAGACCAAGCCCGACTGCAGGATGCACGCCGTCATCACCGAGGGTGGCGTCAAGCCGAACATTATCCCCGAGCGGAGCGCGCTTGCGTTCACGGTGCGTGCTACGAGCGATCGCGATCTCGCACCCCTCAAGGACAAGGTAACGGCCATAATGAAATCAGCTGCTGTGTCAACTGGCTGTGAGCTCAACCTTGAGTATAGTTGTCCCGATGGCCATGTCTCGCACTACGCCAATCTCATCCACAATACTGAGCTGCTGACACGCTATCAAATGCACTGGAGTGGTTTTGGACCCCAGTACGGTGACATCGTCCCAGACCGCGTCTGGGCGTCCACAGATATGGGAAACATATCGCAAGTGGTTCCGTCCATACACCCAACGTTCAGAATCAGTGCGTCGGACGTCAATATACACTCGCGGGAATTCACCACTGCGGCCATGGAGCCGCAAGCGCACGCCGCGGCTCGCTGCGCCGCCAAGGCTATTGCTAGTGTGGGCTGGGATGTACTGACTGACGAGGATTTCCTGCGGAAAGTGAAGGAATCCTTTCAAGCTCAGCGCGCTGAGAATGCGTATTAAAACGTCCCCAGTGCTTGTGACAATACGACCAACCGTGAGTACAGAGGTACGGTTGGATTTTTTGACAGTTCTGCCTGTTGCGGCCCATGTAATTATTCCTCTACTCCCTTCTAGTTTTTCTATGCTGATGGGGTTGGCTTATAATCTTGATACTGAATCTGCATCTAGTTGAAAGAGCAGACCCACTTTTACCAGCACATTGATTCATGCAGAACGTTATTTGACACTAACTTCACTGTTTAAGTGTTTACCTAGAGACCCCGATGGGCAGGTACAGGATGCAGGTACAGGATCATGATTTGTGTTCTACGTACGTAGACGTATTTGATCTCTTTTTTTCTGGAATTTTCTTTTCCGTGTATGCTATCTTATCAATTGTGTCAACTGTTTGAACTAATTTGTGCGTCTGATCATGTCCTTGTAAGCTGCTGATCAGCTGTTTGTATGTATCGCATATGGCTGCATATGACTTATGCGAAGGCTAACCAAGCTTGCTTCAAGTGGTGATCATGGTGATGTCAACGTGAACAAGCCACTGATAAAAAAATTAGAATAGGGTACCATGTATGACGATGACAGCATGTCACAAGTGGGAGGACAAACTGTGTTCAGAATCAGAAGACTGAGTGTTCCTGTTCAGTCAGGAACACTGTTCAATGACAGCATGTCACTAAGCCAGAACAAACTGTGTCAGGAACTAGGGCTGCAAGGAATATTCGAATATTCGATTGATATTCGTTAGGAACCCGATGGAAGGAATATTTTCCCCTTTAGAATATTCACTTAGACTTCGGCGGTAATACTAGTCATGAAGTTAGTTGATTGTTCCAACTAGAAACACACGCTTCTTGCCGAACTTGACACTTGACTGACTCACGACTGCCATCCGGAGCACACGAGGAGCACTTCGCACCTTCCACTCGGCAAACCTGCAAGAAAGCACCACTCTCTGCTCAATACACAGTGTTTCGGGGAATTCACCCCTCGTCAGTTGAGCTTGAGTAGGCTGAGGAAGATTGTGCCTGAAAAGCACCACTTATAATTATACCGCACTCCAGGCCAAACCATCACCAGGGATACAACTTACAGAAACGCTTTGTTTCCAGCGCGACAAACACCTCGTGAAGCTCCAGGTAGCAGCGTGAGTCAGAGTCGCTCATGGAGTTGTGCTAAACAGACGTTGAGAGCCAATAGCTATTCGCAACGCTGTCACCTCCAACAACTAGTCGCACGTCCGCGTGAGGGACAACAATACGAATAGCACAACTCCATGAGCGACTCTGACCGTCACGCTGCTACCTGGAGCTTCACGAGGTGTTTGTCGCGCTGGAAACAAAGCGTCTCTGTAAGTTTGTATCCCTGGTGATGGTTTGGCCTGGAGAGCAGTTGTAATAAATATAAGTGGTGCTTTTCAGGCACAATCTTCCTCAGCCTACTCAAGAAATAATTCAGCATTTTGAGAGAATATTCGTTATTCGTTCGTAAAATCGATTTTTTTTGTAAATGAATCGAATATTCTATAGAAAGAGTTTGGCTAGTCCACTAGTTGTTCTGGATCAAGTAGATGTCTAGTGTAGTGGAGTCATGTCCGCTACTCCTGTGAGTCATAGTGCATTTTGTTAAAAATAATTGTTTCACCCTTAGAAATAATTCAGCATTTTGAGAGAATATTCGTTATGGATGAGTATTCGTTCGTTTGTGAAATAGAATATTCGTTGCAGGAACCCTGTTCTCAATACTGTGCAGTATGTCCTCCAACTAATACTTGTGTACCGGTACTAGTATGTCATGTATCTACTTTTAGTTGTGGCTGTCAAATTGTCAATAATTGTAATATGGCAGTGTATTGCCAACTACTACTAGTACCACTACATGACTGTACAAAGACAGGTACAGAGTAGACCTGCGACTCCAACAAGTCCAAGTCGTAGTGGCTCTTTTGCTCTGGCCTGCTGCTCGTCGGCGGTCGCGCTCACCTTTCAATCATGGTGTCAAACCAATCAAGGACATGTCGACAGTGGGTAGATTTATGCATGTAGAGATCTACCTACATGACTGCAATAACATCATTACTACATTACTTAGCTACCGTGGAGGGTGGACACTTGTGCAGCTGTGAAAGAACTACACAGGGTTCCCAAAATCCAATGCCCTAGCTGCAAGCTGCACCAGGCCATGCAGCACAAACACATCGACAGGTACATCATGTACATTCAGGATTGCTTTGACTTCGTCGTTTGAGTTGTGTTGACATTCGCTCAGTACTGACAGTAAAGCCGGTAGTAGAACAGTTGCATAGGTGATTTTTATTTATTTCTAAGGAATCTTCCAAGACGGTCCACAATGTCGCGACCTGTCGATATCATCAGCAAGGCGGTGGAAGACAAAGCTGATTCGCTACAAGAACTAAGCGGCAAGATTTGGTCCCATCCAGAACTTTGCTATGAAGAGAAGTTTGCCCATGACACGTTGACCGAGTTCTTGGAGAAGAATGGTTTTGAAGTGGAGCGCAAGTACAAAGTGGATACAGCGTTCAAGGCTGTGTTCCGACAGGGCAGCGGTGGTGCGAATATTGGTCTGATCTGCGAGTACGACGCTCTTCCAGACATAGGACATGCCTGTGGACACAACCTTATCGCTGAATCAGGTGAGCTTAGCTAATGTACTAGTGCTACATGTAGTCTATTCTTGTTTTTTTGTCCTTTGTTCTCGCTACATACAGATATCTGTACATAAGCCCGCTACCACGCAATCTCAGGACAGCCAGCTTTCCTTGTTAGGTCTCATCTTAGCATCAAAGTGCATGCAAAGTCAGACTGAGAGTAAAAGAAACTAACTCCCTTTACCAAACTAATGAGTAGTACTTCTTTTTTGAAGTAGTTATACTGGGGCCCAGGGCAGCCAGGGAGCTTCAGCAGAATACATGTACTGCCATTTCCATTCATGAATACAAGTAGATCTACGTGTACAGTGAAGCCCTGGCTCTAGTAACTATCATGTACTTGCCAAGGTACGGCAAAGACTTTTTATACTAAGTGCCTTAACCCTCCCCTCCCTCTCCCCCCCCCCCCCCCTCCCTCCCCACTCCTCCCCCCTCCCCCCCCCCCCCCTTGGGCCAAACCTCAGATAGTGATCCTATCATCCATGTTATCTCCCAATGGCGTGTCATTTTACCGGCTCAATCTCCATTGTCTATTCATCATCGTCTCACTGATCATCTCACTGATCATCTCACTGTATGTGTTGTGCAGGTGCTGCGGCTGGTTTGGGATTGAAAGCCATGCTGCAGGCAAACACAAGCGTGCCTGGGACTGTTACTGTCTTTGGAACGCCGGCCGAGGAAGGCGGCGGTGGAAAGGTCGTCCTTGTCGACGCCGGTGCGTTTGAAGAGGTCGACATTTGCCTCATGGCACATCCGGGCGCTATGAACATGCTGGCTCCGGGGATGCTCTCAACCAATCACGGATCGGCAGTGTTCACGGGTCGTGCCGCTCACGCCGCGGCAGCACCCTGGGCAGGCGTCAACGCACTGGACGCTGCCGTCAATGCGTACACTTCTCTGTCTATGCTCCGGCAGCAGCTACATCCGGACTGGCGCGTGCACGCAATTATCACGGAGGGAGGCACGAAGCCAAACATCATTCCGGAGAGAACGACAATGAAGTTTTATGTGAGATGCCCGACTGATAAGGAGGTGGGAGTTTTAAAGGAGAAGGTTACTGCAGTTATGAAGGCTGCGGCGCTATCCACTGGCTGTGATATTGAAATCAAGTATCAAGCCGAAGATCGAGCTGCGTACTACTCCAACCTGCTGACGAATAGACCACTGATTGAACGGTATTGCACGCACTGGCTGTCGTTTGGCCCGGCCAATCCAGCCTTAGAAGATGACCGTTTCGTAGCGTCCTCGGACATTGGCAACGTGTCCTATGTGGTTCCTGCCTTTCAGCCGGCATTTAGCGTTGGATCATATGTTCACGTGCACACACGGCAGTTCACAGGAGCGGCAAACAAGCCAGAGGCACACACGGCTACGCGTTGTGTGTCGAAAGCAATGGCTGCTGTCGGGTGGGATGTACTAACTGACGGTGACTTCCGCAAACGGGTAAAGGAGAGTTTCAAACAGCAGGTGGCAAGTATGTGCGTTTAGAAATTGCTGTGTAGCCGACTTGTGGTCAACCTCGGCCAAGCTTTTGTTTTGCCAGCCAGCGAGCAACCTCAGCCAAGCTTGCGTTTTGCCAGCCGGTAAGCAACCTCAGCCAAGCATGCGCACTTTGCAAAGCCGATAGTGGTTGTGATTGTGAACAACTGCCATCGGTTAAATTTCCATTGAAGTATATTTTGAATAGGAATAGAGCTGGATATCAGGGGCAGGTGACTGCTTCCACTACTAGAAAAAAGAACTTTGGCAATTTTTCTCTTTGCTAATGTGTCTTCCATATCAGATAATTTCAAAGTGTTCCACCCAATCATGCCTTAGGTCATAAAAAATTGAAATTCATGAACGGCTCTCAAGCCCTAGGCTGTGGCATGGCAATGTGATGCTATGGCGCTGTATCCCTGTCCTGACTCAGTGTCTGTATTTGGTACTCTGGGTCTTGTACTCCCTATCTTGATATGAACCAATCACGCATGCTCGGGCGTGCGCGAGCGCACACAAGCACACACACACACACACACACACACACACACACACACACACACACACACACACACACACACACACACACACATGTCTGCTTCGGACGCCATTGTAAAAGTTTGATTTTTGCTATCAACACCCGTAGCTACTATTTTTTAGGTGTTATGCTTTGGTCCTTGAGTTGAGGGTGGCCCAGTGGCTCTCCTACGAATGCGTAAAGCTCTGTCTAACTAAGTATAGGGCGGAGTGTGAATTTTTTTAATAGTTTTTTTGTGCTTTTCTCACTGACTTGACTGTCTGAGCACTCTGCGGGCCTGGGTTTTAGGCTTGCTTTCGAAGAATTGAAGAACCGTGTGTAGCCTAGGAGATGCGGGTGTGCGAGTTGTAATTTGATTTATTTTTCTTAAAATTATTTACCGCTTCCGGGTTATTCCGGCCTCTTCTTTTGTGCTGTGCTGCACAGATAAACCCACAGAAGACAAACCAGTTCTATTCATGGATTATTTTAATTTTTTTGTCCAAAAAACTGCTTTCCGCTCTGTTATTTATTGGCTGCAATCAGTTTTTGTTCACATTTTTACGTTCATTATCATGCTTTCTCTCGCCCCGCCTGGGCATCACTCTATCAGTCAAAAGGAATGAGTCAGTTGATCAGTCCGGCTCCTTTTCTTGAGCAGCTGTATGGAGAAGGAAGTTGTTTGCTCCTCCACTGGAGCTCGTGCTTTTCCCTCCGACCAGACTTGACACTTGACTGACCCACGACTGCCCGGCATCCGAAGCACACGGGAATTGCTGTTTACTATTGAGCAGGGAGCGGTGCTTTCTTGCAGTTTTGTCAAGTGGAAGGTTCGATGGACTTCTCGTACAGATTAGGGCGGAGCCGCTGAAAACCGCTCATGCATGATCATGGCTGTATGTACCGTGTACCGGGGTAGCCCCGGGAGCTACAAGTCATGTTGTTGGTTGACAGCATGTAACAAGGTGGAGGACACCGTGTTCGGAAAGGAAACAGTGACCTTTCTACAACCATCCACGGTTGGTAGAGCCCCGGTCGGTTGCGACCATCTGAACCACATAGGTTGTTAGACCCGGCTGTGACCCTCTCTATTGTTTCTAGGGGAGTTGTCTTAGACTAGAGAGGGTCAGAACCGGGTCTAACACCCATACGGTTCAGATGGTAACAACCGACCGGTGCTCTACCAACCGACTGTGGCCCGGATGGTTGTAGAAAGGTCACTGTTTCCGAACACGGTGTCCTCCACCTTGTTACATGCTGTCGACCAACAACATGTTTGAACAAAACAAGGTTTATCTAATAGTAATAGCTACATGTTCAAAGGATCAGTCGTCTACACCATGTACATGTATCCAGCTACAATAAACATGTACAATGTACAGTGCTGGCAACTGAAATCCGACCCCCTTGGCGGCGCGCCGCGCTGCCAGGGGGGTCGGATTTCAGTTGCCAGCACTGTAGCTACATGTAGAGTACAGACACTTGACCATCTTTGACCAGGGAGTCGTAAAATACTGGTATTTTACGACTCCCTGTCTTTGACATACATGTAAATGCAAAAATCAGATCAGTCATGTTAGAACAATATTTAAAAATAATAATTTATTCAATATTATTGCTGATTGTTAACATGTTATAGATCTACGCAATAGCGTTTTTTTGTCTTCTTGGCAAAAGTATAGCACGTCCGGGAATATGTGTTGCGATACCATGCTACTGTAGCAACGAACTATCGCAGCATTACGGTCAAGCCTTTGATGATGTCGCGGGCGACAGATATTATCGGTAGGGCGGTGGAAGACAAAGCTGATTCGCTACAAGAACTGAGCGGCAAGATTTGGTCTCACCCAGAACTTTGCTTTCAAGAGAAGTTTGCCCATGACACGTTGACAGAGTTCTTGGAGAAGAATGGCTTTGAAGTGGAGCGCAAGTACAAAGTGGATACAGCGTTCAAGGCTGTGTTCCGACAGGGCAGCGGTGGCGCTAATATTGGTCTGATCTGCGAGTACGACGCTCTTCCAGACATAGGACATGCCTGTGGACACAACCTTATCGCTGAATCAGGTGAGTCCACAGGCACTGCTGTACGTAGGCCTCGTCAACATCATCATCACCATGATCATCATCATTATGACATTTCAGACATTTCTTAAATTATCACATGCAAGCAATGCCATTGAAAGCCGTTTGACATCACTACTTAAGGGGAAGTTAAGGCTAAAATCAAAATTTCACCAGTTGTAGTCTTCGGGGTGCTGAGTCGAATGGTCTTGGTCCGTGAGTCGAATGGTCTTGGTCCGAGGAAGCTGAGACACTCCCTTCCTCCTATATTCCCAATTGAACTCGCGCACTTCCACCGAAACTGGGTGACTGCGCCCTACTAGATGGGGATTTGTATGCAAAATGTCACTAAAAGCGCCATTTCGTTCTTATAAAAGCACGGATGACTGCGATTGGCCCATATGTTGTAGTCTTTTGGACGCTGAGTCGACTGGTTTTGGTCCGAAAAGGCTGCGATGCAGCGTTCTGCCCTTATTCCCAATCGAACATGCTTGAACAAGCGGCCACGTGCTCCTGCGTACACCAGTCACCTGGTCACCGTGCCTGCAGGGTACAACTTACAGCCTGTTTGACCTTTTTTGGGTGCAGTCCTGTCACTCGAGTTGAACTCGAGTTGAACCTTGGTGTGAAAGTTGTCGCCTGCTGGCGTGGTGACCAGGTGACTTGGGCACGCAGGAGCACGTGACCGCTTGTTCAACCATGTTCAATTGGGAATAAAGGAGGAACGCTGCATTGCAGCCTTTTCGGACCAAAACCAGTCGACTCAGCGTCCAAAAGACTACAACATATGGGCCAATCGCGGTCATCCGTGCTTTTATAAGAACGAAATGGCGCTTTTAGTGAGATTTTGCATACAAATCCCCATCTAGTAGGGCGCAGTCACCCAGTTTCGGTGGAAGTGCACGAGTTCGATTGGGATTCAAGTAGGAAGGGAGCGTCTCAGCTTCCTCGGACCACGACCATTCGACTCAGCACCCCGAAGACTACAACTGGTGAAATTTTGATTTTAGCCTTAACTTTCCCTTAAAAACCGGAGCCAAAAGATAAACCTTGCGTGGAAACTTGTGAAAAGTGCCACAGCGTTTTAGAGAACTTTTAGTACCATTTTACATGTACATTGAAAGTTTTTTTTGAAACTGTGTGATGTGGCTGAAAATGGATATTCACACTCGAACATGACACATTGTAGGTGATCCGGTGATGATGGCAGCGTATGTAACCAGGCCGCAACCGTGACAGTTATTTTGAGAGCAGAATGGCCAATGTTGGCAGTGCGCCCTTTTGGGGAATGGTGTTTTCAGTCTGTTTGCACCAAGACGATTCACTCAATGTAAAGAAGACCACGCATCATCAGGGCTGTAGCAGGCGGTCCGGCAGGTCCGGCAGCTGCCGGAGCAATTTTGGGCCAAAAAAAAGAAGAAAAAAAGTGGAGCTTAATTTAAGGTGGCAGTTCCCCTTTTTCGTATACTACACTCTTTGGACCAGAAGTCATGAACAGCTAGGAATATCCAAACCAAACTAACAGTACTTGGCAGTGATGTTGAGGATGTTCATACCTAGGTTCAGAGTCATTTTTCACACATCTCACATAATATCTTGAAGTGCCGAACTTGCTCTCAGCCAAAATGCGTTCAAATCGCACGTCCAGGGCAAGGATTGAGCCAAAAGAGAACAGAGGCTAATGGTGCGCAGCAGTATAAATTTGCTCAGAACTCATGCAGACTGACAGCTCAAGGTGCTAAACTACACTGAACCTTGCAAACATATGTACAGTGGAGCATTGTGATTTTCAGTTTTACAGATCAGAAACGCGATGTTTATAGATAAATCAGAGACATACCAGTTGGAAGAACCTCGCTGGGATGATTGACAGTTCTGTTTAGTTTAGCACCTAGCAAATTTCACGTAGATGTGAATAATGCCCAAGATTATGATTCTATGACAAGTAAGCCCTGAGATATGTTGGCTCAAACTTGTCGGAGTCCATGAAAAAGAGGGTCAAATTCAGGAAAAGTACACTCTAGTTTCACCTTTCAAAAGCCACCAGCAGCATATGTTTCTTCTTCCTTGTGCTGTGCCTGATCCAGAAACCCTTTATTCACTGCTCTGCAATGCTCTGCAATGCTTACTTGCCTTTTGCTCCTCTTCTGACAACTTTCTACGCTTGTGGTACAGCTTTCCTCTTGAAAGACACCTAGATTTCTCTCCAACGACGGACTAACAGTGCATCCCATACGCTGTACTACTTCGGCAAGCTCACTGTGGTCTTCATTGAACACGATCACTGCCAGGAACACAGCAGTCTCAACAGTTATGGAGCTACAGAACGATTCCTTTGGACAGAGCTGTCAAATAGTGCCATTGAGTGCTTCATTGGCATTCTGTGTGGCACGACGAACACAGCCCTCTAGGAGGGATTTGTCGGCAAGATGGACATATACAGGTTTAATTTCTTCAAAGACTGCAACAGGGATAGTGTTGTTCGACGATGAAGAAACTGCCACAGAAAGATTGTCATATCCACACTTCTATTGCTGCCACCTGCACCATGAATCCTTCTGGGCAAAACTGATTGCATTTCTCGGCATCCTTGGACTGTACGTTGTGGCAAACAGATGCCCAAATAACACGGGCCATTGCTGTGACGAAGCCTGCAATCCTGCAGATAGCATTTCCAAAATAGTTGCGTAAGGAGTCTCCTTCCTTGTGCAGAAAGTACAATAGCGGGTCAACACTTCCACGTCCACAAATGTTTGTCTCCCAAGCAATCACAGTCTGCATGCCATATAAGGAGCTGTATCCTCGTCGCATCCATGTTCCGTCCGTTGTGACGGCGATTTCGGCTGGCGATTCCTCCCCGGCTGCAACTCGTTGTGTGAACACAACTTCAGCAGCATTTTTCATGCTCAAACTAGCAGTAGCTTTAGCAGCTTGCTGAAGATTCTTCACGAGGCGCTGGTAGTTCTTCTTTGCAACCGGCGCTGGAAAATCGAGGAATGCACACAATTTCCGGAAATCCTCACGGCCTCGTTCAAGCAGGCGCATAACCAGTACGCTCTTTCTATTCAATTCAAAATAACTGGATGTCTTTCCCACTGCGGGCGGTGAAGCAACAGAAGTGCAGTAGTTGCATGCAACTTCGATTATGGAGACTAGGCCAGCTCTTACATTTTCTGCAAACTGCTGATGTGGACAATAAATTCTGCAATTAAATTTAATTTCTGCAAACTAAAATTTCGGTTGTCAGAATCCAGGACTTCATCACTCTCCTCACTCGAGTCTTCATTGGAGTCACCAGCGCTCTCAATATCCTCATCTGCAAGTAAGTTCAGATCGCCAGCCAAGGGTTCGCAGCTACGAGACGTGTCAGGTACTCCCAATTGCTCAGAGTCACTTTCAGTTTGAGCACGAGATGCAGACTCGTTTTCTTTCTCCAGATCTCTGCGCTTGGGGCTCTGGAACTGGTTCCCGTAGAAAACACGCTTCTTGGCTCTGTAGTTAGCAGACTATCTCCTCTTATTGCCAATGACCAGAAGACAAAAGCTACAGAGAACAGCGGACACGCCAGTTTCCAACTTTTTCTGTACTTCCTTTGACGCGGATTTGCATTTTTTTTGTTCGTGCTGACACTGTACCAATGCTGACCTGCTGACTGCGCTGCAGCTGTACTGCAGAGCTGAGTAGCTGTACGGTCGGTACGGGGTACGACTACAAGCCAACACGGCACACACACACAAAGCGCTGGCGGTCTTGGCACACTCCGCGATCCACGCGGTGAACCGAACGAAGATTGATCGCGCTTGCGAACTGCATTCAAAGTGGAGATCAGCTGATTTTTTACAAATTCGCAGTGGGAGTTGGTTTGAATTTTTAAAATTTCCCAACCGTCGTGTTGTTTACCGCATAAAAAATTACACCAGCGGAAAGTTCATCACTTCAGGAGGAAAATGAGCCGGATATGGCCTCATTCTGACAACTTTCATTTTTTGGTCCTCTTTTGGGACCCAAAAGGGGATCTGCCTTATAGGTGTTGGCGGATAATGCTCGGTAATATGGGATATAATGCTCTCAGTAATGCTCCACAAAAGGCCATATAATGCTCCAAATAATGCTGATAATGCTCCGCCGGATGGAATATAAACACCTGAACCTTGCGGTATTGGGCTAAGAAAAACGATATAATATTGCACCCATGCTATGATAAACACATAATACAATATCAGGTAAACATGTACGCTAGGTACAAACACATACAATAGGTCAGGGTACATGACATCCTTTACTTTTATCAAGGCAGCTCCGTTAACAGCAGCACCATCTCGCATTGCGGCTATTCAAAGCATGTCGGGGGCAATTTGATATTGCGTTGACAGGCAGGTGATGAGTTCCCTTGCCAATTGGGAGCCGTTGAGGCTCTTTGCCAGGACGTGAAGACGGATGAGGCGCTGCTGGAGCGACCAGCTTGAATCCACATATCTTATCACTATTACCAATGCCTCCCCAAGGTGAGTGCTTCCATCAAATACTACGGAACTAAACCGGGCCTCTGTCAGTTCTTCCTTCAGCTGCTTCACTTCCTCCTCTAGGAGGAACGGCACGTAGAGTGACAAGTGGCTCGAGTCAGTCAATCTTTCGTTTCTGTCAGACTCCAAAAGCGGTAGTAAGTAATCAACCTTTGCGAGTGGGATTCCTGCTTGCAACATAGAACGCACAATCTGGATCCGTTGCTGCGACTCGGCTGAACTAACGGCCTCAGTAAGACCGGTGCCAGCTAGAGCCTTCCCAAGTCGTTTCTGATACGCCAAGAAGGACTCCTTGACCAGCTTCTGCCTCTGAGTTTCCCTCTCCGAACGGGACTTTCCTTGTTTGTGTCTCGCGGTAGCAATATGGGACATGATTATACTCTTCTTCCCTGACAATATTATATGGCATGCCAGGCACACTAACTACTTGCCACAGTCGCTTTTGAGCGGCTCATCTGCGAACTCCCGCACCCGTGTTTCGGCACTGATGGCCACTTTAGTGCTCTGTCCATGAGCTACTCGCGTCCTTTTGGAAACATTTTCGGACTTGGTAATAGCTGTTTTTTGAAAAGACCGCTTCCTTGCTATCGCGGCAGGATCTGCAGTTTCCAACTCGAGGACGTCACTATCATCACTACATCAGAGGACTCCGCCAAAAGCTCATCTGGAGAAAGCTCAGCTTCCTCCCAATCCCAAGAACGGCATCGCGGCGAGTCAGCCATCAGCGTTGGCTGCTAGTTAGCTGGTCTTACACAATGGTCAATGTCCGGTGAAAGTCCAGCGTTACTCTTCGACAAAGACATGTACTCTTGCTTTGATGAAAAATATTTTTTGTAACATTGTGGACGGTACCCGGGTAAGGTCTGGAATGTGTGCGTGTGCGCACCTCCACCGTTCCATGCTGGCTCACATTTTGTTTCGTTGGTTCGGCGTTGTTACCTGGATCTTCAAAAAGTAACAGTTGCTGGCCGAAGATAGACTTCCGGGATCGGAAGTTTCTGCGAGAGTTTCCACACTGTGCTGGACCACAGCTAGCTAGCATTACTGCATGCAATACTGGGCCTGGCACTGCGTGCCACGATCTGTTTGGTACCATGCATGATGTGTACGGTAGTCTATCGCTTGTAGTAATACATCGCGTATAGTAATAAATGTTGCCAATCAATGACCAACGCTATAGCCGATCCTAATCTGTTCATGACGAATTGACGATGTGTGTAGATCTACTATGCAGTCATGTAGAACGTCGTATAATGCCATTGTTGGCCTCGTAATGCTTTATAATGCTCGTAATGCTCCGGGTGGTGTATAATGCTCGATATAATGCCGGCATTATCCGCCAACACCTATCTGCCACCTTAAGTAGTCTACATCTAATCATGAATGAATGTCAAAACCTACAGGAACATGACTCTTGTCACCATGTTACCTCTTGCTGACGAGCCTACAAAAGCTAATAAAATTATTATCATTATTATTATCACTTTTCACCACTGGCTTGTGCATGTGTTGCCTCACTTCCTGCACTTCTTTTCCAGTTGACATGATACATACATGTACCGGTATGTACATGCATTAACTAGTACACACTAGAAGTAATTACTTCGAAGTAGGTGAACACCCACGTCACGTGTTTGCCAACTGAATCTGGTACTTCTCACGTTATCCCTGACCCTACTGAAGGTCATGTGGACAGTCATGCCCGTGAATGACTTTTGTAACTTTGTTCCTACTACTAGTACTAGTACCCTGTACTTCCTGAAATGCATTGATTTCTTTCTTCCCCCTTTCTAGATCCGGCTTGTACCCGGCAAAGATAATATCATTCCATTGCAATGTCCTTTCTCCTTCTCCAAAGGTCCATTTTGGTTCACATGCATTTAGATGATACTCTTGCTATACCTTCAATACTTTCTGTTTGGATGGACACAACATGCTGATGCCCCTTTTCCTGACTCCTGCAGAACATCCTTCTTCCTTTTCTCGCCCTATGTCACTGCAGTAGCAGTAAGTTAGCAGCAGCAGCAGCAGCAGCAGCAGCAGCAGCAGCAGCAGCAGCAGCAGTAGTAGTACTGTAGTATAATTTATTATTTTGATATAGGGAAGGCCCTACATGTACCGATATATGTATGAGTGTGGGCTTGGAGGGGGGGGGGGGGGGGACATCGAGGTTGGATCTTGCCGGACCAACCAAAATGGGGCTGCTACGGGCCTGATCATGATATGTTTTTTCATGCCAGCGAGAAGTTATCCCGTCTTTAGACTTTTCGGAGAGAGAGGGCTGTTTATATACTTAGCATGCACTGAATTGAAGGGCCGTAGCCGGATTTCTAAGGAGGCTGCTGCAATTCACTACAGTATTCTTGAATCGAGCAACGTCCTAAATACTGCTGGGCCGTTTTGTAATTCAGAACAGGCAATCTCTGCATTGTGTTGTTCGTTTTTTTTCTCTTGTGCTGTTCATTAATTAAGGTGCTGCTGCAGCGATAGGACTGAGAGCTGCTCTCGAGGCAAGCCCAGCCACTTCTGGTACAGTGACGTTGTTTGGAACACCAGCTGAAGAGGGCGGCGGAGGAAAGATTCATCTTATAAATGCAGGTGCATTTGCTGATATTGACGTTTGCCTAATGGTGCACCCAGCAGCTATGAACATGTTAGCACCGGGCTGCCTGTCCTGCATCGATGGCCATGCCGTGTTCACTGGGAAAGCTGCGCATGCCTCTGCTGCACCATGGGATGGCATTAATGCACTGGATGCAGTCATCAATGCATACACTGCATTGTCAACTCTGAGGCAGCAGATCCATACGGACTGGCGTGTTATGGCTGTTATCACAGAGGGCGGTGTTAAGCCCAATATCATCCCTGAGAGAGCTGCATTGGAGTTTGATTTGAGAACCCCGACGGACAAGGAGCTTGCTGTACTGAAAGGGAAGCTGGCAGCCATCATGAAAGCTGCTGCGCTGGCAACTGGCTGTGAAGTTGAACTCAAGTTCACGATTGAAGACAGGGTGTCCGATTACTCGAACATGATTGCAAACAAACAGCTTCTTGAACGATATCACCATCACTGGCTTTCATTTGGGCCTGCAGACAGCACTTTAACGCCGGATCGTTTCTGGGCATCCACGGATATGGGTAATGTTTCTCTCGAAGTACCGTCCATTCATCCAACATTCATCATTGGAACGGCAGCTGAAGTGCATACCAGAGATTTCGTGGAAACGACCAACCAGCCCAAAGCACATGCAGCCACGCGCTGTGTATCGAAGGCAATGGCTGCCGTTGGCTGGGATGTACTCACTGACAGTGCCTTGCTGAAGGAGATAAAGGAGAGCTTTCAACAACAACTGGCAAGTGTACTACCGGACAAGTAGCATTTTCTTTTAAAGTGACTTGTGTGCAGCCAATAACGTTTAAAAGTCATTGCATTGACCAAGATCACGACATAATGGCAGCGCGTTATGGTCTTACAAATAAGAATATAGTATAATGAAAGTATATGATGCACCTGTGTGTTCTAGACAAAAACTTATTGTATTGCTTGCTGTCACGTTTTACCTTCATAAATGGCCTTTCACTAATTACTAGTAACTCGTTTTCATGTGATTTCTTCTATTTTAATCAGTGGATGAATTATTATTATTATTATTGGTGACCACACTCTCAACATTATCAAATTCAAATAAATTTGCTTTGATGACATTAAAATGAATCGAGGAGACGGCGCAGGGTACACCGAGGGAGCAGGACAAACCAGAAGGAAAGGAGCAAGACAGACCATGCAATACTACCCTAGACAACGACATCACCCTGAGGAAGCTCTGTGGGACAACACGTCAACCTCCATTGATGGGAAAGGAAGAGGAACCGGCAAGCTACGGCGCATGAAGGATGACATTATGTCGCTCTATGGTGAAGAAGCTAAGAGGAACCGCAAACAATCAACGTTCGTACCGCTGTCCCAAGAAAAGAAAGATGAGATTCAACAGCTTAGGGGTTTGAAATATTTTATTCTCACGATGGGCTGTGGCCAATAAGAGAAAGAGGGGTAAACATAGTGTTGTCATAAAGCCGTCAGACAAGGGACTGAAGGGATTCGTCTGCTTACACAGTACACTAAAATGAGAAAGCCGAAGCCATGCTGGACCAAGAAGCTGACTATGAGAAGGTGGCCATGACCGTGGACAAACTGGATGAGGAGACGAGGCGTTTTGTCGACACTCATCTGGAGAACAAGCTCCCGGAGAAGCTCGGAGAAGCTGGACACTTGTCATAATTATACATAGATCGCTGTTAGCATTCCCACACTGGAAAGTGTTCTTGTACGTGCTGTGATAGTCTTATCTTCTTTCTTCTGTTTAGGTAACCTTACAGGTAATGATTGTAAACTTCAGTGTTAGTGTTAGTTTTCTTGCATTCTTGCCAAATTGTGTCTGTGTGTATGTGTGATTTTCTCTTCTTTCGTTCTGTTTAGGTCACCTTACAAGTGATGATTGTTTAGTTTGCTGGCCTTGCCAATTGTGTCACCACGATGTGTTAGTTCTAGAACATTCATCTGCCTGCATTATTCGTCGTTATGTTTCGTGTTTTTTTTGCCTCCCCTTCCTCAATGCCCTGATGATCCCCAATGGGCGAAATATTTGCAAAGTTCTATTTGGTGCAGCTGAGAGCCTGTTGCCGGAATGGCGGTATTTTCAAGTGCAAGAAATACGCTGCAATGGAGTTTGGGAATTCTGAAGAAACGTTTTAAAATGAATCCTTCTATTAAAGCGATTAATAGTATAAGTGAAGCGGACATTACAAAATGATGAATGAGAATACATGTATCTAAAATGGTTGTTCCTAATCGATTTTCTTGAGACTATCATCAGGGAAAAATCGTCTCACAATAGAGGCTATACGGAAAAACAAACTACTTATAGGTTATAGGATAGTGGGGAGTATACAAGGTGAGGTGTGAAGAAAAAAAACTAAACTAAAGTGGGAGAGAAGACGAAAGAAATTAGAAGAAAAGATGTGAGAGTGTTCCGACGGTGTGAGCTACTACAAAAGGTGAGTGAAATGAAGCTTATTTTTTTAGATACATGTATTCTCATTCATCATTTTGTAATGTCCGCTTCACTTATACTATTAATCGCATTAATAAAGTTATTGTCTCCTCGTCGCCTTTTCATTTCCTTCTATTAAAAATTATCAACCACGCACCACACCGTTGTGATCTCCGGCCGACCTCAACACGTTGCCACAGCACACCATCAGCAAAACGGCACTTCAGTTGGTACTCTGCTCCTTCAGACCAGGGAGCAGTACCAGTATTATTATACTACTCCCTGCTTCAGACAGCAGCTGTTTCGATCATCAGGATCTCACGGTCAGTGAAGGTTGATCATGAAGAATGGCTAACTGACTAAACAGATAGTGAACTTCACCCTTTTGTAGCACAAAGGGGAAACATAATGGTGCATCTTTAGGGCACGAAGATTAGGGCTAAGCAAAAAGAGATACTGGTATAGACCAGTACACTGGGGATAATACTATCAATAGCGTGTTAGTGAGAGTACAGTCCTGTAGGCTGTAGTGATCATGGTGATAGCCAGGTGTGACTTCGATAGATGGCACAGCATAGCAAGGAGCAACGCGAGAGGCCCCTGGGCATTCACCACGACACCAGGTTCACTCTGTCCACTCAGGTACTCACTCACCACACAGCATGCTAGCACCTCACCGTTATCACGTCACCATGGTCACAGCCATTCTTTAGTTTCCATGATAATGACTATGTCGTAGCTTAGCAATGAAGTGACAAACACACGCTATTCGAGAGGCCCATATGCTGATATGGGCATCATGGGGCATTCACCATGTTCACTCATGACCCTGCCTGCGCCATGGTTTGACATCCGCCTGCACCGGGTACAGGTAATGATGATTATGTGTTGATGTCGACCGGAGAGCGCAACCCTGTGGTGTGGTGTGGTGGTTGATAATAATCTGGACAAGGCCGAATGCTGCTGCTTACCCTTCTTGATCCGTCTACTGGTTGATGAAACGCATAATAATTATATTAATAATCTACGTGGAGATAAAAGTTTAATAATAGCTATGGAAAGTATGAATGCCGCAGACATCACCACGCAACATGACAAATTTGTTCAAGGTTTGGTTTTGTGTGTTTCCAAAATCGATTTTCACGCTCCGATCATCAGTGGAAATACGGAACTAAAGAGATCAAGGGAAAAACAAAGGTTAAAAATCCAAGGAAGTGTGACACATGACGGGTAACTTGTTATGTCCAGCAGTTGAAGGTCCTTGAAGCTGTTTGTATTCGTACGCATAAGCCCGATTTGTGTAAGCAAAAATAACATGTTTTAGCACTTAGGTTATTTTCGTGAGTTTGCACCCCGTGTTCATGAGTTGTTTCTGCACTGTTCATGCCCGTTTGTCACACTTGCTCTTTATTTTAGTTCTCACTTTTTGTAATACTTACCACAAGTTACCCGTCATGTGTCACACTTCCTTGGATTTTTAACCTTTGTTTTTCCCTTGATCTCTTTAGTTCCGTATTTCCACTGATGATCGGAGCGTGAAAATCGATTTTGGAAACACACAAAACCAAACCTTGAACAAATTTGTCATGTTGCGTGGTGATGTCTGCGGCATTCATACTTTTCATAGCTATAATTACCAAAATTTTGAAGGACGCTTCACGCAGCTTCATTATACTTGAATTGTTTGCAGGCAACCTGCCTACAATCAAGAGAGCACTGCATTTCACACAAATCCATTGGTATCGTTACAACGTTTCGGTCTTTATGACCATCATCAGGAATGAAGTGGACATGGAAAGAACAGCAGTATAAAAGAAGGAGGCAAGCAAGCAAAGCGCGGTACATACTAGTGACAGCGCGCGTAGAGAAGTGCAAAGCACGTCATGGCGGGTGTGCATTACTACATATACATGACAACACAAGCACAAACGGCGAGGAAAGTAGATACTGCACTACAGCAGTGATAACAGCCCAGTTCCAGTCTAACACCACCAGTGAGGTGTCTAGAGCCCCGCGCCACTCGCAGTAAGGTGGTGTTATAGCAGATCCCAGCCACTGTTGTTGTTAATTTCCCGCGCTTTGCTTGCTTGCCTCCTTCTTTTATACTGCTGTTCTTTCCATGTCCACTTCATTCCTGATGATGGTCATAAAGACCGAAACGTTGTAACAATACCAATGGATTTGTGTGAAATGCAGTGCTCTCTTGAGTGTAGGCAGGTTGCCTGCAAACAATTCAGCTATAATTATATTAATAATAATATCTTACTTGTCTTAGCAATTTCTAGGCTCAAGATTTTTGTGTTGAAGTTCAATGTATGAATTATGAAACTGGCTATAAAGCAATTTAAATTCCTTCCCTAGATTAAAGCTTCCTGTTTTTGTTAGATGAAAGAATAGCCAAGAGGCCTACCACAGCACCCCAGCTATTCTTTCTCAACATCTGCATTATCTCGTTTTAGCCAGCTGCTTCGACCTCGTGTCGGAAGAGTCTGCATTTTTTTGCGAAGTTGTGCAGCATGCTAGCAGGCTCACACATCCTGCAAATGTTCCAGCTCATGACTTCAAGTGCTCTTTGATGTGGTCACACAGTGGTGCATTACGAACCATGGGGATATGACCATTTGAACATTGTACATGTGATGTAGTAGTAGTAGTAGTATTCTTTTATTTTCCATCGGAAGCCTCAACAGTGATGAACACAACTCTTAAGAGGGCCGATAACAGAGTAGAGGGGCGTGGGGTGAGAAAAAATAATAATAATAATAAGAGATATTTAAACTAAACTAAACTGATACTTGGAACAATAAAGCAGCAGTAAGCAGTAAGCAGTAAACACAGGTATACAATATAAGCGATGCAGATCAATGAGGCCGTTTGCTGAAAAGAAGATGTGAACATGGTGAATGTATGCAGAGCTGCCTTGACTCAATGACTGGCTCATGTTGTGATATACTGAGTATGGATCTGTGTGTGCTTCCATTGGGCAAATAGATTGCAGCAAAGAACACACTGAGTGCTTTCAAACCCACACAGTCATGATCTTTGAAGTAAGCTTAGTTTCTAGATTTAGCAGTTAAGTAAGTTGAAATGCCTTTGGATGAACGAGAGTTGCATTGCGGCATTCTCAGTGTACCAGCGGGACAGTGGAGCAGAATATTGACTATTGTTGGCTGTCCCCGCTGAAGTCCTACATCTCTGATCTCAGCTCAAACTGCACAATTACACGCAGTGTACTGACTCAGGTCAGAGTTCTCGGCTTATCCGGTCTCCGTCGTTTTTCTGGTCCTGGTGCAGAGAAAGGTTGTCTTCATTCTGTTCTCAGCCAGTGGTCTAGTGCCTGGTATGGCCACTATGCCTATGGGAGCATCCTGAGGTGCTGGCCAGTGATCATATTCATAGTGATGCCTTCAACAATGTCAACCTGTCACCTTTACTTGGCTTTAGCAGGACTCTTGCTACTTCAGTACTTGTCTTTTACATGCACGGACACGAAATGCTCTGTACTGTATTAACGTTAGTCCAACATCCATTCCAGGCAGGTCCAGGAGGTAAAAACAATTATTATTTCGGATTATGTCATTGTCGACATGTCTGCATAATGCACGAGTGTTGCACTTGTCTAGTTGTACCGTACGACTACCAGTGTAATGTCAGTACTGAGGCCGCGGCGCCGCGCTAGGGTCTATAGCTAGCATGCTAGCACTCAACTAATTACTTACTTCTCAAGTAAAACTAACTGACCTTGTGAATATAATAGACCGATCCCCTTATTATACTGGGTTCGAGCACGGGGGCAACCTCACTCGCGATCGAGCTAGTTTTTGAACGTGACAGCATCTTTGACAGTGTGTTTCAGGTTTGTTTTGGAATGTCTTCTGCTTAGTTCAAGTAGTTTGCGATGGCTTCGAGCGGTGCTAAACCTCCTGCTGGTAGGAGCAGAGTCTCCGAGAGAGACATGGACTGTGATGCCGCTGCAGGATTTTTTCAAGGCGCGGGAGGGAACGATCTCGGGCCACAAACAGGAGTTACTCCAGAGGTGAGTTTTTTTGTTGTTGAAATATTTGAATCGCGAATCGTGTTGTGAGATTTATCTTGTGCCTAGGCTACAGCAGACCACATTTCTTTCTCCTTGCGATCGGTGCTGAAGATAATATTAACCTTTTTCTGGTCTGTCTTTTCCTCTCCAGAGCCATCTTCTATGAAGGTAACCGTGGTGCTGCCAAGTCACCAAGTCGCGATCAGCAGCCCTGAAGTGGAAAATCGATTTTCCAACGATCTGGTTGGACATCAGCCACTAAAGTACTTCTGATTTGCCTGTAATGACAACAGCAGCCATCCTTGGACACCTTGCAAAGACAGGAAAAGCCACTGGTGGAAGCGACTGCTATGAGGTGACGATAGCAGTGCAGTGGTGATCGCTGTTTTGTCAAGTCGAAGGGCTAGCCAACCCAGAGGAAGCATAAAAAAACGATGAGCAGTGCGTGTTATTTGTTGAGCGTGAAGAGCTAGAGGAGGACAGTGCAAACACATGGACGGAGTGGATGGTGTTTGAAGAACAGTGTGCTGTGTGCCGGCTGGTGGTGATGGTGGTCTTTGTCAGCATGTATTCGTGCTGCTCCTTGTGCTGGAACACTTCTCGCCCAGGAAGGTAGATTGCGTGCTCCCTGGCCCTCAGTTGGCTATGGGGCATTTGTTCCAGGAACATTACCCCAGAGCCAATGATGAGTCGTACCTTTGAAAAGTCGAAGCTTGCTGTTAATCGCAAGCGCAGCGCAGTGGATTGCTCCCTCTTCGAAGCACGAGGGCCAAAGCTTGCCGCTGTCTGCAGCAAAGTGTGTGTGCGGTTCTTTCGAACCTATGAATATACCCCCTGCACGTTCAGAGTGAACTATTTTCTAGTATATTTAACATCCTCAACCCGCCACCGCCATGCGCTCTTGGCCGAACTAATGCACGAAGCATAAACACACCAGCACAGCAAGGACACTTCCGTTGACAGATATTGTTTACGCCTCTAGACCGCTGTTTCTTTTCTTCGAGCTCATCGTTAGAGGAGGATAGTAGCAGGATACTAATGATGATATAATAGAAGATGATAGACGGTTTATGGTCCGATATTGATGATTGAAGATCTAAGAAAGCAATGACAGTGATTGCGAAATGGATAATATTATCATGATTATATGCCAGTCTGGTAATGCGTTGTACTAGTGGACAGTATTGAAATCATCACTGCATTTGATGCAAATATTGGTATACCTTTGGTTTCAGTATTGGAAAAAAAGAGTAAGAGAACCTGGTTGATTTGGTTGCATCTGCGACTGGCTACTGGGTGTTGTGATCAGCAATGTTACCATGGGAGAAAATAAGAGCGCAAGGATCTGTTGGGTCTTGTGCCGGTGCGAGAACCCTAAGTGCATGGCAAAATAGAACTGTTTCATCCACAATGCAGAATGTCTTGCGGCAAGAGTCCATAATTTATGCACATAGTTTATGCACTCTTGCTTGCGGTACATGGCATTGATGACTGAACATCTCGCCAGCTCGCCCAAATGGGGATCATGCCCAAACGGAGGAACAAGACAACTTTCCAGCTCAGCTAGCTATATAGTATATACCGTGAAACGGATGATTAACTTGTGCCACGCATTACAGCTTCTGTCCCATTCGGCCCAGGCTTAGACACATCAATGCCAATAGCAGCTGATCCTCCATTACATGCTCATTGGCGATTTACGGCCACCTCCAACTGCATCCGCCGTCCCTCAGCTTCCGTCTTCGCAGATCTGGCTCGGCGCAGTACATTTTCTCGGCTAGGCTCAAAGAAGTCCCACAGAGCGGTCCAAACACCTGAAGGCAAACCAGTCAGAAACTGGCGCGGCTCAGAGTCTTTCTTTATGTTATTGTACGTAAGCTGTTTTTCGGCTTTCTTCACCCCATCGTCCAACTGCTCCACGAGACTCTGTACACGAGCTCTACTTGCTGCCAACTCCTGATGCAGATGCTGCACTTCCATTACAGGACAAAACTGCACTAAGCCAGGTTACTTTCCAACTCAAAATGCCGTTGCCTCTCAGCAAAATACTGGTTTGCAAGCATGGGGAGCTCGTGATGCAGACGCTGCACTTCCATGACCGAACTGCACTAGGCTCAGCAAATACTGTTTTGCGAGCATGGGGAGCAGAGCGTCCAGACTCCACTCTCTTGCGAAAAGCAAACCTGGTACCGTAGGACAGCTGTTTGGTTTCCTGGACTCATCCTGCCCTTGTAGAGCTGGGCAAAACGATTTCGACTTCGGGATCGAAATGATCGCTGCATCTCAAATATTCAGAGTGACCCTAAAAACTACGTCCTTCCTCACGGGGAATAGCCTGGATCCGCTTGCTCCAGGCCGCTGTGGCTCCACACGACGAAAGGAGTGAAATGACTTGTTTGCTTCGTCCTCCTGTTCTGACAGTGAGGAACGCAGCAATGATCCTGAGAAGGCATCCTGAAGTCGTAAAAAGGAAGACGTCTAAACAAAAACAAAACAGCTCAAATCAAAAGTCCTTGTGGCATTTTTTGTAGACAGGCTTGCACTGCGTGTAGATTTCGCGTGCTCTGCACTTCGCATGCGAGAAGTCACGCAAAGCCGAGGTGAGGTTGGTCGCGTGTGTGCAGCAGGATCCCACGCGACTGCGGAGTTGCCCCCTTGCTCGAACCCAGACAATAATAAGGGGATCGGTCTATTACCATGATTACTGATACCAGTAGGCAGTAGCTAAGACTAGGCCAGGGTGAACATGGTGAATGGCGACGTGAGTACTGAGTACTACTAGTACTACTGACTGCAGACAGACTCAGTGTTTGTGCTAGTTCATCGCTAATCCACCGGCACCAAGTAGTTTGGAGGCAGGACTGGAGTGTCAGACTACGTTACCAAGTAAGTAGCGTTGCTTTGACGATGTCGCAGGCTACTGATGTTATCAGTAAGGCGGTGGAAGACAAAGCTGACTCGCTTCAAGAACTCAGTGGCAAGATTTGGTCCCACCCAGAACTTTTCTTTGAAGAGAAGTTTGCCCATGACACGTTGACAGAGTTCTTGGAGAAGAATGGCTTTGAAGTGGAGCGCAAGTACAAAGTGGATACAGCGTTCAAGGCTGTATTCCGACAGGGCAGCGGTGGTGCGAATATTGGTCTGATCTGCGAGTACGACGCTCTTCCAGACATAGGACACGCGTGTGGACACAACCTTATCGCTGAATCAGGTTAGATACATGTATGTCACCTGCATGTATACCATGATAATTATACTACTACCGGTACTGGTACTTTCAACTCCTGCATGCAGGCACATGAAGTCAGATTGGAAAAGCGATTTCCACATCCATTTGATTCGTCCTTGTCCATCATAGCCAGGTGAAATGAAAATTCACTGTTACCATCCTCCTCACCACCTACCCATTCTCCCCCCCCCCCCCCCCCCTGGCTGAAACCCGGGTACGTACGGGGCCCACGATTTGATTAATTCACCATGGTTTGTGTGTTCTATAGGGCTTCAAAGTGCTACGTCACAGCATAGCAACAATTTCCAAAATTCAAAAATTGGATCCACTTGGATCCTGTTCTTGTATGGATCCAAGCACATTTCAAGCGGTCTTACTCACAGCAAGGTGATGTAGCCAGTGAAACTGACTGATTTGGCTAATCGGGGCGGGGTGACACCTGGTGGCAAAGTAAAAGTCACACATGCATACGACATGAGTGCGTTGTTATGCACCCACATACTGAGAAAATAGCAAAGTCACACCTTAGTGGATTCAAAATAGAAATCTGATGCCAACTTACTACTCCCGGGCCGTTTTTGACGTCATCACTTTCAAGCCCAATTGTTCACTATGCCCACAATCTGGTCTCAGAGCTGTACACACAACAGTCGTGTGTTTCAGTAATAATTCAGTACACGGCCTCGGGGCCACTACAGTCCGTTTCAAAAAGATTTGCAATCCTGGCGACCGCCCGCGGAGTTTGGCGTCTTACCGTATGAGCACTCGAGCGCTGACTGGAAAAACTCACTGTGAACTCGAAGAAATATTCCGCGCGAAAGCAGGAAAAATGACAACTCACTCACGTTGATACAGTCACGTCTGGTTTGCAACAAACGAGTTCTTCCTCGTATCGATAATGTAGTCAGAGAGGACATGTCGAAACGAAAGTTTGGTAAATGTTGACGAGCGGAATGGGTCCCGTTTTGTTACCAAAATAGTTTCTTTGAGCTGCGATGCAATTTACTTACCGTGTGACGAAAACGACATCGACACGGACTCATTCCCAAGGCCATGACTTGGCAAAGCTAACCGTGTGACTTCGACGACATTTTGAGAAAAGCAGACGCTTTTGAACCATGTGAACGCTGATAGAAGACGGCGTTGACTACTAAATTCAAATAAATTGGCGATCTTGAAATACTAAAATAAATCTCAAAAAGCTTCAGCGCGATGACTTCCTTATTCACTCACGCCATTGCAGTGTTGTGGGTGTGTTCACATGGCGTGAGCCAGTCAAGTGTCAGTCAGTTCGGCAGGAAGCGCGAGCTGCAACAAGCCGTCTGGTGCAGCCATCTTCTTTGTCTTGTACCAGCTTGATCACCAAAACAATGAAAAAAGGTTTGTCTTGAGGATACGTTGGGATTTGAACTCACAACTTCATGGTCAGCAGACAGCATTCATAACCACAAGGCCAAAAAGGAAGGGATAAATCGTGGGTTTTGATAAAAAATCGATACTGGCTTCCTGGGCAAATTGTAAACCATGGGAAAAGGCCGGAAACCTGGCCAAAATTCTAACTCCTTAACGGCTGGTCCAATTGTTCCGAAACCTTCACAGAACAATTTGCCGTGTCCTAACAAGCCATTCTATGTACTTTGTTGTCCAAATTTCCCTTATCTTCGTACTTTTTAAGACCCAAACCTGATTGTAAATCTTTTTGAAACAGACTATAGTAAGCGCGAGACAAGACAAGCAAATGGTGAGCAGTCGGTTATGAGGCAGGCCTGCCGGAAGCGGGCCGGTTGGTCAGACCAACTTTGTAGCTGCCAACCAATATTTTCTTCTGAAGAGGGCCTACATCCCACCATATTAGACAGAAAGTATGAAATACTATGGAGCGACCGGACCAATTGAAAACTGCTTCTGGCAGTCCTGTGAGGTGATGATTAAGTAGCTGCAGTGGAGGTTGTGCACCTCAAATTGTTTTCTTGGTACTTTGCTCTTGTGCTGTCCATGAAGGTGCTGCTGCGGCGATAGGACTGAAAGCTGCCCTCGAGGCAAGCCCAGCCACTTCTGGCACAGTTACGTTGCTTGGAACACCAGCTGAAGAGAGTGGTGGAGGAAAGATTCTTCTCATCAACGCGGGTGCGTTTGTCGACATTGATGTTTGCCTAATGGTACACCCGGCAGCTATGAACATGATGGCAACGGGTTGTCTCTCTTGTATGGCTGGAAACGTAGTGTTCACTGGAAAAGCTGCGCATGCCTCTGCCGCACCATGGGATGGCATTAACGCACTGGATGCAGTCATCAATGCATACACGGCATTGTCAACTCTGAGGCAGCAGATCCACACGAACTGGCGCATTAATGTTATTATCACAGAGGGCGGTGTTAAGCCCAACATCATCCCCGAGAAAGCTGCGCTAGCGTTCAGTTTGAGAGCCCCGACGGACAAGGAGCTTGCTGTACTGAAAGGGAAGCTGGCGGACATTGTGAAAGCTGCTGCGCTGGCAACTGGTTGCGAAGTGGATCTGCAGTTTGCAGTTGACGACAGGATTGCCTACTACTCAAACATGATTCCGAACAAACAGCTTGTGGAGCGATATCGTCAGCACTGGCTTTCGTTTGGACCTGCAGACAGCACTATAACACCGGATCACTTTTGGGCATCCACGGACATGGGCAATGTTTCTCTCGAAGTACCTTCCATTCAGCCAACATTCAATATCGGAACGGCAGCCGATGTACATACCAGAGATTTCACGGAAACGACCAACCAGCCCAAAGCACATGCGGCCACGCGCTGTGTGTCCAAGGCAATGGCTGCCGTTGGCTGGGATGTACTCACTGACAGTGCCTTGCTGAAGGAGATAAAGGAGAGCTTTCAACAACAGCTAGCAAGCTTGAATGAGTAGCCTGGCCTCGTAAAGTGACTCCGAGTCTGTATCAGAGTATGTCGTGAAATTCTAGGATTGGTCGAGATCACCATACGATGCGGCACCAACCAGAGTCTGCCCCAAAGAATATTGTTTTTAACGCATATATTGGACACTTGTCACATGACTGGTAATGCTCATTACTCATCATAGTATTGGCTTGTCAGATGCTGGTTTGGATTCGTGGATCCCTATGCTGAATGCATCACGCTTGGATCATCCTATGCTGCATGGGCCACGCGTACTCCGTGGCATCCTGCGGCGGATATCTGTGAATGATATTGGTTTGTTGCAGGTGCAATCTTGATGAAAGACGCTCTATCTGTGGAATACCTCTTTTTTTCTTCATTTCTTTGAAAATGCCAAAAATTATCCATACAAGCTGCTGTTTACCTGGCCACAGTTTATATCAAATTGATGTATTGGTTTTGTTTAGCTGTACACATCTATGATGACTTACCGTTTCCGTATAGTTTATGTCCATTTTCCTTGCAACAGTGACTGTTTTCATAGTAGCGCCATACAAGTGGTGCTCTCCAGGCACAATCTTCCTCGGGCTACTCAAGTTAAACTGGTGAGGGGTGAGTTCCCCGAAAGGATGTGTATCGAGCAGGGAGTGATGCTTTCGAGCAGGTTTGCCGAGTGGAAGGTTCTATGGATTTCTCGTGTGCTCTGGATGGCAGGACTAGGGCTGAGCCAGTCAAGTGTTTAGTCAAAGTAACACGTTAGTTAGTTGGCAGGAAAAGCGCGAGCTTCAGCAAGTGTGGGGAGCAACCAACTTCCTTTTCTATGCATGGTCAGTCATCATCGTAGAATCGCTAGAACAGTTTTAGACACATGAACTGGTAGGTCCTAGACTCATGCCTTTTGCTTTGCCGCAGTGGAATTAATTATTTGGACATCCAGGTCCAGGAGTTAAAAACAATTATTACATGATTGTATTTCGGATTATGTCACTGCACTGTCGACATGTCTGCATAATGCACGAGTGTTGCTCATGATGATTGTCTAGTTGTACCAGTGCTACTGAGGGTCTGTAGCACTCAACTTGTAAAATTTAATTGTATTGTTTTGTATTGTATTGATTTATTTGCGGTATCTCAACAGTACAATGTACAACTTGGGAAGATCCGAATGACATAGATAAACATTAAAATTACTGATGCAAGGAGCAAAGACTAGGCCTGCAGGGTGAACATGGTGAATGGCGACGTGCTTCGTCAATACTGAGTACTACTGCTGACTGAAGACAGACTCAGTGTTTGTGCTAGTTCATCGCTAATCCACCGGCACCAAGTAGTTTGGAGGCAGGACTGGAGTGTCAGGCTACGTTACCAAGTAAGTAGCGTTGCTTTGACGATGTCGCAGGCTACTGATGTTATCAGTAAGGCGGTGGAAGACAAAGCTGACTCGCTTCAAGAGCTCAGTGGCAAGATTTGGTCCCACCCAGAACTTTTCTTTGAAGAGAAGTTTGCCCATGACACGTTGACAGAGTTCTTGGAGAAGAATGGCTTTGAAGTGGAGCGCAAGTACAAAGTGGATACAGCGTTCAAGGCTGTGTTCCGACAGGGCAGCGGTGGTGCTAATATTGGTCTGATCTGCGAGTACGATGCTCTTCCAGACATAGGACACGCGTGTGGACACAACCTTATCGCTGAATCAGGTTAGATACATGTATGTCACCTGCATGTATGTCACTTGCATGTATGCCATGATATACTACTACTGTACTGGCACTTTCAACTCATGCAGGCACATGAAGTCAGATTGGAAGAGCGATTTCCACATCCATTTGATTCGTCCCTGTCCATCATAGCCAGGTCCGGAGTCTGCTGAGCTGGTTGTTGCTGAGGCCCAGGTTGCTCGCATGTGAGAATCTATAAATTGCAGCAGATTATTTTTATTATAAATACTGGACATGGACATTTTACAGGCTACGTTTTATTATTATTATTGTAAAGTGAACAAGCGTTTCGGAGATAGCAGTTTTATTATAGCTACAAAGACAACTAATTGCACAGTAAGCATTTCATATAATATTATATCGACATGTATGTGTTAAATGTTGTACGATTATCGCTTTTACACATACTTGTCGACTATACTTGTCGATATAATTATATGAAATGCTTACTGTGCAATTAGTTGTCTTTGTAGCTATATTATTGTAAAGCTTTCCTTTTGATCTTGTCTCTCATTGTTGTGACCTTTCCACAATATTGTATTGCATTGTTTAAAAATAAAATAAATAAATAAAGGCAAAAAAATCATAGTCAGGTGAAATGAAAATTCACTGTTACCATCCTCCTCACCGCCTACCCCTTCTCTCCCCCCCCCCCCCCCCCCGCCCCCGCCTGAAACACGGGTACGTATGGGGCCCATGATTTGATTAATTCACCATGGTTTGAGTGTTCTATTGTTCACTATGCCCACAATCTGGTCTCAGAGCTGTACACACAACAGTCGTGTGTTTCAATAGTAATTCAGTACACGGCCTCGAGGCCGCTATTTATTTATTTATGTATTTTATTCCAAGCAATACATGCTAGTAAGTGCGAGACAAGACAAGCCAATGGTGAGCAGTCAGTTATGAGGCAGGTCTGCCGGAAGCGGTCCGTTTGGTCAGGTTAACACCGGACCAACTTTGTAGCTGCCAACGCATATTTATCTACTGCTGAGAAGGGCCTACATCCCCACCATATTAGACAGAAAATATGAAAGATTATGGAGCGACCGGACCAATTGAAAACTGCAGTTCCGACGGTCCTGTTCAGAGCCTGAGGTGATGATTAAGTAGCTGAAGTGGAGCCAGTTGTGCACCTCAAATTGTTTTCTTGCTATTTTGCTCCTGTGCTGTCCATGAAGGTGCTGCTGCAGCGATAGGACTTAAAGCTGCCCTCGAGGCAAGCCCAGCCACTTCTGGCACAGTTACGTTGCTTGGAACACCAGCTGAAGAGGGTGGCGGAGGAAAGATTCTTCTCATCAACGCGGGTGCGTTTGCCGACATTGATGTTTGCCTAATGGTACACCCAGCAGCTATGAACATGATGGCAACGGGTTGTCTCTCTTACATGGCTGGAAACGTAGTGTTCACTGGAAAAGCTGCGCATGCCTCTGCCGCACCATGGGATGGCATTAACGCACTGGATGCAGTCGTCAATGCATACACGGCATTGTCAACTCTGAGGCAGCAGATCCACACAAACTGGCGCATTAATGTTATTATCACAGAGGGCGGTGTTAAGCCCAACATTATCCCCGAGAAAGCTGCGCTAGCGTTCAGTTTGAGAGCCCCGACGGACAAGGAGCTTGCTGTACTGAAAGGGAAGCTGGCGGACATTGTGAAAGCTGCTGCGCTGGCAACTGGTTGCGAAGTGGATCTGCAGTTTGCAGTTGACGACAGGATTGCCTACTACTCAAACATGATTCCGAACAAACAGCTTGTGGAGCGATATCGTCAGCACTGGCTTTCGTTTGGACCTGCAGACAGCACTATAACACCGGATCACTTTTGGGCATCCACGGACATGGGCAATGTTTCTCTCGAAGTACCTTCCATTCAGCCAACATTCAATATCGGAACGGCAGCCGATGTACATACCAGAGATTTCACGGAAACGACCAACCAGCCCAAAGCACATGCGGCCACGCGCTGTGTGTCCAAGGCAATGGCTGCCGTTGGCTGGGATGTACTCACTGACAGTGCCTTGCTGAAGGAGATAAGGGAGAGCTTTCAACAACAGCTAGCAAGCTTGAATGAGTAGCCTGGCCTCGTAAAGTGACTCCGAGTCTGTATCAGAGTATGTCGTGAAATTCTAGGATTGGTCGAGATCACCATACGATGCGGCACCAACCAGAGTCTGCCCCAAAGAATATTGTTTTTAACTCATATATTGGACACTTGTCACATGACTGGTAATGCTCATTACTCATCATAGTATTGGTTTGTCAGATGCTTGTTTGTATTCGTGGATCCCTATGCTGAATGCATCACGCTTGGATCATCCTATGCTGCATGGGCCACGCGTACTCCGTGGCATCCTGCGGCGGATATCTGTGAATGATATTGGTTTGTTGCAGGTGCAATCTTGATGAAAGATGCTCTAAATGATCTATCTGTGGAATACCTCTTTTTTTCTTCATTTCTTTGAAAATGCCTAAAATTATCCATACAAGCTGCTGTTTACCTGGCCACAGTTTATATCAAATTGATGTATTGGTTTTGTTTAGCTGTACACGTCTATGATGACTTACCATTTCCGCAAAGTTTATGTCCATTTTCCTTGCAACAGTGACTGTTTTCATAGTAGCGCCATACAAGTGGTGCTCTTCAGGCACAATCTTCCTCGGGCTACTCGAGTTAAACTGGTGAGGGGTGAGTTCCCCGAAAGGATGTGTATCGAGCAGGGAGTGATGCTTTCGTGCAGGTTTGCCGAGTGGAAGGTGCTATGGATTTCTCGTGTGCTCTGGATGGCAGGGCTAGGGCTGAGCCAGTCAAGTGTTTAGTCAAAGTTAGTTGGCAGGAAAAGCGCGAGCTTCAGCAAGTGTGGGGAGCAACCAACTTCCTTTTCTATGCATGGTCAATCATCATCGTAGAATCGCTAGAACAGTTTTAGACACATGAACTGGTAGGTCCTAGACCCATGCCTTTTGCTTTGCTGGAATTTGGCCGGCTACGTTGGGCAAGATCCTATTGTTTAACAGTTATAGGATTGTTTCTTTCACTCACAGGAGTCACTAACCTGATGCCTGCATGCTCGGAACCAACTGCAGACCACTGGAACAGTAGAGCATATGAAGATGTTGTGTGTAGAGGATTGAAGGAATGCTTCATTTAGTCAACCGCCCACCGCCATCACATCATGTCATAGCATCATGCAGCTGTGCCAGCACAGTCTCTCTTCTCTTCTTTTCTTTTCACTTGAAAGTCGACTAAATGTGCTCAGCCCCACCACAATGACATTCCTCTTTTCTTTTAGTCATAACTATCACAAGATGGTGATCAGTGGAGTATGGAAGTTCTGAAGAAAGAAAACAGACAGTGTCATGCGAATGCTGGTCCCTGCACCGGTACTGTTTGCGCAAACAACAAAAAATGTACACCAGCCTTTGTAAAAGAGTGTTGAACCCAGTGGGTGGTAGAGTCTACCCTCATTTCCAGTCTAGTCTGACCAATACCTCAAGAGTGATCTCTACAGCATCTACCGGAAATACCCATCCCCAACAAATCAACAAATCTCAACAAATACAAACACAAAAGAGAAAGACCAAGGAACTACAAGTTACGCTATACTGTCCACTAACACTGTTGAAGGCTGTTGGAGTGCGCATCTCAGATGTGCTAGAGCTGTTAGCCAGTCAGTTGTAGAACGTCAGTACCGTCGGTCAGTGTCGTGCAATGTTATCGCATGAGCTGATTGTTTAGTAACTGGTGGTGTTAGTGGACAGTATAGCGTAACTTGTAGTTCCTTGGTCTTTCTCTTTTGTATGAATTAAACATTGGCTCTCCATCTGAGTCCAAATACAAACACCAACGGAACTACCTAAAATACCTTTCCAGATTCTGCCATCGCTGCTACATCCGCAACCTCCGTGCCACGATATCTTCCACAAACCCTCGCCCCCCCCCCCCCCCATCCCTCCCTGTGCTCATTCGTCAACTACGAAGCCCTACCAGCGCCCGGGTCATACCTTCGAAGATGATGGGCCCCAATGGTCGACCAAGCACCTCTCCGGCTTCCATTGGTAACTTATTGAACCGCCACTTCGTCAGTGCTGGCGTACAGGTTGACCCTGATTCTCCTATTCCCACTATTTCCTCTCTACCTCCACCAGCAACTACATTGCACTCCCTGATCATCACCTCATCGACTGTTTACAAGTATATCGCAAGGCTGCCTCTGAACAAATCCCCCGGAGCCGATTGGATCACCAATGAGATTCTCAGGAAACTGAGGTACTCAATTGCCCGCCCACTCTCCATTCTTTTTAACCTATCCCTCTCCTCTGCCGCATTCCCGTCACGATGGAAGTCAGCCACTGTCATTCCAATGTACAAAATAAAGGCGACAAGAACAACCCGTCTAATTACCGACCAATCTCCCTCCTGTCCTGTGTCTCCAAACTGCTAGAGAGGACAGTGTACGACCGCCTGGTATGACCATATCTCCCCTCTTCTTCACCCGTCTTTAATCTAGCTTCCGTCGTAAGGACAACACATCCCTGCGCATAATTCAAGACCTCTGCTCTCTAAAAGACCAGCGGCAGGTCTCCTGCATCTGTTTCTTTGACCTCTCCAAGGCCTTTGACACCGTGTAGCACAAGGGCCTCATCGCCAAACTTCGATCGTGCTCACCGTGTCTCCGGCTCTCTACTCGCCTGGATAACTAGTTATCTCTCCTACCGAAATCAGCTCGTCACAGTGTATGGTCACTATGGAACTTTATCTGACCCCGAATCTGTGACGTCCGGAGTTCCCCAGGGCTCCATTTTGGCTCCCCTGCTCTTCCTCACATACGTTACTGACCTCCCCTATCTCAATATTTCTTTGTTTGCAAACGATACCACTGTCCTTGCTTCCTCCCCATCTCACGCCACCCTGTACCCCAAAGTCCAGACCTGCATCAACATAAGCGTTAGCCTTTGGGTAATCCTGAAATAAAGATTATTATAAAGATTATTAACAACGTTGTCCACTGGATGAGCACTTGGTACCTCAAGCCAAATGTGACCAAACCCGAGCTCCTCCTTTTTCCCCAGCCCACAGATCATGTGCCCATCTTCCACTTTCCCGACGCCCCCAGTCACCCTATTTCTGTAGAGCCTCATCATAAACACCTTGGCATTGTCATAGATTCCGCCCTCTCCTGGTCTCACCATGCTGACCATGTGTCCTCACGCGTATGCCGATCTGTCGGCATAATGACAAGTTCTCCCATTTGCCCCACAATTGCCGGATTAATTTTTATAATTAATCATACATTCTCCCCCCTCTTCACGTACGGCTTCCCTGCTTGGTCCACCATTAGCAAAACCCAAATCGCTAAATTAGAAGTTCTTCATCGCCATATACTGCGCATAATATTTCGTACTGATCGTTACATCTCAAATCCAGACTTGAATGCTGCTGCATCCACTACCACCTTGCAACGCTACCTTGATGCTTTCAAGTGCATCCTGGTTCATTCCATTTTTCTTGACCAGCACCCTGCTCATTTGCAGTCACTTATATGTTTACATCGGGTGGTACCACCCGAAGCCGCGTTCGTCTCCCCCTAGCTAGGTCTACCCTATTCGTAAATTCCCCTTTCTCTTCCTCCTACAAGTATTGTAGTCCTACTCCAAGTGGCTCCAACTGCCTCCCAGTGTTAGGCAAGCTCCAGATATGCCCAAATTCCGTACCCTCATCAGACTGCTGTCTGATGAGGGTACGGAATTTGGGCATATCTGGAGCTTTTAAGCTCCAGATATGCCCAAATTCCGTAAAAGTATCTTCCAGTGAACAAAAATTCACAGTCACACCACTTCCACTGCGCGCGCGTGTGTGCGTGTGTGTGTGTGTGTGTGTGTGTGTGTGTGTGTGTGTCCAATGTCAGTTAAACTAAAGTCAACCAGAAGAGTCATGCACGTCCTTCATTCTTATCTACTAACCATGGTAACGACCAGTGCAAACAGCGCCAAAGCGTCACCTTGTCCTTGGCAGGTACCTTCCCGAGACAACTAACAGGAAGAAACAACGATATCGGAGCGCCATAAATTATGGTGGTGGTGGTGGTGGTGGTGTGTGTGTGTGTGTGTGTGTGTGTGTGTGTGTGTGTCGTGTGTGTGTGTGTGTGTGTGCATGCGTCCATGTGTGTGTGTGGTGTGTGTGCCTGTGTGTATGGGGGGGGGGGGGGGTGACGGCACCACAGCGTGTGCGCGTGCGCGTGCGAGCGTGTGCCTATCATCAGTGCACTGCCACTGGTTCGTGTGATCGTGCAGTGATTCCCCAGGCCACAGACACTGAGTATTTGTAAATTGTAGTACAGATGCTGCCATTGCTGGCTCTGGCCCAAGCTGGTGGTCATTGAATCATGACGACCTTCCATGCTTCGGCTAGCACTTCGCGGGTAACGTCGTTTAGTAGGCTGATCTGGGGCTGATCAGTGATCTCTGGCGTGCCGACAACTGGTTGTTTTTGGTCACGGTAGTTTGCCAGCGGCAGCCATTGCATCGCTAGCACACACTACAATGTAGCTGCTGTTCAGAGTTCAGTGTTGTGCAAGGTTAAACTTAAAGCAGCTGCTGTTCTTCATGATTACTCAGATTAGTCTACCCATATGCCTGGCACCTTCCATACTACCAAAGTTACCATACTGTCTGTAGCACTGTTACTAGCACTAAGTAGCAGTGCATGCCGCCGCGCCGTGCTGGCTGACAGAGCTTACTACAGTCTACACTCGCACACATGAGCTGCACACGTTGTTATGGAGTAACACTACACTATGGCTATATCAGGGAGTCGTATAGACGACTCCCTGGCTATATCATACCGCCTTATCGGTACGAATAGCAGTACAATAGTACACATGTACTGCAGTCATGTAGCATTTTTAATAGTGTGAAGTGGTTAGGTCTACGGGTAGTAGCTGTGCCTAGTATAGCTCAGGCTTTATAACACAGCCAGCATACATGTAGGTGGTGCCTGTTGGCCAGCGCCAGTCTAGTCTACGATGCGACGGTCTCTGCTCTCTAGTACTACTAGTACTAGTCTACATTCTATACTAGCTCTGATCTCTGATCTGCCGAAATTCGCAGGGCAAGTATCAGCGTGGTAGTACGCTCGACGTTGTCAATCTGAATCAAGGCATGGAACAGAACGTTCCCTGCACGCTCCCTTGGCCCTGCGCGCTCCCGGCCCATCTCGTTGCCCACAGTGAGAGCGCTCCTGGCATGGAAGTTGGATCGGTATTTTAGTGTCGTTGTAGTCCCTGGCTCTCGTATGATATGGCCGTACTAACTGAGCGACGCAGCGGCAAATTCTACCACGACTGGCCTTCCTACCATCCTAGCTAAAAAGACGGAAAGCCCCTGATCACAACCGCCTCGGGAGGTCGAGGACAACGTCAAAGAAGCGCACTGTCAAAGGACTCTGCAACAAGCTGCAGTAATGCAGACCGCAAACCCCCCGACGACGAGGATTAGTATTAGGACTGAGCAAGCGCATCTCGTGACCAATTCTCAAGAGCCCATACTAGTCAGTGCAGGTAGGTTAGCATGCGTAGCAGACCAGTGTAGTCCTACCAAGAGTAAATGCCAGCAGTCTCCTCGGGCAGGTTTTTTAACCGTTTACCATGGTTCCTGGTGTACCATGGTTTACGCTTTACCTTGGACAAGTAACAGTTAGTTGGTTCTGCCTTGTCCTACTGTGTACTGCCTCCAGCCTGCACTACAACAATTTTAATAATAATATTGTAGGCTGTAGGCTCGGAGCCAGCTCCCGAGAGGCGGTACGGCCCCAGCTAGGTTATTACCATGATTACCCTCTACCAAGAGTGTGTACTTACGTACTCTTGCCTCTACCAAGAGTACATGAAAACTCTTGCCTCTACCTAATACCATGAATACTAGTATAGATAACTATTATTTAAATGTTACTTGCACAAAGATTGTCTGGGGTGGTACCGTGGAGACGGGACAAGTGGACCTTCTCACTATCATTTAGAAAAGCGATCCTGTCAGCTTTTCTATTATTGTGTTCACATGGCAGAAAAAACGACATCGCTATGCTACGTAAGTTTCTACGTAAGGTGCTCGGTATTTCACTTAGGCTACGTAAGTCTCTACGTAAGGTGCTCGGTATTAGATCTACCAACGCGTAGTAGCCGTGTGCTGTGCACGTGCACGGCAGACATTGTGTTCAGTGCATGCATGCAGTCCGCGGATCCGTGTTCGGATGTGCATGCGCGAGGAACTTCCTTCTTTGGAACTGCTTCTTGCATGAGCTGTTTCGGATATTTCGTCTCATGGCCTGGCTTATTTCGTTTCGGCGCTGCTGAGACCTCCTTTCGCGGAATATTACTGAATGACAGGTGAGTTGACCAGTTGCCTTTGATTCATTTGCTTGTGTTGACTCTTTCATTCAGGAAAAGTGTGCTGATTTTGGGGCGGAATGCAATAAATAATGGAAAAGTTGACAGGATCTCTTTTCCTAATTTTGCTTTTCTGCTGCCGACCTGCGAGGCCTCCTTTTACGGAATACTCGATGACAGGTGATCTCTAAGTTGACCGGTTTCCTTCGATTCATTTGCTTATGTTCACCTTTCATTTACGGAAACGTGTGCTGATTTTATTCGGATTTAGATCCATTTTTATCTCTTTGCCCTTGTCTACAGTGTGCGAAGAACGCGAGTTCAACTTCTTGACGGTAAGGCTTATGTTAGATGTGTTGTCGAAATACTCATTTTCATTGTACATTGGTACGTTACAAATAAGGCGCTGGTCAGTGGCATACTATCGTTGGCAGTTCCCAATCTGGAGGGAAAGGTTCAAGTACCAATTGACCGAGTTTGCAAAATAAATTTGCATATCAGGGGAAATCTCTATTGTGGAGAGGTTCAGTAACTTGTTTGTTTCATACGAAACAAGCCAATGGGTGCAGTCTCATCTCGTGAAAATCTCGTACTTGTATGATTGGATTTGTTTACTCAAGTCTGGGGTGTTTCATTTTTATCTCTTTGCCCTTGTCTACAGTGTGCGAAAAACGCGAGTTCAACTTCTTGACGGTAAGGCTTATGTTAGATGCGTTGTCGAAATACTCATATTCATTGTACATTGGTACGTTACAAGTAAGGCACTGGTCAGTGGCATACTATCGTTGGCAGTTCCCAATCTGGAGGGAAAGGTTCAAGCACCAATTGACCGAGTTTGCAAAATAAATTCGCATATCAGGGGAAATCTCTATTGTGGAGAGGTTCAGTAACTTGTTTGTTTCATACGAAACAAGCCAATGGGTGCAGTCTCGTCTCGTGAAAATCTCGTACTTGTATGATTGGATTTGTTTACTCAAGTCTGGGCTGTTTGATTTGTGAGTACCGCCGAGATTGCACTGCCTCAAATAAAGTTTCGTGCCGCCAAAGCAAGAATTACGATCTGCAATCTGTTTGTAGTACGTACCTGTAAGAATGTGGAGTACATGTATCGTACTTTCTCTGTTGCTGTTTCAGTTGCCGTCATGTTGCTAAAGAAAGGTTCAGTAGAGAGGTTCTGCAAAACGAAAATTCGAACGAAGTTTCGCGACAGTCCTTGCGGAAGTGTGTGCGAATTTTTGCACGAACTTTGCGTTCTGCACATTTTCGTAGTTTGCGCGGGCCAAGTGCACTTACGCCATGACCCGATCTCACGAAATTTCCTACGACAGTTCATTTCGCGTTCCCTGCAAGTTTCGCACTTCATGATGTAGAGCGAAAGTTTGTACGCATTTTCGTTTTGCAGAATCTCTCTAGTGACTCCATTGCTTCATACGAGAAGAGTCAATGAGTCGGTGTGGCTTAGAATCTTTCGCTGTAGAAGAAATCTATTCGTATGTCTATTGGAGATATAATTGTATTCTCTGGTTATAAAATAGGTTAAGCTCACAGAATAAATACCATCGGTCCCTTGGTGTTCGTCCTAAAGAGGTTCGACTGGATATCATTCATACTCGCCAAAAGATGTGTAAGATTTTATTATTGTGGAGTGCCTTGTTTATCTCTCAGTACCTCCAACCATAGCCTTGCCCCTTTTATCCTCAGGATTTGTGTAATGCAATGTATTTGTTTACATTTTAATACATGTTTATTGTTCCTCCTTTGCTGTGTTGTTTTAGACAATCGTGGACTAACAGTCTGAAGTCATTGAACTACTTCCAAAAGTTGTATCGACATCAACAGGATTACGATTTCAGTTTCAATATGATGCTGGATGACCTTATCACGATAACCCATGACTATAAACCATTATAGACACAGAATCAACAAAAAACATCTGCGACCCGCACCTGCCGCATGGCTACATTTCTCAAATAAATCTGATTGAGGGTGGAGTAATCTGACAATTTTATGACAGAGTCATGAAATTCTGCAACAGCAACGTGCACAGAATGACCTCCGTATAAAAAAAGTATCACCACCACTGCTCACATGTTTCCCCGCAGAAGAACATGCATTATGCTAGTGCCATTTTCTGCAAGAAAAGGCTTGCACATCAATGCGTATAATATGGTATTGATATGATGTGAAGGCCATCATTTACATATTGATATAGGGCATTCCATTGATTGGTGGCAGAAAAAACAAAAGAAATTATAGCAATAAAAACTGCTTTATGGCAGTTTTCTAAAAAAAGTTATTGTGTTCTAGTCCATGGACCCCGTCTAAAAAGTAAGAAATTAACGAAGTGTGATAGCTGAAAATTTAAATTTCACACAAAACCTCACAATAATCACACACAGAATGAAAAGCTACATGCAGAAGACCTTTTCCCCTCGCGATCCTCTTTCCTATGCATGCATGTTGCCAATTATTGGTGCAGTACAAGTTTAGTGTTGAAAGCAGGGAGTAGTATTGTACTACTCCCTGGTTGAAAGCAGCATTTCAAGTGCTGTGATTATTGTGAGATTATTGTGAGGTTTTGTGTGAAATTTTAATTTTCAGCTATCACACTTCGTTAATTTCTTACTTTTTAGACGGGGTCCATGGACTAGAACACAATAACTTTTTTTAGAAAACTGCCATAAAGCAGTTTTTATTGCTATAATGGCCATGGGATCGGGAGGAGGAACCTCTAGCTCTATGCTACATCATCGTCACATGTACAGTACATCGTTTCTGGTTGTTTCAGCTCCACACACACACATGTCACTATTCCGCTAGCAACAGATAGACTGCACAGTAGTCCTCACTAGACAAGAAGAACAGTTCAGGAGGGAGAGACTAACGAGGGCCTACTTGTAGGGGTGTACGAGAACAGCTACATGTACATGACTGTAGTGTCAACACTTCCACATTAAAATAATAATAATAATCTCACACTGAACATTCAACGGGAGCTGGATTTGGTACCGGTGGCGCCGGCTCTGACAGGCGCTAGGCTACAGTTCTACCAAGAGAAAAATAATAATTTCCCCTACAACAGTGTAGCTTACTCTTTGCCCTGCCCTTGTCGTCACAGTAAGTCGTTGTTCGACTGCAGACTACCCTGCCTGTCAAGACTCCAGTTCCACCAAAAGTACACTGCACAGTGCACTGTACGAGTACTTATACTGGCAAGGCCAGGTATGGAAGCTTTCAGCCAGGGAGTTTGAAAGTGATGACGTCAAAACGGCCAGGGAGTAGTAAGTTGACATCAGATTTCTATTTTTGGATCCACTACAATATATTATATGACTTTGCCATTGCCTAAGTATGTGGGTGCATAGCAACCCACTCATGTCGCATGCAGGTGTGACTTTTATTTCGCCACCAGTTGTAACCCCGCCCCCAGTAGCCAAATCAGTCAGTTTCACTGGCTACATCACCATGCTGTGGGTAAGACCGCTTGAAATGTGCTTGGATCCATACAAAAACTGGATCCAAGTGGATCCAGTTTTTGAATTTTTGAAATTGTTGCTATGCTGTGACGTAGCACTTTCAAGCCCTATTGTACTACTCCCTGCTTTCAGCTTTACCGAAGCTTCGCCTTCGGCTCCCGCTAGCTATCGCTGGCGGTCGACCAAGTCGGCGGTCGCTGTGGGTTGTGCGGCCTTCGCGGCGTTGGTTCCGCAAATCAAGCGTCTGCATTTGAAGTGATGACTATAAATAGACTGATCATTGAGGTTGAAAGAACAGAAGTAAACTTGTACTTTCAAAGATCCTTTTACATTGTAGTAAATAGCAGAAACTCATACTCAATCCTATCTCCTTCCTAATCTATTATGTCGTCACAAGCAGTCGACATTATCAGTAAGGCGGTGGAAGACAAAGCTGATTCGCTACAAGAACTGAGCGGCAAGATTTGGTCCCACCCAGAACTTTGCTATGAAGAGAAGTTTGCCCATGACACGTTGACCGAGTTCTTGGAGAAGAATGGTTTTGAAGTGGAGCGCAAGTACAAAGTGGATACAGCGTTCAAGGCTGTGTTCCGACAGGGCAGCGGTGGCGCTAATATTGGTCTGCTCTGCGAGTATGACGCTCTTCCAGACATAGGACATGCCTGTGGACACAACCTTATCGCTGAATCAGGTGAGTCTGAATTGATCTCTAAAAGTAGAAGTGCAACGAAACCCAATAAGCAATAGAAATATAATGTACATGGCCGTATCAATAGAAATAGAATGTACATGAATCAATGAAGCTTTGCTGGGCTGCTCATGCAAATGGGCCCTTTTAGCAGTATGCTAGACACAGAATACAATGCATTTGTCATCACCCAACCAAGAGGATCAGTTGGTATTTCAACCAACACTTGACCGCCACGAGGGGTGAGGTTCACAACTGCACAGGTTATGCACGCCAACACTCAACAGTCCGTTTTGCCCACACGAAGTAAGGACCCCATGATGTTCGTCAAAACATCATCTTTTTGGACTTTTGAACCTCTTCCAAACAGAAGTGCCATTACTACCAGAGTAGTGTTGCCTCTGCCCATTCCGCGCTTCGGTTTTCACCTCAGCCTAAGGATCTTAGCCACCTGTATATATATATATGAAACCATGTTGACGCGGCCGTGCGCCTCGTGCATGCATACATAAACACGTCCATGTGATATGGCTTGCAGTGGTGCATCGGATACAGTGATATTAAAGACACTGAAAACAACAGGGTACGCTATAGCTGATATCGACTGTACTGGCAGCACATTGTACATGAACAGTGAAACCGTTAAGAAGAACACTGATACACTGATACACTGATACACTGATACACTGATACACTGATACACTGATACACTGATACACTGATACACTGATACACTGATACACTGATACACTGATACACTGATAAGACGAACTTTCGCTTGATAAGAACAAGTGTTCATAACTCTATTGGATAGATCACTGTCTATTCACTGGGTATAAGCTGTGGATAAGAAGAACTTCCATTATTGCAAACAAATACCACTGGTCCCTTGGTGTTCGTCCTAAAGAGGTTTGACTGTACTCGAAAAGGATAGCTGCCGTCACTGTGATTATACTGTACACATGCCCTACTCCAGGTCTGCAGCTTCTGGTCGAGTATTAGACACGCTGGCAGAACTGGTATAAAAAAAGAAAGGGATTAGCTGAATACATGTACATGAATACTTAGTTTTGTAGATGCTTGGATATTGAGCGGGGGGGGGGGGGGGGGGGGTACCACTTCTTGTTATTCACAGTCTCCCAAATTGAATTCTATAGTATGTAGGACTGTGAGGTAAAGCACTCTGACTTGGATGCTGTGAGCAGATTTAAAAAGGCTTTGCTGTTCAAGAGACCTCATTGCAATCGGTTCATCCGGTCACTCTGAGCTCCACTGATGGGACCTTACAAAGTTGAAACAGTTAGCTGTCCGAGATTGAGTGTGTAGAACTGTGAGGTATATCTGACGTGATGATTCATCACATGATTCATAGAATCATCATATCAGATATACCTCACATGATTCATAGAATCATCACGTCAGATATACCTCACATGATTCTAACGGTTAGTACACCATGGATAAAGTTGCTGGCATTGATGGTCTAGGGTCAGTCTAAATGCTGTATTGTTCTACTAGTACTGTGTCTTGTGTGGTGTTTTGTCGTGCTGTGCTATGGTGGCTGGTGCAGGTGTTGCTGCTGCATTGGGACTGAAAGCCGCTCTTGAGGCAAACACGTCCACATCCGGAGTAGTAACTGTGCTTGGCACGCCAGCTGAGGAAGGTGGTGGCGGAAAGTTGGACCTTATCGAAGCCGATGCTTTCAGCGATATCGACGTCTGCCTCATGGTGCATCCGGAGGCCACGAATATGCTTTCACCGGGAATTCTCTCCGTCAATCACGCGTCTGTGACATTCACTGGCCGGGCTGCACATGCTTCTGCCGCACCGTGGGAAGGTGTCAATGCCCTCGATGCCGCAGTCAATGCCTACACTGCCATGTCAATGCTGCGACAACAGCTACGCCCCGAGTGCCGTCTTCATGCAGTCATCACCAACGGAGGTGCAAAGCCCAACATTATTCCGGAGAAAGCTTCCATGAAGTTCTACATCAGAGCTCCCACTGACAAAGAGGTTGGTGTCATGAAGGAGAAGCTAACATCCATCATGAATGCTGCAGCACTTGCCACTGGCTGTCAAGTAGAAATAAAATACCAGGCCGAGGATTCGCCTGCTTTCTACTCCAACATGATCACAAACTGCCAGCTTATCGATCGCTACTGTAAGCATTGGCAGTCGTTTGGCCCTGCAAATGGCACACTCGCTGCTGATCGAGTTTGGGCTTCGACGGACATGGGCAATGTGTCCTACGTTGTCCCATCCATTCACCCGACATTCAACATTGGAACGTCGGCAAATATTCACACGAGAGACTTTGCTGCTGCTGCTATGGAGCCCGAAGCACATGCTGCTACTCGCTGTGTGTCCAAGGCAATGGCTGCTGTTGGTTGGGATATTCTGACTGACAGTGATCTGCTGAAGGAGGTGAAAGAGAGCTTCAAGCAGCAGCTGGCAAGTATGGCCTAAGCCTTCCTGACCATGGTTGCATCACGCCCAAACGGTCTCGGCTACAGTCCAACAGGAGCGCTGAGCACTTTGCATTATTCCCTCCTTGATGACAGTTGGTGACCGGGCCCACACATGTGCTTGTCAGTATTCTACATGTACATGTACATTGTACTGCAGTGTTGCTAGTTCTCATCAATGCACGTTGTAGGATTGAGTCGAACCTTTTACACATTTTTTTTGAAATGCCATAATTATCGCCATGCCCCTAGGCCCTGGAGACTACAAGTACCCCGTAACATGTACCGGTTTGTGTACAATGAACTACTACTACTACTACTCATTGCGGTCCTTACTCAGTTTTGCCCTCAACATTTTGTTCTACTCTTTTTGTCACTTCCTGTCTGACAACTCTGGGTCAGCGGCCTTCGTATTTTTAAAACTCAACTCAAAATACACATGTCCTCATATAACAGCTCCTCATGTAACCATGGTAACATTTATGTAAACTGTCAGGGATTGTCAACTGCCAGAAAATTTAATTTCTCTTTTAGAGATTCCGTGTTTTTCTTCTTTTAGAGATTCCGTGTTTTTCTTCTTTTAGAGATTCCGTGTTTTTCTTCTTTTAGAGATTCCGTGTTTTTCTTCTTTTAGTACAGTGTTTTCATGTACCCTGCGTTTAGAATTGTCTCATGTATTATAAAATAATGTATTATAAATGATAATAATGATAAGTTTTGATCAAGCCATTCCCTTGGACTTTCGAGCATTCATTCCTTGATCCGAGTGTCTGATATTTTGTTGTGACCTCGTGCTGTGACCTCGCCGGGGCATTTTGCAGCTTTTACGCTGGCTACTTGCAGGTCATCTCTTGGGGCACGGTTTTGTTGTGCCAGCTGACGACACCTGCTTGCATATGTGCCACGAAGAGTATGACATAAGTGTCCAGCTGCTGTACTAATATTGATAGTGATTTTGCTCTCCTATCTACAAATGTATACCTCCCTCACATTGTGTGTATCTGGAAACCAGGCTGCAGTACTGCAGTATCCGTACATGTACTAGTACCAAGAGTGCATAATCCATAAGCTTCCAAGATGCAAGAATACGTCTTGCTTGCTTGTACAAAGACAGTAGTACGTCAAATACCGGGCCCTACAAATACATTATCATACGCCGCTTTCAGATAATTGTGTACCGCACCATACATGTACCAGCTCAGCAGCTAGCTAGCTGACCTATATCCGGATACTGTATCGGGCTAGCAAGTAGACTTGTACATACACTGTACGTCACTACATGTATATGTAGCAGCATGGCCGGCCTACACGTGTACAATGCATGTAATACACCTGTAGTAGCTACAGATGCCGTAAAAAATAAGAAAGGAAAAAACCCAGAGAGAAGTTTTTTTGTACATGCATGGACTGGATTTGAAATCCGAAATAAACCTCGTGTGGTTTTACAGCTTGAGAAACGTTGACATGTCGACACATGGGTGACCTGGCCTGGTTGGTTGACAATTTACTTTCGAGACTACTACCACGTAGTTTCGACGTAGACGTACGGACGTGTGTAGCATCTCTTCCTTCTGCGATTTCGTCGAGTGAAGTTTAGTAAGTATTTCCTTCTTCTGCCGGCGGCACAGCACTACCTCAATGCCAAAGAACACTTGTTTCGTCAAGACAGGGCAAGGAGTAACTAAATTGCTGAGACAGAGGAGATGACGCCTTATCTGCCACTTTTTGTGGCTTTGGCTTGGCACATGTTGGTGTGTTTGACGGGAACGGATGGTCAGTTGCAATGGAGACGATTGCCGATAACTAGCAGTGTTTCCCCTCCAGTCAGAAAAGACATGGGTGTGGGTTATGATGATGAGAAACGCATCCTTTACGTGTATGGTGGTCGTGGAAGAACCTCTGGTTCTGACCTCTGGATATACAACTTGACGTCGCAGGCATGGCGACAGTTGAACTATATCGGGAATGGTCCAGCAGCAAGGTTCTCCATGGTCAGTGGATACTCAGCTATAAGTAAACAGTTTGTAGTGGCCACTGGAGAGCTCATACCAAGGGCGAAGCGATTCGCTAACGACATCTGGTCCTACAACATCACCACGAATCGCTGGACGGAGCTTCCTGCACGCGGCACAGTTCCACATCCACGCTATGGTGCCACAGGAGGACTGCACACGAATGGCACCAGTTTGTATGTCACCCACGGCTTTTCTCGGCGGAGATATTCCGACACGCTGCGATACGACCTGTCCTCAAATCGCTGGCACACCGAGTTTGGGGGCACCAACCCCTACTCAGCCACACTGCCGAAGCCAAGATGCCTCCAGGGCGGTACAATGGTAACGCCCGATGAAACCGTCTTGTACGGTGGTTGCTTGAGGTAAGCCTTATAAGGAGTGCTGCTTACTTAGCACTCTAGAAAGAACAATGGAACAATATTTTAAGATTTGAACGTCGTCTTCATGCGATCACATGAAAACGACGTTCAAATCTTAAAATATCGTTCCATTGTTCTCGTGGTATGAGTGCGCTCATTTTACTTTCATCGATATTAGCTTTCTTGTCTCCACTCCGACTTTTTAACTCTAGAAAGAGTTTGGATTAACGAGCAATCCGCCGAAAAATTGATTAGGGTTTCATTAACACCTGCGTTACATCGCTCTGAGCCAGAATCCGGAAAAAAAGGTTTTGCTTTGGAACAAGTGGAACCGGCATTTTGAGGGTATGCACGTCTCCCCGCCATATTGCCTTTTTGATGACGTCACTAGTGCAATACCTACATTGTACATACAGGTGTTGTAGAGTATGAACAAAGAACCCAGCCCCCCCCCCCCCCCTTCCACGGTTATATTTTCTTCCTAAATTACAATGGCTGTGGTATCTTTGAGCTGTTGAAATGTCATTCTGCTCGCGTTGGTACAGAGCTAGTTTCCTCCAGCACATGCTTGGCTATTGCCTACGTTTACAATTACGTCTACAAGTACACTGTACTGCACTAGTGACGTGAACAGTACAGTAGGGCATTTTAGCAACGAAACACACCCTAAAATGGACGGTCCTCTCGATGCGGAGCGAAACCCGTCTGGATGTGGGGTCAGGGTGCTGTTAGTTATCAATGGACTGCTTTTTTTTAGTTCATCTCTTACTAGTTTCCACTTCGTATTGCCACTAAGGGTACTCCGTCCAGCAACATGTACCGTATGAACTATTGCCCGAGCTCGCGTGCACTGCTGGTGGATGATATCTGTACAAACTGCGCAAGCAGTGGGTGCAGATATCGGAGCTGACACTGCACGCGTGCGAGTGAAATAATTATATAATTCAACTATTTCCTTGATCTTATCCAGCGTGGCGGTTGCATGCACAGTAAGTTACTTGACCTCTTGGCCATATATGGCACGACATGTTGATTGATTACCGCATGCAGTGTAGTACCTAGTACAGTGTAGTAGTATCTGATGTATTTGGGTACTTTCAAACTACTTGTGCATGTATTGTTGGTACAACTGTCAAGTTGAAAGTCCTTTTGTACTTCAAGTACTGTAGTATGATATAATTGCCAGTTTTTTTATTCGTGTGGTTGAGGGGGTTGAAAACGGAATTATTTGTAGGTAAGTATTAGTTAAAAAGACAAACTCCATGCAGTATTGCGATGCTGCATGGGATGAGTGAAGTTTTCCTGTGCAGTATCGAAAAAGTGCTGCACGCTCAGGAAGTGCGTTGATTGGATTGATCAGACTATGGCAACATGGTCACGTGGGGCACGATGAACGAGTGTGCATTGGCTATGATGGTCTTGCACACTACATGTGCTGCCTGTTGTCCACCACACTCACATGTGCGTCTCTAATGCTGTGGAGAGAATGGGTATGTGCACCCCAAAACCGTTCTTGGCGATGACGTATTCTTGCTTGCAGCTACTTGATATCTGCATGAACACATTTTTGTTGATGTTTGCACAGTGGTGGTCAAAGCGGTGGCCCGTGTCCTTCAGTGGACTCCTGGGCCAAGCAACGCGGCTCTACATGGAGAGAGATGAAGGAGTGTCCATCAGCAAGAATGTTCTCCGGTATGGCACCATGGCCAATGAAGACGCGTACCGTTGTCATGTTTGGTGGATTGGAGAAGCGGGCAGGCCTGATCTCCGTGAGTCATACATGTGCTAGACAACTCGTGTGTGTATGTGTGTGTATGTGTGTGTATGTGTCACTGTGTGTGTGTCACTGTGTGTGTGTGTGTGTCACTGTGTGTGTGCGTGTGTGTGTGTGTGTGTGTGTGTGTACGTGCGTGTGTTCAGAGGTAGGGGAGGGTTTGGAGTCTGTAGTGGGACATATGCATTAATTTCCCGCCATTAGGTTTTGCGGGGAAAGTGCACTACAACCGTACATGCCTTGATACCAGCTCTGCATAGAAGGTCATGAACTTTGCAAGGTCATTCTCGTAATTGTGCTATAATAGGTTGTACCTGCCAAGTATGGGGTAACTTGCCCCGCAAAAATGTGACAGCCACCTTAGATGCATACCTCCCATTGTGAAGGCAGGGGCGTTGGAACCGGTGCGGCAGGTGCGGCTTTGGCCGCACCAATAATTTTCGATTTTTTTTTTACATTTCAACCTTGTTGGTGGCTTGTCGACTCGTGTACAGGTACCATGTTTTACATCGACAATGCGGTGTATCATCAGCATGCATATTCTTTTTATTATTCTATATGGCTTTTTAGGCCCAATTTTCAAAATTTTCCCGGGGGAAAACCCCCGGATCCCCCTCTCACACTTTAGCCGCACCAATGTTAAACTCCTTCCGACGCCCCTGGAAGGTTGGCATGTTCACCAAACTGCTTTTCATGCTGCTGCTGCTGCTGGCATATAAAGCATTTTGTGGAAGGATGTGACTGCGTAGCAGCAGTCCACCATGTGTACAGGGCAGGACCAGTCACACTAAGCTGCCATCCGTAAATACTGATATTTAAAAAGATTTTCTGGCAGTTCACTTCCGTGGCTGTTTGCAATGAATTTGAAGTTCTCCCATATCCCATACAATAGATCACTTCCTTCCCCTCTGATAGTATGTTCCAGAAACCTACTGTCGTTGTGACCCCGGGGATGGGGGGGGGGGGGGGGGAAGCCCCCTGTGCCATCAGTGTGTGTGCCACATCAGGTGTGTAGCCGGAATGGTCTGAGGGGGTTTCCCGATAGAGGTCTGTGGGGGTTGTTCCCAAATGCCACAGACTTGCACGTCCAAAACTAGCGACAGAGGATAGTTGACAGTACAATCATTTAGTATATATGTCATATCCGGCAATGCTACAACTGTGACTTTTCCTACTCATGACTAGATGTATGTTATTATTATTGTTGGCCGCGAGCATCATGCATGCAGAGCTGTCCTAACGTATCCCCTTACCTCTACATCTATGTACTTGTTGTAATGTACTAGTAGTAGTATTGATCCACGCCGCCATCATCTTGCCTCTAGCTCTCCCCTGACAAATCAGTTGGTGACAGTGCGACATATTCATACCTGTCACCGTCGTTATGGTCTGGTGCGCATATACATGTACGTCCGTACTAGTACTGAGTACTCTTAGTCCCGCTGATGACAACGTAGGACCTCACCGTATAGCCGGTGCTATTGCTGTTGCACTGAACAATACATTAGCAGCGTAACTGCTTCTCAGCTGGCATGGTCGTTCGCTATTGCATTATAACCCGCGCTGATGTTTACTTCATGTTTTTAGCTAAGCTTACAATAGGAGGTGTTCGTAGCCGCTAGGGTCACTCCTCGTGTCTCCCTCTTCTTGTCCGGAGCAATAAACGTCCTTTAGGTTACGGTGACCTTGTTGTGTGAGTGGTTGGGCAGTAGCCGTATATTGCGGCTGAACGCTACTACTAGCGGGATACCCGGTTACGACATTTGGCGCTGTGAACAGGATCTGCCCACCACTCTACAAAGGATGGCGGAAACTAGCAATTGCCAGGCAGAAGAGGTCCGGAGGGCGCTCCGCGATGGAGCGGCGGCCTTGGAGGCAACCGGGCGCGAACGGCCTGCCACGCTGCTGCGGAGGCTGCGTGGCGAGCTGGTTCGGTTGCAGCGGTCATCGGAGGGCTTCTTCTCCTCCTTCGTCGGTGCGTATGCCGGCAGGAGTGAGGATTCCCCTCCGGTACCAAGGCGGAACGGTTCCCTACCCCAGAAGCGGCGACGAGAAAGCGAGGAGTCTGCCAACGTCGCACCAGGAAAGAGGTCCTGTTCTGACCGACGGCGGGTGAAGCGGGAGGAGCGGTGGCAGGCGCATTTGGCCAAGCGAGGTTGGCCTGCGGAGAAGCCTCGCGGTGAGGCGGCGGCAACAGTTGCTGCGACTACTGCTGCAGCTGCCGTGGTGGCAGCGGGAAGTGTGGCGGGAGTTGTCAATGCTGCACCTCCCAAGAAGCCCTCCTATGCTGACGCGGTCCGCGGCGGGCCAGAAGGTCAAGGTGACCAGGTCGCGATGGACCTGGACACCGATCTCGATTACGGAGGCACGGAAGACGAGGAAGAGGTCAGCGCAACCTACACCGGTCGGCTACGGTCGGTGGTCGTTAAACCAGTCCGGCCACCACCGCCACCACCGCCGGCACCTTCAGCGGAACCCCAATGAGCGCCTGCTCACGCGGACATCGTGTATACTGACTTGTATGTATTGCTAACGCATGATCTACATGTGCATGTATCATGATGTATGTCTACCTGTCCTTCAATGAACCAATGCTTGGATATGAACTAGTCTGCGGCATGCTGTTGTGCTGTGTGCGTCACCTGCTTGCGGTTAGCAGTCACTTGCTCGCATGGGTTCAGTTACGGGTCGTGACGGAAACTCTGGCAAGGCTTTAGACAAGGTGTGGAACTGCGGTTAGTTCCAAATCATGTATCAGCATTGACTGTGGTTCTGATCAGTCTGAGTAGGTGTCATGGTTGGTTGCGTTGTCTGTACGTCTAGAGGCTTGTTGTTACCCTTGAGGGCATTGGTGGTTTGTTCGGAACAGCGCTCTGATAAGGGTCTAGTGGTTGTGATTCGGTGTGATCCGATGGAGTTGATGTATCCTGGGAGCCTGTGGTTAGGTCAGGTTACAGTTGACGAGGATAATTTATTAAGAGTCTGGTGGCGCCACCAGGGATAACGATGTACTAGGGTACTGTGTGCGTGTGTGTGTGCGTGTGGACCGAATGCACAGAGGTCAGAGTGTCGGGACGGCTAAGGTAACAATGGACAGTTCTTGATGAGCTGGTCGTGGGCGATCGGGAGTATCGCGCGAAGACCTGGGTCTTCGGTGGGCCGCTAGGAAGTGCTAGCGGGCCCAGTGATAGTATAAAGCAACGTGTTCGTCGCTGGGGAGTCAGTTGGTGGTTGTTGTACCTTGTTTCCTGACGGATTGTGCCTGGGTCCTGTCGTCCCGGGGTTTTATTTTTATTTTTGTGTTCTTAATTTGTTGTGTGCGTGAGAGGTGCGATGGCTCAACGAGGGCAAAACCAGGGTGCTGCCGGTGCAGCGCCCGTAGGTGGTGGTGGCGCTGGTGCTGCGGGGGCAGCTGCGCTTGGAGGTGTTCCTGCTGCAGGAGCCGCTCCAGCGAGAGCAGGTGGCGCGGTTGCTCGGCCTGCTGTTATGCCAGAGACCTTTGATGGAGAAGGAGATTGGCAGGAATACTTGGCCTATTTCATACAGTGTGCGGAAGTCAACGGATGGCAGGATACGCAGAGGGCCCAGTTCCTTGGGGTGAGGCTGCGCGATGCGGCTCGCCGGTTCTTCACTACCTTGCCTGCTGCTCGACGAGTGAATTGGCAACATCTCTGCGCTGATATGGGAAATCGGTTTGCCTCTGCTGCGGTTGCAAACCAGTACAAGGCCCAATTCCGTACGCGGCGACGGAAGGCGGGTGAGGACCTACTGCGGGTCGCTGATGATCTTCGTCGCTTAGTCGTCTGGGCTTACCCTATGATGCCAGATGCGGTTCGCGATGATTTGGTGCGAGACCAATTTATCGAATCTCTTACTCCAGTGGCACACTTGCCTTGTGTATATTGACGACATCATCGTCTTTGGCCGTACGTTCGTTGAGCAGCTTACCCGGCTGGAAGAGGTGTTCGCCAGGCTGGCGACAGCTGGACTCCGTCTCAAACCTAGTAAGTGTCACCTCTTTAAAGATGAGGTTGAATTCCTAGGCCATGTTGTAACGCGGGAGGGAGTTAAGACTGACCCCGCCAAGGTACACCAACTCGTCCACTGGGCCCGTCCTGCTACAGTTTCAGATGTCCGTGCTTTCCTAGGCTTCGCTGGGTATTATCGTCGTTTTGTTCGTGATTTTGCAACTCTTTGTCGGCCCCTCCATGCCCTAACTCAGCAGGGACGCTCGTTTGAGTGGACAGACGAATGCGAGCACGTATTTTGTACATTGAAGGACAAGTTGTCCCGTGCCCCAGTGTTGATGTACCCTCGTTATGGGTGCGATGCCCCACGTTTTGTTCTAGATGTGGATGCTAGTGGGGTGGGGTTGGGCGCGGTGCTCTCCCAAGCTGATTCTGAGGGCTGCGAACGGCCCGTGGCTTTTGCCAGTAGATCTCTTACCGACACGGAGCAGCGGTATGCGTCCACAAAGAGCGAGTTGCTCGGCATTGTTTGGGCCTTCCGGCACTTCAGGTGCTATTTGCTGGGTAGGCCATTTCTGGTGCGCACGGACCATCGCGCGTTGGAGCACTTGTCTCGGTTTAAGGATCCCCCTGCGATTATCGCGCGTTGGTTAGAGTTCCTCAGTGAGTTTGATTATGTTATGCAGTATCGTGCGGGGCGGTCCCATGCCAACGCCGATGGCCTATCCCGACTTCCTGGGAAGGCGTCTGCGGTGGCTTCTGTCTCTGCTAATACGGTGGCAGAGCATGTAGTACCCTCACCTTTGGTGCAGCGTCGCGGTTGGACGTTGCAGGACTGGCGCGACTGCCAGAGCAAGAGACACGGATTTGTCTCAGTTAGCTACGTTGCTCAGCGGTGATGAATCTGCTGAGGTCGCGGACTTGACAGGTGTCAGTCCTGCTTTCCCGTCTTACTGGCGAGGACGCCAGCGCATGTTCGTTTGGGAGGGGGTGGTGTGCAGAAAGTGGGAAGATCCATGCGTCTCTGTGCCACCCAGGACCCAGGTACTGGTTCCGGTGAACCAGAGGACTGCGGTTTTGTCTGAGTACCATGACCACGGGGGTCATTGGGGAGTACAACGCACGTACGCGCAGTTATCGCTAAGGTTTCACTGGTATGGAATGAAACGGGACGTCGAAGACTGGGTCGCAAGCTGTGAATCGTGTAGCCAGAGACGTAAGCCAGCGCAGAGAGGGCGAGGCGCCCCTCTGCAAGTAACATGGTGTGGCTACCCTTTCGAAAGGATTGCTATGGATCTTATTCCTAACCTGCCTGAAACTGTGAGAGGCAACAAACACATCTTAGTTATCGCAGATTATTTTACTAAATGGGTAGAGGCCTACCCACTACAGAGGATGGACGCCGAAACCATTGCCTCAGCATTTGCTAGCGAGTTTGTTGCACGCTATGGTGCGCCGGAAAGTATACATACAGATCAAGGCCGGAATTTTGACTCTGCTCTGTTCAAACACGTGTGTAGCCTGTTGGGTATTAGAAAAACACGCACCACAGCGTATCATCCAGCCAGCGATGGTCTCGTGGAGCGTTTCAATCAGACGCTCGAGAAGGTCTTGTCACACTATGTGTCGGATCACCAGCGGGATTGGGACACACACTTGCCCGCCATGTTGTTGGCGTACAGGGCCACGCCACAAACCAGTACCGGAGGAGGTCGAGCCCGTGGGTGATTCCGGATGCAACCCCGCTAAAGTTCGACAACCTGAAGCGTACCAACCCGATGCCACAGACCTTCTGTACCGGGACGAGTGCGATAATGGCGAAACTTATGGTGGTGAGCCTGCCGTTATGGCACAAGCGCATGCTCCCATTCCTCAGCTGCCACCAGTAGTTCAGCTGCCACAAACGCCTTATGCCATGGCGCGGCCGCAAAGGAATCGTAGACCGCCGGCACGGTTCTGATATTTCATGTTCTTAGAGAAGGTGCTGTGAACTATTATAATAATCATGTGGCATTAGCAATACCATAATTACCGTTCCTAAAACGAAAGTGTTAGTGAAATACGTTGGGTAGGTTTAAATTCCCTTCTTTCCCCTCCATTCATTGCTTGCGCTACGCGGACTCTCTGTACAGTCTTTTCCATTTGTTAGTTATTCCACCTTTGCAAAACACGAGGACGTGTCTTTTGCGAAGCCGGGGGAGATGTCATATCCGGCAATGCTACAACTGTGACTTTTCCTACTCATGACTAGATGTATGTTATTATTATTGTTGGCCGCGAGCATCATGCATGCAGAGCTGTCCTAACGTATCCCCTTACCTCTACATCTATGTACTTGTTGTAATGTACTAGTAGTAGTATTGATCCACGCCGCCATCATCTTGCCTCTAGCTCTCCCCTGACAAATCAGTTGGTGACAGTGCGACATATTCATACCTGTCACCGTCGTTATGGTCTGGTGCGCATATACATGTACGTCCGTACTAGTACTGAGTACTCTTAGTCCCGCTGATGACAACGTAGGACCTCACCGTATAGCCGGTGCTATTGCTGTTGCACTGAACAATACATTAGCAGCGTAACTGCTTCTCAGCTGGCATGGTCGTTCGCTATTGCATTATAACCCGCGCTGATGTTTACTTCATGTTTTTAGCTAAGCTTACAATAGGAGGTGTTCGTAGCCGCTAGGGTCACTCCTCGTGTCTCCCTCTTCTTGTCCGGAGCAATAAACGTCCTTTAGGTTACGGTGACCTTGTTGTGTGAGTGGTTGGGCAGTAGCCGTATATTGCGGCTGAACGCTACTACTAGCGGGATACCCGGTTACGACATATAAAAGGAACGAACATTAGACTGAAGAGCAGAAGAATCCAAAGAACACTAATCATTTCCTCCCAGATTCTCCTAACGCAACTCCCCTTACAATGCACGGGTTGCCCTAAATACCTCTGCTGTAGCCTAGGACATAATGGCGTACACGACGCGCCAAAACTGGCGCTGCACATGACAGCACAGCCTTGCGCGGTACACCCTCGGGTAAAACAACATGCATGCAACACATGTAATGAATACAAGGTGTGTGATGACCTATGCTGTGCACATGCACCGGTACTCATTTACTAACAGGGTCAAGGTGGCAAGACCCCTTGCGGGGGAGGGCTTCAGTTTCCAAGCTTCTGTGAGGCCCAATCTGGAACTTTTCATTACCATTGTCAACGTGTTGTGGTTCAGGTTTTACTGTAGTTTTCTACGGTTTCGGTGTCTGTGCTGCACCCCAGGGGAGGTTTCTGGGTAACCTGGAAACACTGACGGTTACGCGCCTGCACGTGTTGTGAGCTGCCTTTGGAGTGACAAACTTGTCAGCGCCTTCTTGGTTGGGCCTGGTCCCACAGCTCAGCTGGCTAGAGCATTGCTCATGACAGCAAGGTCCCAGGTTGAGTCCTGGCGGAGTTGGCATTGTTCCGCTTTCCCGACAGCTCGCTTCCCTGAATGTTTGCAATGAATTCTAAAACAATGATTTGTATCCCTGGAGAGAATGGATTTGAAGACTCTGCTGCAGCTGTATTTGTGGTGGAATAGGATGGTGGCAAAAACACATCTGGCGGTAAATACACGCCTGCTCTCTAAGCTGCAAAGATACAGTCTGGCACAGAGCTCTCCTTCTCACTACCACCGCCGCCACCATCACCGCCACCACCACCACCATCAGTTTGCCCGTAGCACCTGGTCAATGCATGACTACATGTAGTGATATCACGCTTACGTAGCTGGCTGGTACGTCAGGTAGCACTTGATGCATAGAAGATAACACAGCTACGACCATGGCTTCGCAGCGTAGAGAGCGTGTGTGTGTGTGTGTGAAATGCAGGCACGTATTTACCTCCGTTACTAGGTGTAGCTTTGTCACCATATTATTCAACCATATACCATACTCACTTGATTAGAAGCCACAGGTTTCTATTTTTCTTCATTTTTTACGTTGACCAAGCAAGGATATGATTGTGCAGGCATGAGTTTCAGTTGCTAACTTTCGCTAATTTTTCATCTTCGCACAATGACAGTTTGGAATAATTATATTGATTTTACTCCTTTGCAGGCAAAGGCACTATAAAACTGCTTCCCATCACCAACCATTTCAATATTTGGTTCCTTGTCTTTTCATTCCCATGTTCTCTCTGTCAGAATAAGGAAGGCCTACGTAATGAAGTTGATGTCCTGGACATTGCCTCTGGCCAGTGGAAGCGTGTTACAACGGTATGTTGGCAGTAACTCTCCTGTTCTCTTTCTGCGAGCCCATTCTCTTCCTGCGAGACTCACGAAGTTTCTTTAGAACCCCTGCATGACCACAGGCTACATTCCAGATGGCCATGTCTAGGTATGCAGTGTCCTGACGTCACCATTTGTATGACTTCAAAAGTGAGTCATGATGTTACTTCAAGTAGGGGGACACAGAGCTGCGATTGATCTCTCCGATACTGAACAACACAATGTCTTGCTTTCGGTCTCTCTCTCTCTCTCTCTCTCTCTCTCTCTCTCTCTCTCTCTCTCTCTCTCTCTCTCTCTCTCTCTCTCTCTCTCTCTCTCTCTCTCTCTCTCTCTCTCTCTCTCTCTCTCTCTCTGGTTGCTGCAATGTAGGAAGGAGACGCACAGCATGGTGTGCCAGCATGGCGAGTAGGGCTGCACCTCATAGCCACTCGCAACAGTGTGCTGCTCTATGGTGGCGATCCACAGTAAGTACCAGTAGACTGATGTAGTGCTCGTGTCTATTGCAGTGTACTATGGACTATTGTCAAGTCAGTATAGCTCAGCTGACTACAGGTCAGACCTCGCTATAACGTAATCTCTGGGGGATGGGAGAAATTATGTTATAGCGAGGTTTATGTTATAGTGAGTTGGGCACACCAATATGCAATATGTATGTCAAAATGATGCTCTTCACTTACTGATTACAACTGTACTGTTTTACATACAGGTATGATGATGACTAGCAAAGATGTGTACAGGCTTGTCAGCAAAGGGGTGACAAGAGTCATGTAGTGCGTGTCTTGTACATGTGACAAGATTAGGGCATATAAAAGTCATGGGAGTAGTAAAATACCGGTATTTTACTACTCCCTGCTTCCGAGGTGGACGGCTCAGTCTCAAGAAGGCATGCATGCCGTGTACATAGTCATTTTCATACGAGTTTTTACGTTATGCTGAGGTCTCCGTGCGCCCGGGACCCAGCAAACAGTGCGTTATAGCGAACATTACGCTATAGCGGATTATGTTATAGCGAGGAAATTTTGTACAGAAGTGATGCAGTTTCGGCAGGGACATTCACATTTGTACGTTATAGTGAGGTTTATGTTATAGCGGGGGTCGTTATAGCGAGGTTTATGTTATAGCGGGGGTCGTTATAGCGAGGTTTATGTTATAGCGGGGGTCGTTATAGCGAGGTTTATGTTATAGCGGGGGTCGTTATAGCGAGGTTTATGTTATAGCGGGGGTCGTTATAGCGAGGTTTATGTTATAGCGGGGGTCGTTATAGCGAGGTTTATGTTATAGCGGGGGTCGTTATAGCGAGGTTTATGTTATAGCGGGGGTCGTTATAGCGAGGTTTATGTTATAGAGGGGGTCGTTATAGCGAGGTTTATGTTATAGCGGGGGTCGTTATAGCGAGGTTTATGTTATAGCGGGGGTCGTTATAGTGAGGTTTATGTTATAGCGGGGGTCGTTATAGCGAGGTTTATGTTATAGCGGGGGTCGTTATAGCGAGGTTTATGTTATAGCGGGGGTCGTTATAGCGAGGTTTATGTTATAGCGGGGGTCGTTATAGCGAGGTCTGACCTGTACACTAACTCTACTGTAAGCTAGCAGATTTTTACCAACAAATGTATTAAAAATAAATGGCAATGAGCACTATGAATTCACGACACCTAACCTGTTTAAAAACGGGACAATCCACCCGGATATCAAATAGAGGTCCACCGATGGATAACATCACCCTGAGCCAGAATCCGAAAGGATTTTTTCGTCTCCGTCGAGTGGAACCTATAATATTTGAGGGTGTGCTTTCCTGCTAAACCACCCTATCGATGGTGTGAGCACATGTAGAGCAATGCCCACATGTACCCGTACAGTGTACGTGCATACACAGGTTTTGTGCATGAAGCAGGAGCCCAGTTTCTGGTACCCCCCCCCCCCCCCCATGACATTTTTTCTTCCTTTTTAAACACCGTATGTCTCCATACCTTGATCACCATGGCGGTATATTCAAATTCTAAAGCCATTCTCAGCTATAAAGCCATGGCTTTTGTAAATGTGACTTCATCCGCAATATGTTTGGTAAAATGAAGCGGTAGTTAGTAATTCATTTTTTCCTTTACTACATTTACAAAAACTCCCAGCCAAGCAGAAAGGGCAAAAAAGCGGATTTAGATTGAAAATTTTGTGTGAACTTTGACTTTTAGGCCATGGCTTGTTAGGTGGGTCATTCCGCATCTAGAATAGCGAGGGAAACAGCGATGAGTCGGTTTAAAAGGCCATGGTTTTAAAGGTGCAGACATAAGGTAGCAATAGATTTGGTGGCTCTGTGATAACGGAATAGCACTTTGCTCACTTTCAAACATACTTCCTCCGCTAATATAAACTTTATGACTTTTTTATTCACATTCTAAGGAGTTACTTTGCTGAAGAAATTTGATCCACTGGAACAAAAACACTTCAAGACAATGCATGTCCTTCTTTGAAGTACATGTACACGTGTGTACACTATTTTACGTAATAAATTAGCACCGTGTGAGTCTCGCTCTGAGTCATCATTTGCTCGATTCCTCAGAGCTCAAATTTTCACCCAGAATGCACAGGTCGATTTAAGTCACGCTTTTTTTGTTTCCGGATGAGGTACTGTAGATGTTTCCCCTGTTTTACCTGCTCATCCTGGGGCAACAGCTCTGTGCAGAAGTGCTGCCCTGGTGACGTCAGCTACAGGGCAGTTTAGTAAGATAACTTTTCACCAGTTCTGCATAGCATTGAATGCAGCAGTGTTGATGTGTGTGTGGGCTATTCTTCTTCTTCTGCTGTTGCTGCTGCTGCTGCTGCTACTGGTCTGTATAGAGTGGACAGTTATGTTTGGGAGCTCACTGGTGATATAGACCTAGCACCGAGTGCAGGCAAATGTGGTCCGCACTGGTTTGCTTGGCCACATCTACACGGACTGTTTATGATCTTGTCCTGGGGATTCCTACTTCAAGCTGGCGCTTTCATCGCCCGTTACTTCCGCGACTACAAGCCGCCGCTCTGGTTCAAATTACACCAGGCACTTCAGGTGAGTCACCGTGAGTCACAGTGAGTGGCATGTGTATGCTGGCCCCCTCTGCTGGTTTCCCCCGGCAGTATTGTGTGTGGCTTGATGACTCCACCTGCTACGATATGGTAATGTCTTGTGTTTGAAACAACGGTGTGTGGCCCCATCTTATTGCCAAGTACAATTAAAGGGTCCTTTTCTACGTGAGCAATTAACTGTTCACAATGCGCATGCACCATGCACCATGCCATGCTGTGTCTCTGCCTTTCTTACTTCCGTCCGGTTTTATCAAGCTCCACATGTCTTCCTCTCTCTCTCTCTCTCTCTCTCTCTCTCTCTCTCTCTCTCTCTCTCTCTCTCTCTCTCTCTCCCTCTCTCTCTCTCTCCTTCTCCTCCTCCTTCTCCTTGTTCTTTATTTCGTCTCTGCCTTGTAGATATCTGGTGTGGTAGTCAGTACCCTCGGTGTGGTGTTCGTCCTGCCTGGGACCCTGGCAGTTCCCAACTTTGCCCACACCATCATTGGCGTTCTTATCCTACTCTGGAGCATCCAGCAGACTATCAATGGAATAAAGTAAGTGCACACTCGTGGCGAGTCGAATGACATCTATGCGATTCAGCATGCCTACTTCATCTTCAGGGAGAAGTGTGTTATTAGTACTTATTACATTACGTACCGGTGTGCCAGTAGAGTGAATTCGTAAGACAGGTGTTACGTCCAACACACCTCTGCATTAAGATCCGCCAGGATTCCACAGGAAAGTACATTCACTACAAATGATATACAGTACTTGAAGTGAAAAAAAGAGGACCATAACTTTACAAGTTATCCCCGTTTTGTCCAACATTTATAAGCAGGATACTGTTGGTCCTCTTTTTTTTTAATTTCAATCCTTGGCTCTCCATCCGAGTTTAGTACTTGAAGTATTTAATTTTAACCTCTCAGGGGTCATAGTACGGATTAATCTGTATGTCACACATGCAGTGCTTCGACAGCCAATTGTTGTTGATTCTCTGAATTTTTCGATCGGATTTTTGCAACCGATTCTCAAGATATGTTTCTGCTCTTTGTCTTCCACGAAACGTCATCTGAAGGCAAGGCACTTAATATCCGATGATCTGGAACATCACAAAAAAATACTTGCAAGTACCCGATATGGTACCTGTGCTGCACGAATAGAAATACCCGAGCGCGTTACTCGGCCAAACCCCCGCCCATTGCAGCTCTACAGTCCATTTTAAAAATATAGACACGCAGTGTTTTACAAAATTCGATGGGATTTTTTTGATTTTTTCAGTTTTTCTCCAGATTCCGCCTCTGCATCGCCTCACAATTTTGGCTGTATACTTTATTTTCGCTACAAAGGAAGTTTATTTTAGGCCAGGTTTTCAAGTTTTACAATCATCATGTAATTTCTGGTTTTAAGGGTTTGACCAGTCTGTTTCGGATTTTTACTCTCGCTGAGACAGTGCTGCGCCCGCTGCCAAGGCCATCGCGGGTACATTTTTGTACGGGTCCTGGTAGCCTCTTGGTTTCGAACTTTCGATCCGTGATTCCCAGTACAAGTGTGGGACATTTAAATCCCATCACATCTCTTGCCTTTTTTCTTCTTTTTTTCTATATCCCATCACAACTCCTGCCTTTTTTCTTCTTCTTTTTTTCTGTATGTTTTGGATCTTGGTTGGTGAAATACAGTACGCGTATACGGATGATACATTTTCTTTTTGATACGATTTGAGCCTCCTTTTCTTAAAAAAAAGAAGAAAGAAAAGATACATCTATAGTAAAGAAAAAAGGACGAAGAAACTACAAGTTACGCTATAATGTCCACCAACACCACCAGTTACTAACTTGTAACTTGTAACGTAACTTGTAGTTTCTTGTCCTTTTTTCTTTACTATAAATGTATCCTTGGCTCTCCATCCGAGTCCAAAAGATACATCGTGCGAACATATTAGAGAGGTTCCGGGTAGGCCTGAGCGGCTAATGCTAGTTTTTTTGGGCAAAAATGCTTTTGCCTTTTGGCAATGCTAGTTATTTTGGTTGCTAATGCTAGGTTGAGTGCTCGTTTGCAGCATTAATGCTAGTTTCAGCACCAATAAAAAGGAAAGAAAATGGTGTACAGAAATACTTTTTCGGATGGTCTTGTGTCTAATTTCATTGTAGACACGATCAGATGAAACAGGGCACCATGGTAAATTAAAGATAGAAATGCGATACTAGTAGTCGATGCACGGTGGACAATGTCTGGCAACTATCTTCGTGTCCCATTACGGCTTGGGAACTCACAGCTCATGGCCGAGCCGACCACGGTTGTACTGGAGCATGAGCTCCACTTCCAGGTGGTCTGTCAGTGTTGAGGCTTGCTGGCTGCTCGTTGCTGCTTCAAGGAGCGAGAAAACTCTCTCGGCAGCAGCAGATGATGGCGGCACAGTGATGACGATCCGGGCAGCATTCTGCCACACCGGCAGTTGAACTTGGTCTCTCCACCAAGAAAGGCGGTCTTGGCCAGGTTGAGTATCAGCAGCAGCAACCTTGTAGGCTGCAAGCTCCACCTTGAGCTGTTGGATAGTGCCATCTTTATCCAGGGGCGGAAAGGCACGGAGACCATCCACTAGAGCGGGAACTGGATTCGTCTTGGCAACGAATATTGGGCAGCACAGCCTGGCAGCCTTGTATGCCAACACATTGGCAAACAGCGGTGAATCCTCATGGTTGAATTTTGTGAGGAAGTAACGAATTGCCGGACGCACGCAACCATTGGCATGCTCTTTCAACTGGTTCTGGCGGCCAACATCGCTGGGTGCAATGTCCTTCACAAGAGCTTCAACATTGGGGTAGACTGCATCTTGGGCAGCAGTAGCCACCTCTTGCAAATGAGTGTATGCATCCACACTCAACATGCCGTCGCCTTCAATGATGTAGGTTTTGCGGACGAATGGTTCCCCAAAATCAACGGTTGCAGCCAGCTCCATACGAAGCATATCACAGCTGTCAGGTGCCATTTCGTTTTGCAGGATGGAAAGGAGGCGGCGACAGGCATTCGGGCTTGATTCACATTCCTCCAAGAAGGGCTGAACATCCCCGAAGTATTTGAGCAGTTGTTCCAGCACTTCCCACAAACGCCACCACCTGGTTGCACTGTGAGACTTCGGTGATACACCTGTCCGTGTCTTCCAAGCGAGTTTAGTGGCATGACTGCGAGAGAAGAGACTGACCCACCATTGGCAGAACTCATCCAGGGTGGGGGTATCAAAGTGGTCTCCAATGTTGTTCAAACTGTGGGAAGCGCAAACTACATCCATGGGGGTACAGCAAGTCTACAACATGCCGCACTGCAACCGTGTTAACAGATGCTCCATCTCGTACGAAGGCAACTGGCTTATTGGCAGGTATCTGAAGGAATGTGCTCAGGCAGGCAATAAGTTCTCTGGCCATCTCCGTTCCTTGCATGCTTTTGGCAAGCACATGCATTCTCACCAGGCGTTGCTGGATGCACCATGATGCGTCCACATAACGAATGATGATGGCGAATGCCTCGCCAAGATGGGTGGTACCGTCGAAAATTACTGCAACATGTTGTGCTTGCTTGATTTCCTCTTTCAGTTTCTCCAGCTCCACCTCAAGCAGGAAGGGAACTAGCTGAGCCATATGTGAGCTGTGCGTGAGGTTGAGATTGTTATTCCCCAACAGTGGGCGAAGATGGTCAATCTTCGTAAGTGCCACACCAGCCTTCAAGAAAGACTCAACGACATTGGCACGTCGGAGTACGGTCGTATCACCTGTAGCCTTCGTGAGACCAGTACCTTTGAGCTCGTCTGCTTTCTTCTTCTGGTAGACCTTCCAGGATTTCGTGATGGTCGCTTGGTGGTTCTTGGATTTCACTCGTCGTTCTTTCGACAGGAGATGGTGCTTAGAAAGCACATGGGACCTCACAATACTCTTCTTTGTCTGTACGACAGTGCGACACACGCCGCAGAAGAGCTTCCCGGCTGATATACAAAGATGTTCGTTCGGAAATTCCACTATTCTTTCATTGGGATTAACACGAGGTGCACGTGTCGATTTTCCTTCGCGGACTCTTGTTCTATTTTGACTCTTTGGCTTACATGACCGGTTGAACGAACGATCTCTAGCAATGACTGCTTCCTTTGCCTTTGGTAATGTGTTGGCCACATCATCATCATCATCATCATCACCAGTATCTAAATCCGTCTCGTAATCATCTTCTTCCTCTGAAGGATCAGAGTCAGAGAGGACAATTTCAGCTGCCTCCCCACAAGCACTCATGACCAAGGTTTTGACTTCCGAAACGAAAATAACAAGCGCAACAGCAGACTTCGCATGTCTTCTGTACAAACTTAAACTAACAAAGTCATCAACTCGAGAGAGAGAGAGAGAGAGAGAGAGAGAGAGAGAGAGAGAGAGAGAGAGAGAGAGAGAGAGAGAGAGAGAGAGAGAGAGAGAGAGAGAGAGAGAGAGAGAGAGAGAGAGAGAGAGAGAGGTCTCCCCAATGAAAACCTTGAAAACGGTGTGTGTAGCGTAGGTTTGGCGTTTCCAAATAGGCACCCTTAGCATTGAGACGATAACGCTAGCGGTAACGGTATTTTGACTGTGGCCGGACAAGAGTACCCATTTTGTTACTGTATGGCATATATGTACCCTTGAATCCTGTTGTGCACTTGCTGTGTGCCAGAAGAGGCCCAGACTCCATAATTGGTGCAAACATTACCATATGGATCATTGCAGCGTATGCCTTGGAAAGGTTTTTAGCCCCCAGGCCCCTTTTAATGCTTTTTACCCCATAAAACCTGCTTGCAATGCTAGAGCAATGCTAGTTTCCAAAAAAGGCCTTTAATGCTACTTTTAATGCTAGCATTAGCCGCTGAGGCCTAGTTCCGGGTACGATTTTCCGTGCCAAAATCCGTATGGGCGCTACGGATTTTTTCCAGGCGTGCTCCATACGATTTTTCGGCACGGAGAATCCGTGTGGACTGGCTTTCATACGAACCATGTTTCGTATGGAGATTTTGCGTCATCGGGTGCAGAAAGATTTTTCGCGTACAAATTTGGTACGAGAAACATCGATTTTCCGCGGGAAGTTTTGATTTCGGTACAAATTTTCAAAATACAAAAGAGGCATAGTGCGGGAATGTGACGTGTTTGCGATCTTAACCTAGGCAATGACGGCAAACACATAAGTTCCGTACCCCGGAACTTTTCACTGCTCGAAAACGACGTATAAAATATCAGTAGCGCCTCCACGGATTTTGGCACGAAAAATCGTACTCCGGAATCTCCCTAATATGACTGCAATTCCCAGTCTCATTCAATAAAAAACACCACAGCAATTTATATACCTGAATTCTCTGCCCACAACTCCGAAAAGCAGCGGACAAGTGAAACCAAACATTCCCAAAACTACTCATCAACCTTTCCCCGACACTCTGGTGGCTCCAGTGTACATCCAGGTATACCATTCAAATCACACAAAAGAGTTGGTTTATCATTTGCAAGGTAAATGTCTCAGCGAGACAATGCCAGAAACACACGGCGGTGGTGACGGCTCAGGAAGGCAGTGGCGAAACCACACTCCGTCACACAGGTGAGACGGCTAAGCAAGGCAGTGGCGAAACCCATGCTCAGTCAGAAAGGCAAGACACCCAAAGAAAGCAGCGGCGGCTAAGCAAGGCAGTGGCGAAACACACACTCCGTTGGAGAGGTATTCATTCCGAGTCACTTGAGCTGTTGCTATCGCCGCCCAGGGTTATGACTATCTGCTCACATACCTCTTCTTGAAGACCGTCCGTGACCCATGCTTCATCGATCAGCCTGCTGCAATGCTCAACTGCATCTGCCCATTGCTCTGGAGGCACCTCAGCCATGACCACCTTGACGAGCTCTCTGACGTCCGCAATCTTGAAGGTCTTATCGCATTTCCCAAATTCTCCCTTGATCCAGGCCCACAGCAGCTCAATGGGATTGAACACACACTGGTAAGGGGGAAGTCGCAGCACCATGAAACCCTGCCGGGCAGCAAGGTCGTCACATCTGTTAACTGGCAGGGAGGGGGGGGGGGGTTGTGGGCCTTCACCAGCTGGTACAACTCCGGTTTCAGCATGTCCTGGGTCCATGCTACGCCTTTCTCGGTGAGCCGGCTTGCATATCGCCTTTCCCGGTGAAAAGTCCTGGTTTCCAGTTTTAACGGAGTGATATGGTGCAGGGTCCATGACGATTACAGCACCAGGGGGTAGATTTGGCATAAGCTGATCTTCCTACCATTCTTCAAAGTGAATTGCATTCATTTTGTCATGGTAGTCTGCGCTTTTCGTGTTACCAATGAACACCAGGTCACAATTCGGGAGAAATTCACCTTCCCATCCCGCGTTCAAAATGACGAGACGCTTCCCTTTTCCAGACGGTGCCTCCAGTGGCTGCATGTTTACTACTGCTGTTCCTTCTCTTCCATACCACTGAAATGGTTCTGTATGGTCAGCATTGACCCATGTCTCGTCAAGGAACACCAGTTGCCTTTCTTCAGCACGATACTCTCTATACTCTCTCAGAAATCTGTGACGCCAAGCTACGATGTCTGGGCGCTCCATCATGGCCTTCTGATTACCTTCAGTTCGCTTGTACGTAAATCCAAGAGACTTGATGGATCTCCCAAACGCCGTTTTTGACATAGATGGTAAGTCGGGAATCGACTCCACACACTTCTGGCACATCTTTTCCACTGTTGGAATTTGTCTCTCTAATGAAAAAATCCGTGAAATGCCTGCATCACAGAACACTGCGTGACTTCCACCTTGGGCCGGCCTGGTTTGGCAGAAGACTCGTTTGGCAGAAGGCTCGTTTTGATCTTCGCCTTCAGAATCACTACGATTCCCATCAGCAGCAAGATAATAGCCAACTCCAGAACTTTGCCTGACACAACGAGTGACAGTGGTTTCACTCACGCCAGTTGCAAGGTGAGTTAAACGACGAGGATTTCGGACACTCAAGAAGTAACTGTGAACACGACTAACCGTATCTTTCTCGGCATCACTGAGATTCTTACGGGCCTTCGAAGCCATTGCAGTCAGAAAATACAAACGAAAAGAAGATTCATTTGAGACTTTCCTCACACCAAGAGTTCATAACCCCAAGAGTTCATAACCCCCAAGAGTTTATGAACTCTCGCGCACCTTTTCATTTGCGACTTTGCATCTTTTGCGTCTTTTGTATTTCCCGCTGCGGCGAAGAAAATTTAGAAAAACCTGAAAAAACACATGCAAAACTCACAGCTATAGTGCGCTACGTGACGGTACGACTGGAATGGATTTGCCACGTATGAGTTCACACGTCTATATTTTTGAAATGGACTGTAATATTAACTCTCTTGTCTAATGTAATCGTGACCAACACAATCATATAATCTCTCTTCAAAGCGGTTCCAAACCTACTGTTAAAATAATCTCATTTCACTTTTCAGTAATCTGGTGCTCCACTTCTGTCCACTCTGTGTTGCTCGTCACACAGGCAATTTGAATCTGGAGTCTTAAACGGTCTAGTCTGGATGCTGTCATGTTTGCACACTCTCTAGTTCATCTCTACTATTCTGTTTTTCTCTCACACTCATTCTCTCTCTTTGCTCTGTCTCTCTCTCTCTCTCTCTCTCTCTCTCTCTCTCTCTCTCTCTCTCTCTCTCTCTCTCTCTCTCTCTCTCTCTCTCTCTCTCTCTCTCTCTCTCTCTCTCTCCAGGCGCCCTCACAAAGAAGATCCGCCAACAAAAACGCGACAACATTGGGAGGTGTTTCACAAGTGTGGTGGCCGACTCTTCCTCATCCTGGCGCTCATTAACATCTTCTTGGGCCTGTACTTGGTGATGGCCCCTGCCGCGGTCATTATCATCTGGTCGATTTTCTTCGGCTTACTTGTTATTGCTTACGCAGTGTTTGAATACCGCCTGCAGCATCAACGCACCGCAGCTCCGGGCCCTGCAAAGTTCTCACCCTCCTCAGTATCGGTTGCAAGGACTTCATGATGCTTGTACGGGTTGTGTGTGCGCAGCAATGGCCTCTTTTAAACTTTTGAAGTGTTTGAGCCAGAGTCAGTACTCTAGATGCATGCACCAATGTGCTGGCACATGGATGTTTGTGTTTTCTCCCAATGCGTGTAATTGCAGTATACTACGCACGAGCTCATTCTATCATTCTATTTCTGAAATATCTACAATGTGTGTATCTGCAATGTGTGTATCTACAATGTGTGTATCTACAATGTGTGAAATGTACAGTAAGTAGACACTGACAGTTATCTTGGTCAAAGCATGCTTTGCTTTATAACCAATCTCCTAACGAACGTCACTTTTTAAAGTCAGAACCCCCCCCTCCCAACACAAACACACACACGCGCGCGCGCATTCACTTCTACTTCAAAGGGTATATTTTATTGGCTGTTGCATTTCTTTTGTGCAGCATGTTTGGATGAGATGACTGAGCATTTTCTTTTCCTATCTTTAGACCGTAGCTCAACCATATCAGTACTGACACTTGTCCCCGCCGTTTGCGGGATCCTCCTCCTTGATTAAGCCGCACTGAATCATTTTTAAATTAGTTTCAAGTCTCGACCTGCCGCAATGATTGGTTTTACTGTTTCAAGGTACACTGTACATACCGGTATGCACCATGCATGCCATTCGTCTAAGCCAGGAGTGCAGCTCTGGATATGCGGATACTGGCAATTGCCGGTGCCAGTGTTCATGCTGGCGAAATGCACAATCCAATTCGCAAAATAGAATCGAGTGGAAAGAATGCACCGACTGTCCACACATAGAAGACGAGAAGCCTCGAGATTACTGTAGTTGCAAACCCAGAGTTTCATGGCTGCATGGACGGACAATCTTCAGGCAACTGACAACACCGTGATGAGAGAGAGAGTGTGTGTGTGTGTGTGTCACGTGTGTGTGTGTGTGTGACTGTGTGTGTGTGTGATGCACGTGCCGGGTATTCTGCATTGCAGGGTATGCATGCCATGGTACTATCTGAGTACTGTCTGTACCAGTGGCTGTTGGTATGCCAGGGAGTACTATTTTTACTACTCCCTGGTTGGTACTTTTCTACACTGGCTATCCTGGAGACGGAGGCGCTTTTGCAGGGTTCCCGGGGTCTTCTGCTTCCAGGTAGGGCCCCTGGTTTGAGGGAGTTACTGGGTACAATATCCTTGAGAGGGGTAGGTGCGTTTTGTCGTACTTATGGTGTCTCGAAGCTCTTAGCTCCAGGATCCTGGACACCCACAAGCAATATTCTTACACGCATGAACATCCAAACATTAACCACATACGCCAACATGCACCTTCTGGTTTTTATCTGGCGTTGTCTCCATGACTCCTCTAACATCAGCATGTTGTTCGCTAACTTTTTCAGCCGCAGTAATTCCACTCAAACTCGTGGTGGACACAGCAATTTACTGATTGTCCCAGCCCGCAGCCCAACTGCATAACTTGCCAAACGTGTTACCTATGCTGGGACCATCTTGTGGAACCAGCTCCCCGCTGCGGTCAGGCAAGAAAGAAGACGCAATCGCTTTAAAGTCAATGGCCCTTGCCTTTTTGCTTACCAGATAAATAAGCCTCTTTACAAATGCTGTATGCACTGCTCTTTCCGTTATTTTCTTCCTATGCAAGTCGCAACTCCTGTTTTGAGTTGTTTTTCTTCTCTCTTTTTCTTTCCCTAATACTAATAGTTGCTGTTACACGCACTGATCCTTATGCACAGATGCCGAGTATACAGCATTCCCTCACTAGTGGGACCATTGTTATTAGGCTAGGGCCTGTTTTGGACTTCCCACTCTAAATAAAGAATACAAACAAAAACAAAAATCCTGTACATGTCAGGGGACGTCTAGCGAACACCGCTCGCCGTGGGGATGTTGCCGCCTCCGGAGTGTTTCGAGCTACCCCCCCCCCCCTCCCCCCCCCCCACCACCACCCTGTCTTTATCTTCTTGTTCACGGTTCCCATTATGGCCCAGACCACAGCTTTTCTTACACTCCTGATACCGGAACTCACCGGGCCATTATTCCGCACCAAACCTAAGGTGATGACTTCCCCGCTTATCCTCCTCTTGTCCTGATTTTGTATGCCCCCCCCCCCCTCCCCACCACCACCACCAGTTACCCGAAGATCGGCAAAGTAATTTTCCTCTCCTCTACTGTGCGTACCCCATGGATGATCTCAAGCAGGCAGAAGTGAATTTTTTTTTACTGTTCCCTGATTTGTAGTTTAATAGTCGCACCCAGTAGAGATCGTTATAGTCCCTTAGGTCTGGCGAGTGTACTGAGTGGGCCCCACCATGCACCACCATGCACCACCATGCCCCACCATGCCCCACCATGCACCACCATGCACCACCATGCACCACCATGCACCACCATGCACCACCATGCACCACCATGCACCACCATGCACCACCATGCACCACCATGCACCACCATGCCCCACCATGCCCCACCATGCCCCACCATGCACCACCATGCACCACCATGCACCACCATGCACCACCATGCACCACCATGCACCACCATGCCCCACCATGCACCACCATGCACCACCATGCATCACCATGCACCACCATGCACCACCATGCACCACCATGCACCACCATGCCCCACCATGCCCCACCATGCACCACCATGCACCACCATGCCCCACCATGCCCCACCATGCCCCACCATGCACCACCATGCACCACCATGCCCCACCATGCACCACCATGCCCCACCATGCACCACCATGCACCACCATGCACCACCATGCACCACCATGCACCACCATGCACCACCATGCACCACCATGCCCCACCATGCCCCACCATGCACCACCATGCCCCACCATGCACCACCATGCCCCACCATGCACCACCATGCCCCACCATGCCCCACCATGCCCCACCATGCACCACCATGCCCCACCATGCACCACCATGCACCACCATGCACCACCATGCACCACCATGCACCACCATGCACCACCATGCCCCACCATGCACCACCATGCCCCACCATGCACCACCATGCCCCACCATGCACCACCATGCACCACCATGCACCACCATGCACCACCATGCACCACCATGCCCCACCATGCCCCACCATGCACCACCATGCACCACCATGCCCCACCATGCCCCACCATGCACCACCATGCACCACCATGCACCACCATGCACCACCATGCACCAGCGGTTATAACGTTATACTAATCCTCTTTTTAGTAGTAGTAGTATATTTTATTATTTTACTAGGGGAGTCCCAACAGGCGTTGCCTTTTTACTGGGAACCTAGGTGAATTTTTACCATGTTTACATACAGAGTAAGAGACGGGTCTTAATACGAAGTAACGTTACTACGTGTACATTGTACAATAACATGTGCTTGCTGCAAGAGTTATAAGCATTATACTTTTCGGATACTGACACATACCGGTACCAACAGTTACAAAGCAGCACAAGCGGCCACGGTTCCACCGGACCACGGCATTAATTTAATTAAGCACTCTCAGCGCACTGGGTGCATCCTCCGTTCCTCTTGGTAGGTACTTCAGGAGAAGGGTGGACATAGGCCATGATTCAGGATGATAGACCGACCGTTCTTTGACTTTCAACTGCATGCAAAAAGGCAGGCAGCGGAACAGCTTATGGACACTATGCATGCACTGATGCAGCGTGAGTCGCTAGTGCATCGCTGTGCTGCGACTTTGCCAAAGCATCTCCACTGATGATGTAATCGCACATCCTCTACTTGTATATTAATAGCCGTGCAAACTTGATGAAACTATAATCAAATTCATAAGATAATTGAGGGAGTTGAAACAACATCAGCACATGTACAGGCAACAAGTTATTTTCGTCAAAAAGGACTTGCTAGCTTCAACATGCATGCCGGCTTGCCATCACAATCAGTTTGCAAGGAGAAGTGAAATAGCGCAAACATGCATTGTGTCCATGGAGGAATTGAAGGTTAGCTCGGAGTGAGTGGAAAGTTGACATAGTCTAGCGTTGGCCCAGAATAACAGAAGTGTCTAAGTACTGACATGCACACATGCATGTGCATGTCATGATGAGGATGATGATGGTTGCTTAATTTCACAAATCCAAACGGTAGTTTCGTTTCAGTAACAAGGTAGGGAAGGGATAATGCAACAAGCTCTCCTCCTCTTCTCCTCCATTGAACAGCTGAATGGTACCGTTCACAATTCTATAGTGAAGAGAGAAGGCTAAAATGTGTATATGGGGGGATAGTGTTGGAGTCTACTTCTCCATAATCGGTCTCAGTCTACGCCATCAACACCAGAAAATGAGCTGGTTGCAGTTATTGTGCAAGTTGATGGAGCTGTTGATGGAATAGCTGCGGGTAAGCCGGGGAAGCAGGGTACCTGTACCTGTTACGCACACAACCCGACACAACAGACACTTGACAAATGCTCAATGTGTGCAAGTGTGTGTGTGTGTGTGTGTGTGTGTGTGTGTGTGTGTGTGTGTGCAAGTGTGTGTGTGTGTGTGTGTGTGTGTGCAAGTGTGTGTGTGTGTGTGCAAGTGTGTGTGTGTGTGTGTGTGTGTGTGTGTGTGTGTGTGTGCTCTTCCGAAGTTCAGAAAATGCATATTGGTTACCATGGCTGCAGCTTGTGCTATCCGTTCATAGTGCGGAAAGCTCATGCCCATTGCTTGTCATTGGTCACACTGCTGCTGCTGCTGCTGCTGCTGCTGCTGTCTCAACTCTTGCTGCAGGAGGTCATTGAACTTCTCAACCAGCTTGTTCTTCAGCGCATAGCTGGTGCGCGAATGACAGTGCCAGGCGTAATCGGCGAGCGGAATGGCAACTAGGAATATTTTCAAAATGGCCTGGCCTCCCTGCAGGAACTTGTCGAACTCCAGCAGAAAGCACAGGATGCCGATGAAGAGCACGGCCTGAAACATGGCATAGGCAACACTGGAGAGAGTCTTCTCCCGTATCAGCTTCTTGAGCACGTCCTCCATCTCACGCCAGTGAGAACAGCGTGATGACATGCGACACAGCCTTCCAGAAATGTGTGACGATCGTGTGTGAAGTGAAGACTCTGCCAGGTCACTGCTACTGCTAGTCTCGGATGGACAATCGACAGCACAGTATAAGTAGCTGTCCTCCAGGAGAAGCTCTGAGGCAGCTTGGTAATCGCCAGTGCTTTGGGTGTCGGTGCGGGCGCTATTGCCGTTGGCCGCGTCATCACCACCACCTATCAGTGAAGTGACCAGACTGCTGCTTACTCTGCCTGCATTGCCACCAACACCACTATCTGCCAGCAACCGGGCTTGATGTCTCGCTGGATTGGAGATTCGCACAAGCCGCACTGTACTACCAGTGTTGAGAACTTGGACAGCTTGCCGCCGGTTGCCACTGCTGCCCACAGTCTTACGCAGCTTGGCCAGTGCTGTTTCCAGGCCAGCTGCAATGAAGTTGCACCAACGCCAGGGTAGGTCTTCCAAAACCGACGGGATCTCCAGCGTGTCAATGTTGGATGTGGCCTTCTCATAGGACAACACCAGGAAGGTCTCAGCGGCAATCAGTCGCAGTAGCTCTGAGTCTCGCTCCTGCTCAGTCCCTGGCTGAACAAAAGCATTGGTAGTGCAACCGTCCCCAGAATTCACTGGATCTGCTAGAGGACTGTTCATCAAGCGCTTGGAAATGTCCACGAGCTGATCAAAGCGAATTTGCTGGTAATGGTCTACGATGGATGTGTGAATGGAAATAAAAGGTTCATAGAACTGATGATACTGACGACGAAGACGAAGGCCGACCGTTGAGAAGATACTGACAAAGATAACGACTTCCGCATTGTAGTTGATGATCAAACCAATCAACGTGAAAAACGTATAGAGAAAGATATCCTGAAAGATGAAGTTGAACGTGAACAGCAGGGGGTAGCACAGTGCTAGAGAGAAGAGCGGGGCCAGTATGGAGCCTTCCAGGTCAAACAGGGGCCAGACTGCACCAAACGTAGTCAGCGTTGAGAGGCGCAGAAGCGGTACAGACTGCAGTGCCAACAGCACCAGGTCATACACAGATTTGCTGACGTCACCGGCTAGGCAAACGCCGACGCAGAAAAGGGAGACCAACGCTGTCAGTGGCAGCAGCAAAGCCACCACCAGGCATCGAATGAGATCGGGCACCGACGACGGTGAGTACCGGAACACGGCCCGGTTTGTGTTGACGAAGAGACGTGGGAAGTCCAACAGTATCCTGCGACCAACTCTACTAAGCAGAGCATGTAGAAGGCAAGTCATGCTGGACCAGGGTTGCACTTTCAGACTGCCGTCGGCAATTTTGCAGGCCGTAGCGCAGCGCAGCTCTTTCCGTCGCCGTTCATCCTGCATTGCCGACGATTCCACCAAGTAGAGCCTGCGTCGCTTCTCCATGCAGATCCGTGCGATGAGGAAAACCGGCGGTGCCATTAGTATGAAAGGCACAAAGACGTGCTCATAGCTGAAGGCAGCGCGCCCTTGATAGCCTGGCTCGATCCATTCACAGACGTGATGTGGTGCATCCGATCTCAGCGTATACTTCTTCATCAGCACCAGCTTGTCCACGATTGGCCAGCCAATATAGACAAAGAAGCAGAGAGCCAGCGAAATGCAGTTTTTCACATTCTCTGATGTCAGTAAACCGAGCATTGGCCAAACCTGCGACGACCGGAAGCAACTGGGCATCGAGGCGCCTAAACGGTAGCAATCAAATATCTGACACCCGGCACTGCATCTTTGATGATGATAGGCGGCTGAGGTCCTACCTCCACTGGCTCCAGTGGCAGTGGAGCATTGTCTGCTTGCTAGTGTAGGCATCGGTAGTGACAGCGCCGAGTCTTTGGTGCAGGTTAGCGAGTGGTTTTTGTACATCCGATGGTGAGCGTCGATTATAGCCTGCAGCTTGTTCAGCAGAAATGACATCAAGCATAGCGGCGGCAATGGAGCCAGAAAGAAGACACATCCTAGAACAAATATGTTTAGACAGAGCGTGCCGATTCGGAATCGTGTTCGGTACTGCTGTGTAGCGTTGACATTCCTTCTGTCTATGCACTGGAACAAACTCATATTCCTTGCCCTTGGGAATAGATTACAGCCTGCATACTCGAAACTGTGCTGGCTAATGGCCAGCGGAAAAGCTTTGCTTCTCGATTCAGACCTGCTAGGAGTGTGGTACCAAAGTTTGCTGGCTGATTTTTGGCTTCGCAGTAAAAAACCTCTGCAGCCCAAGTGCTTGATGATCAGATGTGTCAATTCATTGATACGTGCTGTTGAGTTCAGTTGATCGGCGCACGTTTTGTTGTGGACTTTGACCTGTAAGTGCTGTGGTGCAGCTTTGACCTTTCGACCCATTGAAGAGGCCGAATAGAGGTAGATCTGGGACACACACGACGCCATTGTCAGTAACATCGTGCCGAAGCTTTCTGTGGTCAGAGCCCAGACCAGTGGTACTCCAGCGTTAGTGCCCGGCTGCATCTTCACCCCGGATGACCGATGCCAACCAGGGCACATACCGCCGGAGTAGATCGTATCATTGTCTACATGTAGATCCACGACAAGTTTGTAGAGAGCAACTGACGAGTTGATCCTAGATGAGTGGAACGTTTCGTATTCGCCGACGCCAGCCGCAGTGCACGAATGGTCTCCCGACTTGGTTGACTCTAACCAGCTGTACGGTTCGCACGACAACGCTGTCGGAGATTGGAACGCTGCGAGCGCAAGGAGCCCTGCGATCAACTGCCAACATACGGCAAGCGGGCCAAGCCAGCTACCTGTGCCATCCATAGCAGACTACTCCGTCTCAGGCGTAGATCTACGTCTAATCTCAATCTCTTTGTTTCTCTCCAAACCAATGCTGGCCGCAACAGGTACGTAGTAACTGATTCTTGAACTGCTCTAAATGCCCGTAGCGTCTAGTGACTGCAGGTCGTACAGGAGACCCATGCGGGGATGAGATAAAATAATGAACTAGTATTGGCGTGCTGGGACACGAGTTTTATGCCGATCGTATCTTCCGGTGGGCAGCTGGATTCGGACCCCCGATACAGCCATGTATATACATGTACATTGTACATATACCGGTATGTCACGAGTTTCCTCGGTGCCATATCCCTGTTACCCATGATATCTTTTGACTTTGCCACACTTTGCCACACTTGCTTGTACTGTTGTAGCAGGCAAGGTGACGGATAAGGAATGGTTAGTGCTCATTACTTACGGCCGGTCGATAGGAACCAAACGATTTCACGTGAAAACTGTACTTGTGCAGTGCGGTAGAGAGTAAAATCCCCTCTTGCTACCAACGTCACCCGATCACGCCGAGTCACAAGTTATTCTCCAGTAGAGTCTACGTAACACGAGTGGCGTTGTGCTTCTCGGAGAATAATATTCCCGAATCTTTAGCCTCCAGATTGGGGGCTGGATATCGCAGATCGCCGATATGCGGGAGCAAAGAAAGGAAGATCCGGCATTTGTGATGCCGTGGCCACCAGATGCTCTAGCCGTTTTGCATCCACCATGACTGAGTCTGTTACATGAACCGGTAGACGTACATGTTCCACATACATGTGGCCATTGCTTGTCTTGAAAGGGCCTTGGCAAAGACTGTGTCACAGTGTGTGTGTGGATCTACACCCTGCGCAGCAGACCGCGCGCACTACCGGTATGGCATGGCCACGGGCTAGAAGACAGCTTGGCTATCAAGTATCATCACAGCCTTCGAGAAATACATGTAAAAGGGATGATCCTGAGAAAACACTTGGCGACTTCCTTCTCGGGCTTAGGACGTCCTGTTACCTGTCATAACCTGTCCCTCCAGGAAATCGCGATTCCACGGATGCAACAAATTTCGCGATTTTGGCCCAACAGTGACCCGCGATTTTCAGCAAAATCCGCGATTTCCTGCGTTTTTATGTTGTTTTCTGCACCATATCTCACATTTTTATGCACTTTTCACGCAGTGTTTTCCATGATATGATCCTGTAGGTTATTTGCACAGCACGACTCGTACTACTCCCGAGTAGATATACGATGCAACAAATTTCGTGATTTGGCCCAAATCCGCAATTTTCTGCAAATAATTCCGCGAATTCCTGGCAAGTTCTGCATCATTCCGCACTTTTCAGCGCATTTTTTGTTGTTTTCTGCCGCAATTTCTGGCGCAAGTTTTCGAGAGTTTTTTCCGCAAATTCCCGCAGGGACAGCATAACGATGACAACGCATTGCGCTTTGCAACGTTACAACGACTCTGGTACTCAGTGGCAGTGGTACCACGACAGCACTGTATATTATAACTAATATAAGGAGAGCTCTGTGTAGTCCGCAGGCCAGGGTGCAAAATTCGTACTTTTCGCTCCGAGCAGAAGGGTACCAAGGTTTGACTATACGAAATGATAGAGTGGTGCTAGGGCTTTCTTATCATGTATCTCTTGTCCCGGGATTCTTGTCCTAAGTTGACCAAATCAAAGGAATACTATTATTTTGATGTTGCCATGGTAACGGAAGTCGAAATTCAAATTTTACCACCTTTCCTATGCTGTAAGCAGTTCCAGTTTTTTGCATTGCCAAAGAAAGACCAAGAACCACCGGTATCCAAGGTTTGATGATAATCGTGCAACTAGAACCCATGCTGCCGGGTCGCCCGCAGTACGACAATTGTGTGCATACAAAAGGTCAATACCATTGCACTGTAAGTACAGTAGTTGGGTAGAAGGGGGGTGCTCGGCCCCTCGATTAGGGATGCAGAATGGGGTGGAAGGGGAGGCTCTCCCCTCGTGATATACCTGGACATTTTACAGTCTTTATCACTTGGTGGGCCTTGTTTCACAATACAATTCAGAATGCCCTTTGGTATACAATAGCATTACAATCACTGATAAGATTATGTCCAATACATGGATCGTCTTTCGTAATGAGCTGTAGCCAAATCACATTGGGGATCGTATGTACATCAGAAGCAAAGAACAGAGTGCTCATCACAAGTATTATAATGTACATGAAATACACATGTAGGTGGGCTTCTCCATGTGACTGGGCCATCATCTGAAACAAACTTCGGCTGTTATCAAATCAAAATGAAGGCGTAGAAAATATAAAAAAGACAAAAAGAAGAGTATGCCATCACATGGGCATTGGACAATGTACAATGTGGGAGGGCTATCCGGCAATCGCTGCCAACTCAGTAATGGACTTGAGCGGGGAACTGAACATGCACAGTATATGCTGCTATGCACAGTAGATTCTGCTAAGCGGCCAACAAAATATGGACGCCGAGAGATGCACATAAATCTGACGTAACAAAGATGTTGGCTTTGCATTATTACCAACCACATACTCATACTACATTGTTATACACTATACACTATACACTACGTTGTTTCAGAAGCCAGCAAAAACACTCAGCACATACACGTGTAAGCAACAAGTAGAGGTGCCTGACTTTTAACCGCATCGGTCCACTAGTTTTGAGCACATACTGGGTAAACCGACGTGATCCGCACTTGCCATTCATTCAATTACCTGCATTGACAGACCATAGAATCATAGAACTCACTGACTCACAGTACGACCTTACATTGTAGTCACCCATGAATCAGAATAGGGAAGCATGTCACAACGTGAACACAGTTCTGTATACCCAATGTTTAGAGTTGAACAGTTACATGTAACATAAAACGAAAGTGCATTATCCGTGTGTCCATAAATGGGTGACTCACTGCTGCTCGGTGTCAGACGGAAGATCTCCCTCATCGATGGCCTGTACTTCGTCATGTCCAGGAGCAGATTCCACCGGGCAGTTCTTGCATGGAACTGAAGCATGATGGTGACAGCTACAAGCATCTGTACACACGAGCATGTGACGCCTGCAGGAGCAATTGCCTCCTCCACAGCCAGTCTTACAGCCACAGCTGAGAAACTCGAGGACAGAGTGGGGAGCGGGTGGTATACTAAGCCAGTCCACAGCTAGATCACCGTTCTGGTCAAGACACCAACCTGTAATGGGGAGAACAAACAGATGGAGGAATGCAAATTATTTACTCCATATATCAGAAAAGCTTCTTACACTACAACAGTCAATTACTTCATGCATGATTGTGTTGATAACACAGCTGATTCACTCTATTGTATAAGTAGCAACATCAACGAACATGTCTTGTTCAGAGAATATCCATCATTTTCATACTGCAGTCCTCCTCTACAACTGCATTATATGCTACAGTCAGCTCACTCACCTTGGCCATTATCTTGTGGTGCTGGTATCGCAGGCTGGGCCACAATGCACTGGCGCCAAATGGCAGCTTGGTAGTTAGCTCTCGCGGCATGCTTCAGGAAGGCATCTTTGCATGGTGGAAGCTGGTTTGACTGCAAGGTCTTTGTGCAGAACAGCTCATACCTTGCATCATTGACGCTGCTACAACCAGAGACTTTGTAATAGGAGCACACAAATGTCTCAAGGTTGATGAGCACATCAGCTGTCAGTGGTTCGAAGCCTTTCCCCAGGGAGGTGAATGCTTGCCGAGATGTAGACCCAACAGGACCGGTGCTTTGCAGAATCTTCAATGCAGCCTTCTTCCCGCGGTATGCAAAAGCACTTGTGCTATCACACCCAGTGAAGGCGTGGAAGCCTGGCAGTGCTTGGCAGAGTTCTGGGCCAAGCTCGTCGCTGACAGTTGCCATGTCGATGCATCGAACCTTGTTCCCAGTCCCAGTGAGGAAGTACAATCTTCCAGAGATGCAATGGCGGGCGAAGGCAGCCAGAACTGCTACATCAGTGTCCGGGGACTTGACCGTGACGGTGGGATAGCCTGCGGATCCAGCATGAGATGCATGCAACAAGAGACGGGTGTCCGCTTCCTCGTGGCTGCACTCCAAGTCAGGTACAGGGACGACACTTGTAGCACCTGCCTGACGTTTGATCATCACACAAGAGCTACCGCTGGTAACGACAAGTTCCCTCTGCTCAGGCACCTTCTCAACCATGGCAGGACGCTGCCACTGTACGGCGAGGAATGCAATCAATTCCTCTTTGTTGTCACCCACTGCCAGGAACTTGGCAAACTGCCTGGGAAGCCGTTGATCAGCGCCAGTGATATGCTGCCGTAGAGTCCCACTAGCGGCCCGTGATGAACGTTCCAGATTCTTGATCGACATATCCCGGTACGTATCAACAACAAAGTCCACTCGAGCATACCGTGCAAAGAACTTACACAGGCGATCTAGGATGCACTCAGCATATTCGGCAAACGTGGATGGCAAGCTGGAAGTCTTCATTGACCTCAACAGTGCCATGGCGTCGACTATTAGTGCACCATCAGGTGGGTGTGTACTGTCGTCGACAATCGCCTTGTCCGTGAGCAACGGCAGCAGGGCAGACTTGCTGGTCTTCACCAGAGATCCTGACGTTGTTGCTAAAGCCCAGGGCAGGGGGCCAAGTGGGTATGACAGGACATGACGCATATCCATCTGCCTGGTCTGCGCAATGAGGGCAATCCTGGAGAATGTTGACCGATCACTCCGGAGAATTTCGGCTTGACCACTTCCAGGAGTCTTCTTCTTCTGCTTCTTCAGAGTGAAGGTCTTCAGCTGCAGCTTCTTCAGTGGATCGTGGAATTGTTTCTCGGATGCTCCAGACAACAGTCTCTCGCTAAGAAAAGCCGTGAAGGCCTTGTGTCCACGAGATTCGGCATGGAGCAGATCCTGGGCTACATCATTGGGTGCCTCAATGCCAGATGCGAACTGTGTCAAAGGCAGCGGTTCCTCGCCGTCAGATGCGAATGGGTTGAGAAACTTGCTGACAGTCTCGACCACACTCACGACATCGTTTTCATCACGAGCCATTCTTCCTGTCTGGCACTCTTTGTGCAGGGTATCTCGCTCCTCGGTACCACTGTCCATACCACAGTGCTCCGAACAGACATCTGCCACAGCGGCTCGGTCATGTGCAGTCAACACCCATCTCTGCACGGTTGCTGGATGGCGGCTGAACCCAATAATGCCTCCCACGGTCTTTGTGGCCCGGTTTATCGACTGTTCAATGGCCTGGTCAGATGGGACCTGAGCAAATGGGTTGTCGGAGCGCTGGACGGAGAAACCTCCTTCTTGCAGGAACCGATCCGCTTCGGGATGTGTTGTTGGCAACTGGGTCATTTGCAGCCAATAATAGGACATGTAGCGGGCATAGTTTTGCCTGTCGTACGCAAAGCACCAAGGGAGCATTTTCAAAACGCACTGCAGATGGAGCTTCCAATCTGCCATTCGACTTGCACGCAAGAACCGGAGCAGAAGGCTCACCATGGCAATGTAGGAAGACCAGAAGTTGAACATTTCTGATGAAGCGGCCCGCTTCCGGCAGTACTCCGTATACTGCTTGTGCAACTCCACAGCCTCCGGTGATGCCGTGATGCACGCCGAGTTGTCATCGGTGACACAAGACTGTAGCTCCTTGAATGAAGACGTTAGTGAAGATCGGAGGGCTGCTAGGTTGATGATCGTGGGATCCGCATCTTGCACGAACTGCTGCCACCGCATCCGATGCAAAGCCTCTGCAACAACCTTGTGCAAACGCACAGCTCGGTTGTATTGAGTCCCGTCTAACGCAGACGAGGCAGAAGATGGTCCAGCTATCCCGGACTCAACGAACAGATCAAGGAGACCTGCATCACGGAAACGCTTCCCGATGATGGAGAGGAACGTGCAGGCTGCGTGAAACGCTCCCAATCTCAGCACCACGGGTGAGAACTCGTCAGGCCGGTGGTTAATAATGTCCAATGCCTTTGCGTAAATGGCTTGGTCCACTACAATGATGCTAAATGGGAGGCCAGCATTGGCACATCGACCAAGGCACTTTCTGAGGATGGCGTAGACTGTTGACATGTCAGTTGGTGACGAGTTGACCACAGGGCAGTAACCTATGGCAGACCGTGGTGGGATGCATTGGCGTTGAAGCAGGGCATTAAATGCCGACCACGCTGGAACTGTCTGGTCTTGATCAGTGCGGGACAAAATGACGTTGCCGATGTCACCGTCCTTTGAAGCCCGTGCAAGCTGCCAGATGAAGTCATCCATGGCCACCGCGTCAGAACAGTGAGGCAGTGAGGTGTCCAGCGTCTCCACGTCAACTGCCTCACGGCGCTCTGGGTTGACTTTTGTCGGGCACACTAATTCGGGAAGAACCTCAGGTTCGAGGGCCAGCGTACGCTTGCGTTTTCGTGCTGGCTCAGCAGGAGAAACATCACTGTCAGGGCGGCTTACAGATGAAGCACGGGGCTGGACAACAACGGTGTTGGTGCAGTGTGTGGTCCCTTTCCCGTCCAGAGTCTCCTCGTTTAAGTCGTTATTATCTGCTACATGGTAGAATGGCCGGTGGGGGTCAATGCCACCCGGTAACGCATCCACTATGTACCCGTCTCGCACTCGCCGCTCTGCCATAGCAGTCTCCCTTTCCAAAACCTGGGAGTAGGCAATGGTGTGCCCAAACCGGTTAAGCATTTTCAGCAGCTTCTCGCTCCGGTAGAGGTGATGTAGGGTCAGTCCCAGAACAACATGTTTGGGGCACGGCAGTCCTGATGTAATATACAGCAAATCCTGGCCAATGGAGGAGACGTGACGTTGCAGCTGCTCATCCAAATCAACTTTGTCCTGACCGATGTCATCATGATGCTGGTCAGTCACTACCCAAGCCAGAAAGTTGTGGAGTAGGCTGGGTAAGCATGCGTTTGCTTCAGCAACTCTTGGGATTTCCCCGCTTGACTCTTGGGCCTTTGTCTCCTGGCACGCAGTCCGTAAAAGACGTGCGGCGTGATATACAATACGCAGGCGATCTTGTGCTACAACACCTTCACCTCCTGAAGTGTTAGCTGCATTGTCCTCCTCCACCCAAATATCATCATCAACCCCATCCGAATCCCTCGCCTCTTCCACCTCGGCATACAAACTGGCTATTATCTCACTGGCATGGGCATTAGCGAAAACTAGCTCAGCCCTGTTCCGGGACGGACGGCGCACAAAAGTGACAGATTCACCAAACCGTTCTGTGATAGCAGCTTTGGTTCTGTCATTCCTAGCAGTTCCATGTACTGTCGCGTTGTAGTCTGCCGTAAGACGTGAAATGCTAACAGCAGTGCGTTCCACAAACAGCAACTGGTGTACTAGGTGGTAAAAGTCTTCGATGTTTCCCTCTTGTCTTGGTGTTGACAGGTCATGCTCAGCGCTACCTGCAGACGAGCTAGTGACTAGGGTCGATGTAGCTGGGGTCGATGTAGCTGGTGTGCTGTCACGGATTCGTGCAAGGGATGACTCTCTTGTAAAATCGTTGTAACACTGTTTGTGATAGTATGCCTCTCTTGCAATGAGGCTACTGACTGCTGAAATGGCAATCGAAATGCCCTCGTCCTTCCGTATGGCAGCAGCTTTTCTCAGCCTTTCCTCAGCTTCGAGTGTCAAAATCTGCGAAGTACTCTGCTTTTTGTTGGTACCTGGTATTCTTTTCTGGATGGATCCACAAAATATGCAATTCTTCCTTCCTGGCTCGATACGAGGAACTTCAACGGACTGGCGAGTACTGCGCTTGTTTAGGGACTCTGAAGAAGCAGGCGAGGACGCCATGAGCTGGACGACAAAGGCCTAACACAACGCGCAATCATTGCTTGACATAAGGAAAGGAAGAACAGGAAATGGCTGTACGTGCAATAAGAAATTTGACAATGTGTTCGCCGTCACCTGATCACTCAGTTCAAAATTTCCAAATTCTGCGTGGCGTGCATCACTTGATCCGTTTTGAGCAGTTTCCGTGCATGCTCAGAATCCCCGTACACGACAGCTGTGCATATTTGACAGCTGTCGAACCCCACGCGAAAGGACAAGTCCCCTGACACCAAACCTACATCATTGTGCTCGTAAAGGAACACTCTATCACGTAGAGTCAACAAACCTTGGTACCCCATCAGCGGGAACGAAATTTTTTTTGGAGCATTTTTTTCCGCTTTGGCCTGCGGACTAGTGCCAGAACTTTGCAGCTTAGAGAGCGTGTGTGGGCAGGCATGTGTTTACCGCCATATTGCCAGGTGTGTCTTTACCACCATATTTATCAACCAAGGGGTAACACAGCTCAACTGATGAGGGGTGAATTCCCCGAAACACTGTGTATTGAGCAGGGAGTGGTGCTTTCTTTCAGGTTTGCCCAGCGGAAGGTGCGACGTGCTCCTCGTACGCTCCGGATGACAGTCGTGAGTCAATCAAGTGTCAAGTTCGGCAAGAAGCGTGTGCTCCTCGTTGGAGCAACCTACTTCGAGGGGTAACATTCACCAGGTTATTTCCTGTAATATGCCTAAATACCGGTATGCTTAACCTTCAGCCAGCACCGCCGTAAGGTTATGTCGACCGTCTCGTCTCAGTACTACCATTGTACAGTAGTCTTTTTATGGCAGGGCATAAATTTTAGACAAAAATCCGAAGATTATGCCAGAAAATATGCCAGCATAATCCGCCAAGGGCTACTCAGTATCATCCTCGACATGCATGAACATCCGCCAACGTCCTTCACAGCTGCGACTTTCAGCTCGTGCTTGTCTTGGTTGCGCTTTAATACCTTCCCCTCGTTATGTTATTTCTATAACTCTTGCTTAGAACCTTCCAGATGTGCTAGAGCTGATGGCCAGTTAGGTGTAGAACGTCAGTACCGTTGGTCAGTGTGGTGCAATGTTATCGCATGAGCTGATTGTTTAGTAACTGGTGGTGTTAGTGGATATTATAGGCGGAACTTGTAGCTCTTTCGTCCTATTTTCTTCTTATCGTATTATTACTGTAAACTTGTTCAAGTGATGTTTTTTTGGTTTATTGTGGAAAGGTTGTTGCCATTTCTGTCCGCCATGTGTTCTGTCACCCTTTTTCTTTATTCTCACGTTGTTGTTGCTGATACACACATGCAACACTTACTGTAGTTCTCATGCCCCTGTTTTCGTGCTGTCATTGTGGCCTCCTTACCTTACCTTGTCGGCTTGCTGCATTATTAATATTATTTCATTTCACGGTTCTGATTTGTTCTTCAGTACAACGTTGATTCCTGATGAGTATTGTACAAAATCATACTGACTAAATTCGAATTACTTTTTCCATCGTTCGTTCTTCCTACAAGTACATCTCTTTATTTTCCATTGTTTGTGGCTTTGTCGTGTTGCTTGAGTTTAGACTGCTGTTCCTTTGCGTTCTTCATCTTTCTTCCCTATTTCTCGTCTTTTCGTTCACTCAAAATTTAGTTTTTATAAATAATCGGCGAGGAGACAACAATTTTAGTATCACAACATGGAGGACTAGCTGAAGTAACATCAAGCTACATGTACTTTAAAACAATGACATAGTCATTGATACAAGCCACACGGATAGAGAATCCAATGCAAAAGGATCAGTTTGGACTTTACTTTAGTATGCCGGAGTCGTACTCCCTCACACGAACTGGTGAAGAGGACCTTTGATTTGCATGTACAGTGTTCTGTAGTACAATGTCCATGCACAGTCATAAAGGCGGCTTTAGCAGACGGGCGGCCCACTTTGAACGGTTTAGCTGTTTCATGCATCGCCTACAGCAAACTGCGACACAGACATGAACAGTCACTGAGTTATCGTGCCGTTTGTCTAATGTACATGACATTGTAGTAATGACAGTCGGACCTCGACCAACATGGAGTGACTGCGAGAAATTGGATGAAATAAGTCTAGATCTGCATTACATTGTAATAATGTTCAGTTGCCTGAGGATTGCCTTTTGTAAGTTATGAAAGAAACGCAGTGTTACACAATGACCTAGCCAGTTGTCTCTGTTCTCTTCTTGAAGCTCTGCATTTCTCTTCGTACCACAGCCAACACGGCAATGGCTACTAGCGACCTGCAGAAAAATGAGTAAGGGGCCGACCGTGGACGTAATCATTACAGTCATGCCTTGTCGAGTTCTTCACTGAATCTTCAGTCGCACACATCAGATAAAGACTGATCAGTCACCATTTAGAAAGGAAAAGGAAATATAGATACGAGTTGACTATATTTCCTTTTTCTTTCTACATTAATTTTATTATTGGCTCAACATCCGAGTTTCAGTCACCATTTGCATCATTTTATCATGGCATGAGCTTGTGAGCCGCATGACTGGCTGACATGATACTGTATAGTAGTGTCCCACAGAAAGGAACAGGAGTTACACTACATAACAGGCCAGGGGGTGCAGGACGCCTGCCATTAGTTCTTGTCAGCGGTGTTATGTTTCATCATTCTCTTTCATGATTCTTGTAGTGTGTAAAATGGGACTCGAGGCAGTAACACCCAAACACACTAGCTATTTCTAGAACTCTGACTGCAGAGCTAGAGTGTAGTTTCCAGAATCAGTAGTCAGTACGTGAAATGACTGTACCCTATGCCTATGGCCCACTCATACTCCACAGGCGCTAGGCGCCGGGACATGTACCGGAACCTAACCTTTGTAGCCTCCCGACCAGCGTCGGATATCTCCACAGACCAGTGCAACGGCATGACTTGTTCACAAAGAATCCCAAGACGTCGTCAGGCCTGCAGGATCATCGCCTCTCGCAGTCTTGGTGACCGACTCCCGAGCGACTTGTGACCGTCACTGACCGAGCTAGCAAGCGGTAGACGAAAAAATCCCGGAGAGAAAACCATTTTGAAACCGTTGTTTTGCCATTTTCTTGTTGCATTCGACCAGGAAGGGCTAGCAGACCAGTCATGACTGTCGCCTAGTTTGCACTTGAGTGGTACGTACCGGCAACTACTGTAGGGAGCTCACGACACATGCTGAGAGCGGCCAGGCCAGAGCCATACCGGCCAAGCAAGGACTCAGGCCAAAGACGTCGATGTACTGCAACGACCCCTCGTCCCTGAGACGTGTTGATCCTGCAGTCTGGGCTGCCGGCTGCAGACGAACACACTGCCGAACTACTTGCCACCAGTGACAGTGTTGTCCGTGCCGCGGTACAAGCTACCCAGGTGGACAGCTAGTGCAGGGACGTGACATTCTTCATCTGTGTGTCAACCCGTGGAGGACACCGACCACCGGTACCGTTGGTCGCAATCGGTGTCCGGTCAGTGGTTCCACGCCCGCTCCCTTCCTCAACACTTCAGTTCTGTTCCTGCGCGTGGGAGGTCTATGGTTGGGCGGATGCTCAGTTTAGCGTCAGAACTGCGAAGTACATGTAGTTAATACTAGTAGCTCCCGCATCTGGACGAACAAGAACTCACCAGGCAGTGGAGCGGCGGCAGGAAGGCGGCATACGTCGTCGAGTTGTGCTTGCTATGTCGAGAACCACTGGCGGAGTCTGGCTGATTTCGGCATTCTGGCTGCTATGGCTCTTGTGCATTGTCGATTTACCAGGTACTGTACAACGGTGGTGTAGCCTACTGTAGGTCTGCTGAATAGCCCAGATGCCGGGCAAAGAGTACATTAGCCCCCACCCCCACGGACAAGACTTCAAGAGTGTGCAACTCCACTATCATGCCTATGGCCAGTATGGGTGCTGTCACTGCTGTGCTGTCCCAACAGAATTTCAAGTTGACTTCATTTTTATGATGCAATGCGCCGTGTACACGTAATATCAGACGTATCCTTCTGTGCATAGTGGACGGCGTCCCATTTGATCCTGTACAGACGAGTTCAAGGAAACTCAACGAAACTCGTGTGATGCGTTGACAAATTTAATGTCAACAAATGTCGTAAATGTACAAATATACAAATGTCGTAAATCACTGCTGCACGGAGCATTGCATCATAATAATTATGACGTCAACTGGAAATTCTGTCGGGACAGAAGGGTATGCAGTAGTTGCATACTCTCCGGGTTTTTTTAAATACTCATCACCAACACCGGCATAGGGCTCCCTGAGAGCCCCTACTAGTACATTGTCTGTCTTTCTCCTTTGTTGTCTCGATCATTATTTTCTTTTGTCTTCTTCTTCTCCTCTCTTTGTTATGGTCTATCAGTAGGAGGTGCATTCTGTAAAAAAATAAAAAAAATAAAAAAAGTCTACAGACTGTGTAGAACTACGGTGTACATGTTCATTTGAAAGCATTTACTTCAACCGGTAAATTAATAATTATTATGATACATGTACAACATTTGCATTCTACATTTTTGTCGAATGTCTTCTTTGCGGGCCGGGTGGTATAGCCTGCAATCTACACACTAACTATGCATGACAACAGCCTGAACGGCAGTGGAGTGATGGAGCGGATACACTGCGCAATTGCCAGTGTTGAGTGCTGGATGGTCTGCGTGTATGGACTGATGACATGCGCAGAGCATACAATCATGACATTGTGCTGCATGTGAAATCATCCCGACAGCCGTTGTTTGCTCCCCAACCTATTTTGATTACAATGTACTTCATGCAGAGAGCAGGCTCTCACCGGGGCACCAATACTGCTCATGACTTTGGGGCTTCAAGTGTCTGTTTAGATTCCACTTGCCACAAACGTATTGTATGCGGCTCAGTACTACATGCCAACAGCCACACTCTTTTACATTGGCCAGTGTTGCCAGTGTAGGACCGTGACGTGTTGTAACAAATCCAAATCCAAATGTGCTCAATCTCTGAAGTCTGAACAGATGTTTTGACCTTGCTACTACGTTCGCATCGACGGGCCGCCGCTATAGCCACTAGTGTCCAATGCATACCTCGCAAATGACTCTTGAAATGAGTCAGGGAAGAGGGGATACGTCTCTCAACCAAACAGGCGTAGAGCATAACGGGTGGGCGCGAATGGATAACTTTGTGCTTTTGCTACTGTGTCCGTGCATAGGTGTTGCGGTAGGTACAGGTTGTGTCCCACTGCCTGTCATTGTTGCCAACGCAACAGTGACGATCTTGCACTCTGCTACCGCGTCCGACGTAACCATGGCAACTGGAACAACAACAGCAGCTATGACTTCAGCGCCACCGGTCACCATGGTCACAAGCAACGTTGATATCAGTGTCGGTGTTACGCTACAATATCGCTGCGAAACCGGGCACGTGATCGCAATCAACAACGTGTCATTCGGCGTGCCTCAGTTATCGGTGCAGTGCATGGCTGGCGGCGTGTGGACCGGAGGAGTGACAGTAGCGCCGACGTGTGAATGTACGTTCAAGAGCTAGTCAGTCGTGTGTGCCTTTCCTAGCAATCTCCTTGCGTGCTGATCTTCTAGAGTTGATCTAGAGCTATGGATGACGTACACATATCATACTGCTCAGCCCAGTGCTGTGTTTGGGCATGCGGCAAGATCATAATAACTACTTGAAGTATTATCATGCTGTCTTACCTGTCTATGTACGTATCCGGCTACAGATCTGCCTTGTGCGTACTCGGCAGCGCCTGCCAACGCGGCCACTTCTGGTGTTCGTTTCACGCGTACTGCGGACGGCAGCGTGGTGGCTGGAGTTGACTACATCTGCAACACTGGTTATCATGTCACTGGCTCACTGGTGAGCACCACAGTGCACAGTCTTACATGCCAGTATGGCAGCGGTCAGTGGAACGGGACACTGCCCACTTGCACAAGTAAGCCACTTCAGTCATTGTGACACTCAATTTGATCCTGCTCCTGATAATAATTATTGTATTTTTTTGGTATTCGTATTTACGGATTCTCCACGGGCCTTAGCCTAAATCGAGGGAGTCTCCATAATAGAACCACGTGTAATCAGTTCCAGGGCCTCTAATGTGCAGCAGTGTATATATAAGCTACATTCCCCTCTTGGAGACAAAACTGCATATTCCAGTTCGTAATAGAGTCTTTGAAATGCATTTACTTTTGGAGATTAACAGAGAGAAAATGTGTGGCTTGTTGGTCTAGGGGTATGATTCTCGCTTCGGATGCGAGAGGTCCCGGGTTCAAATCCCGGACAAGCCCAATTTTTCTTTTCTGTACACACAAAAGTACAAACCCGAATGACGAAAGTTGTGTCACACTGGTTTTTACATCCACATATTCACTGGCATGGCAACATAGGTTTCTGCATGTATCCACTTGGATCCAGTTTTTTAAAATGTGGATCCACGCTGTTTAGTTAGAGTGACACTGATGGCATCCACTGGAGTTAATGGGCCATAGAATTGTGGGGAGGGGGGGGGGGGTATAGCTGGTGAAAGAACTCAGAATCACACCAGCAAAGCGACCCGAGGGTCCAGTGCGGACACAACTACTGCAGCACACTACACATGTTACCGATAAGTGTGTATGGATCCAAAGCAATAATCTACGCACTGACATTGCATTACTGTACAGGTACTAGGTGGAATCCTGATAATTCAAACCTCAAAATGCCAGGAAAAAAGGCTTCTATTTCAATGATCCGGACATTCTAATTATCCACACATGAACCGACCACACAATATGTACCGTAAAGTCTTGTATAAAAGCCGCACTTGAATAGAAGCCGCCCTCGAATAGAAGCCGCAATTTTGGGCCCATCAAATCACACATAAGCCTGGTTTTAGTGTTGACATACATAGAAATACCTGTCACTTGTATAGAAAGCCTGTCTCATATAGAAGCCTGCAAAATTTCACCAAGAAAGTCATAGAAGCCGCGGCTTTTATACAAGACTTTACGATAATTATGTCAAAATGCTCTCATGGTCACGCAGAGGTGCGCTATGGACCTTAGACACAGATTTCACGGATATTGAACTGACCGGCACAGCCTGCTCATGCAAACTGAACTGACCAGTACAATGTACAGTGAACTTCGAATTACACTTTGCTAACTTCGAATTATCAGCACAAATCACACACAAGTGGAATCTGTGGGACTTCTAATTAACCGAACATATCCATTTCGAGGTTCGGATTAGCAGAAATTTTATGTGGGACTCGTATTGCTAGAAATCGGTCCTGGAAAAACTTCTAATAAGGCGGTATGTTCGAATTACGCCATATTCAAATTATCAGGATTCCACATGTGTACGAGTACACAGTTACCGTATTTCCACAAATAGTAGGCCGGTCTACTATTTTTTCAACCTTGTCCTAACCCTCTTGTTTGGAATTATTTACCAGACGACCTGAAGTCCTGCACTACTATCGCAGATTTCCGCGTCAAATTGGCTATTTGGCTAAAAGACAGCTTAACTCTTAATCATTGTTGTGATTTGCTTTCAAGCAATGTGCATAATCAGTAACTTGATGTTGCTGTTTTTGTTTTTTTTGTTTTTTTGGTTTCCCGTTCTCGGGGCCTTCTATTCGGTACTCTTTGTAGTTGTACTTCTGTACTGTTGAGCTATCCGAATTCAAATAAACATTAAAAAAAAAAAAAAAAAAAACCGCGCTTGTAATCGAGGACGGTCTTGTATTCAAGGACGGTCTTTTATTCTTTCAACCCAGTTTCACACCGGTCTTCTATTTTTCGCCACACAGTTTTACCCCTATTCTTCCATTTTCTTCTACACAGTTTGAGCACGGTCTTCTACTTTTACCCACAGTTTGAGCACGGTCTTCTATTTTGAACACAAGTTTGAGACTCATTTAGTAGGCCCGGTCTTCTAATCGGAGACGGTCTTTTATTTTTCCAATCGCCCCCTGCCCCGGCCTTGTATATGAGGAAGGCGTTGTATACGAGGACGGCCTTTTATTTGCGGAAATACGGTATGTGTGATGCCATCACTTCTAAGCCCTCAGTTGATGCATTGTGCTCGTGTGTATAGTATCTTGCATACTTCTCTATGTTGGCTGCTCAATCCCTCATTTCAAGAAAACCAAGTTCTCTACCCTGATTTTGCTAGCCCAGGTGTTCAGACGAGGCCGGTTTTGTACCACATGCTTTACTGTACTTTACGGTCCATTCCTCTAAATCTAGCACCTAACTTATTGGTGCCTCGCATGTAGAGTCACTAGTGGTAGATCATATAATTATTCTGTAGATAGTAATAACAGCTGTAACAGTTACATCGTGTGACCCGTAAAATAAACCCGGGCATTGTGCATTGCCAAATATGGAATGTATGAGTAATACTTGTGAGTACGCTGGGATCAGGAATGCACTGTCCAACACCCCAGACGACCATGCCCAGGTGGCTGTGAAGGGTGTTTAGGGTACAAATTACGTCATTGCACAATGGGTCCATTCTACATTGCCACACTTTTGCGGCCAGAAAAAGTCAAAGGACAGGAAGTTACAAATCCGGCTAGGTTTTACGAAATTAGAACAGGCATACCATCATTCATGGCGAAATGTACGGAGAACCAGATCCCGAACCCAGGATATTTGAATTTAAAAAGTGAATTTGGAGCCTGAATCCGGCTATAATCATGCTTTCTAGAGCCCGCCAGCTAATCTACCTGAACAGACTGTTGTTCAACAAACTTGTGCAATTATAAGTGTTCAAGCTCTGAATATAAAAAATCATGCAAACAAGTTACAGTACATATCTATATTGGGCTGTTCTGTTTCTTATTAACTACATGTATATTAGAAGTCCAGTGCGGCCCGCCCTTTCCGGCAGTGCAGCGTAGTTTCCTTGTCAAGCAGCGCGGTAATGACTTGACGTTCAACTCCAGCGTTTCATTGTACTGCTCCGTGGCGGCCTATCACATAGCCGGCTATGACACCACGGTGAAGGAGAAAAGCGCCGTGTGCCAGGCCAATGGAGAGTGGAGCGAGGAGTCATTTCCTCCAGCCGGCTGTGTCTGTGAGTGCATTGAACAACCAGTATTTCAGGGAGATGAGGGGGGGGGGGGGGGGCTGCTGCGTGGACTTAACTCTTCCGGGAATGTTTCTCTATTGTCCAGAGCTGGCGCATTGCAAGGAGTTCCGTTTCACCAGGCAGGGTGTCCCCACTATTGAGGTGGCCGCCTTGCGAATCGCTGGTGGCTGTGGAAAATTGTTTTCCTTTTGGCTGTCGTTTTGCATTCCCGTGTCCCAGTGGTGGAGTGTCCGAATCTCCGACAAGCCGTGCCCAATGCTGAGCTGGATCATAATGACTACACCGTGTACATGCGCATTGTTGTCACCTGCTTGCCCGGCTACACATTGAATGGAGTTCCTGATGGAGACAACACGACAACCGCCCGCTGCGGTGAAACGGGAGCATGGCTGCCAGGCGTCCCGGTCTGTTCCTCGCCGCCGCCGCTGCCGCCTCCTGATCCCACAATCACTACTACTCAACAACAAAGTAAGTAGGGTTGAGAATAGGCATCATTACATACATAAGCAATCGACTTGACGCCAGGCATGCACATGGGCACATGTATGGATCTACAGGTGCTGAGGTAATACACTTGGCATGAAAACTGCATGAAAGCAGTGCGTGCATGCTCTGATCAGTGGTACAATCGATCCAAAACTCACTTCCCCTCATACTGAAAACCTGAGCCAGCCCAAGTTTTAAAAGCGGTCGGCCCGTTACCCGAACAACCCCGTCACTTTGCCGCCATGGCTTTATACTGTCCCAGGCTCTGTACGATGCTGGCAACACCAACTCCATGATGTGGATTACGCAGAGGTTTTCTAGCCAGGAGTTTTGTATTTGAAGTAGTACCGTTAGTGGCAGTACTAGGAATAGTTAAAGAAATCTCCCCCCCCCCCCCCCCATTGTGCTTTCATGTTTTAGAATTTGCTTCAACGTGTTCGTGTCAGGACGTGTTTTTTTAATCAAATACAGGCAAATACCTCAGTAGTAAAAAGGAAATGTTCGTACAAATGTACATCACCACAGACTGTACAGTTGTGTTAGAAACACAACCGACTTCAAGTTTTGCTCGCGCCAGGCCACCACCATGCCTGATTACTAGTATTCTAGCAAGGTGTCAGATGCAGCGCCTAGCGACAAGAGTTTTCATCACGTGGTATGCAGTAGACCAACGGAGAACGAGAGGACTGCTAGTTGCAACCTGAGGCCCATAGAAACTCAGGAGGACTACTTGGCCACACTAAAGGGAGATATGTAAGAGTGAGGAGATCGATTCAAAGCAAGTGATATCACATGGCAAGACTCTGGTTTTCCTTTAAAAAAGATTGTCTGTGTAGCGTTTTTTAAACCTATTCAAAGGTTTGAGGGAAAGTTACTTCAAGTTTTTAACCACCCATTGTACTTCTTACTTTACCCAGCTTCAAGTCCATCCACATCTAGCCAAATGAACCAGATGAACACAAGTACAACCCAGTCAACCACATCTCAATCTGAACCGCTGGGCACAAGTCAGACCCAAACATCTGCTGCCAGACATCATGGCACAATTCTTGTTACTTCCTCTGCAAGCACGTCTCCAACTCAACTGCCGCAATCTGATAGCGGTGGCGCTGGAAGTAAGTCATGCTTTCTTACTAAAAAAATTCCTGTGACAACATTTTACTTGCAACAAGAGGTAATGAAACGTCAAACTCAGATCAATGAGATCATGGACATGCATCCCTACTCACATGCATGTATGCACGCACACACACATACACATACACACACACACACACACACACACACACACACACACACACATACACGCACATACACACACACATACATACACATACACACACACACACACACACACACACGCTAACCAGAATCGTATAATTATATGAATTGATGTTTGTGATTGAGTATGAATTTATGTATGTTATTGAGTATGAATTTATATATGCATGTACGTGTGTGTTTTATGTTGTTTCTTTAAATTCTTTTGTGTGTGGTATGAGAAGACACAGTTCATCCCTGAACTAGCTAAAAATGGATCTGCGAAATTTAAAATGGATACATGTATGATGGTTGTGTGTGATGGTATTTACTTCTTGGTTCTAAGCTGGTGTGGTCCTGGCCATCATCATCCCCTGTGCATTGGTCGGCATCATCTTGATCGTTTTGATGGCATATTACATACGGCGCCGAGAGTTGAAGAAGAGGTGAGGAACCTAGTGTACAAGGTGACCCTTGGTTTGACTATAGGACAGGAGGTGTTGAATTTTTAATTTTCTTTTTTAACTTTGTCTCCCTAGGAAAAGTCATGTACGCAATTGTGAATGAGTTTCCTGTTGTGAAAATAATCTTTGAACAAACTTTGAATCAAGCCTGCAATATCATAGGAAGAAGAAAGTTTCCTAACCATTTTGTCAACCACTTATCCCGAAGTCTAGTTCTGGATTTCTAGAACACATAACAACCGTTTACCTGGGTGGTCTCGCAGTACATGTGCCATCACAGTCACAGTCATGTTACCAATACCAGTCACAACGTGTTGACTGTAAGTGATTAGAGAGTTTGCGCTTCACGTTTTTTTTTTTTTAATTTCGAACGTGAGATCTCACGGCCAAGATGGCGCTCCTCACGTTGCAACGTGAGATTTTCAATGTGACGGAGGGCCAACTCACGGTGAACTCCCCCCCCCCCCCCCATTCAACGCACGTTTTTCTCACGTTCGAAATTGAAAAGATGTGAAGCGTAAACTTCCTATTGTTGGTTTGCCGGCGCGACGTGTTCTCCGCAGGCCGTGTGAGCCATGGGAGACACCGCTGACGATGGGAAGTCAGCGGCGCAACACTCCCCTAGACAGCAGCTCTTCCTACGTCACGCCCGTCAGTGCCAACGGCAGGTCAGGCCCGCGAGCATCCGCACAATCAGAGAGCAGCCAGTCGCAGTACTTTGATGACCCTATCTACTACAAGCACAACACAACACGCAGTTTCGGTAAGTCAGCGGTATGCCCTCTGTTCTTGTGTAGAGATGCCACGCTCACTTGCCGTGATTTGAAGTCCCCCTCCCCTCTATTTTTTCAATGCCCATATTGGGCATGTGTCTATTCAGTACGCTACTCACTGTGACACATTGGCAGCTACCGTTGAAGTCTGAATGTGACTTTTATTCGAGAGGGGACTTGTTTTAACTGTCTTCAACGGGGGGGGGGGGGGTATTCTTTGAAAGAAGTGTCTAGTCAAGTGAGTGCGGTATACGGTATGTAATGGTTATGTGTAGGATATCTGATTTATGACTTGATTGTCGTTGAAACTTGTGCTAGAATCAGCACCGGCACTAGAATGTCCTGTCGTGTGCCATTTTGCTTTTTGAAACCTAGAAGCGTTATCGCGTTATGCAGTGCAATGATTCCTGTGAGCATTACTAGTCGATTATGATCTTTGAGCCATGTAAATGACAAAAGCTATTTGGCTGGGCAAGCATGCGCTAGCGCACCTACATGTACTGAAGTATAATAATTAATACCGTAATTAACGTTACGTTACTGTCCAGCCCTGTATAGACACTTATGGTGGCTGCCAATGTTGATGTGTACTTGTTTGCCGCAGCCGGAACACTGGTTGAAGAGCCCTATGGCCGTATACAGGCAAATGTATTCTACTCCAGCCCTGTCAGCCCGGCGCGATCCCCGCCAAGTGCTTTGACCTTGCAGGATTCGGCGGTGGATTCACCATCGGAGCAAGCAGCAACAACAGGAGGGGTGCACAATGGCGCTCTGTCGCTTTACAAACGTCCAGTTCCCAACTCACCGCCGCTCTACTATGAAGTCAACGAAAGTGGCGATGCAGATTCGCCGCAGGCAAGCTCACCCTATAGCAACATAGGACAGTACCTGCGGCCACAGGATCAACTGGAGCCTGGCGGCGGTAGAAAGCAGCGGGCTAACAGCGCCGGCCACACGTACAATACCGTCCGCCAGCCACCTCCACCCAGGTTGCTGAACAACACACTGGTCGATGAGAATGGACATCCACTGTTGCATGTCGATGTGGAAGTGACAATGAATCCCACACCGGTGTACTACTGCTTAGAAAACACGTCCCCTCTGCAGAACCACCACCTTAACAACACCCTGACCGACAGTAGCCATCAGCTCAGTGAAGACGACCTGTCCATGTCCCGGCATGACTCGCCTCATCCGTACAGCAGCATTGGAGGGGCAGACAGCAGTGACAATGGCGATCCATCAAGGTATGCAGCTGAGTATGCATGGTGTGTGTGTGTGTGTGTGCGCGCGCGCGTGTGTGTGTGTGTGTGCGTACGCGCGTGCGTGTGTGTGTGCATACGCACGTGCGTGCGTGTGTGTGTGCGTGCGTGCGTGCGTGTGTGTCTGTGTGTGTTCAGATATGTATGCATGTGTGTGTGGGGGGGGGGGGGGGCACGTGATTGTTCTGTACGTGTGTCTGTGTGTGCCTATAGCATCCATGCACTTCAAGTACATGTGTGAGTAAAAAAAAAGGAAAGTTTGCACGTCCCCGTTACCACCGCCTAGACAATTGCGTTGAGAAACACAACCAGCTTAAGAAGGTGTGAGTGGACAGGTTGAAAAGGCTCCTTTGGACCTTCCAAACTTATTATCTGTACAAATTGGTGTGAGAAGCTGAGAATCTTCTTTGGGCTGGATTTTAGGCACTTTTGCCTGGTCTTACCATGTCCTGCATCCGTGATATTGGTATACGGAGACCATAAGACCTTTATCCTGCTCGTTCACACGTGATATTAAAGCTAGTGCCACTTCATTAGCTTCACAGGCTCACAAGCAGAATGTTTGCTGTGTCATGATGAGGAGGAAGGTTAGTATTCACTCTCGAGTCTCAGAGCAAGACAAAACTCCCGGTACATACTCGTATAGCACCGGCAACCTATATACAAACAGCTATGCCCCAAGGCAAGAGCTACAGGTCTATGAGCGGGCCCGGGGTGCAAGCGTCATGCAGAGGCCGCATTGTTTGATTGACGGCAGCGTTAGTATAGGGCGCTTCGCCACACACCAGATTTGTGTACAGTCATGTACTGTTTGCTGTGTGCTGGTGTTCTAGCTTGGAAGCAACAGCTGCGCATCACACCTACTCCATCCCGAACAAAACCATGAAGGCGGTCAGAGCTACCACTTCCGAGACCAGTGGTGCTGGTCCTGCTGTGGGTCCTGCTGTTACTGATGGTACTGTTGTTACCAACTCTGCAGCAACTACAGTTGATGTGAAGAAGAAATCTAGTGGTAGCACCATTGGGGAGTGGAGTGCCGACCATCGAGCAAGGTCCAACCGAAGGACAATCGAAGAACTGGATAAGGTATCATCGGATGCTGCTTCCATGCTACATCGTCAGCGCTCTCGAAGTTTATCAGCGGCGGAGAGAAAGCAGAAGAAGCAGAAAAACCTGAAAAAACTTCGCGACGATGCTGCGGCTCATGACTCCGATCCAACATTAAGGCGGTAGGTCTTTGGTAGTGGAGGTGTTCTTACAACCACTGAAGCTCGAAGTAAGGCACAACTTTTGCTGGGACATTGTACCCGTGACACTGCTAAATTTGTGTTATGATTCACTGCAGTAATGTTAGTACAAACAATAGGAGGACAGAGAAAGTGTTTTTACTCCGAGTTTCACGCACTAAGCGATCACCAGAAACCAGTAACTGTACTGTTTTCTGGTTATCGCTTAGTGCGTGAAACTCGGAGTAAAAACACTTTCTCTGTCCTCCTATTGTTTGAACCAGCTCTACCACTCGGTATTGAGTACTCTCTTGGACAGCCTGGAACCTCTCTGTTTTTATGTTAGTACATGTAGTTAAGACTCACTGCAACAATGGAGTTCAAGCGAGGAGTCGGCATAGTGCACTCGCGTCATTCTTCTCTGTGTCACCGACTCTGCTCTCCTGAGATCAGATAATTATATCGGCTTTGTCTGCAATAGCTCGGCTTATTCTTTAAAAGTCGCAGGGCTCACTCTTGACCGGCTTGTGGCGCAAATTCCTCAGTAGAATGCCGAGGTTCTCAGCTCCAAACCCAACACATGAAGGGCAAGGCATGGCTCCATCCTCACTGTCAAATGGAGGTATAATATCTTCGGGACCGCTCGTGCTGCCTATTTTCGGGAGCAACTTGAGTCAGTTGAAATAGTATTGGAATTATTGCCTTCAAGTACTTTAAAAAGTGTTGACCTAGCTGCCCGCTGTGACATAATTATTACAGCAGGGTGTGTTGAGGCATAATAATTATCACGGCGCAGCCTCAGTGATTCGCCTTATTCAAATCGAAACACCCTTACAATGCTTCGTCAGAGAGATGTGGGACCATGACCATCCGACTCAGCACCCCGAACTCTACGGACTCTGTTTTGTAATCCGAAAAGTTCTGTTCGACATCACACAACCTGCGCTAGCTGCTTACTACATAGTTACTTGTCTCTGGGAAACTGAAATCAACTGAAATGGCGTGCGCAGATAAACGTAAAATAATCGTGCAAGAACCCGAAAATAGCTTCCGACACCCTTGCTCTGTAATGTGTCTTAACTTACACCAGGATGCCAGTTACGCCGCCTCCGCGAAGAGACAGCATGGCAACAGGATTGCGCAGTTTGACAGCAGCTCGCTCGCACCTCGACACGCGGCGCACTGACGGTGAAGACGACCACCAGCCTGCTACACCCTTGCAGAAAGAACACCGAAAGCGCAGCAGGTCGGCGGGCCATGTTGCCAAGAGGAGGCCCGTACGGGATGGAGACCTTGACGAGAGTATGCTAGAGTTGACCACTGACCTATAGCCGCATGTCACATGACCTATATAAAGTGGCATTATGTGTCACATGACCTATAAATATGCTATTATGTGTCACATGACCTATAAGCATGCTATCATGTGCCACCTGGTTCATACACAACACCACGTTTCTCTAATCAATTTGATGCACCCTACCAAGAGTAGATAAACAAGAGTGTGCAACTCCGGATCTCTCCTGCACAATCTGCAGATACCCCCGCCCACGGCGGAATTTTTTGATGACGTCACCTTTTTTCAGAGAAACGCGGACTTTGCCGCAGAGCAGTGTGAGAGCACGTGCTGGGCACCGACCTTGTAGTGTAAAGCCCGGCCAAGTGCACGAGGGAAACCTCTCCAAAAGGCTCGCAGTGCGTGCGTCGTCGAAAAGATTACGTCAACAAAAAATTCCGCCGTGGGCCAACCCATCCGGGAGTTGCACACTCTTGTTTATCTACTCTTGACCCTACGCATGTTCTGAGACGTTGAGATGCCGTGACATCACACTTATTAAAGATGATGATTGTAAAAATAGATTGGATCATGATGCAAACGCCAGAGAGTCGTCAAATACTTTTTTGACGATTCAAGTATTTGACGACTCTCTGGTACACGCGTACAGTAACGAGTACTAGTGTTTAGGGTGAATTTTTGGCTGCTACCGGAGTAGTGCCGGCGCTAATGTATGCTTGCATGTAATGCTTTGCCATGGTAACCATGATCACTATGCTCACTTGCTTGACACTGGCACACCGATTATTAGGAAATGGCCAAACTTTCTGATTTACACAAATAACCTACATGGAGACAACACTTTATGATTTACTGCTGAAATACAAGGTCACAAATCTCTTCAAATCGCTTTGTGACATTGCCTTACGTGTCGCTGCGGCTGTACAGGCAGCGATGTCAGCGCAATCAATCATTTACATGTAGATCTACTAAGCCAGCCACCCCCCCCCCCCCCAGCCAGAGAATAGTAGTGCTGCTAGTGCAACACCAGTATTGTACTACTCCCTGTTACTGGTGCCTATGACAGTAAGAGGCTACGGCTGTGTTTTGCTTGCTGTTTTCTACTGTGCGGTTGTTTGCCGTTCTTCGGCTTTTTGCTGGGGTGGGGGCACGCGTAGGAAGGCGAGTGCTTCCCTTCGTCTTCAACGGTGACTGCCACGGCACACACACACACGCACACACACACACACACACACACACACACACACACACACATACACACATACACACACACACACACACACACACACACACACACACACACCTCAGACATGCCCATCGCGGAAGCGATGATAGCGAACCTGAGCTATGTTAGACATAGCAACTTGTGCTGGGATTACACCATTCAACAGCTTGCAAGGCTGATGAATTGACCGCCACTATTCTCTAGCCTGGTATCCACCACACATGGCTTTGGCTTTTTCTGGCCAGTGAATCCCTATTTTTCATTTTTTCACACACACACACACACACACACACACACACACACACATACACACACATACACACACAGTCAGCGTGATGGCAATACCTCTAGCTCTGGTCACTGGTGCAGCTTGAAGTCGTCTGTCAAGTGTCATGAGCTCTTGTACATCCTTATTATATTTGGGCAGTTGCCTTGGCATTCCTGACCATGATTGTGACGGTTTACTGACTGCAGACTACATACAACCGAGTCACGACGTACACTGATGAGGTTGTGTATGTAGCGAAGTGGTTGATAGTCGTTTTGGGCTGAAGTAAGGATGAGTTTGCAGCTCAGGCGGATGTCGGAGTCCGGGAGCTCACCGGTTGCCTCCGTCATAAACCACGGTGCTGGCTGCTTCAGGTAGGCCAGCTGCTATGGCTGCTGACGTGTCCAGTTTATCAGTCGATTGCGACATGGATATGAACAATACTAATTCTTGGTCGGATGGTGGAAGAGGCTTGTAAGTCGGGCAGTCGTTGAAAAATAAGTGGTAGCGAGAAGGTAGAACGATCATGTGTGATCATGGTGCAATGGAACAAGAAGTTTCCATTCCAATTCTGGATTTATCCGAAGAGGAGGACGTTCTTTTGGAGAAGCTGAGGCACGCGTGCGAAGTGTACGGGTTTTTCTACATCACCAACCACGGACTGGAGAGTGACATCGAGCAGCTATTCCAGTCATGCAAGGAATTCTTTCAGTTGAGCCACGAGGAGAAAATGAAGCTGGCCATTAACGCTAGTGGCCATGGGTATGTCTGGCATGGCGAGGAAACGTTGGATCCACAAAAGCAGCAGGAGGCTGACACCAAAGAGAACTTCCAGTTTGGCGAGGAGGAGAGCGGCAGTGAGCCGTCACGGACGCCATTGCGCGGGCCCAACGTTTGGCCGAGTGAGTCGCTTCTACCGGGCTGGCGGCAGCGTGTGTACAAGTACTATAATCGTACTGCACCTCTTGCGATGAGAATATGTGGACTTATTGCTACTTCGCTGGGTCTCGATCGTGGCTACTTTGAAGATAAGTTTACTGAGCCACTCTCTCTGGTCGCCTTGAATCACTACTCTGAGCGGCGCTCTAGCCCTGATGACGGTGTGTTTGGCTGCGGCGAGCACAGTGACTATGACATCATCACATTACTCGTCACCGACGACGTTCCTGGCCTGGAGGTGCGACTGAAAGACGACACGTTTCTGGCCGTGCAGCCGAAAAAGAACGCGTTTATTTGCAACGTGGGCGACACGATACAGCACCTGACAAACGATCGCTACCGCAGCGCACCGCACCGTGTTGTGAATCGTAGCGGGAGGGAACGCTTCTCGGCTGGCCTTTTCTTCCGACCCGACTTTAACTGTGTCATTGATTGCCTACCCTGCTGCTATGCCGAAGACAACCCGACACGTCACCAGCCAATCATGTTTGGCCAGCATCTTCTCAACAAGTATCGAAGTAGTCACACTGCATTTCAGGGCTGAATTTCCACATGCGGACCCAGTGATTTGAGATCCAGGCACTTGTGTGTAACTTGTGTTTCCCCAAGACATTGAATACCACAAGAACACTCCGACAATGATAATAATAAAGTATACATGTCATACATGCTTTAATAAGTTTGCGGGAGTTGAAACGGAAACATATTACAGCTTTTAAACTTTTACCACTACTTTGCACTGCGGACTTCAATATTTTTCTACTATTGATAGTATTGTGCTACAGTATAGCATTTCAAATCCGTTGAACTTTCTTGCAACTCATTCCCATTTCAAATTTACAAAAAGATTAATAATGATGCAAGCTACAAGAGGGTGAAGGCGGGGAGGGGAGCGGACATTTCTCGGTTTTGCCATTCAGAACGGGAAAGAAGTACTGAATAATTAGTATGGCAATAAGTAGGACGAGCTGAAGCGACATGTGGACTACTTTATTAACAATGTAAGCGATGGAGACGATGCAAGAAACAACCTAAAGGCTAAAGGGTAAGGAAAAATACATGTAAGAAGAAAAAGGGCAATGGAAAAAAAAAGATGATTCGAACAAGTTTTCGTACAACACTCTTCAGGAATCACCGTTGTACTAAAGAAAAAAATGAGAACAAAGGAAATAATATAGCAATCAAGGTAAGGTGACACGATACAATGACAGCACTGGAATATCGAGGTGCGATTTCTCACAAAAGTGTGCAGAATTTGTGTGTCCAGAAAGATAGTGTTATTACCCTAAAATTGTTCAAATAATGTTCTTTTGTGTAGTGTGGCAACGTTGTTGCCACTTGTGCCTAAATGTGTTTTGTCACCTTCTTGTTTATTATTGTTATTATCATTCGTCGACGAGGAGACAATAGTCGTAAAATGGCAATAAATAAGATAAATTGTGCACTCATAACAACAGCAAAAATGAAGAAAGTCAAGTTCCATAACGTTTTCTTGTGACTGTCATCAGTGGAACGCCGTCACATAAAAATGTAATAACTAAAACACACACTTATATACATGTAGCTAATATGGTTTCAGGTAGAAATACAGCAGCTAACAAGTACAAAAAGCGAAGTTTGCACCTTTGCAATGTGTGAATATAGTGTATGTGAGAAAGGTAGTGGCAGATGAATGTGATACTGTGTGAATGAATGTAATGGTGCGTGTGTATTACTTGAAGAGTGTGAGTGATACAACGTTTTCTTTCTGTTTACATAGCACAGGGTCACGAGTACGAATATTCGTTGCGCACGTTTCTTCAAGCAATTGCAGGTGTTGGAAGCTGTGTATATTCGTACTCGTGACCCTGTGCTATGTAAACAGAAAGAAAACGTTGTATCACTCACACTCTTCAAGTAATACACACGCACCATTACATTCATTCACACAGTATCACATTCATCTGCCACTACCTTTCTCACATACACTATATTCACACATTGCAAAGGTGCAAACTTCGCTTTTTGTACTTGTTAGCTGCTGTATTTCTACCTGAAACCATATTAGCTACATGTATATAAGTGTGTGTTTTAGTTATTACATTTCTATGTGACGGCGTTCCACTGATGACAGTCACAAGAAAACGTTATGGAACTTGACTTTCTTCATTTTTGCTGTTGTTATGAGTGCACAATTTATCTTATTTATTGCCATTTTACGATTATCATTCGTTCTCACTTTTTTGTTTTTGTTGCTGATACACACTTGTCACGCTTAGTTCTTACTTGTATACCCTTGTTTTCTGCACACGTTTGTGAGAAATCGCACCTCGATATTCCAGTGCTGTCATTGTATCGTGTCACCCTACCTTGATTGCTAAATTATTTCCTTTGTTCTCATTTTGTTCTTTAGTACAACGGTGATTCCTGAAGAGTGTTGTACGAAAACTTGTTCGAATCATGATTTTTTTTCCATTGCCCTTTTTCTTCTTACATGTATTTTTCCTTACCCTTTAGGTTGTTTCTTGCATCGTCTCCATCGCTTACATTGTTAATAAAGTAGTCCACATGTCGCTTCAGCTCGTCCTACTTATTGCCATATTAAAATTATTGTCTTCTCGTCGAATTTTTGAATAATTAGTACATGATAATTATTAACAAGAGTACAAAGCCCCACACATGCACTTTTTGACAAAACATGCATTACGGGAGAGGAGATGGAGAATTACTATCCATCCGAGAAGTATCATTGTGAGCCTTCTGCAATTCCCACAATTGACATGTTTTTTTTTACGCCGGCTTTACACAACAAATCAGGTGGATCAGCCCCGGCGAAAAGTGGGGCGGTCACCTGCGCACCGGTTGGTCTGCTCCGATGTTCCTGAAAATACTATGTTTGCTTGCTGGTCACTGGATCCAGTTTGGACAGGGTCACTTGGTTGGTGTTCACTGTGTTCTTGTCATAGCAATGGTTGTCATCACTGAACAGCATCAAAATACCCTCAGTTTTGCTCAGCCTGCTGAGCCAATACACGAACAAGCCACTGCAGCCACTTCATGATACGGAAAGCCCTACACACACCATCCTCACAGCAACTACTCTTCACTGCAAAATACTAATTTCTCAATCAAATTTTCGGCCATGAGGCATCTAAAATGTTCTTGTTGCCTATCATGAAATTATATAGTTCCCTTGGGAAAGAAACCTGATACGATCTCCTGGACACCCAAGGTAGTCAATGTAGGCACTTGAATTTGTTAAATCAAGCACCAGGAGCTAGTTACACATTCCGTGGATCAGTTGGCCTGAAAAGGAAAGTCACTTCATGTCGATAAAAAATTAGAAATACATGGCAGTAGGAGAGAGTAGGATTAGCTGCCTTTGACTGGCTTTGTGGCACTCTGTGTGTCACCGTGCAAATATATCATTAGTTTATGGGACGAGCAAGAGGCGAGTGATCTATCAAGACACGACGGGCACCAACTGAGGCGTTCACAATGGGACTCCCAGGGAGTACATGCAACAATCAAGCATTTGCCCGAATTTCAAATTTCAAGCACGAGAGGTTCAGTAGTACAGAGAGAACACTACCCGTCGGCGTATATGGCGTTGACTTTCTTCAGGAGGTATTCACCGGACAAGATTGGTTCATACTTGGCTGGATTCTCACTACTACAACATGTTGGTAAACACTCAATCGTGGCGTCGGTGTTGCAGTCAAACGGAGAACTGTAGCGCTCGCGACCGGTTGTGTTCAACACACGATGCAGTGTACTCTTGAACATGCCGTTTGTCCAGCGTTCTAACATATCCGCAATGTTCACCACAATGGCTCCTTTGATTGGAGCTACATCCACCCATTCACCATCAGGCCACTGAATCTGCAATCCAGGAACATCATCCGTCTTCAGCAATGTCAGCATACCAAGATCCGTGTGCTCACCAGCTCCATACAGACCCTCCTCTGGATTTGACAATGTCTCGTTGTAATGCAGAATGCGTAGCTTTGCTATGTGTTTAGTGAAGAACTGGTGGAAATAGTCTGCTTCCATATCCAGTGCTAATGCCACTATTCTAAGCAGTTTCATTCCCACTGCACAAATGGCTTTGAAATAGTCAATCATGGTTGACTTGAAATGAGGCACCACAGCTTCTTGTGGCCACTTATTCGCTCGGTGCATCTCCCCGGACGCTTCAGCTTGCTCAGCAGTCATCTCTTTACCGATGTGATATCCCTCTTTCGTACTTCCAAGAATTTCTTTCACTGGGTTATTTCTCTCCGAACCAAACCCGATGTAGCCTATGTTCGTACTGATGTCTATGGAACACTTCTCCTTCTCCTCCAGGGGTAGAGCAAAGAACAACTTGGCTTGCTCGAAGAGTTCAGCAAACTGTTCATCCGTAATGCCATGATTGACGATGTAGAAAAAGCCGAACTCAACACAGGCCTGTCTCAATGCAGTGGCAGTCGTCTTGTCATCACAACTGAGGTCAATTATGGGCAATTCCTTCTTCGCAGTGCTAGCAGCTACTGCTGCATCTTCCCTATCCGACTCCATGTCAGCCAAAGTCTGATTCGAAATGATTAGGCGTCATATCCACAATCGCTTCAAGCGATGACAGCAAGGAGCTAGCTACATGTATGTTTTCCGAAACAAAACCCTGGCCTGGGCATTGTAGATCATAAGTCTTTTTGCTGTGGACGTGCAAGAACACAAGTCTTCTTTTTGAAGTACAGGCTGTACTGTAAAATAATTACAACAATAAAAAATTAATAAAATAAATTATTTTTGTATATTAAATCTTGCTGAAAACATGAAAACGTGTGCGGGACGAGATGTATAAAAAAATTAATAATTTGTTGCTGGTGCCTAAACTAAAGACTAAAATAATTGTCTGTGTCCGACTGAAGAACAGAACTACAAAAATTAATAGCATCGGACTCCTCACGAACAATAATGTTGCTCAGTTGCGGTGGCTGTCTCCATTCTGCCCCGGACCCATAAAAATGATACTGTAAATATACAAATTTTCGGCTATATTCGGCACCGACCCAAAACACCTAAATTAAAACGCCGATGAAATTTTTCACAGCATCTGTCGTAATACCATGCCCTCTACCCCACGCCGAAAATACATCGCCGCCGAAATGTCAAAAATCGTGAAGTGCCGAAATTTTGTATATTTACAGTAGACGACGGAGTTTGCCTACTACTTTTAGTACACATTCCAAGTCCCAAGTTCTGGAGTAAAGCAACGACGTAAGTTCATGCATGCTTGCTCGTACTGGTCCATGCTGAATGAAGCATGTGCACAGCGACGTTGATTCATGAGAAGTCAGCCCAGATCATAACAAGACTTCTATGCACACGCCACTCCAAAAAACCGGGAAAACTATTGGCAGGCCCAGACCTCCCGGACCGCAGTGTAATGGCACGGTATTAGAACTGATAGAGGCAGGCACCGTATTAGTTGGATCAGCCCAACTGAAGAGAAGGTAATATCATGGACACTGTGATACTAATACATGTAGCAGCACTAAGCCAGGAGTCGGTAAAGGATATGCTGCCTGTGTGGCACTTTGTGTGTTATCATCTACTCAGTCTCTACATGGAAAATATCTAGATTACGGTACAAAGAAGAGGCAAGTGGAATATTGAGGTACACTGCATGAATCCAAGCAGTGGGCATCAAGGCTGTCACATTGGGAGTAACATTCAAGCGTCTGGTGAGATTCCAAGTTAAATAATCATGAGATGACCGGCATAAACGGCTGCTCTGCGGGTTCAGCGGCGCGGGCAACATACTAGAGTTATCCTTCGGGGTAGATTTCCTTAAGTTTCTTCAGGAGGTATTCACCGGACAGGATAGGTTCATACTTGGCTGGACTCTCACTGCTACAACATGTTGGCAAACACTCAATCGTGGCGTCGGCATTGCAGTCAAAGAAGAACGGAGCACTGTAACGCTCACGCCCGGTCGTGTTCAACACACGATGCAGTGTACTCTTGAACATGCCGTTTGTCCAGCGTTCTAACATATCCGCAATGTTCACTACAATGGCTCCTTCGATTGGCGCTACATCCACCCATTCACCATCAGGCCACTGAATCTGCAATCCAGGAACATCATCCGTCTTCAACAATGTCAGCATACCAAAATCGGTGTGCTCTCCAGCTCCGAACAGACCCTCATCAGGCTTTGACAATGTCTCGTCGTAATGTAGAACTCGCAGTAGCGCTATGTGTTTAGTGAAGAACTGGTGGAAATAATCTGCTTCCATGTCCAGTGCTAATGCCACTATTCTAAGCAGTTTCATTCCCACTGCACAAATGGTATTGTAATAGTCAATCATGGTTGTCTTGAAGTGCGGCACCACAGCTTCTTGTGGCCACTTATTCGCTCGGTGCACCTCCCCGGACGCTTTAGCTCGCTCAGCAGTCATCTCGTTACCCATGTGATACCCCTCCTTCGTACCTCCAGTCGTTTGTTTCACTGGATTGTTTCTCTCCGAGCCATACTCGATGTAGCCTCTGTTCGTACTCCTGTCTATATTGCACCTCTCTTTCTCCTCCAGAGGTAGAGCAAAGAACAACTTGGCTTGCTCGAAGAGTTCAGCAAACTGTTCATCCGTAATGCCATGATTGACGATGTAGAAAAAGCCGAACTCAACACAGGCCTGTCTCAACGCAGTGGCAGTCGTCTTGTCATCACACCTGAGGTCAATTATTGGCAATTTCTTCGCAGTGGTAGCAGCTACTGCTTCATCTTCTGCCCTATTGCACTCCATGTCAGCAATGGGCTGATTCGAAAAGATTAGGCATCATATCATCGCTTCCAGCGATGACAGCAAGGAACTATAATTATAATATGATTGTACATGTGCATGTACGTCTTCCCAAACAAACCCTGGCCTGGGCGTTGCACTGTCTGCTGTGGACAAGCAAGATCAAGAACATACCGGTGTTCTAACGATTTTTTCCTGAAATTTTGCTGAAAACAATTAGTGGATGTGGGCCAAAAAGTATTAGAACCATCGAAGATCATGCGGACTTGCACGTTGCAGGTGCATATGTAGGCGGTCGTATAAAACGGGGTTTTCGGACTCCTAGATCCTCACCAGCAACATTCAGTTGCTTGATTGCGAATATTGCTGTCTCCATTCTGCCCTGGCCTCATGAAAATTATACGCGCTGGGTTTGCTTACTTAGTACTTACACATACACTCATACACTCTACTACTAGTACTACTAGTATACGTTAGTTATCCGCACCCCGAAATCACGGGCACTTCAGTCTACCGGGCACCTTTGCCTTTGGGCGAGTTTCAGTGGAAATATTACTACCCTTTTGTCACTTTTTGTGGAAATAGTGACTTCATATGCCATATCTACGGCCTTTCCGCATCAAAATGTATGTGATTTGGAGTTACGCACATTTTGAAGTTACGGGCAGGGCCCGGACTGCTCGGATAAGCGAGGTATGCCGGTTACAAGGTCTGGAGTGAAGCAACGGCGTATGTTCATGCATGGCTTACTCTACACTGGTCCATACTGCATGCCGGAAGCCATTGTGCACAACGACGTTGATTCATGAGAAGTCAAACCAGATCATAACAAGACTTCCATGCGCACAACTTCAGACATCGGCGAAACAGCCAGGCAACTGCAGGCCCGGACCTGCCGGACCGCGTTGCAATGGCCCGGTATCAGAACAAATAGAGGCAGGCGCCATGTTAGTTGGATCAGCCAGCCTGAAGAGCTCATGATGCCATGGTAATGCCGCTACTACTAATAGGAGCAGGGAGTCAGCAAAGCCGGGACACACTGCCTTTGTGCGGGTACTTTGCATGTTATCATCTACCCCGTCTCTACATGAAAAATACCTAGAGTATGGTACAACAAAGAGGCGAGTGGAATATAGAGGGACATTGCATGAATGATTCAATCCAAGCAGCGGACATAAGCAGCGGGCAACAAGGCTGTTGCATTGGGAGTAACATTCAAGCACCTGGTCAGATTTTAGGTTAAATAATCATGGATGCAGCTAATGGGATTTCGGTCTTTGACCACTTGGTGGTGGGTCTGATCTACTCACCTCCCACCGTTTAGGCGCTGCATCTGCGCCTTTGATCCTAGAGGGTGGTGGCGTTCCCACGGCGGATGCGGAAAACTCGGCTTCCAGCCGAGTCTCACGCGAACCGTGAAATTTATTTTTATTTATAATCATGAGATGCTTTCAAACGGTAATATCCCGAGTCAGCAGTGTCGACAAAGTACTAGAATGATCCTTTGGGGTAGATTTGCTCAAGTTTCTTCAGGAGGTATTCACCGGACAGGATAGGTTCATACTTGGCTGGACTCTCACTGCTACAACATGTTGGTAAACACTCAATCGTGGCGTCGGCATTGCAGTCAAAGAAGAACGGAGCACTGTAACGCTCGCGCCCGGTCGTGTTCAACACACGATGCAGTGTACTCTTGAACATGCCGTTTGTCCAGCGTTCTAACATATCCGCAATGTTCACCACAATGGCTCCTTCAATTGGCGCTACATCTACCCATTCACCATCGGACCACTGAATCTGCAATCCAGGAACATCATCCGTCTTCAGCAATGTCAGCATGCCAAGATCCGTGTGCTCTCCAGTTCCGTACAGACCCTCATCAGGCTTTGACAATGTCTCGTCGTAATGTAGAACTCGCAGTAGCGCTATGTGTTTAGTGAAGAATTGGTGGAAATAATCTGCTTCCATATCCAGTGCTAATGCCACTATTCTAAGCAGTTTCATTCCCACTGCACAAACGGCATTGTAATAGTCAATCATGGTTGTCTTGAAGTGCGGCACCACAGCTTCTTGTGGCCACTTATTCGCTCGGTGCACCTCCCCGGACGCTTTAGCTTGCTCAGCAGTCATCTCTTTACCCATGTGATACCCCTCCTTCGTACCTCCAGTCGTTTGTTTCACTGGATCGCTTGTCTCCGTGCCATACTCGATGTAGCCTCTGTTCATACTCCTGTCAACTAGTATATTGCACCTCTCCTTCTCCTCCAGAGGTAGAGCAAAGAACAACTTTGCTTGCTCGAAGAGTTCAGCAAACTGTTCATTCGTAATGCCATGATTGACGATGTAGAAAAAGCCGAACTCAACACAGGCCTGTCTCAACGCAGTGGCAGTCGTCTCGTCATCACAACTGAGGTCAATTATGGGCAATTCCTTCTTCGCAGTGCTAGCAGCTACTGCTGCATCTTCTGCCCTATCCGACTCCATGTCAGCCACACTCTCAGTCTGATTCGAAATAGTAAGGATTCATACCATCGTTTCAAACATCAAGAGTGCATTTCCTGGTAGATCTACACTATCATGATTATCGATCATGGTACATGGTGTGCTGTAATTATTATAATTGTAAACCCATTGTAAAAATTTATAATTCTGAGCCTAGTTTTAGTGTACAGTAGATCTACGTATCGCCTATAATTATAATGTTGGCTATGCCTATGGCTAGCCTATGCACGCTGTTAGCTGCACTTGGATCGCGGCAAGTTTAGGGTTCACGGCTTGCCACTAAAAGCACCCGTCACGTGCGCCTCCATTTTGGATTATGGACGCGTGCTACAGGCCGCGACAGCGCCTATCGAAGTAAAAAAATATCGACTCGAAGTCTAGCCGGAGAGCGTACTTTTTGAATTTTTCCTTGGCTTCAGTGGCTTCACTTCACTCGGGCTTTGCATTTGACTGACCTGGACTTGATGATGGCGGCGGTGGCGGTCTTGGCGAAAGATCCAGTTCCATCTGAGACACTCTGTCGTCTTTTCTTATCTGCTGAGGTTCTGGCAAAGCGCAGCTGCATCGAACCTGACTAGATGTAGCTGCACGCATCCTTTGTTTGCCCTGCAAATCTCGATCTGTTGCTCTTCTTGCTGTTTGGCCGCTGAAAATATTCTTCCTGTAAAGAGGCCGAAACTGAGCTAGGGCACGTCAAGATATGTAGGGTATACAAAGAAAAAGAAATGTCATGGTCGTTTCAGCAGCTCACGACAGCCAACACGCTCCATCGTCGGGATTGGAAGTATCCAGCACGGCTGTTCCGAGCGCTGCTGCTCTTGTTATTCTTCTTCTTCAGAAATTCTCCACACCTTGTCGGCCAAAGTACGCGCGCGCGTGCACGGAAAATAGATGCGCTGAGCCGTTTCTTGTTCGATTTTGACAAATAATGGCTTGTTGTTTTGCTCTCGACCTTGGCTATCCTTCTACCGTTCAGTATTTTACGGAAACGCAACGGCTCCCCCTGTTTTTTTAGCCGAACTTTGGCCAAAGTTACTGGAAAACCCGGAACTCGTTTGAAAAAATACGAACGGTGGAAGTCTTGGAACGTCTTTCGTGCGTGTGGATTCAAAAATTCAGGCAGTTTGAGCCAACCGTAATGAATCCCGTAGAGTTGAAAGTGAGTGATATTGATGGGAAAATGCGATTTGAGCACTGACCGATTGTGTGGGACAGTATATGCACGCGCCTGTCACGTGCATGATGTAGCTGGCGACGCTAGCATGCCAATCCGTGAACCCTAAAGTTACTTACTTAGTTTTCTGCACGTGAACCATGAAAAATCAATGCATGCTCATGCATGTTCATGCATAACCAGTCAGCTGGCCTGCTCGCCCACGCATTTGACAGCCAGGTAACAATTCCATCAAATTTTTTGAGATATCGCTTCGTTCTAAGTCTCAAAACAGTTCTAAAGTCACCAAACCACGCTGGTAATCGATGGCTATTCAATGTTAACATCTTCAGAAAGACTTCAGCCGTTTACCGAGAGTTTGGGCATCGTTGCCGTTATTTTTCACGGTGTTCTTCTTCCTCCTGTCTGGAGCTGCAATTGCATCCTGGAATTATTTGAAAGGTATTTCGTGCGGATTTTTTCCAGCCGTGCTGCGACCCACAGTTAATTGGGAATTCGTGGCCTGGCACGAGGAAAACATGGATGCAGTGAATGGGATTTTCGGTCTTTGACCACTTGCTGGTGAGCTGATCTACTCACCTCCCACCGCTTTAGGAGCTGCATCTGCGCCTTGATCCTTGAAGGGTGGTGGCGTTCCTACGGATGCGGAAAACCCGGCTTCCAGCCGAGTCTCACGCGAACCGTGAAATTTTTTTTTTTTTTTTTTCGTGCGGGCTGTGGGGGGTTCCAACAGGCATAAACTGACATCGCTATAGGATAACTGGTAACTTTCACCCTTCAAGGAGGTAGAGCAATGAGAATTTTTTTGTGGCGGTCGTCCAATTTTTGTGGCGGTCGTGGCTGTATTTGTGCACTTCCGAGGCTTTCATTCTGCCTGATACTACTCTCTACTGTATGGGAATCGATGTTTAGGCACATGTAGCTGTCTTATTTGGTAGATCTGCTGTTTTCAATCACTTGGGACACTTTGTCTAGCCTATTTGTCTTTCGTTCGTGCCATCTATCAGTTTTGTGGGGTGCCTTGACCTGTATTTGTGAAGTTCTCGAGTAAAGACCCTAATTCTTGACTGGAGTCACGTCTTGAATTGAATTTGCTGGGTGAGCCCTCGTTCACGCAGTTGTACTTATCGTAATAGTCAATATCTGCTTGCTGGACGGACTAGCGGCTAGAATAGGGATGACCAAATGGTCCAAGTGTGTACTAGTACTCGTACACGATTATTGTTTCCATCATCGTGAAATGAGCGTTGTGGAATTGCAGTCGTCTGCCTTTGGCACTGAGGACATGAGGAGAGTTGATTGTTACTTCTGCTCAGCATTGAAGCGATCATCAGCTCTCTTTGTTCTAATTATTGAGAGGACATACCGGCATCGCAATCAAGTAAAGATTAGGCAAACCTCGCCAACCTCCAAAGAGAGTCGAAGATATTTTCTCCAAATGCAAAGACGATCTTTGTCAGTTTGTGACTTGCATTTGCGTGCATACATGAGCAAGTCACGGACCACGGCACGTGCGCGGTTACCATGCCATCTCGAACCGACGCCATCTTTCTAAGTTGCCGCTTCTTGACAGCCGGCCGTGTATGGTGATCAGGGAGTCGTATAGACCGACGACTCCCTGATGCATCGATGGTGATCAACTATTACTTCTCAAATAATTTATTTTCATTTCAATCATTTGCCATACTTAAGTACATGTATCACAGTTCCGCGTATACTAATAACAAGAGTAGATAAACAAGAGTGTGCAACTCCGCATCTCTCCTGCACAATCTGCAGATACCCCGCGCCCACGGCGGAATTTTTTGTTTACGTCACCTTTTTTCAGAGAAACGCGGATTCTGCCGCAGAGCAGTGTGAGAGCACGTGCTGGGCACCGACCTTGTAAGTAAGTTGTAGTGTAAAGCCCAGCCAAGTGCACGAGGGAAAACTCTCCAAAAGGCTCGCAGTGCGTGCGTCGTCGGAAAGATTACGTCAACAAAAAATTCCGCCGTGGGCCAACCCAGCCGCGAGTTGCACACTCTTGTTTATCTACTCTTGCTAATAATCGTCTATGTAAGGCCAAGTAAAAAAAAAAGCTAGATGATCGTCCCCGTCCGCCCCAGTTTTTGTCAGCGCCCCCTTAATATTTTATTTTTTAAATCGTGAGTTTTTGCCGAAATCGTTGGTTTTTTACCGATCGCGGATGCAGGAAACATGTGCACGCTTTGTTTAATACTTTCTTTACTATATGGACCACATACTACTAGTATATCACAACGTCAGTATCGATCTGCTGAAGAAAGAAAAAGAAAAAAAGAAAAAAAAAGAAAAAAGAGAAAAAAAACCTTGATGTTGTTGTGTACACTGTGTGCATGAGAGGGTAAAAAGTAAAAAAATAAAAATAAAATCCTCCCGCCCTCCCCGATTTTTCCAAAAAAAAGGACGATCATCTAGTAATTTTTTTTACTCGGCCTAATCATGGTAATGTATCGCCACGGTGATCAAATTATTTGTGTGGAATCAAGTGGTGTCAGATCAGAGCCGCAGAGCTAGAGGCGAACAGGAAGTTACTTCTTTGTGAAAATTTTGCCCAGTGTTGTTTCGTGAGTTCTACTTGTAGTATCAGGTGTCCAAAATACCTCCATTGTGATGATATGCTGACGATGTGTGTCAGGAGCCTTGGCTGCATGGGCATGATAGGGTGCATTTCTCAAAGTAGGAGTACACAGGATGTAGACCTCTACGCTGCAACCAACTATGCAGTGTGTATGTGCACGGCGCGCTGAGTCTTTTGATACCCCACTCGTATACAGTACACGCAGTATCGGTCATAGTAATAATTATATCGCTTATAGTGATAAAATTGCAATTTCATAGTGATAAAATGCTCAAAATCAAAGACCAACGCTATAAGCGATACTGACTGTATTACCAGTGCGCCAACGCATAGCTGACTGGTTTGTATTCGTAGGCTTGCCTGCGAATCATGAGGTTCGAGTTCAAACCTGCGCTGGTCGGATCTGACTTCATTGAGCAGCACTGCAGTTCGTCAGCAACCAGTGACAGTGCAGTGACACCAGCAACCAATACAGACTAGCCAGCAACCAATACAGACTAGCCAGCAAAGTGGCACACATGAAATCATCAGGCCTGTCCATAAACAGATAAACTCCTAATCTTAGCGGTAGAGGCAATTCCATGCTAGCACCAAGCTAGGTTCCCGTGGGCAATGCCATGCTAGCACCAAGCTAGGTTCCGGTGGGCAATTCAAGGTAGTGATATCGCCATTGACTCTCGTGGCCCCACAACAAATAAACAACTTACTTGGACTAAGTGTCACAGTGCATTCTAGTTTGCAGCCAGACTTGGGATATCAACCAGTATATAATTATAATATCAAGGTGGCCAGAAAGAATCAAGGATAATAATAAAGCTGTTCAAAACCGGCTGCCATTGATTGGACAGCCTATAGCCATGCTTATCCAGTCATGATATTGGGCTTAGCATGTTAAGAAATACTTATGATAGCTTGCTTATCCTCGTGGGAAAAGCAGGTTTGCTTGTAACATCAACTGCTGAGGCTGCATGCTGCTGCTGCTACATGGGCTTTACTTGAGCATCAGAGAAATGTGACTGTCTCCAACTCTCTGTCCCGCGAGGCTGTAAGTATCAATGCCGTTTGAATTTGTGTGGTTGTACCATTCTCCTGCGCCGATTGACCTTCCTCTCTTTTATACCTGTCCTTAAAAGGCTTTTCCTCAAATCTCAGCTATAAGATTTGTTAAAATTTAATATAACGGTAGATACAGTCGACTCCACTGAAAGCAAACTCGGAGAAAACAAATAAATTGTGTGCATCCGTCACTCAAAATACTCACACCAACGGGCCACAGCTACAAATCGGTGGGATAGATACAGATTTGCCATGACCAGTAAGCTAGACAGCAGTGAAACTATACCTTTGAATGGCCGACATACAGCACAGGCTCCCTGGTGGGTTGGAATGTACGCAACGTGACACATGATTCTGATAGTAGGATTATGGTGGCTTATATGTCTTGCTAAGCTTCATGGTGAGATAGTCTCCTGCGCTCACAGGATCATACTTTGCAGGTTTATCGGTACTGCAGCACGACGGAAGGCACTGGACAACAGCGTCAGAGTTAATCTCGCAGAAGAACGGAATGCTGTATCGTTCCTTGCCGCTCATGTTCAGCACACGGTGCTTGGTGCTGCGAAACAAGTCGTTCGTCCAATGCTCCAACAAGTCACCGATGTTCACAATGTATGCTCCCTTCACATAGTCCACATCCGTCCACTCGCCACTCTCCCACTGTATTTGCAGGCCAGGAACCTCGTCGGTCTTGAGCAAAGTGATCACGCCGTAGTCGCAGTGCTCTCCACATGCAAAAATACCGCTAGCCGGGTCTGAAATGGTCTGGTCATAATGCAGAAACCTTAGGATGGAGTTATGCTTGGTGCACAGCGGGCGGAAGAACTCAACGTCCAGATCCAATGCCAGTGCCACAATCCGGAGCACTCGATAGCATGCCTCTAGCGTTCTCTCGTAGTAGCGGAGCATCACGTCCCGAAATTCGGTCAATTTCTCTGCATCTGGCCACAGGTTCGGCTCATACGGCCTGCCTGCAGCAACTGCATCCTCAGCACTCACCTCCACACCCACATGGTACGCTTCTTTGGTACCACCACGTGTCTGCTTTTCTGGGTCCACTGTCTCGTTACCAAAACCATGATAGCCTTTGAAAGAGATCCTCCTGTCCGCTGCACATTTCTCCTTGTCTTTGGTCGCCTGACCGAAGAACAGCTTGGCTTGTTGAAAAACCTCGTCGAAGAACTCCTCAGCAACGCCGTGGTTTACAATGTAGAAGAAGCCAAACTTGATGCACGCATCTCTAAGAACGGCTGCTGCAGTGTGTTCATCACAGCTCAAGTCGATCACGGGTAGCTTCTTTTCTTCACTAGCTGCATGTACACGTGCCGCATCAACGCATGCCATGCCGGACCGTTCGACTTCTTCCATTTTCTCTCGTCAAGAGCAGCTGAAACGACCACCCTTCCTCTGATTTGTGTCTCCACAACATAAGAACGCTGTGAGTGTGAAATACCGAAATAATGAGCAGAGACTGCAAGAGAGTAAACATAATATTATTATAAATCATTTGTTGAAAATTGATACTGCTCATGATTGAATCGTTTGCATGCACATGATGCAGGCAACCTGCCTACAGTCTACACAAGAGTCAAGAGAGCACTGCATTTCACACATGAGAAATGTGAAATGCAGTGCTCTCTTGAGTGTAGCCTAGGCAGGTTGCCTGCAAACGATTCAAGATGAAGCTGCGTGAAGCGTCCTTCAATTCAACATTTTGAAACTGCTCATGATGTTCGAAGAAATGGAATATTAAAATATTCCAATTTTTAGAATCGTTGCGTGTGCGTATGGTAGTGCCGGATATGGTGATACCAAGACTAGCAAGAGTAAAAATCTACTAGTACTAGTATGGACTCGCGGTGATACTGATAAACGTTAGTGGCTAGCTCTCCAGCCAAAGAACAAACGCGGAATCGGTGTTGTCGCGCTGTGGTCCGCCTCAATTCAGTCAAACTCGAAGAAGACAACGGGGACAGCTGCTCTGTACAGATTCACAACAAGTGCATGCTCATGTAACCAAATACAGTAGTGTTGGTGCCAACGGTGGTACCATAATGGAAGACTGCAGGTCAGAGAACGGAGCTGCTCCTGCTGGCGAAAGGAAATTGCCAATTATTGATCTGAGCTTGGACGAGCATAAGGCTGCTGCAGCTCTGAGAGAAGCATGCATAACGTTTGGTTTCTTCTACATCGTCAACCATGGCGTATCTGATGACCTGATTGCTGATACGTTCAAGCAGTCGGAGAGGTTTTTCTCGCAGCCACTGGAGGAAAAGCAGAAATGTGCCAGCGGCGTCTTGCTAAAGGGTTACTATGGCATGGGAGAGGAAACTGTCGACCCCGTGAAGCAGACTACTGGTGGGACGAAAGAGTCGTTCGAGTTTAGCCAAGAGCGCAGTCCTGACAAAGCCATAGCTACGCCAGAGCGTCCGTTTCATCGACCGAACGTGTGGCCGGAAGAGGCAACCTTGCCTGGCTTCAAACAGACTATGCTGAACTATTTCGAAGGCATGTTCGACGCGGGGATGCGGCTACTGCGGGTGCTGGCATTGGCCTTGGAGTTGGAGCCGACTTTCTTTGTTGAGCACTACACGGATAGCGTGGCGACTGCCCGCTTGCTGCACTACGACGCAACGCTATCGGACACAGATGCTGGCCTCTACGCATGCGGTGAGCACACAGACTATGGCATGATGACGCTGCTGAAGACGGATGATGTTCCTGGCTTACAAATCCAGTGGCCGGATGGCGAGTGGGTGGATGTTTACCCGCTTGAAAGGGCGTTCATCGTCAATATTGCCGACATGCTCGAGCACTGGACAAACGGCCTGTTTCGCAGCACGAATCACCGTGTGCTGAACACGACTGGCCGGGAGCGCTACAGCATCCCCCTCTTCTTCGATTCCAACATGGATGTGAAGGTGGAATGCTTACCCACATGCTGCAGTGCTGAAAATCCGGCCAAATACGATCCCGTCATGTCAGGCACATGGCTTCTGGAGAAATTACAGGCCACATATATTACTGCTGACGGCGGAAGCTAGAGTGAGCACCAGTAAAAATCAATAACAAAACAAGACTGGATAGGAAAGATGATTGAAGTGGTCACAACATTGCCATGCACATTTGGACTATTACAAATATCTACTCCAGTTTTGGAACAACTCTCAGGGTTTTATCAGATTATTTTTTATCAGTACTCCAACTTGTGAATGAAAACAAAAGCACTGAGCAGGTAACTTCCACTGCAATCCGGCCATGCTTTACAGCACTGTTCTGGGACAGCCTAGATCGGATATTTAGGGTGTCAAGTTGTGAGTCACGTCACTCGTGTGCCAGTATTTTGTGCAGTCTTTTGCATAGCCGCTGACGGCAAGTTTGAGTTTTTACACTGTGGCACGAGTCATACAGTAGAGTCGCGCGCCGAAGAACGTGGAGCCAAAGAACGTCCAACCTGAAATGCTAAGAACGCCACAGCCTAAAGTTAACAGCGGCGTTGTTGGTTTTCCGGCAGCTTTTGAGATACATAATGGTTTCTCCGAAGAACGTGCTATAACAGTATAAGAACGCAGCCAGATTGCTGAAAAATAAGAATACCCGGCTAACCCCTTGGAAGCAATGTTCTTGGACGCATGATTCTACTGTATGGAGCTTTGCTGAGACTAGCTGCCAGGTGAACGGTCCCATCTGTTTCAGCAAGAGTGCAATACGTGTGAACCAGGGTGTGGAGCTCCACTTGGTCTGGCCCATGGCGGAGTTTTTGTTGGTGTACTCTTTTCTGCAGATCACGAGCTGTACTGTACGAGGCATGCACTACGACGAGTCCATACATGGCCGCGTGAACTTGGCCAGGTTTCACGTCTGCCGAGTATGCACTGTGATCTGAAAAGCTCTCAGTCTACAGCAGCGGGAGAAAATGTTAAAATTTTCGTTTTGAAAACTGCAAAAAAAACTAACCCGTGATGAAGGTGGGCACCAGGGAGTCATCAAATACCCGACTCCCTGGTTGGCACCCACCCGCTCCAGCACATTTTTCTTTGTGCAACACGTGTTTTGGAAAGAAAGTTGACATCGAAAAAATTCCACCATGGGCCAGACCAACTGCAGAGTTTGCATACTCTGGGTCATGATTGTTACTCTTGGATTCAGGCAGGGAGCAGTATACTAGTAACGATGTTGGTGTTGTGCTACTGCCTGATGCGGGGGTTCTTGCTACCTGATCTCATGTCACATGCACATAATAGTGCTTGACACCCCAGATACCAGAGTGTGCGCTCTCTTCCGATCTGCTCGGCATTACTACTTATCATGATTCATTTACAGTGTAGCGTCTCTTGAATGATTCACGATGGATCAAACAAAACAACAAGAAAACGTCACCGTCGCCTTGGAAAGCTATTCGCGCAATGTGGACGCAGAGGTGCACATACCACCAGCTTAAACGGCCATGTTGGCATCATTGCAACACATCACACCGGAAATCACTCCCTGGCACCGGACTCGTCTTCATCAAACACATGTGATGTAGAACAATGAAAATATACTAGCTTTCCAGCATTCACTATTAAAAAACGTCAAGGATCAAAGAAGAACCATCATTATCGCCGTGCATACCGAGCCCAAGCTAAGCTGGGAGAATATAAAACTAAAACAGCCACTGCCACTAGGACTAGAAGAAGTGAAACGAAGACAAGATTGGGAGAGAGGACACATAGATAAAGAAAGGGGTCATTTAAAAAACAAAACAATGATGACCTGATGCTTGATGTTCAAGTATGGTGAGTTTTCGTGAGTCGTCAAGGTTTAATGTTTTAGCATCGCTTATGTTTTAGGATATGTTTCATGATACTGTACAGAACTATTCACAGAGTAATACGTGTTCAGTGACGTGTCCGCCTTCAGTGCAGACCATCCGGACTAATCAGGACTAGCAGACAGCGCGTGGGCTTGGACTGTTTGGAGATGAGCGGGCGGCGGCAGCGACAACAGGGGGCACAGAACCGGTACTGCGGGGTGGCGGAGTGCCACGGTCTGCAGACCCAAGCCGCAGCGAGCAGCCGATATGTACAGCTATACGGAGTGGTGTTGAGCAGTGCAGCGCATGCAGGCAACAGCACTAAGTACCAAATACCGTGTTACGAAAACGAAGCGGCAGCAAGCAAAGGAGAAGAGCTTTGCAATAATGCAGGCCAGCAGGACAGTGATAAACTGACCAAAGTCCGACCGCCAGGAGAATCTTTCCCACACGGCTTATCTGGTATCTTCACCGTTTAGCAGTTGCTCATCACTCACAACCACAGGCATGCCGCATCCATTTCCATTTCCATTTCCACCGCAGGCTCCTGCTGCCGCCTTGCAGGGCTGTTCATCCCAGTTGATCTTGAACCGCGTCACACGTGGATTAGATGTCAGAATATTCCTTTGGATCTAAGACAAGAAAAATGCAGAAACGTTTCAAAGAAAGAAAGAAGAAAGAATCATTGCACGGATTCTAAAAGCAAGCCCAGCAGTACAATGAAAAGTTCCACAAATGAGAACGAAAAAAAAAGAAGCAACATCACCTGCTGCTTCACGGCTGTTTTTTTCGCGAAATTTGGACATTTAACAAGATGGCAGCCAAAAGTCTCGATTGGGCTGGATCGGCAAGGAAATTTGAATTTTCAAATTCTCAGCAGCCGATTTCGCTGTGGTTTTCGCTCGACTTAGAAAGCTACCAGGCCAAGTTTACCCGGAAAATAGGTATTCCGTGTTCCTCTTGAAACTAGCTTTCCACTGGTACCTCACATGGCCAACTTCCTCGCAAGAACAGTTTGTTCCGCGTTGCACAAGTCAAGCCTTCTTTCTCGCTCGTTCCTTGATTCATCGTTGACATGCCTGCCTCAAGAAGCCCTTTCAGAAGTTTTCCCAGTCTAGCTTTCAGTTTTCCCAGGTAGAGGACTATCTTCTGGCTATCTTCACCAAGTTTCATCACGTACCGTGCACAAACTTCAGGTCCCGTGCGTGCGATGCTGAGCTACCTTTTCATGCGATTTAGGGGACAGATGGCATGGCTCTGGAGTCGCTGTTGAGTCCAGGAGGCCGAGGCCTGGTGGAAACTGCCCAGTAGACATGTGGGGTATTAGCGAGGTTTTGCATTCCGAAATTCGGCAAAAAGATTCGGCACGCGGGAGCGAGGTCGAAAATGCACGCGAAGATTCGGCATGTTTGTTCGGAAAAAGCTCACTTTGCCGAAAATATTTTTCGGATGAATTTTCTGTAGAAGCGCGCTAGCGCGTGATTTATTCAAAGAGATTTCTTATCTCGGCATCGCTTCCCAGGCGTCTTTGGCGACATCAGCGTCGTCAGCTACTTCTGATTGCTCCTCCACTGCTTGTCTACTCTCTTTCGCCTGGAGTGTCCTCACCGTCATCTGTGTGGCTGAAAAGACTATGGCGATACTCCTAAAATTTGACTTGGCCATGGAGTTGGTTTTTCTGAGGCGACTGAGGAGACAGGTCTGGCCCTCGGCTCTTAGGGCGATCAAAGTTCGTTGGAATCAGCAAGAATAGGAGCACGGGACAGGACGTTGCTGATGCTAGGGCTCACGAAATGAAAACACATCATTTTCGACTTGCAAAACAAACGTTGGTGCGAAAATTTGACATTTTGATGTTCGACAAATGACCGAAGAGCGCCGAACCGAAATTCGGAATGCAAAACCTCACTAATGCTGAAAAAGGCAGCAAGCACACAGATAGCCCCGAAATTGTGATGTAGATCCAATTGTGCGTTTGTTCGAGTGCATATCGGCAAATTTGAAAGTTGCACCCGTGATCCCGACGAGGAGAAGCTGAAAATCAGTGTGTGCGTCAATATCCAGACTACCAGGGATAGCTTGGAGAGGTTCGAAAAGGTCAGGATGCTGGTTGACCATGGCAGGAGTTCCTTTTACCTTCCTTCTCTCTCAAATTGTCTGGATATTGAGTATCTCGCTCGAGCGCTTTCAAATAATAAATCCTGGTTTGACTTGCGAAACGTGGAACCACACGGAGAGTGACATGAGTTTCATCCCAAAACGCAAACTCCCATCGTATTCATGAGGTTTGTACCGCGTTACGTAAATCGTACTGAACGACTCCATATTGTTAGATGTCCGTGCGCGAACAGCCGTGGCTTATCCATTTATCTACGATGAGAACGAAAGACAAATTAATTATCTCAGACACCAGCTCCAATAGCCTGTGCATGGTTTACTACACGGATGCAGACAGTGTGCGACTCACCTCCTGCACGTTGACTGCGGCCGGCGGATTCTCACGCATCTCCGGGTCTAAGTATTCGTTATTCAGATAGTAGCCGACTCGCACAAACTCCTTGTGGCGGAATGAGCAGGTCAACAAGACTACCGTCACGCCAAGCAGGTCGGCCGATGGGATCAACTCCGGGTTCGGTGCGTTCGCCTGAGCAGGAGAATACAGATCACCGTCACAATTATCTGTACGCAGCCAAGGCTGAAAAACTGCATTCTACGACTGCATTCTACGACCCGTGATCACGATAAAGGCATACACTGAGCCAAGTGATGCGGCTCAGGGCGCTATGAGTGGCTAAACTCGGTGCGCAGAAAAGGCGCCAGGGGTCGAATGTCGCCAGTCAGTGCTGTGGCATACATGACTGCTGTATATAGTAGTAAAAAACTGACATTCCCTTTGTTGCAGACACTAACAGTTATATGTGCTACAAAAAAAGAGAACAAGAAACGACAATACACAGCCGTGCGCAGCATACCTGAAAGACAAACATGTGCTGGCCAGCTGTAATGGGCCCGACCAGCACGGAATCTAGAACTTGATCTTGATCCTCGCTCTCTGCTGATCCGACATAAATAATTTTCCACTCAAGATCTACAAGAAGGACAGGTGACAAATACAATACAGACATGCAGGGCGGCGCTCAGCAATAGTACACATTGGCTTGGCCAACTGGAAGGATGTTGTGTGCATATGTGTGTGTATGCTATTTGCAAGGACTGGGAGCATACCCACTGCAGCTTGTGACACGGGCCGTCGGCTGCACCAAAGTCAAACTCACCATGGCTAGAGGAATGGTGGGAGTGGGGGAGGGTGTGAGGAAGCTGAAGACCCCGTGTTTACCAGACTTGTCACAAACTGACAGACTGGTTTATAAACTGTTCAGGTTCCGTGCAGTCGCATGCCCGAGAGCTCGGTCTGCGTGTACGCATGCACTGTACTCGGTGATGTAGGCCTGAAACACTCGGAATGATACGCCCAGAATTTCCTAATTTCTCTCGTGGACCCCCCCCCCCCCCCCACACACACACACAACCTCGTACTGTATGGGCCAGGGTGAAGCATGTGCATGCGCAGGTGTGTAAAAGCCCCCGCCCTTGTCTACCTCACACTGTCCCCTTGGAAAATTGTGAACCGTGCCTGCGCTAAATTTCACCATTTTCCATGGGTTTCTGCACATCAAGCATTATCCGAGGAAGGCGTTGCGATTTTCAGTAAATCTGTAAGCTAGGGATGTAGGGGCAGTCCTGGAATGTATCAGGTGAACTGCTTTATCATTTTACATGGCTATTATTAGAATGGCACAAAGTAAGTTCATGGCCACTTTTGGTCTTGAGGACAAACTGGTATTGTGAATGTGTTTCCACTTTACTTGAGGATAAATTAATACAGGTAATGTGAAAAGAAGTCCCGAAAAACAAGAAATTAGGGTCGAAAGTCAACCTGTCACGGGCCGTGCCTTATGACTGGCGCTGATCGGCGTTGAAAATCACAACAGCAACTTTTTGTTGTTTCGTACGAATCGTACCAAATTTTAAAATTCGCCCCAGTCTTCCCGATAGGCTCTTACACGCCGTACCGTTAGCGTTACATCGAATGTGAACTGTGAACTGGGTCATACAAGCCTCTAGAAGTATAGTAGTGTTGCGTTCTAAATGCAGACTGCAAATTCATAACTGCAGCTCTGACACAATATGGGTGCACCGGTGAGGCACATGCGCACTGCATACACAAAAAAACTATAAAATTTAATGTAGCCCCCCCCCCCCCCCCCCCCCCACCCCCACCCCCGACATAATACACCATCACTACAAAAATATCACTACAATGAACTGAAGAACACCCGGACACAATCGTTATTAATATTAGCCCATGCGCCATTGCTATAACATTGCCGCTGCCAATACGGTACGCGATTTCAACAGGATGATTCGTATGCTGTATTTGAAAAAAATCATCAAATCTGAATAGGAATTTCTATATGAAATTTCTCAATTAGAAATGCTTGAGCAACGACACATGAACAGTACCACTCAAAAATACAACGCAAGTAAATCACCACGCTTCACCTACCGTCATCCAGGTTTTCTATGCTCTCGAAAGTTATCTGGAATTGGAACGGGTTGAGAAAGGGTGACGGGTTATCCAAAACCATCACATTGGTGACCTGCACTTTAGCCATGTTCTGGGGTTCAAGTGCTGTTTTCTCGCAGAGCACAGGCAGTCAGTTGAAATTGCTACATATAACTTCTTACTCGAGATCGTGCCTGACCTTCAACCAAAAAGAGCAAGCAGAATGAACACACGTTGTGAATATCGAATGTGATCCTATCACAGAAAGGAAAAGAACTGTTCACTCAGGCATTTGCGTCACGTCATCAGTCATTTGAGTGAGAAAGAAAATCGCGGGAAAGCTGCCCGCGCCCGGCCGGGCCGCGGGCCGGGCGCCTTTGAAAACACTTTCGCGCGGTTTTGTTTAGATGGACGCAATTGACGTTTTGAATAAAAATTAATTATAATAATTATTATAAAAACCCTGAAATAATAACTGTTTATGAAACCCTGCTGTGAGCTGCATGCACTAGTTTGGTATGTACATGTAGTACAAGTGGTAGTTCCATTGCTATTACTATTTTAGATTTTGTGTAGTGAACACTGAATACTACAATGACATGTACAATTTACATGTACATCAGCCATGATCAGGGAGTCCGGTCAAATTTTTTTGATGACTCGGACACCCTTTGCATGCACAGAGTAGTACATGACTTGGACTCCCTGCTGCAATTATCAATACAGTCAACTTCGCTTATAACGACACTCGGCGGGGCATCAAAAAAGTGTCCTTATTCGCGAAGTGTCGTTATACCCGAAGTCTCATTATGTATTACAGTTGGAAGGGACTTTGCTCTGGGCATGGAAATGTTGTCGGTATTCGCGAATTGTCGTTATATCCGAAGTCGTTATTAGCGAAGTTGACTGTATGCCATGGTATCAAAAAACACCAGCGACGTATGTGTGTGTGTGTGTGTGTTCATTCTCCTGGGTGGTTAGTACACTGGTTACCAACAGCCAGTGCATGCCGGAGTATGTGGTATGATGTGTGTGCGGGACAAAAATTGAAAAAAAAGACCAAAAAGTAGGGATTCACTCGTGGCCAGAAAAAGCCACTTCATAGCTGTGTGGTGTAGACCAGGCTGAATAGTGGCGGTCAATTCTTCAGCCTTGCAAGCTGTTGAATGGTGCAATCCCAGCACAAGCTGCTATGGCTTCTGCCGTAGCATCGCTATCATCGCCTCCGGCAATGGGCGTCCAATGGTGTGTGAACGTGTGAGCCGTGTGTGTGTGTGTTTTTACAAAGACCACTTATATGCCAAACATGAGATGCAGCTAGGGGAAGCACGCATACTAGTAACCTGAATCGTGGCAGTGGTGGTGAGGTTCAGGGAGCTCCACTGACCTAGGCTAGGGTTTAGACTTCATGGCCACCTAGACGCACCGCACTGTGCGCACACGCGTACAATCATCCTTGGGTGTGTGCTTGGGCCCTTGATTATTTCAGCTACTCCCCCCCCCCCCCCCCCCACACACACACACAAACACATGGACACTAACAGTATGTACCGCCGCGCCGACAAATCAAACAAACCAAAACAAGTTGAAATAAACGATAATAAGAAGGCCGAATGCAATGAACTTCACCAAGAGTACATAAACCGGTTTATGTACCGGTACTCTTGACTTCACTCATTTTGTTTATTCAGCACTGTAAACAATGCCATGGTGTGGGAATAACGAACACACGCGTTGTGTTATGTGCAGTTAGACTCAGTGCAGTGGAACCGAGCCATGCAGTATAGCTGGTACTTTCCACGTGCACGAGTCTATAGCCCAAAGGCACAGAGAAAACACACGTCGAGTCACTGTAGACGATCTTCTAACAGACAGACTCCTCAATCTGCGGACAGAACTGTTTCGTGGGCTCATCAGCGCAGCACAATCTGACAGAGAGACTATGGAGGAGTAAAGGGCACTAGTCACAACAATTTCAAAAAGAGCAAAAAAAGCTACGAGACTAAAAATAGCAATAAGCCTAAGTGTAGTCCAGCATTGAACGGTGATGATTTTCCAATCTAAACCTAAAATTACAAAATTTGTTTGAGGGGCAGATAATAACAAGAAAGTTCCACCACTGGTGACTATCTAAAATCAACAAAAAAAACAAGACGCCAAGAAGACATAATAAGTTTGGGAGATGACCAATGTGATGGATGCAACGTGATCCGGGGCTTGTAAGGTTCTAGTGCTTATAAAAATCCTATGGCTGTCCATTCGTGACAGATTTGAATTATTTGTTAAGAACATAATAGAGTGACTGCTCTGAACAACATTGGAGCTTGTGCTACCTGCCAACTGACTTGACTGAGTGTTCTTACTAAGTTAGTTTGTATTTTCAAATAAGGTCAGGTCGAGTCCAGTTGTCAACACAAGGCGAACAGAAACATGAGATTGCTCATCTGACCAGACAGATTGAGAACATGCACAGGCGGGAGTGTTTTGGACACAAACATGAGTGCGCATACGCACACACTCGCTCACGCGCGAGCAAACACACACACACACATACACACACACACACACACACACACACACACACACACGTGCGCACACCCACACACATACACACACACACACATGCACACACATGTGCGCACGCACGCACGCACACACGCAACACATACACACATACACACCACCACCACCGGTGAACCACCGCTGCCTACACACATTCAAGCCTTGCTATAGAGCGAGGGTGACGGCACCCCCATTATGACTGCCTCGGTGTCATACTCTTCGTAAGTGCTTTTCTGCACTAATGCACCAAGGCTGTCCATATCTACAATGTTGTCAGCATGTAGCACAGCAACACCATTAGCCACATGCACTATCTCTTCATTCAGGCCCAGTGTGTTTGGCATCTCTGCTTCACACGCTACTTCTAGGGTAACCACCTCCATTGATTTCTTACGCTTTGGCTTCGTTGGAAGTTTGAATGCTACATTCGAGAAGGCTGACTCGGAGCTCTTGATGGACTTGCGACTGCCCCGGCGAACTCCGACGGAGCCGTTCTCCACTCCTTCCAAGTAGCGAGCCTGCTTGGCTGTATTGGACTTTGCTCGGCTGTGAGAAGACGTGTTGGCTACGGGCATCTGCAACTCTGTGGGCTCGTCCGGCGGCTCGCATAGCCGCTTCGCTTTGGGTTCTCCCCTCCCAGAGGCTGATGATGATGCTGCTGCTTGGGATTTTCGTTTCGATCGGGGCCGTTTCTTTTTCTGGACATCGGGACTCTCTGGCACATGGGCAGCATTAAGTAAGGAGATAAGATTGTTGGCAGCGTTCCGTTCCTCCTCACTATGTTCGTCCGGAGATGCGGAATTGGCCGTGTTTCTAACATCAATAGCACGGTGCCTGGCGGCGGGTTTCGAAGGCGGTCGATGGTCACTGATTAGTGTTGGCATATCAGCATCATCACTGTCATTGTCAAATTCGTCAGCTCCATTGGGCTGACAGACTGCAGCACTGCTTCTCATACTGGTACTGCTACCGAGAACTGGACTTGTGTTGCAGCTGCTGCTGCTGCCGCCGCTGCTGCAGTTGTTGCTGCTACTGCTGCTGGTCATGGCTGCTCGTGTCAACTGGCTTGGCCGTGCAATTCCACGTGTTGACGGCAATCCAGCTGTTTTGCTATGGTCATGCGGCATGCTACTGTCACCACTAGCATCTCCACTGTACAGGACACGATTGGACCTGGAAAGAGAGGGCAATAGTTGTACATGAAACATGGCGTCAAACTCTAAAGCGGTGCATATATAATGTATACATACAAATGACATGACATAGGCACACACCAGCATATTGAATTCGCAGGATTGTACTTTCCTAGCGAGGAGCCGCAAAATACTCCTTCAGTCACCAAATCAGATACGTCGAAGTCTTGAACAGTCGCTGCTAATAAGACAGCTGCTAGTGCACCATAGCTCAGTGGTTAGAGCATCGCTGGCTTATACTGAAGCGAGGGTCCCTGGTTCGAGTCCTGGGGTGAGAGCCAATCCTTTTCTTCAGACTGCTTTTTTCCCTTTTCAGTCCTTCAGGCGGATGAATCACTGAATTAGGAGAGTATTTTAGAGCATGAACATGCGAAGAGAATACTGCTGTAACCTGAGGACACAAGCAAAGAACGCAGCAGCAGCGGCTGCTCTCCTCTATGAACACTGTGCCGACTTGATAAGCTATTGAGTATTGTACAGCAAATCACCTCAAGAGAACACGAGTGCAAGCTTCTCCTCTGCATGCACCTTCACGTACTGTAAAACCGGAAAATCTCAGCAGAGATTTATTTCCGGTAACTTCGGTACAACTTCGGTGCTGGTACAGTAATATGTACCTAAAATAAAGCACGACCTAAAATTCAACCATGCCATGCCACACAGTGTGCAAAATGAATTTCTGGATCTGGAAAACCGGCTTACCGAAATTTTTGCGCTACCGAACAGTTGATTTCGCGAAATACCGAAAATATTACACCAGCGAAAATTCCCGTTTTACAGTACATGTACAGCAAGAAGAACCCATGCCCTGCCCTGCCCATGCCCTGCCCATGCCCTGCCCATGCCCTGCCCGGCCCTGCCCGGCTTTCACCGCTCTCCAGTTTCACACACAGGCACTAATGTCACATGCAAAGTCACGTGTCTGCACCGACCTGATGATCCGGCGTGTTGTGTTGGCAGCCATGTACGGCGAGAGCCGCATCTTGACCATCCACGATGGAATCTTGGTGCTGTCGTTGAGGCGAGGTGGGCAGGATTTGGACCGGGGTCGCACTGTTTTACCAATAGCAAACACATCAAAAACAGAAAACGACAGCAAGAAGTCATGAGCCCTTCTCCACAAGGAGAACAACAGATCCAGTCCTTCAGCCACACCAATAAATATGTTACATCCGAAGTCGATAGATTTATCAGTATCGTACGGATAGGGTAGTTTTAAAAAGCTAACTTCGAAACAGTACTGCCCAGACCTGACATGTTTGGGTTTCACCGTTCCCGGCACCACTTTGCTTATTATCCACTCAATCTCCGGTATGTTCAGATAAAGAATTTCTAATTTAGTCACTCAATGAGACGGCAAATATCGACTAGCGGCTGAATCATCTTGTGTAATCACATCTGATTCTTTTGAAAAGAAGCAAAATTATTGATTTGAATCAATGCTCGTATTTCATCAAAGCTACTAGTAAGCGTCTTTTTAAATAAAATAAATAACAGACTGCTTTCACACAACACACGTCCACCCCTACTTACATTGTATCCGCTCTTCATCTTCATCATCAATACCGCACAGAGCTTCAATTACCTCTGATTCATCATCACCTTCATTGGACAATAGAAGAGTCAAGCAGAACACAAAATCAAGAACACTAAGACATGATAGTTTCTGGGAGTGGGCACTATACGTCTCTCTTGCCATGAAAAACCGGCTACTTGCACGGCCACTTTAAAGGGCGGAACGCTCGCTTGCCGCTGCATGGGAATGCTTGTGCATGTGCGTTGGGAGGGGTACACATGCACATGCACACATGTGTGCATGTGTGCATGTGCGTGTGTGGCCGTTGGGCGGTTCAATAGCCAATTGAGTCATCTTTCCAAGATTCCTTTCGAGTCTCGCTCCCCTCTCCCGGGGAGATCCACGTGACCAGTTTTGGCAGTGAGCAAGTACAAGTGTGTGTGTGTGTGTGTGTGTGTGTGTGCGTGCGCGTGTGCATGTATACGTTTGTTCGTGTGTTCATGCACGCGTTGGCGTGTGCACGTGTGCATGTGTTTGTGGGTGCGTAATGCGTATGTCCGTGTGTGTACATACATGTGTTACATATATTCACAAGCGTACACCATAGGTCAACCTACCACAGTAGCCAGATCCTTTCAGTGAGTCTGAAAACACACCAACAAAGCCAAAGACAGCTAAGGTAAGCACACGGTGACAGATTAGTTCAGTGCATTGGATGCCTGTCTTATGGCCGCCTGTTCGCAACATTTGTGCGGAGCGTGCAGTGGAAAGTGGTGTGTTCTTCCTGAGGAGATTGCGTAGTAGCTGGCCTCGGAGGCAATCACTCACAAAACACTGCAAATATACATGAACAATGTTTGGCCTGACAAAACAAATCATTACAAGCACCAGGGACCGATCACTAGAAGCGCACTCAAAAGGTCTGCCCTTCAGTACTGAGTATCTTACCTGCCCAGAAACCTTTCGAATTCCCCACAGTACGGGATAGCCTGTACAACGGCAAGCAACAAAAGTAGAAATAAGCAACCAATTTAACACGCAGTGCCGCCGCACTCTGCTGCATATCCTCGGCTTCCTTCTGACTCAGGTAGAGCACCGTGTAGCTGTACACTGTACACTGCACCACCATCACGCTCACATCAACACTCAGACACTGTACCACCATCACGCTCACATCAACACTCAGACACTGCACCACCATCACACTCACATCAACACTCAGACACTGCACCACCATTACGCTCACATCAACACTCAGACACTGCACCACCATCACGCTCACATCAACACTCAGACACTGCACCACCATCACGCTCACATCAACACTCAGACACTGCACCACCATCACGCTCACATCAACACTCAGACACTGCACCACAATCACGCTCACATCAACACTCAGACACTGCACCACCATCACGCTCACATCAACACTCAGACACTGCACCACAATCACGCTCACATCAACACTCAGACACTGCACCACCATCACGCTCACATCAACACTCAGACACTGCACCACCATCACGCTCACATCAACACTCAGACACTGCACCACAATCACGCTCACATCAACACTCAGACACTGCACCACCATCACGCTCACATCAACACTCAGACACTGCACCACAATCACGCTCACATCAACACTCAGACACTGCACCACCATCACGCTCACATCAACACTCAGACACTGCACCACCATCACGCTCACATCAACACTCAGACACTGCACCACCATCACGCTCACATCAACACTCAGACACTGCACCACCATCACGCTCACATCAACACTCAGACACTGCACCACCATCACGCTCACATCAACACTCAGACACTGCACCACCATCACGCTCACATCAACACTCAGACACTGCACCACCATAACGCTCACATCAACACTCAGACACTGCACCACCATCACGCTCACATCAACACTCAGACACTGCACCACCATCATGCTCACATCAACACTCAGACACTGCACCACCATCACGCTCACATCAACACTCAGACACTGCACCACCATCACGCTCACATCAACACTCAGACACTGCACCACCATTACGCTCACATCAACACTCAGACACTGCACCACCATCACGCTCAAACCAACACTCAGACACTGCACCACCATCACGCTCACATCAACACTCAGACACTGCACCACCATTACGCTCACATCAACACTCAGACACTGCACCACCATCACGCTCACATCAACACACACGCACTCAGACACTGCACCACCATCACACTCACATCAACACTCAGGCACTCAGACACTGTACCACCATTGCACTCAAATCAACACTCAGGCACTCAGACACTGTACCACCATCGCACTCACATCAACACTCAGAAAAGCTAAGAAACAGCTAGGTAGCTACACAGCAAGCTGAGAGAGTTCTTAAAGACGTGCTACGTGCAGACACAGCAATTGTAAGAGTGCATGCCCTGCAGCAGTGCTACCCTACAGATAGGGAAGAGGGGCTTAGGGAAGAGGGGCTTAGGGAAGAGGGCCTTAGGGAAGAGGGGCTTTGAGAAGAGGGGCTTAGGGGAGAGGGGCTTGGGGAAGAGGGGCTTAGGGAAGAGAGGCTTAGGGGAGAGGGGCTTAGGGAAGAGGGGCTTAGGGGAGAGGGGCTCAGGGGAGAGGGGCTCAGGGGAGAGGGGTTTAGAGAAGAAGGGCTTAGGGAAGAGGGGCCTAGGGAAGAGGGGCTGTATCACTAACCCAGCCTGTATGGCACCGGTCCTCTTCACCTGCTGCAACAGGACGTCCCGGCTCTCCGGGTGAACAATCCAGAGGGATCCCTTTGACGACGACTGTAGAGAAGAGAGTAAAGAGAGGAGGGGGAAAGAGGGTGTCACAAGTCAGAATACAAAGGCAGTATAAGCTTACCGCTTTGGTGCAGAACGTTTTCATTTCACCAACAGCAGGGAAAGCAAGTGAGCGACGGGGTCGCGGCTCTGTCAAAGCGGCTTCATTGCTGGCCACCAAGCTGTTGCCGCTCGGTCCGGGCACAGGGTGAACTATGCCGACCGGGTCACAGAGACACAGGCACTCAGATTGAGATTTCGGGATAAGGGTTAACTGATCCCTTCAGGAGTGCGAGTAGCACGGATTGAGAACTAATTGAGAACTACAACAAATTGCTGTCGGTGGTTGATCGAAGCCCAAGACTGATGACTGGCTGCTGGTGTCAAGGGATGGAACACTGCACTAGAGCCAACCGAGACACATGACATGATGTGCTCTATGCTTTGAATCGGGTCACTGTGCCATAGCTTACCAGGCAAAGCCGCGTGACAAGTGCAACTGGAAGCATCACAATTATTTGCTTCACAGCGACTGCCGGCAGAAGCCAGAAACAGACAACGACCGTCACCAGACGCCAGATTCTGTCAACACCGAGCATTCAGCTACGCATTGCGCACCGGCCATCAGTCCACCATCAGAGAGTAGCGATGGTGTTCTGGAGTCATTCATGATAGTGCCTGTGGTCTTCAGTTGTGGAGGCGCACATGTTGAGGGCACAGCACTTGTGGATCCTGCCTACGCTATGTAAAGCAGTCAGTCGCCACAGCACTAAACGCACATGGGCCGAGAAAGTGACTCTTCACCTCTGTGGTCGGTGGCAAAGAGACACCAGCAATGCGTGAGCATGTGACGATCGATATAGAGGCACAGAATGGCACCACCAAGGCTAAGCTGAGTGTGTGGGTGCTACCCGCAGTAACATCATAGTTGCCTCATGTTGACTGGAATGCCCAGAAGAGTAACTGGCCCTATCTGCATGACATCGACTTTCCAGAGGTCACTGGTAATGTCGATGCACTGACTGGCCTCAACACTATTGATCTTCACCCTAACCTGGAGGAGAGGCATGCAGAGGGCCAGGGAGCTCCAATCGCTCGCCTCACCCACTTGGCTGGGTATGTTTCAGCCCAGGAAGCCAGCAGCACCAGCCGGTGACAGCAGCAACACAACCATCATCGGACGAGCGTTTGGTAGAAGTAGCCGGGAATTTCTGGAGTGTCGAGTCAGTGGGCACCAGCAACCCTGAAATGGAGACCCCATCAGCTGATGACCTGAGAGCTGAGGCCATCACCAGCAAATCGATATCCTCCGATGGAAGCCGTGTAACTGTCAGTATTCCATAGACCCACCCAAGTGCCAAGCCCCAGGTGTTGTCGAACAAGTCACAAGCTGAGCAGCGGCTACTCAGCCGGCTGCAGTGTTCCCTGGCATCTCGACCTTCACTAACGTTTCCGCCCAGGGCCTTATTACGGGCTTATACAGTATTGCAGCCAAGGATACTGGCTCAGCCAGCTCCTATGGGCTAAACTGAAATCAGAACCAGGTCCATGTTCGACATTTGGATCAGGCTTCAAGCAGGCATCAAGCCAATGGCGCATCTCAGAAGAATTCAGTGAATCTGATACAGCAGACCATACATCATTCTCCTTTGATCTTGAACTACTATCGGCTGATGCTCACAACCATTTTGCTGGAGGCTCTGACATCTGTAAAAAAAACATGCCTTATTTTTCCTCAAATGGCCAGGAGCAGCAAGCTCCAACAACCATGCATCGTAGTCGCTTCACATCAGGGAGTACTTCAAGTACTAAACTATCGGTATTCACTACTCCCTGCTTCACACGCACCCAGCGCCGCCACGTACAATGCACTCGCACCTAGTGCTCATGACGGACTCGAACTAAGCCCGGCTGCTGTTTTACGCCGCTTGCAAAAAGGTACCAACAATGGCAACATGCACATGTACATGTATGAAGCACCAGCACAAGTCCGGCATGCGCATTGACACATGCATTCAATCACGTTGCGATACTTTTTGTCCTGGGGTCGGGCGTTTTAATTAAAGGGGAAGTTAAGGCTAAAATCAAAATTTCACCAGTTGAAGTCTTCGGGGTGCTGAGTCGAATGGTCGTGGTCCGAGGAAGCTGAGACGCTCCCTTGCTACTTGAACCCCAATCGAACTCGCACACTTCCACCGAAACTGGGCGACTGCGCCCTACTAGATGAGGATTTGTATGCAAAATGTCACTAAAAGCGCCATTTCGTTCTTATAAAAGCACGGATGACCGCTATTGGCCCATATGTTGTAGTCTTTTGGACGCTGAGTCGACTGGTTTTGGTCCGAAAAGGCTGCGATGCAGCGTTCCTCCTTTATTCCCAATCGAACATGGTTGAACAAGCGGTCACGTGCTCCTGCGTATACCAGTCACCTGGTCACCGTGCCTGCAGGGTACAACTTACTAGCCTGTTTGACCTTTTTTGGGTGCAGTCCTGTCACTCGAGTTGAACCTTGGTGTGAAAGTTGTCGCCTGCTGGCGTGGTGACCAGGTGATTTGGGCACCCAGGAGCACGTGACCGCTTGTTCAACCATGTTCGATTGGGAATAAAGGAGGAACGCTGCATCGCAGCCTTTTCGGACCAAAACCAGTCGACTCAGCGTCCAAAAGACTACAAACATAATTATGGGCCAATCGCGGTCATCCGTGCTTTTATAAGAACGAAATGGCGCTTTCAGTGACATTTTGCATACAAATCCCCATCTAGTAGGGCGCAGTCACCCAGTTTCGGTGGAAGTGCGCGAGTTCGTTTGGGATTCAAGTAGGAAGGGAGCGTCTCAGCTTTCTCGGACCAAGACCATTCGACTCAGCACCCCGAAGACTACAACTGGTGACATTTTGATTTTAGCCTTAACTTCCCCTTTAAAAGTTTGCGATACAGTGATACAGCATTACGCGCCTGCAGTGCAAGTACATGCATCAGTAAAAAGTAAGATACAGTCAATCAGTCCATAGCAAACAGGGGCACTAGTTTGTCCAACTCAGCACTACTCACAAGGAACAATGAGGTTGAAGTGTCAGATTGTCACAGTATGACTCAGCCAGTCTACATGACATGTATTACTAGTAGCTAGCCTGCACTGTGCCTTTGGACTCAGGCAGGCCAGTGTACGTACCACTTGAGGTGGCAACCAGGTGAAACCTCCAAGGCTCCATGCACAACCATCCCAACGGAAATTGCATAGCGCGTCTCCTCACAACAAGTGACAGGTTGGTGAGAGCTGGTACACATGTGGCGTGGCCAGGCCAGAAACATACTCGGATCGTACACGTACGTACACGCGCCGCTTTCAAAGCCAAAGGTGCCGAATTTGCGAAGCCAGTCCCACGCACTCTCTATCCACTGAGTGTTCACGTGTACGTGTAAAAGCCGGTACAAAGCACTGCATGCTAGTAACTGCTTTCTAAAATGCACGGCTAGGCGATAGATTTGCCAAGTATTAGTGAAACGCACTAGATCATAGAAGGGTGCCTAATGGCACTACTTAGCAACTATGTTACAGTTTTCTCACCTTGCAATCAGCATCATCACCTTTCTTCTTGAAGCATTTGTTCAGCGACAGGTTGTGACGAACCGAGTTCTTCCATGCCTGTTGGGCGCTGCGGTAGTAGGGGAAATGGGCCACGATCCACGTATAGACGTCTTTCACTGGCAAGCATTTGCTCGCAGATGCTTCAATCGCCATGAAAATAAGCGAGGCGAAAGAGTATGGGGGCTTCCCGCTTGTATCTTGCGTACTGCGTTTGCGAGGAGGCTTGCATTCCAATTTTGCAACGTCCAGCTGCTCGACCAGGGGCTTATCCACCGTGTCATCTTGTTTTTTCGGTTTCTGCTTACTGCTGGATGCTCGAGGTTGTTTTCTTGTGTCTGATGATGTGGCTGTGGGTGCGGGTGCGGGTGGATTGGTGTCGATATCTGGCAAAGCTGGTAGAACCGGCACGGTGATATTCTGCAGCCAGTTGAGACTGGTCAGTTCTGTTGCATCTCGCCCAGGTTCTGGACGCTCAGCGCTAGGACTCAGTGGCAGTGTTGTAGAAGCAGCAGCGTCAACAGCGCCGTCTGCAGCTGGCATTTGCAACATTTCGCTTGCACGTACTGAACAGCCCTGAACGGAATGAAATCACAAGAATCGCACATACATACTTAGTGTTCAGGACAGGTTGTATCGTCAGCAAACATTTGGCCCTGACAACCAACCTTTCTGACAGTTTCAGTTGTGTCCGCCACGCTGATCAAATCGACTACGATATACGTATACGACGCGATCGTCCTTCTCACTGTCACAACAATTTGACAGCCAGTCTGGACTGCTTGCAGCTCAGCAGCACTTGATTTTTTCAACGCATAAGAGTTAGAACTACTTGGAGAGAACGACAAGATAATATTTCAGCGACACATACAACGGAACGTCATGCAGACCAAAAAAGACACGATCGTTGAACATTGGCACATGTGCACACAAGGCAAGACGGTGCTTTTTTGTTGTTTTGAGTTTGTTTGTTTGTGAAGATGATGGCAGTGCTGCCACGCCATCTCGCTGCCCCACACAGCAACCTTGTTGCTATGGCTCAGTATGGGTCGGGCGCGCACGCATCATAGATTAGTGTACCATGGTGTACGCAGGGTACTAAGCCCACGTGGACGACTCCCACGATCTCGTACAGCATGCAGCAGATCAGACTATACTGTAGTCGACTGTACAGGCGACTAGTCCGGCACCATGCATGCATTTGTGCGGGCATAATCATCATAGACTGCAGTATTTCGTCTACGTCAGATCATGGTCACACTCACAGATCAGGGGCCAAATCAGGGAGTGGTAAAAGCCGGCAGTTTCCCGACTCCCACAGTCCCAGGGCCAAACCATGCCCTTCAGCCACATGCAGCATGATAGGTTTACGGAATGCACTGCACAGCAGCAAGAGTGTGGAAGCTGAGCTTGCAGGGAGCTTATCATTCTTGCTCATTGCCATACCGCTGCGGGCTTTTTTAAAAAGCGTCGCCTTTTAAAAACAGCCTGCACGGTCTCGGCGAGAAAGAGCATATGGCACAAAATAAACTGTCTGTGCATGGATCGCTGCGTCAGATGCACACGTGAGCTTTTAGCTGAGACTCAAACTGAGTGCCACCACACGGTACCCACGCCACGGCCTGGACACACACCACTGCATGTTTTAAAATCGGATGATCGTGAAGCCGCAGAGTGACATCCGATGAGCACAATTCTAGTCATGGCTCAGCTGTTTGTCATTATTAGTTTGCGGTCAGTAGTGCACGCATGTCATGCAGGCCAATTGCAATGTTACAACTCGCCTGCTGATGGGTGGCCAAGAAATGTACAATGATGTACCTGTACTGTTCTAGTGTGGTGTACTACTGTTGTAGCTTACTAGTATCAGTAATCACACACTCAGTAAAGGGTTCGCATTCGAGTTATTTGTTGATCTGTTGTGGTGGAGTACATGACCAGTTAGGTACTCTTGATAATACTAACTGCCATGTCCGCTTGCCGTGTCTATGGCTGATATGCACATGAATTCTATCTGGTAGAACATGACAGACCAGGTCAGCGTGACGACAGCAGGAGCAGGCAAGACTCAACAAGTTACTACCGTAAAAAAGGCTAGGATCAAATGGGTGTGCCTAGAGACCCGTCACTGGCAGAGGCATGTGGAAAGTGATATTAAAAATATTCCTTGAAAGCAATTTTAAAACTGTTCAGAGAGGCTAAAGTAAAAATCTGAATTTCCCCATAATAGGAGTATAGTAGGATAAACTCAATAACTCATTTCAAGCAAATGTAACGTTATCAGCAAGCAACAGCGCTAAGCATGCACAGAGTCACAGACCCTGGACCACAGGGCCAGCGCAACGGGCACTATGTACGTACATGCAACAGCAGCAGCAGCAGCAGCAGCAGCAGCAGCAGCAGAATGTGCATGCACGTGACAAGAACACTGTCAACCTGCTACAACTTAGTACAAGGCACTACTACCATGACAAGTAGCATGTCACGTTGAGTGCTACAAAACACAGCGTACTTGACGACATTGTGTGCAGCTGAAAGAGTTGAGGACGATGACAAGCAGTACAACAGGAGCAACACTCACACTGACCTCAGTCTCCTCCTCGCTGCCAATGCTATCTGCACTCAGCCAGAAATTGGTCAACGGCATTCTGAACATGCTGCTCACGATCACTATCACTCGTAGCAGCAGCAGCGTCCAGTGGAGGTTGAGCATGTGACCATGGTACTGGACCATGATGTTGGGGCATTGCTTGTTGGGGCCCTGGCCAATTCTGTGGTGGCGCTGGTTGTGGTGGCCCTGGCCAATTCTGTGGTGGTCCTGGCTGCTGTAGTCCCGGCCAATTCTGTGCATGTGCTGGTTGCTGTGCTCCTGGCCAATTCTGCGGTGGCGCTGGTTGTGGTGGTCCTGGCCAATTCTGTGGTGGCGCTGGTTGTGGTGGTCCTGGCCAATTCTGTGGTGGTGCTGGCTGCTGTGCTCCTGGCCAATTCTGTGGTGGCTGTGTCATGGTGTCTGGCCGTGCAGATTGTGCTGGCTGCCACTGTGCATGTGGCCCAGTGGTTTGCTGTGCGTGCTGGGTGGGACCTGCATAGGGATACGAGTTCAAAGCAGGTGGACAGTTGGAGCTCTGTGGATGGAGATGTGAGTTGGCAGCAGGAGATTGCTGCAGCATTGGTGCTGGCTGGTGAGCTGGCATTGCTGGTATACCGGGAGTAAGCATGGATCCATTCTGCATGTGAGCACTGCTGGCGGGTGGCATTTGTGCGTGTGCGGACGGTCCTTGAGAATTTTGAAACTGTGCGCTGTTACCTGCGCCTGGCTGGGGATAGTAGTGTGGGCTTGCCGTGGGAGGTTGCCAAGTTCCTGATGAAGGATACGGCATTGAAGGTGATGGTTGTTGACTATGCTGCGGTGGAACGCTATGCCTTGTTGTTTGGCAATCTCTCTCTGGCACAGAAGCCGCAGGAGTAGCTCGGGAACCACTGCGGGCACCGGACTGTGCAGTATCACCTTCATTCTGGGCAACCGTGTGACTGGCGGCTGTCTCTGCACTAGGCGGACTTCCATGAGCACAAGCTTGTGATGTCGGTGCTTGTTCAGTTTCTGACGGTCCACACGGTTCCTTGCCACTATCAGCGTTCTTCTTCACAGATGGCACTGGCTGGGCCTTGTTCTCCTCGGCTAGCTGCTTCAAAACATCACTGAAAGTCCGTGCAGACTTCTTGGCCTTGACGGAAAGATCGGCAAGCGATCTGCTGGAATGACTGGCGATGGTGGCGCTCTTCGGACGCGAGCGCGGCGGTGCGTAAGCGGAAGGCGGTGCAAACTCCTCGTCTCGTTCGTCGTCCTCTGCGCCTGCAGGCTTGGTAGCTACAGGGCATGGACAAGGACACAAAGCAGGATACACATACATGTATGTAAGAGTGAGTAGCATACAAAACGCCCAGCCTTACTGAATTTCAAACCTACTCAGTGAGGAGAGTTCTCTATGCGGCGTGTGCCAAACGCTACTGACTAGAAATGAAATCCACACAAGTCGGTGGTGATCAGCACACTCATTTCACTTGAAACTGCAATTCTTATATTCGAAGTACATGTGTCGGCATACAGAAGTCAATTCAACAGCGTTTTTAGCATTTCATGACAACAACACACAAATTCACAGTGTACCTACACGTCACAAACATGCAACACAGGTGTAGTTCATTCATGAATGAAATCCTCAATACAAATACATGTTGTGGCTAGAAGAACAACACTACCCGTAGTAATATTTTTCAACTTGCAGCATCTGGAGCCGAGGGATAATTTTAACACATGGCAAACCATTGTAAACTCTATTGATAAAATACCCAGGCAATTTCACTCACTGGAACGGTCTTTCAATCCTCTCTCCCATTCCAGTGTGGCTGCTTCTCGGCGTTGCTCTTCCAGGCGCCGAGACTCGGCAATCTCGTCGGCGGTCCTAGCAGCAAGCTCTGCGTCATCTATTTCTGCACTCTTGCGCTCTGCAATCTCCTGCTTCAGCTCGGCTTCAGCGTCGAGCTCTCCTTCTTCGGTTAGCTCCACTCCAAGTCGTTTTGCCCGTCTTGCCTTCACTTTCTGTAGCCGAGCTTCCATGGCAAGTCGGCGACGATCTTTCAGCTGGTGATGTCTCTTCCTCTGCTCCAGAGTCTGACAGAGCAGGACAACAATTAACGAAGAGTATGATGTACTTGATGGTGTGTGACTGAAGGCCACTTCCAAAGCATAAAGAAACAGCATCGAACACCAAGTCAATCTGCAACGGCTTGCATCCACTGCTAACTCTACACAGAGACAGTCCCAAACAAGGAAGGTTTCTGCTCAACCTGCACCACTTCAAAGAGGTACATTGTGAACAGAACGGAGAGCCGCATCATCAAGTTGAGGACAATCTTGCACTGCAGTTATGGCAAGTGAAATCTGGACTCGAGCACAATGTCAGCGCTGTGAGTCAAATTTTATTTTTGTGTACTGTACTGTACCTTGTGTGCGAGACAATGTAGCCTTTGGAGCTTTAAGTGCACATCGGTCTGGACTTTTCACTTGCCACAAGTGCAGAGAATACCTTGCAAAGACTATCATATCCCAAATCAACCACAGTACATGTTTTAGTGCTAAGAGGAATTTTTAGCGAACATACAATATTACAATTCAACAAACCTGGTTGCGTAATGTCTGCAGCTGTTCCATCTGCTCTTGGCGCTCTGTTTCATCCGTAGAGAACTGATAGTAACCGACACCCATCTCACGTGCCTCTGCACACATACACAAGATATGAGAACACACACACACATACACACACACGCACGCACACACACACACACACACACGCACACGCACACACGCACGCACACACACACACACGCACAAAGCAATACAGTCTGTAATGATACTTCTTACAATGACTTTGCAACAAAAGAACAGAATATTTGAACAGCTATTCGTCAGGAATTCTTGCGTGAGAGTTTTCCACCACAAGACTAACTGCTATCTAGGAGTTGGTGTAGATACAAGGATCATACACAGTGCAACATTCGATACACTGCACTATTGTAGAGTTGACTTCAAAACACATGCATACACTCCCCTCATTCCCTTGTGTGCAATGCACTGTTCCAAGGAACTGCGTGTACACGCCCCGTACCATTGAAGCGGATGTCCTCGAAGTGTACAGGTCCGGTGCGTTCGGCCAGTTCCCTCTCCTGCTCTTCCCACTTCTGACGCCGTAGCTCCTTGTACATGTCCTCGGACATCAGCGTTGCGTCCTCCCTATCAAGGAGCACACGCATACAACATTTCACAAAAAAAAGAACATATTCCTTAGTTTAGGGTTTAGAAAATCAGTTTTGATATGGTCAGCTATGCCTATATAAACTGGAGTTGGCTTGATAGTGGAGCATTGAAAAAATAAAAGCACAGTCTCCAATAAAAGCACAGTATCTGATAGTAGCGCAGGTTGAGCTGTCACTGAAATAACAAGAACCCCAGGCTCTTATTAGAGAAAATACGGTAGATACATTGATGGAGAGTGATGCTATTTTACCGGTTGTTATCACAAGAAATGAAGACTGAGCAACAACGCAAGAGGCCAATAATATGCTGGACCCATTGAACGCCAACCTTGCCCTGAGATCTTTGGTCTTTGATCACTGTGTGGCAAGTTGGAACTAGAGACAACTTTTCCCGTACGCGACAAATTCCCGTACGCGAAACAGAGTATGAATCAGGCTTTACTTACTGTATCTGCGCCATGATCCCTGAGGGAGGGGGGGGGGGGGGGGGGGTGAGGGCGTTTCCACCAGTGAGGAAAACTCAGTCTAACTGACTCTAACGAGAACAGTAAAATATTTTATTTTATTTATTCATTTACAGAACAGAACAACAAGAACACGCAAGGCTTGTTTGCGGCGACTTGGAGTTTCATGCTCTCGCAATCATCAGGCAACATCCTCCGCCATGGTGTTGAGCACTGTCAGCACACTGGGTACACCCTCCGGTATTTATTCATTTATTTTGCCCCTTGAGCATGGAAAACGTCTTCAAGACCGCTGGAAATAGACTGCGCATAATATGTGGTCCGGAGCTTCACGGATCTAAAGCAAAGTGAGAGCTCACACCCATTCAGTCCTACTTTAATACCCCCCCCCCCCCCACACACACACACACACACGCGCGCGCACACATACAATACAAGATCTTACTTCAGCCATGGAAGGAGAGCAGAGCTGGCTGCTTTCTTGGCATCCGGCTCATCTGCTGCAGCAGTAGTTGCTCCCTCCGGTCTGCCTGAGAGATCAGCATCCATTGCTTTTAAGTCAGGAAGGTCCTTGCGAAGGCAGCGCCTGCTCCTACCCAGTGAGTCAACATAGTCAACCCTAGCGAGAAGAAACGAATCAAGAATGACAGTCACAACACTCACAACACTGGCATGCATCAAGTACCGGTAGACAACCCCCTGCCCCCGACCCTCTCCCCCATGTCCATGTCCATGCAAGTACCGGTAGACAACCCCCTGCCCCCGACCCTCTCCACCATGTCCATGTCTATGCAAGTACCGGTAGACAACCCCCTGCCCCCGGCCCTCTCCCCCATGTCCATGTCCATGTAGATCACCAGAGTGCCAAGGTTTGAATCACAAGCGCAATGAAAATGTGCCGAGTGGAAAAAATCGCCTTTCTACAATGATCCTCCAAGCACTGTAACTAGTTTGAGCATGGCCAACGGGGTGATACAGAACGAGGGCACACTTCCCATACTTAAGGCTCAAAACAGCAGGAGAAGAGCGAAGGAACAATAGTAAATCACTGTACATTCATACCGCAGTTATCTGGACACTGAAAGTTACGGAACGTCGGTCCACCGGGAACCTTTCTTGGGGGGGAGATTTAGTGGATATACTCGTAGTAACAACTGTTGGGTCAGGTTGAATTGGTGATTTTGTAATGTACTAGTATGCCGCCGCATCACTGGCCTTCCCCCAACCAACTGTATATCATTCAGAGTTTGGAAATGTCAAACTTCCGGGCAGTGTCAGGGCCCCGCCCAAACTGCCTGGATAAACGATGTATGAGTGTGTTGGCAGAGGCCAAACGTGGCAAGACATTGCAAAGCATCATCACAACACATAGCTGTGTTAAGCTGTGTGCTGCAGGCAGCAGCCTCTTACCAGTCATTGCCATCACCAGCTACTTTGCCGGCTCCTTTCGATGTCTCGCCAACAGTTGCGGGTGCCTTATGAAGGAAACAGCAATACGAAACGCGACACGTGCACACACACACGTGCACACACACACACACACATACATACATACATACACACACGTGCAGTGAAAAAGTCAAAGGCCGAGTTGAACACCGGGCATTGGACTCGCTAAAGGCTGATTCAAACGCACCACCAACATCGGTAGCAGATTTTCTTTCCTCTTCAACTGGCGGGATATAAACTAAGTTATTCAGCTGGTGCGAAAATGATACTCTACTCCATACCAGTATATTCGACGAGGAAAGCCACACACAGTATTGAATATTCTAATACACAGCACTGTGTGTGTGTGTGTACGTGTGTGTGTGTGTGTGTACGTGTGTGTATGTGTGTGTGTGTATGTGTGTGTGTGTGTGTGTATGTGTGTGTGTGTGTGTGTATGTGTGTGTGTGTGTACGTGTGTGTGTATGTGTGTGTGCGTGCGTGTGTGTGTATGTGTGTGTGTGTGTGTGTGTGTGTGTGTGTGTGTGTGTGTGTGTGTGCAGTTGGATCCCGGGACGGATACCCTGATGCCGTCAATCCTTTTTCTGCACCTTGTCCTCACCCACTTACTGAGGTGTGGTGAGCCCATAAGTGGGATCATTTCAAGTCCACCCTATTTTGGGGATTTCAGGGGGTGTCGGCCGTTGGGTGGTTCAATGGCCAATTGAGTCATCTTTCCAAGATTCCTTTTGAGTCTCTCTCCCCTCTCCCGGGGAGACCCACGTGACCAGTTTTGGCAGTGAGCAAGTACAAGTACACTGTACAAGTACAAGTGTGTGTGTGTGTGTGTGTGTGTACGTGTGTGTGCGTGTGTATGTGTGTGTGTACGTGTGTGTGTGTGTGTGTGTACGTGTGTGTGTGTACGTGTGTGTGTGTACGTGTGTGTACGTGTGTGTGAACGTGTGTGTGTGTACGTGTGTGTACGTGTGTGTGTACGTGTGTGTGTGTGCGTGTGTGTACGTGTGTGTGTGTACGTGGGTGTACGTATGTGTGTACGTGTGTGTGTACGTGTGTGTACGTATGTGTACGTGTGTGTGTGTACGTGTGTGTGTACGTGTGTGTGTACGTGTGTGTGTGTACGTGTGTGTGTGTACGTGTGTGTGTACGTGTGTGTGTACGTGTGTGTGTGTGTACGTGTGTGCGTGCTACTTTCAAGCAAATGTAGCACTACCAGGTTACTACAAGTAGAACTCTTCTCAAATGTTATACAAGAACTCTGTAAGGGCTGCTGATAAATAAGTCTTCCGCTGGCTGCCATTCTCCGGAATATTGTATTGTATACACAATGTCTCAATGTCCACAGGCTGTAAGGTGTACTCACTGTATACAGCGGACACAGCGAATAAAAGGACGGCACATGGCAGTGGACAATGGTACACGCGAGTCTTTCTTTCCAGTACCTCGAGAGTACGCTGTTTGGTGAGCATTTTCCAACACGAAACTCTGGGTAGCAGTTAGCTAAGAAAGACTTGCTGCTACTGTACTGTTGAAGTGTGCCAGATCTCATGTACTGTATAGAAGCACTATTAACGTGTGCCCATGCTTCATTCCGCCCAGACTTAGTGCCACTCACCTCATTATCATAGGACTTCTTCTCAAAGTCAACAAGGAACCCTTCTTCCGTGTCATCTTGATGTCCGACTATACACGCAAAGAAAAGACAAAGTATTCAAAAGAAAGATTAGGAACAACACTCACACTCGCACGCACACGCACGCACGCGCGCACACGCGCATGCACACACACACACACACACACACACACACACACACCTGCACACAGGCCTACTTTACTTGGAAGAAGCAACACACAAGTCCCAACAGAATCCGGCTTCTGATTCCGTTGACAAACTCTCTACATGCACATATGCTAACACAGGGATACGTTCTCAGAGGTACACGTACTTGAATTATATTTGCCATCGACTGAAACAGGATGGATACACGTAGGGAACCCACCCACCCACAGCAGAGGAATCTAAAGCTTACCCTTGGACAACTTCTCGTAGAGAGCGGCTTTCTGATGCAGGATGGCCCTGAGTACAACACACAGATGAGCACATCAGCGTGTTCATGCAAGCTGATCACCAGTAGCAAGTCATGCACTGTACGTACGTCCTGCACACATGTATTTGTATTTTACTATTTAATCAACATTTCCTGGCTCGTCAAACGACTGCCAATGACAAATGATTGTGAAATGAAGGGTGTGACTGTGAACACAATCAATCACGGCCACACTATTAACCAGCCTACAGCAGAGCTCTGGCAAAGTGCAAGCTCTGCTAGTGGTTTATACACCACCTCCCTCTCAGACACTACATGTACCGCAGGTGATTGCTTGCCTACTTTGACTTTGCCAGCATATCCTCTTCCTCCATGGAGACGACGGCTGTCTCGGCTACGTCCTTGGCATTTCTTTTGTCAATGCCACTATTGCGTTTGGCCCAAATGGCCTTCTTCTGCATGGGGGACAGACAGCATATTCATCAGCAAAAGAAAGCGCAGACACGATCAGATGCTTTGTTTCACACATCAAAAAGAGTATGGGTATAGTGCTATGCCAACTACAGACAGAGTGGATTAGAGACATGATCAGCAGAGCCAGAGTTTTGCCAGCTGATCAGGTGGCTAGCTGCTTGCTTGGGTTCTGACAAGAAAGGTTAAGGCGACTGCAAAACCGGAATACTAGTGCAGACGATTTATACGGGCACCTGAGAACCGTTGCAACATGCCCCAGAGCCAGGCTTTTAATACAGAAATAAGCCAGCTGTGCCGAATTCATGACTGCATACTGGTAATGACTAACGGGAGAGAGAAAAGGCACCTTGATCTGAGAGACTAACATAATATGATATCAGTAGTAGTAAATCTACAGCAGCAGCAGCAGCAGCACAGTACCTTGCTACGTAGGTCCTCCTTTGCTGGTGCGATACCAGTGGCTTTGGCACGCTTGACAGCACTGGCTGTGCTGAACAAAACCGCCTTCAAATCCACCATCTGACAACACACACACACACAGGTACATGACGGGAAGGGTAAAAAAAAACATTTTGAAAACAGAATCTGCACACATATTGACTCACAAAAAGGAATTGGCATACACCAAACTGGACTGTCACTTTTCCTTTTTCCTTTTCCCCTATCAGAAGACTAGATTCTAGTACAGCCATGTAGACACATGGCACAGTGTGCTGTCTGCAAGGCCACACTGCCTGTTGGTTTCTGCCAACCCAAGATTCTGCAAGTCTTTTCTACAAGTTGTACTGGCATTAGATAAACCTTGTTTTGTTGAAAAAATGTTGTTGGTTGACAGCATGTAACAAGGTGGAGGACCACCGTGTTCGGAAACAGTGACCTTTCTACAACCATCCACAAGACCGGGGCTCTGCCGACTGTGGATGGCTGTAGTAAGTAAGGTCACTGTTTCCGAACACAGTGGTCCTCCACCTTGTTACATACTGTCATCCAACAACAAGTTGTACTGGCCCATAGTAAAGGGCTTTGGCAGCGGTATTGATCAAACAAACAAAAATAGCTTCTCCTGGCAGAATAACAAACACGCATTGAGACACACTTACGGAAGATGAATTGATCTGATTAGCTGGCGAGTCAGCCATTGTCCACTGCGATAAAACTAACGCGTATAACTGCTGGTGTGAGGAAGTGTCAAAGAGTTGCAAGAACACTGCGGGTTTTTTTCGAGCAGGAGTAAAGCCTATGCGAAGATTCTTGCCTGATATGACTCTGAGTGTTTCCCAATGCAACACTTGAATATGGGTGATTGCTAACCCAGTAATGGCACGACAATCAACATCAAAAATTAATTTGAATTCAAATCTATACTCAAAAAAGGATTTATGCCGATGGCAATGACCAGATGACGTAATCATAAACAGCATGCGCTCGTACGGTATCTATGCAGTCGATGCGCCAAGCCAGCTGAGTGGGTCTTTTTATTTTTTTCGCGCGAAAGTTTATGTGGTGAACTGTGTTGGTAAAGATGAAGATGTCAGTCAATGAAATTTGCTATATTTCTTGTGTCTAACCAACCCTGTATGGATCGAACTGACGATTCCCGAGTGCGACAAATGTCCTGAAGTCTGCTCCTATTAGCTAGGTATCTAGAAATTTCAACTTGAGTGTCAAGTGAAGACTTTGCCAGTTGCAGACGAGGGAATTCTCGCTTCACGATTTTCCTGGTGTGTGGAGATACGTCGGAATGCCGACCCACCACACCCGACATGATGCTTCGGCCGGAATGCAGGTTGGTGCAGATAATTGCCTAATAATATATGTCTAAGCGTGTATACCTTTCCTTTCGTTGCATGCTTGGTTAATCCGACGGCACGAAATTATAGACATTTCGAAATTAACTTGAATATTATTTGGTCGTTGTATGTCTTAGTATTCCCTGTCAGTTTGTGCCTTTTTGTCGCGCTCGCCGACTGTATAATAAATTATGATCTAGCGACATTGGTACATGGTGGACAGTTAGTCATAACTCGTAACATTTTGTCCTTTTTCTTTTTATCCATGATTACATTGGCTCACCATCCGAGTTTATTTATATATTTTTGATAGGGCAATATGTAATGTACACACACACACACACACACACACACACACACACACACACACACACACACACACACACACACACACACACACACACACACACACACACACCTTGACCTTTGACCTTTTGACCTTTTGACGCCCATCGCCGGAGGCGATGATAGCAATGCTACGGCAGAAGCCATAGCAACTTGTGCTGGGATTGCACCATTCAACAGCTTCACACACACACACACACACACACACACACACACACACACACACACACACACACACACACACACACACACACACACACACACACACACACATACATACATACATACACACACCACCCACACACACCACCACACACACAGTGACACACACACCACACGCACACACGCACACACCATCACATTACGACAAATTCAAGGCAATGCCGGCGAAGCTCTATAATTTTCTTGTGCCGCGTGCTAGGAGCATAATGGCATTGTCCGATAATAGCACTTGGTGTAAATGGGTTCCCATATTTGTGAAGTACATGTATTATTCGGTTGCTGGCTATCAATTGTGCTGTGAGCATGGCAGAGTGAGGTCTTCCAGCTTTGTTGGTGTTTGCTCTATCTTGTGTTTACGCTCTGCAGAAAGGATCATATGTAGTGCCTTCTCAGCATTACATTACATCCATTGCGTAGCAGCAATGTGCCATCCTTCCGCGACTTAAGTGGAATGACGTGCAAGTGGTGCTCCAGGGTCAACTTCAATTTGCCGAGCACGTATGCCGCTGGCTTGGGGTCAGCAGCTGGGTGCAAAGTCTCTGTATACAAATCGTGCACTGTCGTCAACAATATGGCATCCTTGTCCAGCAATTCCCGTCCTGTAGCGGCAATGACTATAATATTGGGGAAATCACTCTCTGCACCTTCCGTGCTGTACTGAGAGATGATGCTTCGCAATTGGTGGTCTGTGCTTGGTGCATTGTCGGCAGGGAGCATGTCAATTTGCTTTTGGTAGCAGCGTCTACAAAGTCGACTCTCGTCTGAAATCCTGACATGGTGCATGCTACGCAACACATGCTCTGCAAGCTGAAAGTTTGGTGACTTCCACCTGTGTTCTGGTGTGAGTCTCGACTTACACCAAGCACATGTTGCATGGCCCACACACTGCTGGTAATGGGGTTGGGCACAGAAGCGGTTCGCACTGTTCTTTCAGACTGTGCACGCGCAGTTTGTCTGCAGGACAGTGTACGGATGCCGCTCCGCTGCAATCATGTACACTGCATGTGCTTTGGCTGACTGGTGGCTTATTTTCTTTCGCTGCTGTGCATACTTGGCGTCGTAGTGCTTTGACGCACTTGCAATAAATGCATTGGCCCGACGTGATGGATGTGCATGTGTGTAGCTTTTGCCAATTTTGCCAATCTGACAGCATTAAGTCATGTGTAAATCGCTTGTCAGATGGCACTTTGGAGCAAATGCTTCATTCTGGGCCACATGGTCGTCAAGTATGTATGCTTGTGCCAGTTGTGGCATTGCTGGGTCTTCCTGCCGCTGACATCTGTGCACACATGCATGGAAAATATACGTAAAAACACTAGTTAGAAATCACGTCACCAGAGGCATGCCCTTTTTTCGGCCAGAACATAACTTCCGCTCCAATGTCACAAAGACTTACTCTTTCGATACGTCCAGCATAGAAGCAGCGAAATGCCTGGTTAATTCGGTGGCACGAAATTATAGGTCGGGCGACGAAATTTCGACGAAAAAAGGAAAAGAGACAAACCGACGTGTAGCGACACCAAACTACAGAATTTCGTCATTCTTGAAGAACTCATAACAGAAAAAGGTGAAAGGCGACTACTGAATCCTCGAGTGTGACGAATAACTCCGAGAAAGCGTGAAACTGGCCAGCACGTACATACATGAAAACGATCGTATGTTGAGAATGCCTTGAGAAAAGTGCCCAAAAAGGGTGCATCTGAAAAATAGAACTCTGCGTTCCGACGTGATTTTTCAAATCTGGCGCATCGACTGTATGAGTATGACTATGACTGTGAGCAAGAGTACATAAACTACGTACTCTTGCTGTGAGCAAGAGTTCATAACCCCATGGGGGTTATGAACTATGGGGGTTATGAACTCTTGCTATGAGTATGACCAAGAGTAGATAAACAAGAGTGTGCAACTCCGGATGGATTGGCCCACGGCGGAATTTTTTGTTGACGTAATCTTTTCGACGACGCACGCGCTGCGAGCCTTTTGGAGAGTTTTCCCTCGTGCACTTGGCTGGGCTTTACACTACAAGGTCGGTGCCCAGCACGTGCTCTCACACTGCTCTGCGGCAAAGCCGCGTTTCTCTGAAAAAAGGTGACGTAAACAAAAAATTCCGCCGTGGGCGCGGGGTATCTGCAGATTGTGCAGGAGAGATCCGGAGTTGCACACTCTTGTTTATCTACTCTTGGTATGACCAAGAGTAGATAAACAAGAGTGTGCAACTCCGGATCTCTCCTGCACAATCTGCAGATACCCCGCGCCCACGGCGGAATTTTTTGTTTACGTCACCTTTTTTCAGAGAAACGCGGCTTTGCCGCAGAGCAGTGTGAGAGCACGTGCTGGGCACCGACCTTGTATACATGTAGTGTAAAGCCCAGCCAAGTGCACGAGGGAAAACTCTCCAAAAGGCTCGCAGCGCGTGCGTCGTCGAAAAGATTACGTCAACAAAAAATTCCGCCGTGGGCCAATCCATCCGGAGTTGCACACTCTTGTTTATCTACTCTTGGTATGACCAAGAGTCCATAACCCAAGAGTATGCAACTGTGATCTCTTTTCTATGGGCCAGATGCGCGGCGCGCTGCCTTCATTACATCATTCAGCTGCAGTCCGCGCACTGCGGAAAATCAAACACCGCACTTTCCCTCCAGTTTGAAATGAACTTTCGTACGGAACTGGAGTTCACGCGCCAGAATTCAGAGATTGTGTAGGTACTGGAACGAATCGAGCAAAAACGGATGGGCTCGTGCGAGAAATTGAGAGTTTGAATGGATGCTTTCAGAGCGTGATGAAGGCAAGTTACGTAATGAAGGCAGCGCGCCACGCATGCAGGCATAATCACAGTTGCATACTCTTGGGTTATGGACTCTTGGTATGACCAAGAGTAGATAAACAAGAGTGTGCAACTCCGGATCTCTCCTGCACAATCTGCAGATACCCCCGCCCACGGCGGAATTTTTTGTTGACGTCACCTTTTTTCAGAGAAACGCGGACTTTGCCGCAGAGCAGTGTGAGAGCACGTGCTGGGCACCGACCTTGTAGTGTAAAGCCCTGCCAAGTGCATGCACGAGGGAAACCTCTCCAAAACTGCAAAAGGCTCGCATGCAGCGCGTGCGTCGTCGAAAAGATTACGTCAACAAAAAATTCCGCCGAGGGCCAACCCATCCGCGAGTTGCACACTCTTGTTTATCTACTCTTGGTATGACTATGATGAGTATGAGTATGACCAAGAGTACATAACCCCGGGGGGTTATGTACTCTTGGTATGACCAAGAGTAGATAAACAAGAGTGTGCAACTCGCGGATGGGTTGGCCCACGGCGGAATTTTTTGTTGACGTAATCTTTTCGACGACGCACGCGCTGCGAGCCTTTTGGAGAGTTTTCCCTCGTGCACTTGACCTATCTGCACCGCACAGCGTGAATATTGCACACATAGTGCTATTTGTGTTCCGATATCGTTAAGCCAGGATACATGTACTAGTATCCTTATACATGTACCTGGTCACTCGATAGGCGATGCCGACTGTACTAATCTTATCCATATTACCCGACAGGCTATAGCACACTGCGTCAGATCACTATGCAACAAAACAAGAGCTTTGCCCGGAGCGAATATACACTGAAGCAAAGTAGGTTTCAACGGTACAGCACTAGTCACGATGAGGGGAGTTACGAGGATGGTTAGGCCGTGACACATAGATGATGATTGTTCATGATTCATGCACAGTGGAAAATTACCACCAATGGCGATGATATTGCTTTCACAACAATGACATCAGTAGGAGCAGTGACACAACCTTACTGCTCCAAGTAGGCTTTACAAGCGAGTGAAGGGAGAGCAGACTGGTCTAATAGCAGACCGGGTCTAAGCAAGGAAGTAATCGGCATCAGAGGTGAGCTTGCACATCAGAAAACAGATGATGATCACCAAACACAGAGAAGTTGGCTATGTGTATGTTTGTGTCACTGTATGTGCATGTGTGTGTGTGTTTGTGTGTATGTGCGCACATCTGTGTGTGAGAGAGAGGCAGACAGACAGATAGCATATGGTGGGAGGGATCAAGGTCTGACCTCAGAGTTAAATGCTGACGGTGTGGAATAGCAACGGTGCGAAATCGGGCAGGGTGGTTAATGGCCCACACTGGAGCCGAGTAGGAGCGCCAGTGGTTGAGGGCTAGCACAGGAGTAGCAGCAGCTCCAGCCTAGGAAGATCAGCTTCTGGATGAAAATCTCCCGGACACAGTAGGTACCAAGCATCACTAGCAGATTGCCGGCAGGGGTGCACGGCGAGCACCCGTACATCCCTCAAGCCACCAGAGCCGCAGTACTTGGAGACGATCCCGCCAACAATGCTGAGAAGGCACTGGAGCCATACAGGAACTTATGATCGAGCATGACCACAGACTTGAAATACAGGGTCCGGCGTTGAATATTGAGACAGCGACGTCTCCTCCACAGAACACCATTCAGCCCCACCATTGCATTATTTTCGCTTTTTCATGATTTTACAATTGTGTTAGAGCACACAGCACTCGATGCAACATTTACCAGTGACTAAATAACTCCGCGTCTCCGACCATAACTGCAGCGTTCCCGTGAGCCTGTTGGATTTCCGTCAGCCTGTTGAGATTGTTATGGAACTTCAGTCACGCAGGCATGCACGCCAACTCGACCAACAGGCAGTACGAAAGTAACTAGTTGTTATTCAGGGAAGAACATTTCAGAGAGAGAGAGAGAGAGAGAGAGAAAACAAGTTGAGAGCAAAACGACAACATAAGAACTACTAATGAACTCATGGCAAAGAGTTCCCAAAAGGCAACTGGGTACAGCCAACTCAGATGCATATGGATTATCGGGCTAGAGCGATACTGAGTGCGGTGGTACGACTTCTACGCACAGCACGCAAGACTCGCAACAACGCACTATACCGGAACTAACGATAGCATGATAAGACTGAAAGCGTGCATACAGAAAACAATGCAAAACAAAGGAAACGCATCCATGCATCGTGTGCAGCAGACCACGATGATTGATGAAAGGGCAAACTGTCATACTGGGTGAAACACTACCCATGTAGGCTTACAGCATGATCAATGAATAGTGAAGCAATAGACAGATAGATAGGTTCAGTTATATATACATTACACCTCTCCCCTTGATGACATTAGTCACGGAACCGCTGAGGAGGACGGATTGCAGCCCGGCGACGAAGTCCGTAGGCTTGGTCAAGCTGCGGATCCATGTCGATTTGGATGATAGCAGGGATGTCATCACGATCATCAGCAGAGTCAACATCTGCATCTGCGGCAACGGGGTGAGGGTCGAGCTTGATCAGGTCGACATTCACTACTTTCTCAGCATTGCGACCACGTACAGGTTCACACCGTCGAATCACCACAGTCGAGGGGGACAGAACACGAATGACTTGCCAACCAGGTTCATACATCGGTAGACGCTTCTGGTGACGGTCAGGACGGCGGAGAAGAACGTGATCACCAGTGTGATAGACAGGCACAGTCTCCTCTTGGATGCGATCAGCGTCGGATAACTCGGATTCCACGAGGTCGCGCAGTCGAGCACACCGAGCAGGGTGATCCCGAGACCAGTTGCTGCCATCATCCACAGTCCGATCTGGATCAGCGATCAACTGGTGGGGTGTCCAACCACAGATGGCTTCCATCGGCGAAATCTTGGTTGCGGAATGAGGTCGGTTACGATAGAAGTACAGCAGTGTGTTCAGATCAGCATTCCAGTCAGACGATTCGGATAGGACCTTCCTCATCAGAGGCAGCAGTGTCCTGTTGAATCGTTCAACACAGCCCTGCGATTGGGGATGGCGTACTGCTCCAGTTTGGATGGTGACTCCAAACATAGCAAACACAGAGCGGACGATAGCGTTGATGAACTCAGTGCCATTGTCGAGACGGACCATATCAGGGGGCCCCCAGCGAGTGCAAATCTGCACGAATGCATCAGCCACGGATTGCGCATCGTGACGGCGTAGCGGAGCCACTTCCACCCATTTCGAGAACATGTCGATGCAGACCAGAACGGAATGGAACTCACCAGATTTACTTGCGCCAAGTTCCAGGGTGTCCAGCTGGATGACACTCCAGGGTCGGTCCGGCAGTACAGTGCGAGTCGGAGGAGGAATCTGACCACGGCGAGGGTTAGCACAGCAGCACTGCGCACAGCAGCTTACGATTTCTTGGCAGCGTTCAGCCATTCTCGGAAAATAGCAGTGTCGGCGGAGAGTGCGATACATGGACTCCCATGCGCCATGCCCAGTGTTGTTGTGCGCCCTGTCCAGTAGCTCATCAGTCAGTGATTCGGGAACCACCGGCACTTCAGCGATGTCACCATCGGGCAATTTCACGCTTCGGCGAAGCAGGCCAGCCTTCACGACCAGCTGAGCAGCAACTCTCCGGTAGCATGCAGCCGACACAGGAAGCCCATTGGATACCTCGTGAATGGCAGCCAGAATCGGTCCATCATTCTGCTGCGCTGCGCGGATAGTGGCAACAGCCATGGGCGGGGCCACGGCGGGGTTAGTGGTATCACCAGCGACAGCACACATCTCAGACTTGGCACGGCAGAGCTTCAACCATGGAGTGGGTACTCTTGTCAGCCGATCAGCCAAGTTGCGTTCAGAGGGCACCCATTCGACCACGACAGACAGGCCGGTGAGGCGGACAAGCTCGTCAATAGCTTGCAAGCGGCGTTGGACGAGCACATCATACAGACCGCTGGTCTTGACACGGCGGATGTCATGCAGCAGGTTATACAGCCAACCATGCACGGTCTTGGAGTCGGTCAGGAGGCGCACACTTGTGAGGCCGTAGGCGGTAGCACGCTGAAGGCCACTCATCACCGAATCAAGTTCGGCGACATTGATGTGTGTACGATCATCCTTCGGACGCAGCCAGCACGCATCCTCGATAACATCTGCACCGCATTGCACCACAATTCCGGTGGCAATGTTGGATGCGTCGCACCATACTGACCATTGTGCGGCAGGTGGAGCGGACCAGGCACCGTGTACCGGATCTTCTCCTTCAACGCGACCAGACAGCTCTTGGCAGAGGCTTACTACTTCTGGTGGTACCTTGGCGTCCCAGCCTCCAGGAGTGAGCGAGTCAGCCAATCTCTTCAGGTAGCTAGTGTATGGCCTGAGCCAGGAGCACACAGGATTGTGGCCAAGCAGGCGACCACACCAGCGGAACACATCACGCTTCGTTGGGCTCGCTGGGCAGCAGAGGTCGACATCTGTGCGTCGTCGCCACTGCAGGACGTCGTTCGAGCTGTGAAGCTGGAGACCAAGGACGCGGGCTGATCGCAAGCATTCAGCAGGTTTGGTGGGTAGGCCAAACTTCACCATCTCGTCTTCCACCGTTGTGACGAGATCATCAGGCACGAACAAGTCGTCAACATAGCTGTCTACAGTAGGGTAGGGGCCAGTGACGTACTGTACGATCAGGCTCATCAGCTTTGGCGCAATCCCAAGGCCGAAGCCCATGCGCATCATGACGTACGGCTTGCCCTTGTAAATGACGGTCTGGAACCTCGCCAGCGACGGATCAAGACGGACCTGCAGGTACGCCTTCCGTATATCCAGGATGTGGAAATTGTCACCAGCCTGTCGCCAGCTGCGTAGCTTCTCACCGCACACAGGGGTGTTGCACCCAGGGTGGTTGCGGATGAGCTGGTTCAGCCCACGGTAGTCCAGTACAGGGCGAACCGGTGTTGAGGCCTTGTGCTCTTGGCACTTCGCAATCAACGGGAGGATGGCGCCCGGTGGTCCGTGAACATCCGCATCGTGTGGTACCAGCCAGCCTTGCTGGATCCAGGCATCTACTTCAGCATTGAACTGCAGCTCCTGATCGGCGGTGAGTTTGGCGCGGGGATATTCGCCAATCCCTGACCCAATTGGTTCAGCAGGTGGCATGTTGTCCCTCCAGTGCCACTTCATGCTCCAGTAGCCGGCGGCTGCATTCCAGTGCACCTCGCCATCATCAACACTTAGTGTGACATCGTCACCAGAGTGGTTGACCGTGACGTGGCGGGACAGCTTGGAGGTGCGAGCAGTACTGTCAGCAGGCTTAGGTGGCACATCAGTGGCAGCACTAACAGCAGCAGACACAGCGGCACAGCCAAATGAGACGGACGACAGACAGCCGTCAGCGTATTGCAGGTGCATACCTCCAGCGCGGGTCACTACATCGTTGCCGACGACCATGTCGGTGTTCAGGACACTCAAGTCTGGGACAACCAGCACAGATACGGCAGTCAGTAGGTCCAAGTGCACAGGTCCGTCGAGTCGACGGAGGTTCAGCAGGACGCTACCCAGTATCTTCAGCGATTCACCGTTGAGGGCGAGCATGTTGTCCGGACACTGTTCCATGTAACGCAGGCCATTGCACTTCTGGAGTGCGGCACGGCTGATGAGAGAGCGCGTGCACCCAGTGTCCACCACAGAACTCAGGCGAGTCCACTCGTCGTGTTGTTTGCGGCAGGCATCGACGTACACTCGGATGAGGGAAGACGATGATGTAGTCAGGGCCAAACAGCAATCGGTTTTTCCTCCTGGCTGGTCAGAAACACCAGCAGACGCAGTGCCCCGTGTTCTCCTGGTCGGGCAGTTTCTCCGGATGTGGCCTAGCTCGTGACAATGATGGCAACGAACTCGGCTGCTCTTCGAGGAAGATGGGCCTGCTGACGAGCTCTGCGTGGAGGGTTCCCAGTTCCCAGCGCGGCAGGTCTTCTTGACATGCCCTGTTTTCCCGCACGTGTAACAATACAAAGACTTCGCTGGTTCGGTGGCAGCAGCGCCAATGGCATGCGATGATGCAGCGCTTTCACGGTTGCCTCCTTTTTCCTGTCCGCCTCCGCCATGGACATGAAGACTTTGAACGCCTGGCCATCTAGGACCAGGGGCAGGTGCTGCATCCGTTTTTCCTCCGTGTCCCACTTTTGAATATCCGCCAGGACACGGAACTTCGACCAAAACGTCTCCAGGTCATCTCCTTTTCCGCGGAACGTCCGCAGGAATCCATCGAGTTTCAGCGACATTATTTCCAAATCAAGGCCCACCACCAAGCGACAACACAGTCGCACCAGGTATCAGCGGGTTTCGGTACCAGATGTTATGGAACTTCAGTCACGCAGGCATGCACGCCAACTCGACCAACAGGCAGTACGAAAGTAACTAGTTGTTATTCAGGGAAGAACATTTCAGAGAGAGAGAGAGAGAGAAAACAAGTTGAGAGCAAAACGACAACATAAGAACTACTAATGAACTCATGGCAAAGAGTTCCCAAAAGGCAACTGGGTACAGCCAACTCAGATGCATTATGGATTATCGGGCTAGAGCGATACTGAGTGCGGTGGTACGACTTCTACGCACAGCACGCAAGACTCGCAACAACGCACTATACCGGAACTAACGATAGCATGATAAGACTGAAAGCGTGCATACAGAAAACAATGCAAAACAAAGGAAACGCATCCATGCATCGTGTGCAGCAGACCACGATGATTGATGAAAGGGCAAACTGTCATACTGGGTGAAACACTACCCATGTAGGCTTACAGCATGATCAATGAATAGTGAAGCAATAGACAGATAGATAGGTTCAGTTATATATACATTACAAGATTATCTTCATCTCGTCACATGTGAGCCTGTGTGTTTCATCCGTATCGTGGCACAATTACACAGACACGATTTCCAACTCAGGTCGGTTCCGTTGCTCGAAGGGTTGGCGGTAAGAATTACTACGCCGTCTGTGGCTGCATGGGAACTTGGCGCCCCCGTCGTCTTTCTCCATAAATCCTGATCGTCACGCGAACAATAGCCACTATTGCCTAAAAACTACGACACAACAGTATCAAGCTCGCCCCAGCAGAAGGACACGAATGACGAGCGCTAAGACGGAGAAAGAGAGACAGGGTTAGCGAGAGCTGACTAGTGCAGGTACGCTGTCATCTCCTGAGGTGGTGGGCGAAGCAGCGAAGTGAAACGAAGGAAGATAGAACTTATTAGAAGGCATACGGAGGCACCAAAACCTATTGCCTGTCACATACTAAGTGCCATTTAGGGTTGACAGCTGTCAGCTGACAGCCTCAAAAATTTGAAAATCTGCTCAAAAAACTCTCGATCAGAACTCTGCGCACTCTCAAATGGAGCGCACAGTAAAAAACTCGGCGACGAAGAACGCTTCGTATCGACGCCCTGGACTGAATTCGGCACGTCCAACAAACGGAATAGTGTTCTCTGATAATTATATTCTCTACGTGCTGGGTATGGTCGCGTTTAGTTGGAAGCTCAGTGCATCACCACTTTCGATTTTGAGACTTGGCCGATGGACTAAAAGTGGCGAAGGACTAAAGGGACCGTCACTTAATTTTTGCCGACTACCCGCCAAAAAAATCTTTTCGTTTCACGTGTCAGACACGTCCGCGAGCGCGTGCGACTCGCGGGCGCCCGCGCCCGCGCTACCTTACACGTCAGGCAATCTGTTCACGCCACATGGCTGGATAGCGCGTACATGCAAACATGATTGAAGACTTGCAAAATCAATTTTTTCCAAGTCCAGGCGCTAGGCCTAGGCAGTACTAATGCCTAATGCCCAGGCAGCTGACTTTATTTTCGGAGAAACACTACTCATTGTAGTAAAAAATAACAATGAATAGCGATATCATCTAGGAAGGATCGCTACCCTAACGCGAAGGAAAGGCCTTGCGCGGCTGCTCTACGAAGTGTTGAAGAAAGACTCAGGCCTTGGAGAGCGAACGCGAACGCGAATTTCGTCTTGCTAATCCTCCGTAATGAATCGGATGATGCTGTTCTTCGTGGCGAGCGGTTGAGCGTTTCTGGGCTCTGATATTGGAGGAATTTCTTGGAGGAATTTCTTCGAGTTTTCGACTTTTCCAGTGCACTAGGGCATACTGCGCCTACGAACGGAGTTGTTCGGGGAGTTTACTCTCCCATAGCATGAAGGACTTGCTGGAGGTCTTGGAATCTCGTTGTTTCCCTCGATATTTCTTTTTACGGAATCACTTTCCCTCTCGAAGCACCATGGAGTTGTGACTCTGCATTCGGATTCAGCCCATACCGTGTAATGGTCACAGGTGCCACGGCGGTGTCCAGACCGTACACGCGTGATGGAAGACGATGTCGATATCCAATCTGTATGGGCGCAGGAAGCGTCAAGACGTGAAGCAGACGCGCTGCGCAGCCGTGTACGCCAGCGGGAGCGAGCGAGGGGCCACAGCGGACAGGTGGGGTGCTGTCGCTGCGCTGCAAACGGTGACCTGTGCAGAGACTGTAGATGCTGCGGCCTCAAGCAGCCCTGTACAAACTGCAGGCCAATGATGGATGGGAAATGTCGCAATCCGCATCCACCTCGAGCTGATGATAGAGGTCTTGTGCCGATGGCGGCGCACTCCAATGCCAATGGACCAAGCGACTGTACCACAGTGGTTCATGGTTCCTTGGGAGGTGCTGACTCCAGCTTGGCACAGCGGCGGGGTATTCCTGCTTGCCCAGTGCCGGTTCTACCTGGACATGAACCAGTGTCGGGTGATCTCATTCTCTCTTCTGCTGGCCGGCTGGATAGGAGCCTCGATGCACGGTCTTTACCTGTAGCTGACAATGGTGAAATGGACAATACTAGAAATGACAAACAAATTGAACCCTTTAAAACCGGAGCTGATACCAACTTACCTGATGGACAGGAAGCGGTTGATCCGCATTCCGCTGTCGACACTTTTGCTCCGGTATGCTCGCCGGGCGTGTATGACACCGGGTCCTTGCCTGGGGGACCTGTGCGTGGTAATTCGGTACCAGCCACAAGTGACTTACACTCTGCTTCCCGGGAGACCAGGGGGCACACGTCCGGGGATGCTGTTGAAGTGAATACCGCTATGTCGACCTTGCGTGTGCAGGGCTCAGCTGATGTCCGGACCGGCTTGGATCTGCCCCAGCCGGAACCCATAGCTAGCTCCGACCCGTCGTTCAGGCTTGGTGATTTGTCTGCAGCGGAGACAGCTGGAGCCATAGAGGCTGCATATAACAAATGTGTTCACTTTCGCCCGAATGCTTTCTCTGTGCCGTCTGGAAATATTGGAAGACGATTTATCACTACCTTGACATCGTTTTATTCCTGCTTCGGAGATGGGGGATCGTATGAAATGATCGCACTCAAGATTGCAGCCGTCTACCAGATGCTAATGCTGCAGAAGCCGGACTGTGACAATAATAAATATGGTAAAATACTTGAGCGCCGCATGGACCAGTGGTCGAAGGGAGATTTTGCAGAGCTGCAACGGGAAGCGGACACCATACAGACCTCTCTTCTATCGTCCAAGAACAAACATAAACGTGATTCAGTGGGTCCGTCGGTTGACCCTGCTAGACGTTTTGCAGATTATGTCACCGCGGGCAAAGTGGGCAAGGCGCTCCGTGGCTTGACAAGCGGTGATGATGGAGGCGTGCATCAGTTGGACGACGAGATTGACGGACGCACTGTCCGGGATATCCTGAAAGACAAACATCCACCCGCAGAGCCGATGAGCGAGGACGCCGTTATTGGTGGTGATCCACCTGCTCCACCTCATCCGATCTATTTCAGCAGCCTTGGACGTCAGTCGATTAAGAGTGCAGCGCTCGGTACGCAGGGTGCTGCGGGGCCGAGTGGTGTTGACGCCGAGAACTGGAGGCATTTTTGCGCTAGTTTCTCTGACGCCTCCCAGGGCCTTTGCGATGCACTAGCATCGTGTGCAAGGCGTTTAGCCTCCACGTACGTGCACCCAGCATCTTTGTCGGCTTTCACTGCGTGCAGATTGATAGCGTTGGACAAGCAACCCGGTGTCCGGCCGATTGGAATAGGTGAGGTCGCTCGACGCATTATAAGCAAGGCCATCCTCTCCGTCGTAGGCCAAGCCGTTCAGGAGGCGGTTGGGTGTATACAGCTATGCGCTGGCCAGGATTGCGGTATAGAGGCGGGAATACATGCGATGCAGCAGGCCTTTGAGCTGGATGACACCGAAGGAATTCTGATGGCGGATGCAAGTAATGCGTTCAACAGACTAAATCGACAGACTTGCTTAAGAAATGTTCGGCACTTGTGTCCATCACTTGCTACCGTTCTTATTAATACCTACCGTGATCCAGCTCATCTCTACGTGGACGGTGAAAGTATCCTGTCGCAAGAAGGGACAACACAGGGTGATCCCCTTGCAATGTACATGTACGCGTTGGGAATAATGCCCTTGATACGTTTGGCTGATGAGGCGGGTGCGGTGCAGTCATGGTTCGCGGACGATTCATCCGCTGCTGCTCGTCTTCGCAGACTCCGTCTATGGTGGGACATAATGGACAAGAGAGGACCGGCATATGGATATTACGTAAACCCAAAGAAATCGGTCCTTGTCGTCAAGGAAAGGTGTTACCAGGAGGCGACTGAATTGTTTCGAGACACTGGTGTAATGATAACGGACGAGGGATCACGATATCTTGGCGCAGCAATCGGAAGGGACAGCTTTCTTCAAAGCTATATCAAAACAAAGGTGGACGAATGGATGGGGGAACTGAAGAAGCTAGCAGTATTTGCACAAACCCAGCCGCAGGCTGGGTATTCTGCGTATGTGACGGGCCTCAGGGGTAGATGGGCGTTCCTCTGTCGTACCATGAAGGTACCCGAACCCATGTTCCAACCGCTGGAGGACATTGTGAAGTCTGAACTGATTCCCGCCTTAACTTGCCGTGCACCCCCAGGCGACACCCTCCGACGGCTTATGGCTTTGCCGTGTCGTCTGGGTGGGCTCGGTTTGATTAACCCTGTGTCCCTATGCCAACAATACGACTCGTCGGTTCGGATGACCAACCCTTTGTCTCGGAGAATCTTGTCAGGGGATGGCTCCATCGGTGACTCGGTAGTGTTAATCAGATCGGCCAAGAGAGACGCCAAGGCATCTTCTCGACGTCATCAGAAACTGGAATTCGACGCGATATCGGGCAGTGCGTCGGAGTCGCTACGACATGTCATAGACGTCGCGAAGGAGAAAGGGTCGTCGAGCTGGCTGACGTGCCGTCCACTTAAGAAATATCATTTTAATTTAACAAAGGGAGAGTTTTGGGACGGACTCTGCCTCCGTTACGGATGGACACCGGCCAGGGTACCGTCACACTGCTCTTGCGGCCAAGAGGCAACTGTCGCGCATTCCCTGTCGTGCCCCTATGGAGGGTTTCCCTCCATTAGACACAATGGTATTCGGGACGTCACGGCCCGGCTGCTGGACGAGGTGTGCACCAGTGTGTCCATCGAGCCCTTGCTGCAACCGCTGACGGGGGAGCGTCTTCGCTACCGGACCGCAAATGTGGAAGACCGTGCCCGGTTGGATGTCGCTGCCAATGGTTTGTGGGGCAGTCGTTTTGAGCGTACACTTATTGATATACGGGTTTTTAATCCTCACTCACGCTCAAATCGATCTGCACCACATACTATTGTGTATCAGCGACATGAAAAAGAAAAGAGAAGGCACTATGAGGAGCGGGTGAGGCAGGTTGAGCAAGCCTCCTTTGTTCCGGCGGTCATGTCAGCCAGTGGCGGAATGGGTCCAGCATCAACAGCACTGTACAAACGAATTGCTCATCTGTTGGCGGAGAAGAGGGGTGAGCATTACTCTCATGTTATGGCATTTGTTAGATGCAGGATTTCCTTCAGCCTTCTGAAATCCTGTATCATGTGCATTCGCGGTTGTAGGCGTTTAAATTTTGGTTTGAAATTTGCACCCTCCTGCGGAGCCCACGCTGCTTTGGCAGTGGCGGAGGCTCGCTTGCCGACGTAACCGTCGGAGATCATCATGAACAATGGACTGACTAATTATTCACTTGTCCTGTCTTTATAAATAACATGTTATTGCATATGTTCTTGGTTTACTTTTTGGCCTTTTTCGTGCTTTGGAGTTGATAACATTTTCCTCACTATCGAAAAAAAAAATAAAAAAAAAATAAATGAATCCGTAGCGCCTCTACGGATTTTGGCACGAAGAAAGACTCATCAAAGTTAGTTGGTGGACGAACAACTCGCTGGCGCCGGAAAACTTGGCCCCCAACGATGGTGTTTGGTGAATCATCAAGCATAATGTCTTGTAGCAGTGTTCACCGAGGAAGGAGAACGCTCTAGTCGCTGCTGTTGTCCGTTTCATCCACGTTGGGCGCTAGCTGCACCGCGCCTATTGTGTTTTAGTATTCCATGGACACACATTAGCATTCAGAGCGATTGTGGAGCCACAATTTACTTCACACAGCGTTGTATTGTCCACGAGCGCAAACTTCATTATCAGCAGTAACTGTTACTCTTCATCCTACATGTAGACTTGGAGTATACACGGCCTTGTCACGACAGCGACAGCTCTACAGAGTGTTCAAGTGAGAAACATTAATTTCTATTGTTGGTGGACGAATAAATGGCTGGTTCCGAAAAAACACGGCCTGCACCGATGGTGTTTGGTGGATCATCAAACAGGGTGACCAGCAGTGTTCACCGAGGAAGGAGAATGCACTCGCCACCACTCCGATTCATCCAAGTGGGCGTTAGCTGCGCCGCGCCTATTGTGTTTTAGTATTCCATGGACGCACACTAGCGTTCTCAGCGATTGTGGAGCCACAACATATCTTCATGCGGCGTTGCACTGTCCAAGAGCAGAAACGTCAGCAGTGACCCATCATCATACATGTAGATTTGGAGTATACACACCATGCGCCAATGGGCCTTGGCACAACAGCGGCAGCTCTACGGAGTGTTCAAGTGAGAAACATTTGTTTCGACTTTTGGTGGACGAACAAATCGTCGGTGCCGAAAAACGTGGCCTGCGCCGATGGTGTTTGAACCATCGAGGGCTCCGGAAGCAGCAGCTGAGCCAGATCAGCCAGTCTTGCCAACTCTCAGTTGCCGGACTCCGTGCTGCAGCTAGCAGCACTGGCACCAGCCGGAAATATTTTTTCGCCGATACCCGTTACTTCCAGTTCTGTCAAGGGCATAACTGGAATCCATTGCCAGGTGATGACTTTTTACTTTATGTGTTATTTTGCTGCCGAGTTGTTCAGAACTTTTCAGCCCCGATCTGTCCATGTCTACATGTCGGCCATCCGCAAGCTTCATGTGGAAGTTGGCTTTACCTACTCGTCAGGCACAATGACTCTCCTCGCAAGGTTCCTGTCGGGCATCAACAGGTCATCATCGACACAGCGTCATCGCCTGCTGATAACCACTCAACTTCTCAGGGAGATTAGCCGGCATGTTGCCTTTCCACGGATGTGGCACCCTCATGACAAGGCCATGCTAAGGGCAAACTGACTGCTTTATTTTAGCTTTACATTACCGCAGTCAGTCCAGCACAATACGCCAATCGTATTTCACTATTACTCGCGTGTCATAATTGGGGATATGGGCTGCTCCGCCCTATATCCCTGATATGCCAACTAGACGAAAAGTGTGTTCTGAGCCTGTATCGCGTATAATAGGCTCATCGTAAAACAAATAATAAAAGTCTTAAAAATCAGGGTTCACGTGACACTCGGGTTCCAGCCAAGTTGTCCGCATCCGCAGGAATGCAACCCCCCTCTTGAATCATAGCATAGTGGACTCTGCAATGAACAGATTATGAAACTCCCTGCAGATTTACTACGGTCATTTCTGGTGACTGGTCTTGGGGCACCGTGGAAGCTGTGACTGGTTGCCAAGTTTTGTTTTGTGACTGATCATGGGGCATTTGTGACTACTTCGAAGCACAGCTCTGATTGATCACAGAGTCTTACTGTTGTGAATATTTATATCGATTGAGAAGTCAAGCAGCCACGGGGCGCTGGCCTTGCAGCTGTGAGTATGCATACGGTACATATTCACATGACTCTATTGTATGCTGGACACTGCTGGTCCATTGTTGCAGTGTGTAAGTGAACTGCAGAACCTATTCCGTGATGAAACACCTACTCTTGAAAGACTGAATGTTTGAGCTAATAGTCTTTTACTTCACTCTCATGCTGCTCATATAATTATACCATACGCCAGAAGACCCTAAGTTAGTTCTAAGATTTTGTGGACCATGTGACCATGTGGTACTTTCACTCTACAGCCAAGTCAACCTCTTCGTCAACACACAGGGTTTTCCTCAGACACAAGCGAATGGTTTACTCCACTCTGGAGAAGAACACAGTTTGCTCTCTCGAACACCAACCGCAGATAACTACGGAATGTACTTCAGAAGTAGGAAGTGCAACAACTGCTAGAATATTGAACTGTCGTCCACACAAAACAAATAAAGACAACTGAAAACCAAAACACATGCGACTCCGCGCAGGGAGGAACAGGGGAAACAGAGGTAACGCTTCCGACTCCGAGAGCTTCGAATAGCAGCGGACAAAACAATCCATCAACCTTGCGTGTCACCTTGCGCTACCGCAAACGAACACCTATGGATGCACAGTGCAGCACAGACTCAGTGCATGCACGGTGTAATAACTGGCGTACATGTAAACCGACAACGGTCACCTTGCACCCTATGCAGTAAGTTACATAGGCGGTGGCAACAAAAGAGCAGGGTTCGTGTATCGTGCACACTCCAATGGCACAGCAGAAAATGTTCTCACCAATAGCCACTGCTAGCTGTTTTGTCATCTTGCTGTGCCAAATGATGCTGTATAGACGCGCCAAGCAGAAATGGACTGCTTATGAGCGTGAACAGGCTGGATGGGGTGACTGATGGACTGTCGGAGTTGGCGAACCACAGAAATCGTGTCGCATCTCTGTATGCTGGGTTGGCACTGATTTGTAAAATGGCCTTCTCAGTATCGCAGGTCATGACGATTGGTGGCAGGCAAAATCGTAGAACAATGATGAATTGCCTAATGGCTAGGTCGTTGTTAGTAAGATTGCCTGAATCCTGGATGTCAACACAGTCTAGGTCCCACAGATCTGGGATGGTGCAGGAGTCGGAAGTTGCATCAGTTAGAGAAACGATAGCTGGCATGGCTGCTCATCGGCGTAGCTGAGTGCTTGGAGTGACGTGTTCGGCCAGTCACCACAAAACCGACTGTGGTAGGCAAAAACTGTAGTCCTGACAGTGATGGGTCACTGCTGACGTTTCTGCTCTTGGACAGTGCAACGTCGCATGAAGATATGTTGTGGCTCCACAATCGCTGAGAACGCTAGTGTGCGTCCATGGAATACTAAAACACAATAGGCGCGGCGCAGCTAACGCCCACTTGGATGAATCGGAGTGGTGGCGAGTGCATTCTCCTTCCTCGGTGAACACTGCTGGTCACCCTGTTTGATGATCCACCAAACACCATCGGTGCAGGCCGTGTTTTTTCGGAACCAGCCATTTATTCGTCCACCAACAATAGAAATTAATGTTTCTCACTTGAACACTCTGTAGAGCTGTCGCTGTCGTGACAAGGCCGTGTATACTCCAAGTCTACATGTAGGATGAAGAGTAACAGTTACTGCTGATAATGAAGTTTGCGCTCGTGGACAATACAACGCTGTGTGAAGTAAATTGTGGCTCCACAATCGCTCTGAATGCTAATGTGTGTCCATGGAATACTAAAACACAATAGGCGCGGTGCAGCTAGCGCCCAACGTGGATGAAACGGACAACAGCAGCGACTAGAGCGTTCTCCTTCCTCGGTGAACACTGCTACAAGACATTATGCTTGATGATTCACCAAACACCATCGTTGGGGGCCAAGTTTTCCGGCGCCAGCGAGTTGTTCGTCCACCAACTAACTTTGATGAGTCTTTCTTCAACACTTCGTAGAGCAGCCGCGCAAGGCCTTTCCTTCGCGTTAGGGTAGCGATCCTTCCTAGATGATATCGCTATTCATTGTTATTTTTTTACTACAATGAGTAGTGTTTCTCCGAAAATAAAGTCAGCTGCCTGGGCATTAGCCTAGGCATTAGTACTGCCTAGGCCTAGCGCCTGGACTTGGAAAAAATTGATTTTGCAAGTCTTCAATCATGTTTGCATGTACGCGCTATCCAGCCATGTGGCGTGAACAGATTGCCTGACGTGTAAGGTAGCGCGGGCGCTCGCGGACGTGTCTGACACGTGAAACGAAAAGATTTTTTTGGCGGGTAGTCGGCAAAAATTAAGTGACGGTCCCTTTAGTCCTTCGCCTAAAAGTGACCACGGCTGTTAGCTGCACCAGGGAGTCGTATACGACTCCCTGGCTGCACTTGGATCGCGGCAACTTAGTTTTCTGCACGTGAACCATGAAAAATCAATGCATGCTCATGCATGTTCATGCATAACCAGTCAGCTGGCCTGCTCGCCCACGCATTTGACAGGTAACAATTCCATCAAATTTGAGATATCGCTTCGTTCTTCATGCATAACCAGTCAGCTGGCCTGCTCGCCCACGCATTTGACAGGTAACAATTCCATCAAATTTGAGATATCGCTTCGTTCTAAGTCTCAAAACAGTTCTAAAGTCACCAAACCACGCTGGTAATCGATGGCTATTCAATGTTAACATCTTCAGGAAGACTTCAGCCGTTTCCCGAGAGTTTGGGCATCGTTGCCGTTATTTTTCACGGTGTTCTTCTTCCTCCTGTCTGGAGCTGCAATTGCATCCTGGAATTATTTGAAAGGTATTTCGTGCGGGCTGTGGGGGGTTCCAACAGGCATAAACTGACATCGCTATAGGATAACTGGTAACTTTCACCCTTCAAGGAGGTAGAGCAATGAGAATTTTTTTGTGGCGGTCGTCCAATTTTTGTGGCGGTCGTGGCTGTATTTGTGCACTTCCAAGGCTTTCATTCTGCCTGATACTACTCCCTACTGTATGGGAATCGTTGTTTAGGCACATGTAGCTGTCTTATTTGGTAGATCTGCTGTTTTCAATCACTTGGGACACTTTGTCTTGCCTCTTTGTCTTTCGTTCGTGCCATCTATCAGTTTTGTGGGGTGCCTTGACCTGTATTTGTGAAGTTCTCGAGTAAAGACCCTAATTCTTGACTGGAGTCACGTCTTGAATTGAATTTGCTGGGTGAGCCCTCGTTCACGCAGTTGTACTTATCGTAATAGTCAATATCTGCTTGCTGGACGGACTAGCGGCTAGAATAGGGATGACCAAATGGTCCAAGTGTGTACTAGTACACGATTATTGTTTCCATCATCGTGAAATGAGCGTTGTGGAATTGCAGTCGTCTGCCTTTGGCACTGAGGACAGGAGGAGAGTTGATTGTTACTTCTGCTCAGCAATGAAGCGATCATCAGCTCTCTTTGTTCTAATTATTGAGAAGACATACCGGCATCGCAATCAAGTAAAGATTAGGCAAACCTCGCCAACCTCCAAAGAGAGTCGAAGATATTTTCTCCAAATGCAAAGACGATCTTTGTCAGTTTGTGACTTGCATTTGCGTGCATACATGAGCAAGTCACGGACCACGGCACGTGCGCGGTTACCATGCCATCTCGAACCGACGCCATCTTTCTAAGTTGCCGCTTCTTGACAGCCATGGTGACCCATACACATTTTTGAAGAATGCACCATTTTGGCACATTTTCTCACAAAAATGTGCTCTGTTTCTGGAGTACCGTTTGGTTGGCATGAGGCTGCTCCATGTGCACCAGCTGTTCGATCCTGTTCTAGATCGTACCAACCAAACGCACCCTGAAAAACTGCTGATTTTTTTCATGACCTCTTTGTTTGTTTTTTACGAGTACATGTACAAATTTATAAAAAAATGTTTGGCACCTACAATCAGGCCAGGGGCCGGGGATGGCCCACGCCTGGTAAAAAAAACCCTGGGGGTTATGAACTCTTGATATCGAGCATGCAATGCATCCCAAACCAGGGAGTCGTAAAATAGTAGTGGTATTTTACGACTCCCTGTCCCAAACAAACAAAAATGATCATGTTTTGATTCCTCGCGCTGCGAACAATTTTTCACATTCCAACACAGTTTTTTTCTCAACCAGTGTGGGATCAAGTTCAACACAATAATAATCTGTGGTGACACACAGTGAAAACACAACCGATTTAGTCGGTGCCAGCACCACGGTCAAAGCTACCTTTCATTCCAGCACGATTACAACCTGTTGACAAGTTGTGTTGCAAGAACATCACTCATCAGAAATCATGAATACATGAACAGCAGGATAAACTCCCGAATCAGATGAGATTTGTGAACCTGGCACCATTAGACATCCTACAAGTACAACAGGGTGATGATAACACTATAGGACCCATTCAAGCAAGAGACACAGAGCAAACACCGAGGCAACTAGACTGTAGCCTAGTCTAGGGGCACTTTGCCAGTGTTGGTCAGAAGTTCAACATAGAGTAGTATTCGCCAGGCTAGGCTCAACGGTGGTACCCAGTACAATGGCAAAGCACAGCCTGAGCCATTCTAGTCTATTGATAGTGACACACATGCAAGAATCAGATCATTCAACCACGGTGGCTATACTGGCCAGTAGTAAAATAAAGAACACTGGCATTATCCTGCCAAAATATATAGAGAAAGATGAGAGAGAGAAAGATGAGAGAGAGAGAGAGAGAGAGAGAGAGAGAGAGAGAGAGAGAGAGAGAGAGAGAGAGAGAGAGAGAGAGAATGAGAGAACAGTAGTGCAATCGCTATGAAATTTACAGTAGTCTTACACTCAAAGACCATGTCCATCAATAACAAAAAAAGAAAAAAGAAAAAAAGGTTATATGCAGTTCAAGATGTTCTATAATACAGTATGCAGTAATGATTGTATATTCATTGAGCCCTAGTATTTACAGGATTTAAAACAGCTTGTGTGCTCTACTTGTCTATAGAACACATTGTATACCCAGGTACAGCAGATTAAACTTCCATAGCAGTCTCCTCCTCCTCCTGCTCCTGATCACTACCATCTTCCTCCTGCTCCTTTTCTTCCTTGTCTTTGTTCTTTTCCTTCTCCTCGCCTAGAGGACAAACAAACATGTAAAATCGCACCAAAAGTCAGAACAGTGTAATGAGCTACATGTAGAACTAGACGTCATACTCAAGTTAGTAGGCCTGCTAAAATCTGACAAGGATGTGTGTACAATGTACACTGAGTTTAGTATGAATCATTTGTCTCACTTGCAGAGGGTCAGGATTAGGAAAGGTGAACACAACAGACAATCAGACAAACATGTACAATACTAATCCACTACAGGTAACACGCAAACAACTCCTTGCCAATAAAGCAGATGGTGACTTCAGTAGCCGTGGACTCCAAACTCACCAATGACTTTGTTTGAGTACTTCTTGAATTTGGCGACGAAGAAACCATCCATGTTGTGCGTGTGCGGGTAGAAGCGCTTTGTCAAGTTGAGCGATGCGTGGAACCGCTTCTCACGGAACCTAACACCAACAAACACAACACCGAGCAAAAGTACATCTGATTAGCGAAAGCTTACTAGTAGGTGTATATTTCGTGCACAGTCCACTAGAATGCTGGTAGACTGCCATGCAGTGAATTTGGCACTGTCAGAGCGTTCATGAGGTAGTGTGCTGGGTTTCACTTGCTCCTACTGCAGTGCTCAGTCATGCAGTGAAGCTCACACAGACAGTAGAAGACATTCATTAGAAAACCATAAATATAGGTTTCATTGGAGGCGATACTGCTATCGCCAGGCCCACCTGCACCACTGCAAACAACACACACATACACACACATACACATACACACACACACACGCACACGCACACACACACACACTTACCGTGTGAATCCCTCCTCGCCAAAGTCAACGCCAGTTGGTACTAACTTCACATGACGCCGCTTCAACGCATAGTCAACTACAGACTCATTCTCCTCCACCTGTGAAAACAAAACCGAAAACAAGAGAGAAGCTATTACAGTGCATGACATGTACATGCCTACTTTATACATGTACCCCATTATACAAATGATATGATTAGCAAATCGCATTGGGTGGGGCCAGAGAGTAGGGGGTCCTCAACCCCCCCCCCCCCCCCACACACACACACTAAACAGTCCGTCCCAAACATCATACAAGAACCGCACCGGGGTTAGTTTTGCTCACTGTGTTCTTCGCCCTGCACTTTTACAGCATACAGACACAAGCAATGACTAGAACAGATGTGGCCAGCTCACCAGGACAGAGCAGGTGGAGTACACAACATAGCCACCTGAAGAACTCTTGGCATTGCAGGAGTCGATGGCCGCCAACAGCAACTCACGCTGAATGTGCGAGCAGCGTTGAATGTCTTTGTCGTCCTGGAAGTGTGCAAATTAAAAGAAAGGGACATGACGAAGAGAAAATGACAATCCATTGCGTGAAAAAATAAGGAGTCAATAGTTACGGCAATTACACAGTAGGTGGGTAATTCTTGGCCAGTGGAGAGGACTTAATGGCTCCAATGAAACACGGTGCAAGTATCACTAACAGAAATGGCAATTGTATACCATTCTGGGTACTAGCAGTTGAGCAAAAGAGGCAGTGCATGTACTTTGGTTACGAACCTTGCTCATTTTCACGGCTGGATCTTTCGAAATGACACCAGTTCCACTGCAGGGTGCGTCCACAAGAACTCGGTCAAATCCTCCCATTACCTAAAAAGAACAAACCACACGAGACAGAACGGTGATGAGAGAAACAAAACTGATTCATTGGTGAAAAGTGACAGGCGAAGCCACATTCATTGGTACCAATACATTTTCTTCAGACTTTTTTTCCCTTTTCACTCCCTCAAACTAAGGGGTCGTCCGTATTTTTCGAAAAATTAAAAAATCCGTCCTCAGGCAGAAAGGGGGTGGGTGGTCAAGAGCGCTGGCGGAATTTAATTTTTCGATTTTTCGTACTTTTTTTTGTCAGTGACTTTCATACCGTACACTTGTTGCACTGACATATAGTGCACTGTAGACGTAGTGTAGGATCGCAAACACCACTATGATATACCGGTACATGACTCTTTTGTAGTTGTAGGACGTGCATGGCCGTCGGTAGACCTACTCACTTTACTTAGCTACTAGTACTTGACATACATGTACAATATCATGTACATGTAGGTGCAATCAGTGAACATGGGGTCAGGACTCAGGAGTTCTTATTTTCGAGCTGGGCATCGGTAAAAATCAAAAAATTACTGGGAAAAAATGGGAGGTGGGTGGGTGGGTCAGAGACAATTTTGCACGAGGACGGATTTTTTAATTTTTCGATAATTACGGACGACCCCTAATGAACCAATTATACCTATTTTTTTAGGGTGGAGACAGAAGTGCAATCAGACAAAAGATTAGAACAAGCATCATGCTCATTAGACTTTACAGGTAATTTTCCAGATTTCCCACAGGTACTTTCATTGCAAAATGGATTCCAATGGTCTGGGGTTGCATTGACTGATGGAACTCGCATCCCCGTACACCAGCTATATGAAAGTTCAAGTGATGTCTTCTGCTGCAAAAAAAAGTATAGCTTGAACGTGTAAGGCATGAGCCATGACGATGTAAAAGGTCTGTTCAACGACGTGGAGATTCGCTGGCCCAGTATTGTCCATGCATGTTGCACTGAAAACCCCACAGAGGGTGGGTTGGAAGTTCAACCCGGGTCAAGCACAATGCATCATGTGCTTGGGATGATCTGAGTATAGCTTTCACCTCTAACTCAAACCGGCTAAGAGCTACCGTAGTTGGTACTCATCCAGTAATAATGAAGCACGCCAGACAATTACTACCACAAAATTAATGTCACACTAAAACTTACTTTGGGAAAGGCACGTCCATCATAGTTGCAGACGACGGTGTTTGTAATACCTGGTTGCCAAACAAGCGCACAGTAACCAAGCATACCCAGACACAGCGCAGAAAGGAAATACGGCTAAAATAACTGCCATCGACAAAGTACTAAACAAGAGAAGAAGAAAAAGATGAGGGCGGAAGTCAACTCTACACTTGTCATGATACGGACAAAGCGCAAAAAGAAAAAAAAGAAAAAAAAGGATGGGAGCGGAACTCAAGTCTACATCTGCCACGTCAAGGCAGAGAGGTCGGATGGTCCCCTCTGGTGTTTACTTTTGGCACACACATCAAGTGACAAGTCACTTGACTCTCCCATTTGGTGACCATGATTATGCACCAGATGAGGAGATCAGTGTGCCTTTCAAGAAATAAATTTTTCAAATATCTGAAAATACCTGGATTCGAACCCGCACATAGCAGCACGGAAAACACTGCATTTACCACCAAGCCAAATGAGAAAGCTGAAACTTTCATTCGGCAACTTCTATAATACAGTCTTCATTACAGAAATAGTTCAAAACTTACCGAGACGGTGCAAGTTTCCGACTACTGCCTTGCAACGGTCTTTCTTCGCATCGTTGGCCAGGAGAAACCCGGTGTTTCTCATCAATGCACCTAAAGATAGAGCAGAAGACAATGTTCGAGGCCGACAATGGTAAGTAAACATCAAATCTGTCACGCAGCATACTTCCGCTTTCCAGACGCAGAAATAAAATGTCCCAATATGAAGGAAGTACTTTGTGTATTAAAAGTGTGCTCAAAAATGAAGATCACATGCGAATCAAGTGTAGCTGGAGAATGTACAGCCCATTGGTTGTTTACTGTACTGCACATATTAAAATGTTACACATCGTTATTCTGGTGCATGTAGTACTGACCGAGATAGCTAGTCTTGCCACCGGGTGCAGCACACAAGTCCAATACAGATTCGTTGTGCTGTGGCGCCAATGCAATGCACGGGATCATAGAGGAACCGCCCTGCAGCATGTAGTGGCCTGCAAGATACTCGGGTGTGGCACCTAAAATAGGGCACAAATTCAAAGGACAACGATAAGTTAGCAATGGATGCTGTGAGAAATAAGCAACTATTTTCCCTGCCCCCCCCCCCCCCCCCCAACCACCACCACAACATGACTGTTTGAGGATCACCTGCTCCATGTCTGGTTTCTACGCGAACCCGTTCAATTCCGACACAATTTAGCCAGAGGGCAAATATTCGTTATTCTTCAAACATCCAGACCACTGTGCTTCCGGCAAAAACAACATCGCACAACTAACCGATGGGGACACCAGAGTCATAGATGACCAGGCCGACCTTGGACCACTTGCCGATGGGATCCAGGTTGACACCACGATTAATCAACGCCTACAGCAAAACAGATCCAGAAAATGGAACAAAACAAGACTTTACAGAAACCAAGATGGTAGCTGCCTTTCCCCTTCTATCATGTTTCTGACTAAATCTTCACACTCTTCTGAGTACATGTATATTCCGTGGTAGTCCCAGCTACAATCAAATATAAAGTCTTCACTCGAATTACACCATAATCGATTCTGTACATGCCCTACGGCAAAAGTGGTCTTTTCTGGCCAGGACCATGCCTACTATCTCTGATCTCCTTGTGCCCCTGGAACAAGCCATCCGTCTCATCTTTCCGCCAGCACTCACTGGTCGCCAAGCTCTGGGTGAAAGCGAGCGCACGATGCTATCGCTCCCCTGTCGCAATGGTGGCCTGGGACTCATCATCCCCACCGGTTTATCCAGCCAGTACTCTGTCTCCATCACCAAGCCACTAGTGGAGAGGCTACTGAAGCAGGAGGAATCCACTGAAGACGTGTTTGCTGCCATCAAAGCCGCCAAGTTGGATGTACGTGTGACCACACGCCATGATCAAGCTGTGGCCCTGTCCTCCTTCAGGGACCAGCTCAGCCTGGACGACCAAAGGATCTTGGATCTGGCTGCGGAAAAGGGAGCCTCAAGTTGGCTCACGTGTCGGCCATCTCGCCACTTTCAGTTCACGATGCCGAAGTCGGGATTTCGCGATGTCTTGTGCCTGCGGTACGGCTGGACCCATCCCCGACTGCCAACCCATTGCGTCTGCGGCAAGCCGTTTGACACGACGCATGCACTGTCGTGTTCAGTTGGTGGCTTCCCTGGAATGCGGCACAATGAGATTTGCGACCTCACCGCCAATTTGCTGCGGGAAGTAGCCCACGATGTCTGTGTGGAGCCTGCACTGGAGCCCCTGTCCGGTGAAATGTTCCCGCTTCGGTCGACCAACATCGAATACCATGCTAGGCTGGATGTGGCAGCGTGGGGTTGTATGGGAGTAGGTTTGAGAGGACAATGTTTGATGTTCGGGTGTTCAACCCTTTTGTCCCCTCAAATCGAAACCTTACACTCTCGTCTGTCTACAGAAAGCATGAGCAGGAGAAGCGGAGGAAATATGAGCGGCGAGTTCTGGAGGTAGAGCACTCCTCCTTTGTGCCCATTGTCTTCTCCACCACTGGTGGACAGGGAAAAGCCTCATCTGCGCTGTTTGCCAGGATTGCCAGCAAACTGAGCGACAAGCGCAACAAGCCTTTTTCCGTCACCATGGCTTTTGTCCGGACTAAACTGTCCTTCAGCCTAGTGAGAGCCATGGTTGCTAGTCTGCGCGGCTACCGGCGCTCTTCAGTGCCACTTCCAGTTCACTCGGCTGTTCTGGCGGCTGCTGAGTGTTCATTGTAAGCGTATGACACAAGTACTGCTGATGTACATGGAGTTGCTTACCTCTCTTATCTTTTCTTTTCCTTCTTCTCTCCCTTTGTTTGCCACGGCGACCCCGTGTGCTGTCTGTGACTTGGAGCCTCATTTCACTGTACTACTTTTTTTCTCTCTACGTTTACTTTATACCAGGCGTGGGCCAGCCCCTGTACATAGGTGCCACCATTTTTCTTTGTTTCAATAAATGGATTACTATGGAAAAAAATCTGTAACTACGGGAGGCAGAATACTAACCTGTGCCAAGTCACGGCGCTTGGTTTTGAGTGAATTCGTTCGAATGGTGACAGGTCTCCGCACTTCATTAGCATCGAGGAATTCCACCAACTGGTATCATACAAGAAAACGAAAAAAAAGAAGAAAAAAGCAGTCCACGAGGTTATGCCGGCGCATTAAAACTCAGGTCGATATGACCCGCTGCCATATTCGGCAAAGCACCATGGCAGTTCAAAACCAAACACCCATTCATTCATAATCTGCGCACCTCATTAGAGTGGAAGAGATCCGCGAACTTGGAAACTAGGAACTCATTATAGCTGTAGTAGGCACAGATGTCTTTCTGAAAGATCTGCCGGTACTCTGCACGCGTTCTGCAGTCCAGCATACAAAGCAAAAAAGAAAGAGACAGCGAAAACACATTCTATCCATCATGAACCCGATGAGACAAAAAATTGAAAACCACAGGAGCCTTTAAACAATGGGGACAATAGAAAACATCCAGGCTGCCAACTGAGCCATGGAACAAATCTACAAAGAGTGGAAGGCCATGTAATCACAGGCCCTCTGTGAGAATGAGAGTGGAAATCAAGTCTACATCTGCCACGTTGAGACAGAGAGGTCGGATGGTCCACTCTGGTGTTTACTTTAGGCACACGCATCAAGTGACAAGTCACTTGACTCCCCCCGCCTGGTGATCATGATTATGCGCCAAGCGAGAAGATTTGTCTGCCAACCCCAAACACAAGATTAACACGTGAGCAAGAAAAGAGTTCCCCAGCATGGAATCCGTACATGCCTGTTTTCTTTCAAAGACACGCGCATTGACAGTGGGTCACCGAGTTAATATGCTGGCACATGTACTTACCTCCCTGGCTCATGAAGCTGCTTGAAGTTGCCAAGTACACGCGAGATTTCTTGAATACGACGATTGATCATACTGAGCTCAAGCGGGTTTTCCTCTGCACAAGACAGCAAAGAGAAATGGTGACAATGATAATAATAAGAAGAAGAACAGCTTGCACATTTTCAGAATTGAGCTCCATGCATCTATGAATGAAACGGTTCCGTTCATGTCTGTTTTTGGCTGAGACAAAGGCTCCAGGAACAGTGGCGTTGGTGCTCTTTAGATCTTACTTTATAGAGAAAGAGAAATGAAGCAACCGTATTTAAAGGGGAAGTTAAGCCTAAAATCAAATGTTCACCAGTCGTAGTCTTCGGGGTGCTGAGTCGAATGGTCTTGGTCCGAGGAAGCTGAGACGCTCCGTTCTTCCTTTATTCCCAATCGAACTCGTGCACTTCCACTGAAACTGGGCGACTGCGCCCTACTAGATGGGGATTTGTATGCAAAGTGTCCCTAAAAGCGCCATTTCGTTCTTATAAAAGCCCGGATGACCGCGATTGGCCCATATGTTGTAGTCTTTGGACGCTGAGTCGACTGGTTTTGGTCCGAGAATGCTGCGATGCAGCGTTCCTCCTTTATTCCCAATCGAACATGGTTGAACAAGTGGCCACGTGCTCCTGCGTGCCCAAGTCACCTAGTCATCGCGCCAGCAGGCGACAACTTTCACACCAAGGTTCAACTCGAGTGACAGGACTGCACCCAAAAAAGGTCAAACAGGCTGTAAGTTGTACCGTGCAGGCACGGTGACCAGGTGACTGGTGTACGCAGGGGCACGTGACCGCTTGTTCAACCATGTTCGATTGGGAATAAAGGAGGAACGCTGCATCGCAGCCCATTCGGACCAAAACCAGTCGACTTAGCGTCCAAACGACTACAACATATGGGCCAATCGCGGTCATCCGTGCTTTTATAAGAACGAAATGGCGCTTTTAGTGACATTTTGCATACAAATCCCCATCTAGTAGGGCGCAGTCACCCAGTTTCGGTGGAAGTGCGCGAGTTCGATTGGGAATATAGGAGGAAGGGAGCATCTCAGCTTCCTCGGACCAAGACCATTCGACTCAGCACCCCGAAGACTACAACTGGTGAAAATTTGATTTTAGGCTTAACTTCCCCTTTAACCGTACCCAGCCAAAATTAGTTCCAACATATATATTAAAACTTCCAAAATATGTTACAGTAGACAATGACGAGACGGTAAATAGCGATCAAGAGGGAGAGAGAGAGAGAGAGATTGAGACTAGAGCCGCTACTCAGAAAGAAGTCAACAAAGACCGACCTTCATTTTCAAGCTCTTCCTCTGTGGGCAAAGAAATTTTGTCACCGCCGTCAGTTTTCGCACGCATTTCAGCAGCTGCCAGTTTCCTACACACATAAACACCAAGGAAAGAGAGAGAGAGAGAGTAAAGCACATAACACTGTGAGTCTTGTTTGAGGTCATAGAAAAGAAATTGGGCTGCGCTAGTTCAAATTTACTCCCATATTCCCAGTATAAATTCAACATCAAACACAGTACAGTATAAGTCGATGCAGTTCTTCATTGAAGGTGAACGCGAACAAGCCGAACAACAGTAACAAGAAGAAAAAACATGCTACTCACTCATCACGAGCTTTCCGTCTATCCAGTTTCTTTGATTGTTTTTCAATGGGGAGCTGCGTAAACATAGAAATCACACACACCAGCAAAATCGGTTCCCAAAGTTACACGACAATATCGTGAGATTTGGTGCATCCACCGTACTTGGAAGTAGGAAGGACAGAACAAAGAAAGAAGAAAGCAAGGATATGCCAATGTCAGAGCCAACAGGATTTTGGTGCACTTTCTTCGGTAAACAAATGCACAGATCTACTTGCACGCACCTATGGAGTAGAGTTACAATAAAGTAAAGTAAACCTGCCCACCAAAATCATGGCAGAATGCTGAACTGTGTCTGAAGTTCGTGCACTTACCGCTTCGCCACTGTCACTGTCATCATCGCTATCACTTCCATCGACATCTGCACCGTCACTGTCGGGGGCAGCGCCATCCACCTCGCCGTCGCTGCCAGCGTCACTTCCATCACCGAAATCATCACCCTGCAGTGCCACATATCAAGTAGGATGTACTAAAGCACATGCCGTAGTGTCTTCTTGTATTTTAAAAAGCCTATCTCATATAGAAGCCTGATTTTCAAAGTGCACTGTCGGTACATAAGCCTGGTTTTAGTGCTAACACGCATAGAAGTACCTGGTTTGATTAGAAGCCTGATGTGAATATAAGCCTAGCCCTGACATCGGCTTCTATAGGAAAAAGCCCGGGTTTAATACGCGACATTACGGTCAGTAAGAATAGTGACAAAGTTCTGTTGGGTGATACCAAGAGTACATAACCCCCCAGAGTGTGCAACTCCCACATACCCTGCTGTCCCGACAGAATTTCAAGTTGACGTCATTATTTATGACGCAATGCTCCTTGCACCAGTGATTTACATGTGTACGGGTGTCAACGCATCACACGTTTTTCTTTGCAATAATTTGTACAGGATCGATCGGCTTCGGTCAACCACAGGTTCCGGATTCGTCTGATAATCCGTGTACAGTGCGCATTGCATCATCAAAATGACGTCACCTTGAAATTCTGTCGGGACAGCAACCATAGTCGAGTTGCACACTCTGGGGGGTTATGTACTCTTGGTGATATATATGCCAATTTGAGCAGTTATTACTTCAAGTACTTACTACTACTGTAAACCCGAAATCTCTGCGATCCGGAATACTTTGCGGTTTTCGCGATGGGTGTGAAATCGCAAAGTAAACCGGCGCGAAACGTGGAACTGTAGTAAAGAAACTGAGGAAAGTGACTATAAAAATCGCTAACATCACCAGGTGCAAATCAGCCTGTGTTTGCAAATCGCGAACTAAAACGGGCACAAATGTTTCAGGGTTTACAGTAGTAGTTATTTTAGACAGCATGGCACGAGCATATCGGTATCATATCTGAATACTGTAAAGTTATTTTAGACAGCATGGCACGAGCATACCGGTATCATATCTGAATACCGTAAAGTACCGCCAGAGCGCCCCACCAACTCGTCCTTTCGTGGTCGTGCTGTGGAGGTGGTGTCCTGTCTGAAGGTCGTGCGGCACGTACCTTGTACACACATTGCACGCTGCGCAGTCAATCCGTACTCAGTTTACCGCGGAGGCCCACACAAAACATGCTAAGCGTGTCTCACACCGTACAAATTTTGTTGCACTCTGCCATACGATTTTCCTTTCCCTGGCTGTAAAATCAAGTTGGGGCGCTCTCGTGAGACGGGTGCTCTGGCGGTACTTTACGGTACATGCAGAAAGCCTACAGATTGACAATACGCACATACAGTGTAGGCAAACCGGGCATGGAAAACTATCAAAACTTCAAGAAAGTTCAAACTCACACACACTAAAGACGGCACACAACTACAAGCAACATACCAGCATGATGTCATCTTCGTCATCATCATCATCACCACCCTCGAATGGATTGGCTTTCTTGCCAGCTGGCTTCAGCCAGTCACTGTTGCTTCTGTCACTGTGGCAGACAAGCCGAAACAACACCACAGCATACAAAGGATTACCAAAGAGGTGTAAAATTACACATGCTACAATCGCACACACACACACACGACGAAAGGCATCCACCAAGGCTACACTTAATAATACAGAAGCATAACATAATATAATAACCAAAATGAGTTCACAAGTGACTGCTGTAAAAGGAAATGAAAAACAAGACGAAGACTTACTGCCCTTTCGAGTACTGTTCTTCGTCATCCTCTTCAGATTCTGAATCAAACTGGGAAACAGAAAGATAGTCGGACAAACTGTTAGACATGGCATACTGCGGATAACAAGAACACAACAGCCGTGATAATACAAACCTTCTTTCCTGCCTTCTTGGTTTCTTTTGGTACTTTGGCCTTCTTATTCTTCTTCTGCTGCTGCTTCGATTTCTTTTTCGACGGCTCTGTCTCGGTTTCAAATGATACTACACCATCTGACACTGCACACAGACACACACACACACACACACACAGACACACACACAGACACACACACACAGACACACACACAGACACACACACACAGACACACACACACAGACAGATACACACACAAGAGATGAAGCAAAACAAAACAGGGCCGCACTGAGATCCTGTTCGGATACCTGTCAGTTAGTTGATACCTCCAAACAGGAAGCTACCAATGGAATAACTGCGTGAGCTATAAGGCCATCATTTTTTATATCTATGTTTCGCGTCAGTTCAACTTCCAGAATCATATGCGAGAGGTGGGAAAAAATAAAAAGTTGCAGAATAATAAAAAAAGGCTTATCGGAGGTGTAAAGTACTGGGGTGTCATCGATTGGCGAATCTGGATTGAGTGCGAGCAGGCGGTGTGGTCCGAGCAACGCTGGCCCAATCGAACAAAACAAGGGTGTAGTACGCAAAATGTACGCATATCGTACAAAGATTCTGTGAAAGTTGTCCAAAAACGGCAAAGTCCATTTCCACTCCAGCCACTCCCGGTGTGGGGGCCGGTGTGGTCGGATTCCACTCCAAGTACACCTACTCCGGATTCGACCAAACGATCACGCTCACTCTGAGCACACTTGCTCGGGATTCGCCCAATCGATCATGCCCCTAGTGTACATAGCACATATGTACATGCGAAAGAAAAATCGTACATCGAAGCACAAAATATGGGTTATCAGCATGAGTAAATAATACTAAATATTCACTTTGGACAGAGGAGGCAACTGTTGGTGCCCATGCTTCGCTGGAATATTGTACTCAGACTTCGGTAGCGGTGCAAAGAGCTCCGGAACGACGCATTCTCTCAGCTTGAGGCGATCAATGCGGTCTGGTGTAAGTTAGTTCATAGAATAGTACTGCTCGCAGATGCCGAACAAACGATTTACCAACGCTGGCCTCAAGGCCATTTCTGAATCCCAGCTTCGCCGCATGGAACCAGTCTGCACTGCACTGATGACTCGCACGATCGTACACTCACTGTGCATGTTCAATTTTTTTTCCGAAAAAAATTAAAACGTATGCGCGCGGACGACGCGAAACATAGATGTAAAAAATGATGGCCTAAGTATAACTGTGGAAAGTCACCGAAATACCCTTATGAATGATTGGGAACAATATCAGGCCGAGGTCTCACCAAGTTCAGCCGTTTTTGGCTTGCGCTGAAAGTGGCTTGCGACTAGCCAGCTGACGGGCACACCAAAACTGGCTGACGCGAGTTTTCCCAGGTTTTTCTTTATTTGGAGGATGACCCCTGTGCCCAGTATGCGTGATTTGCATACACACTACGTCCTAATTTTGAATCTCCACGTGGGAAGAAACTACCTGACTACAACAAACGTCAACTCAACTCCTCTTGCACTTCAGCCAAACTTATACAGCCACTTTCAGCTTTTCAGCACTTCCAAAAGGGCTGAAAGCTGAAAGTGGCTGGTGCCCTGATTTTCAGCCGTTTCCGTGGAAACCTCAGCCGAAAAAAGCGCTTTTTTTCGCTGAACGACTGAATCGGGCTCGGTGTGACCACGGCCTTACGCCAACATTTCCCTGAGATTTCAAAAATGAATGACATGACACAACACCCGCACCAAGTATCACTTTGACTGCAAGAACATGCAACACAGGCACGAGGAACATTGTAACAGTGTCGCTGTGCAGTTGCAAGATCGGGAAACTGGAAGGATGAGGATGCGATCAGAGCACCAACACAAGATACTGACATCATGCTTACCAGTGACATCATTTTCTGCTTCGTCTCCATGACGACGCCTAGCAATATAAAAAACAAGGATACAGCCCGGTCTGGTCAGCAATTTACTTACACACCAATGAGCAGTGGTAACGTATCACAAGTTATTAGTAGGGAGGTTCTGCTCTAAGTTACGGGAACGCGACGCAAAGAATTACGCCAACTCTTCGCGTTCCCGTAACGTAAAGAAACCCTGTTCTGCTCTACGTTCACGTAGAGAAGTCACGTGGAATGTGTACTGGGAATTTCCCTTTCCATATTTGGCAGTTTTCTGCCTGCACTCGAATGATACCCAGCAGATCCGTACGCATTTTCTTTGCGTGTGCCACAACGTAGAGAACCTCATCTACGCGTAGAAATCTGGACCCAAAGCATGCGAAGCCGTAGACTCTAACCCAGGCACTTGCTCTCTACGTGATTTCTCTACGTTTCACCAAGAGTCCATAAACTAGAGTATGCAACTGTGATCTCTTTTCTATGGGCCAGATGCACGGCGCGCTGCCTTCGTTACATCATTCAGCTGCAGTCTGTGTACTGCGGAAAATTAAACACTGCGCTTTCCCTCTGGTTTGAAATGAATTTTCGTACGGAACTGGAGTTCACGTGCCAAAATTTAGAGATCGCGTAGGTACTGGAATAAATCGAGCAAAAACGGATGGGCTCGTACGAGAAATTGTCGGTTTGAGTGCATGCTTTCAGAGCGTGATGGAGGCAAGTTACGTAATGAAAGCGCGCCGCGCACTGGCCCATAACCACAGTTGCATACTCTTGTTTATGCACTCTTGGTTTCACGTATAGCAGAACCTCCCTAGTAACTAATTGCGAATCACCTGCTGTGCAGTATTACTTTTACCAACAGAGGATTAATACCACATGCCACCGAGTAATTACAACTACTGTACCACAAGTATATGTGCCTTGCTTGAAGGAGTCACCAACGGCCCATCACACAATCCTGTTACTAGTACATGTACCCTCCTGAATCTGGTCACCTATCGAAGAACTGTATAAACGAGTAGACATACCACACAACAGGTTCCATTTCTGATGGGAGACACTTCAATCGATACTCATGCTCTCTTCTGTAGTTGGTCGAAACATCATATGGCTGTGTATATACATTTCACGAAGAGCAATCCTAAATTGTACGTGCATTTCTTCAAGAAAGCTATGCACGTATTCGATACATTTATAGAACTGGAACGATGACAAAGATTTTGATCAAACAACTCCACTTACTTCCTCCCTCTGGCTGGTTTCTTCGCAGCCGATGAATCTTTCTTCTTTTTATCTCCAATAGGCTTCTGGCCAAGAACTGCGATCGTGACATGGATACGAATCAGATCACTCTCGAACTCAGAAACTTCAATAGTCTTCAACAATTCTGGGTAGTGACTTACGTTCAGCGAGATCAGGATCTTGCTGTCGACGAGCACTCTTTCCAGGGCCCCTTGTCACGTCGGATTTGTCCTTTCTCCTACCCATTTCATGCTTATATAACGCTACGTCAAGGAAAGAGAAACGCTACTACAGCTTTCAATAGGATAGAGAAGCTCCGAAACTGCAGGTAGTTCAACAAAAAAATTGGAAGATATCGGCTGCATGCATTGTTGTTCACATTTTCTCAGCTTTTCGCACCTTCGAAGCTTCACAGCATGCCCCCATCCGACGCCATTTTCAGTATCCTTGGTGATTATGACATCATCCGCTGATAATGTACAGGAACTGGATCCGAGGTCGGCTGGACTCCGCGCCGCCGTAGATCGAGTCGCATCTGCTGCTGCATCAAGTGGATGCTGATTGCTGAATCACAGACCACGACACAAACGTCACAAAGGTTGATGACCCCACGCTTTGACCAGAGGAAATCTGCAATGTGGTCTGGCGGGAGGAAATCCGTTTTCTTGTCTGTGGTTGATTTCTTGCAAAAGACGCACTTCAGGAGGAGCTCAGGCGTGTCATTGTTACTCTAGTGATTGGATGCATGAGTATTTCCCGGTGATTTCTTGGAATAGTGGAGTTGCAGCTATGAGCAGAAATTGTTATGGAACGATTTGGCATTCAAATCTTCGTTCGCTAGTTGTTCGTGGGTTTTGACCATCGCCCAACCGCATCAGAGGGCTCGAGTTGTTTTCTGATTTTCTGATCACTGAACACGGACAAGGCGGTGGAATCCGAAAGCAGAGACTGGTCTTCGCCGTTTCTTGGCCCCCTTTCGCCGGGCACCGGTGCTGTCGGCTCAGGTTCATTGTGCCTGGCCGACTGAAGACTGAAAAGAGCCATGGGTCGTCGCGCACACAGCGAAGGTGCGTCGCCCTACCATCACGGTGGAGATAACGGAGCAAATGAGGGACCGACAGGTAACCCTGTTGCTTTGTATGTTTCTCTACACTCTCTTTGGTTATGCACCTGCTATTGTGACCAGCTCTCAGTCCGTGCGAAGTGCTTGCTTCTCTCCGCAAAGATTTCCTACGAAATGCAAATCGCGTATTGAATTTGAGATACATCGTAAAAATGCGAATACCTGATTTGAACATTTCGGATGACCTGAGAGAGCTTGGGAGATGCGAGTACATGTACATGTATGACATTATGATAATGGTGATGGTGATCTGTAAATACGGACATAGACCGCAATGAAGTGCGATGCCATCGTACACTTCTTTCTCCCACACCCAATTTTCGTTTTCAGTTGTCAAATAAGTTGTAAATTTATTTGACTTTATTGTGTGCTCGTTCACTGTACACCACACTATAGGAGTGTACGTGTATGGGTGTGTCTGTACATCCTTGTGTACATGGTAATACATGTAGGTATGTGTGCATGCTACATGTACATGGTAATACATGTAGGTATGTGTGCATGCTACATGTACATGGTGTGTTTGTGTACATGGTGTGTGTGTGTGTGTGTGTGTGTGTGTGTGTGTGTGTGTGTGTGTGTGTGTGTGTGTGTGTGTGTGTGCGTGTGTGTGCGCACTTGCACGTTTGTGTGTGTATGTGCATGTGTGTGTATGTGTGTGCACGTGCATGCACGTTTATGTGTGTGTCTGTGTGCATGTGTGTGCACGTGTGTGCATGTGTGTTTGTGTGTGTGTGTGTGTGTGTGTGTGTGTGTGTGTGTGTGTGTGTGTGTGTTAGACTCAGTAAGACGTGAGGTACACTGTCTGTAATACATACATTTGGTACTAACAGTTAGTGGAGAGCTGATATTGATTCGAAAACAGTGCATGAATGAGCCAACGTTTCACCTGCCCATATTGCATATCTTCATCCATCAGTGAACTGGTTTTCTACTTCAAACTTCAAACTAGCTAGTACATGTACTTCTAATTTGAGTATTCTCGAATGGGCCCTATCAACAGTAAATAAGCTCCCAAGAGTGTGCAACTCTTGGTACCCTTTTTATGGGGTCCGCTGACGGCGAAAACTCACATCGGCCGGTGTAGTGTTCCCGGTGTACGTCCCCCAGCCCGTTTTAGCGACCAGTGGAGTTGAAAATAATAGCACTCCTGACAGAAACCCACTCCGCTTTATGCGAATCATCAGAATGATCATGGCAGATGTTCGGACTGCGTGCACGCTAGCCTTCGTTGTATGCAGTGCAATCGTACTTGGACTACGTGATGTGAGTTTTCCGCCGTCGGAGACACTGTATGCAAAGTTACACACTCTTGAGAGCTTGTTTACCCTTGGTACTGTCAAAAGTTGTTGTTGAATCTGGAGTTTAGTTGTTGCACAACAGCCTGCTCTCTATCCTGTTCGGTTTTGAGATTATCCGTATGCAATTTTTCGCAAATCCATTACATGTACCGTAAAATCCCGCCAGAGCGCCCCGTCTCTCCCATCCGCCCCTCCCTGACTTCTTGTCTTGGAAGTGATTGGTTGTATCCTCGTATGACTGTGATGCCGTACTGTACTGCAGACGGGTGCTCAACCCCGTTGGAAATGTACGCAGCAGTGCCCACCCTCTTGACCAGGGATCGCACAAACCCTGAGTTTTGATGGGTCTGTACGACTCCTGGCTTTTGACCTTTGGTCGGTGTACGAGATGCACGAACAGTTTTCGTAGGGTGAGTACTTTTTCATGTAGTACTGAATGCGGTAAGTAGGACTCGCCGATCCACCCCTCCCCACCTGGACCTACTCGAAGGGTGGCGGAGGTAGGGGCGCTCTGGCGGGATTTCACGGTACATGTATTTGAAGCTGAAGTGAATTATAGTCGATGGGAATCAAGCACATGGGGACAGTGTCTTGCCCGTATTGACTGTTTAACGGAGTCATGTGACTGTGTGGTGTTGAATGGTGTTGAATGGTGTTGCACAAGCACAGGTTTTGTTGCCATGGCACCGCAGCCAGCTGCAACTGGTGATCCGTCCGAGGTCAGAGTGTGCGAGTACTGTCATCAGAAAGGCTTGAGCGGCGACTTCTACTCGGGCACAAAGCGCTTTTGCTCGGTGGGCTGCTGTCACCGCTACTCAGCATCGCATCAGGTTGGTAGTATAACTGCAGGCGCCTACGCAGGGGGGGGGGGGGTTCCCGTTGCCCAGAAACCCCCCAAATGTTCCAAACGAGCAACGTTTTTTGGGCTTTTTTGGTAGGGCGCACGATCGATCTGGCAAGAATGCGAAACTTCAACAGATCGTAACTCAGTCAAATCTCGTTCTAATCCAACGATCCAAATATCCAGGTCGAATAGAAAACTCTCAGCTGTCGGTTGAAACAATTTGTGACGCGCTGCGAGCTATGTCTCTTGAGATAAATCATTTGTAAGTTGAGCCACGATCTCGGCAATTTCAAAATCGCGCAGAGCGACTTGAGTATCGAGAATTTGAGACTTTTCGTCACCCTGACTTACTCAAATTTCCAGGTGCTTCACTGCACTTGTGATATTTTCAAGAGTACACAGCAAAAAATCAAAAGTCTGCGATCAAGAAAAACGAAATCGCTGGAGCAGGACGCGTTTGGGCCTTTCGCATCGTCGCTGCACTCCACCGCTATCGCTGGATATGTACATGACTGTACTGTGTCCTGGCTATCATGGTCGACCTAATTCTCTCCCAGGTACCTTTCCACTTCCAGGAAGCCCAAGATAATGAAGATTGAGAGAGTAGAACCGAAGTTATGATCAAAAGAACACGAAAAAATTTATAATTTTCAAAATTTCCTAGGGCTCTTTACAAAGGGTTAAAACTCATTCTTTGGGATTCAGTTGGAAACTCCCCTGGAGGTGACCCTGCGTACGCGCCTGAAATATGCAGTGTACATGTATGATGTTCGATGTCGGACAGTCCATGGCAGAGTGCCTACAGTCCATGGCAGAGTGCCTACAGTCCATGGCAGAGTGCCTACAGTCCATGGCAAAGTGCCTAGTGTCGTATAGTATAGTGTACACTATTCCATCTAGTGGTTTGATTGTTGCGTTAGTAAAAATGCAGCTGGGTACATAGCAGTAGAGCCATGTAGTAGTGCGTATTGCACCGTCATTGCTGTACCCAACACTGTGCTACACTGGGTTATACTGCGCGCGCGCGCGTGTGTGTCTGTGTCTGTGTTTGTGTGTGTGTCTGTGTGTGTGTCTGTGTGTGTGCGCGCGCGCGCGCGTGTGTGTGTTGGCATGCATGGCAGGCAGTGTGACACAACGGTACGTCGATGGCAACACCATGTCATGGTGTTACCATCGACGTACCGTGTATGTACGTGGCGTTCTGTAACACAGCCGCTGTGCCAGTGTGTGTGTGTGGGGGGGGGGGGGGCATGGATGTGCAGATTCGTGGGTGCGTTTGCCATAAGTCGAGTCATTGCAGCTGCTTGTGCAGAGATATCCTTTCTCAGCTGGCAATGTTGGCTGCTGCACACAGCTTGTGCTTATCACGTGCTGGTTGCAGTATACGTGTGGTATGTATTGGTATTGGTCAGGGGTCATGGCTCTGAACATCTTTATTCTCTTGTGCAGCGCAAGCGTGTGCCCAAACCGGCGCGCTCCTCCACTGAACGCTCACGCCGTAAATCACAACCGGCATCTCAAGAAGGTTAGCTATATCTTTGTGGCAGCATGATTTACTGCAAAGCATACTCGTATGACGGCTTTTGATGAGCCAATGAACAGCTACTGTAACTACTTTGAACGACTGTGCACTGGGTTCACCATCCGCTGCTTTCCTGCCGCTTGCACACTATTCCTTGGCAGTGCATCAGACCTAAGCACCACATGTTGCAGGCGCGTGCGCCGGTGCCCTTCAAGGGGGGGGGGTTCCGGGGGCCTCCCCTGGGAAAAATTTTCAAAAATGAAGCAAAATCCTGCATTTTGAGCGAAAAAGGGGGGGGGGGGTTCCGGGCACCCAGGCACCCATACGGGGCACGCGCCTGTGTTGCACTTTGCTAGCAACCTACTGCCAGTGTTAGCTCAGTGGCATCTGTTTGGGGAGCAATGAGCAGCATGTGCATGAAACTCTTGAGTGGGAACACAGGCCGTGAAACCTGTCTAAGCCGCCCGCTCACGGGCCCTCAATACCTGGCCCCTAAAACCTGGCCCCCGTGCACAGCTGGTCCAGGGTCATTGAAGTGATACCCTTCGGTCCTAGATTTGTGGTCCTCTAGGCTAGGTGGTCGCATTATCCGAGTGGTCGCCTTGACAGGTTTTCTGTACCTGCTTATTTCCGCCTTATACCAGTACAATCGAATGTCACTTATCCGACCACTTCGGGGAATCAGGCATGTTGGATAACTGATATCATTTTTTATGTGCATATATGGCTGGATTTCACTGATTTGTGTACACAATACCCAAATATATTCATGCATATTCATGAATTGCTCCATGTACACATACATGTTAGCATACTTGACCACATCTACTTCAAGTAAATGCATATTACACCGTATAATATACAAAGAAAAAAAATTAAGAATTTTACTGTTGAGTCATAAAATTACCACTCCCGGGCTTGTCGGATAACCGACGTGCTCGGATAACTGGCGACCGGATAAGTGACATTCGACTGTACTGTATACTGTATATTGTACAGCGTACAGTATACAGTATACAGTATAGCGTACAGTATAGCGTACAGTACAGCGTACAGTACAGCGTACAGTATAGCGTACAGTATACAGTATACAGTATACAGTATACAGTATACACACAGCTTTGTGAAAATAGCATACGCCACACTGTGTGCATTGATTGTTCAGACACGTCGTCAAGGTTCCTTTGTCAATCTTTCTTTTTATTTTCACACTGGCTTGCTGTGTGCTATCACTGCTGACCACCGTCCTCATGATCACTGCTGATTGCCCCCGTCCTCATGATCACTGCTGATTGCCCCCGTCCTCATGATCACTGCTGATTGCCCCCGTCCTCATGATCACTGCTGATTGCCATCCCCCGTGATCACTGTTGATCGTCATTCCCATGATCATTGCTCATCCTGATCTGCATGTGATCACTGTTGCTTACTGTTTGGTTACTGTTGGCATGATCCTTGTGTTGCTCTCAGTACAAGCTACAACGATCAACAATGGCTTGCTGTACCCGGAGCAGGTGCAGTTCGACTGGCAGGACTACTTGGTGGACTGCGGTGCCATTGCAGCACCAACGTACTGCTTTGCGCCGGTGAGTCACTGCTGCAAGCGCAATTGTTTTGATTTTTGAAGTTGCATTTCTGGTAACGATGTCATTATACGGAGATAGGGAACTTTCAACAATGTTTGATCTCTTGATATTTAGTCTGTTGTGGGGTATGGACATTCTCTAGTCCTGAAGGTACCTAGATGAAGGGACATTTTGTTTGGTGGCGGCAATCCCTTGACGGGAGTATGCCATCATGTGGATGGGTTCACCTCTGACCCTGCATGCAACTATGGCCTGCAGCAAAACATGTTCTCATTCTACTGCTCTGCGTGCTGTTGCTTTGCAGAGGGTGTTCCCCGCTGATACGCCCAGCCGGTTTCTAGCTGGCATGAAGCTGGAGGTCTCTGGACTGGTGGATGGCTCTCCCCAAGACTGTCACATCGTCACGGTTGACAAGCTGTTCGGCCTGCATCTGATCATGCTGATCGATGGCTGCGCCGTAGATCACGATGCTCTGGTGCGCATTGTCGACTCGCCGGACATGCACCCGCTTGGCTGGGCGAAAAGCGTCGGAGCTCGCGTTGTACCGCATAAAGGTCAGGCTTGACACTAGTTCACTAGTCACTAGATTACTTACCAGTCCACTAGTCATTTTGCTTTTGGTTTTTTAGAAAAAAACGAAGCTGTGTGTAAGTTTCCCGATGTGTGTGACAGTCTTTATGCCTTGGGCTGTGTGTTTCGATGAGTGTTTTCATTCAGGAGTGTGCTACCTGGCCGTGCACACCGTGTGCATTGGTGGCCACGTCTCCCTGCTTGACCTGTTCTTGGTGTCTGCTTGTACGTGTGTGTGTGTAACACTGTATGGCCCCTGTGGTTGCAGATGCGCTTGAGGAAGTGAAGGGTGACTGGGACAAGTACCTAGCACAGCTGCTGGAAACTGCCCAGTCCGTGCCCAGCAGTGCTTTCGTCATGCCCAGCCTGCATCCAACTGCTTGTTTCGAACTTGGTGACAAGCTGGAGTTGGAGGTTCCAGCCGTCAAGGTCAGCTGCAGTGCGGTTTGAGGGGAGGAGAGAGAGAGAGAGAGAGAGAGAGAGAGAGAGAGAGAGAGAGAGAGAGAGAGAGAGAGAGAGAGAGAGAGAGAGAGAGAGAGAGACACACACACACACACACACACACACACACACTGAGAGAGACACTGAGAGAGAGAGAGAGAGACAGACAGACAGACAGACAGACAGAGACAGAACGAGACTGAGAGAGACAGAGAGAGGTACGACGGTGTTCAGCTAAGGTTATTCATTTGAATAGCTCGAGGAGCTGAAACTCAAGCTGGTGTGTATTGTGTGATCAGTTCTCCCCTGTCCTATAGTGTATTCTAATTGTCTCTCTGGGATTCTCAACACTGCTCATCACCAGTTACCAGTATTTCATTCAGCTTGTATGTACACCGTGTGTACGATTTCTTCTACTTCTTCCTTCTCTCTGCACTTCAGACTGGATCCAAGGAATCAAGCTCACCTGCGAATGCTGTACAGACCAAAACTACAGCGGAGGCCAGCAACGAAGCACTCAAGACGGAGCCAGCAGATACCAATGCACAGAACGCCAACCCTGCGACCACGAATGAAATCAAGACGGAGGCTGGAACCGGCGATTCTGCACAGACGGATGCTACAGCTGCAAGCAGTGAGGATAAACCACCGGCGCCTGCTGCTGCCACTACTGCTTCTGACAGCACTGATGCAGATACCACAAAGAGCGATGAAACAGCTGCTGCTCCGGCTAAAACTGAAGAAAATCCTACCAGTGAAGAAGCTACGGCCAAGGTGGAAAGTGATGATACGAAAGCAGCAGCAGCCGATGAGAGTGTCAAAGCCGAGACAGAGAGTGCCAAAGCCGAGACAGAAAGTGCAGAAGACGCCAAACCGGATGATGCTGCAGGTAGTAGCAGTCGTGCTGTTGAGAGTCCCAGCGCTTCTACATCTACTGCCTCCAGTACTGGGGAAGGTGCTAGTGTAAGTAGACCTAAAACTGAGTCCATGGTACCGGCTGACAACGTCAATGAAGGTATATCCAAGGAATCAGTGGAGGCCGTCAACAAAGAAGAGGAGATGGACCAAACGCCAGCCTCTACGTTCCATGTCGCCACCATAGCCAAGGTCAACGCTGACGCTGGAACGATAGAGGTGGGCTTAGATGGTTATGATGACAAGGACCACGTCACCTTGGAAATGATATCGCCGATGCTGCATCCGGTCCGCTATTGCGAGTGGAAACAGCTGAAGCTGACACCACCTCAAGGTAGGACTGCCCTTAACCATTCCAATCCTGTGCGTGGTGCTGTACTAGACATCAGTGACCATGTGTGCACACGTGTGTGTGTGTGTGTCACTGTGTGTGTGTGTGTGTGTGTGTGTGTGTGTGTGTGTTTGTGTGTGTGTGTGTGTGTGTGTGTGTGTGTGTGTGTGTCACTGTGTGTAGGCACTGATTAACTCATGTGCCTGCGTGCACAACTGGTATAGTCCAATAGGGTTATGTTCAGTAGGGTTATGTTCAGTAGGGTTATGTTCAGTAGGGCATTCGTTCTTAGTTCTTACAGTACAGTCATGTACATGAAGTTGTGGAAGTTACACCAACCTTAAACTAGCTCGTGGCTAGGAACCGAGATTTTATCTTCTGCTCACGGTAATATGAAACGAAATTGGCCAATGTTCTTTGGGAAGACAATTGTTTCTTATCTGATGAACATGATGGCGATGTTTGCCGAAGGATATTATTGTGTGGAGTGCTCATACAATCATGTGTGGAGCTGCAATGAGGTACTAGAGCAATGCCAATGGTCCGTAGGTCAGGCTGGGACTCTGAGAGAGAGGAGGGTTCTGGTATGACAATGGTGCTCAAGTATTATGAGCTCCATTGAATAGGGGTGATGTGATGATGCTACATCTTTGTTGCCTCCTATTGCAGTGGTTTGAACAGTACGTGTATGGTGTTTGGCTGGTCATTATTTGGTCTGTTATCAACTCCAGGTGTTGATGAGATTTACTTTGACTGGAGTAGCTATCTTTCTTTCACTGAGTCCAAGGCTGCAGCTTTTGAGCTGTTCACAAAGACCGTGAGTACTCAAGGCTGAGAGAGTACTCAAGGGTGAAATGTGTACATGTGCTAAAGCTATGATAAGAAATGTTGAAATGTTGGTTTTGGTTCTGGATATTATGTTTGCTTTCCTTTTTGGCTGTCTCTCCATATTTGGCTCACCTGAATAGGGTCAAGTATGGCTTAATAGACTATTTACATACCGGTAGATACAAGTAACCTGCTCCAAGAGTGCTGCAGATCTTGTACCAGCATTGCTCCTGCTACAGCATGGCTCGGCACCATGTCTTTTTGTCGATTTGCCCCGTGAACAATTTTTGTTGTTGCTGGTTAACACTGCTGTACAGAACAACATGTTCCTGCCTGGCATGAAAATCGAAGCAATGGACGTCTACAATGCACCGCTGGTGTGCGTTGCAACCATCAGCGATGTGCGCAACAGCCAGGTGCTGATCCACTTCGACGGCTGGTCGACCGAGTTTGATTACTGGGCCGACTACAGCAGTCTGAACATCTTCCCGATCGGCTGGTGTATGCAACATGAGTACCTGTTGCAGACACCGCCGGATGATGACTGTAAGTTGCTGCGTTGCCTCTGTGTTGCCGTGGAATCAAGGTGCATTGAGTTGAATCTATTAGCATCCCATGCTTTCGAATTTCTCATATTTATACCCTCTTGATAACGTTGCTAAAGGACGCATTATTAAACCACTGGAATGTTGAGTACTAGTACTAGTATGTGGCAACTATTGTGGATGACCCCTTTCTGCTCTTTGATGACAACTTCGTGCATTTGGCATTTGTTCTGTGTGTGTGTGTGTGTGTGTGTGTGTGTGTGTGTGTGTGTGTGTGTGTGTGTGTGCGTGTGTGCGTGTGTGCGCGTGTGTGCGTGTGTGTTCATAGTGGCAGAACTTATGGATGGCAGTACGGAGAGGTAAGATGATCTGGCTTACATTGAACTGAACAATGGACACATAGAAGTTTCACAGTACATGTAGAATCATACAGTGGAGGAGCCTGAGGACTACGCATACCCAGGGGACTAGCCCCACCTGTGCTCATTCAAGGGTCTTCAATCTAGAGATTTTCCAGGTTCTACTCTCTATGCATTCAGCTTGATTTTATACCTACTCTACATGTACGTTGACTTCTCTGTATGGCACTGCATGTACTTGTTGAGCTGGATGTACGATCAAACATCTTTAGGACGAACACTGATAAGGCGAACTTTCCATTATTATGAACTACTGTAAGACATGTTATTATAACGAGTCGCAAATTTAACGATTGTCAAAAATTCATAGGTTAACGAGAAGATATGTTAACGATCTTGCAGTATTCTGCCATATCCACACACAGCATATATGAAGCAGTACGGCCTCAACGAATCTTATTATAACGAAGAAATGTCATCCGTTAAAACGTTAGATTTGCTTCCTCGTTATATATACATGTCTTACAGTAAGGCCAGTCCTTTGGTTGATCAAGCATCAAATCAATTCGAAATTATTCGTTTACGACAAACTCCTGTACGGCGAACTATTTTCAAGCGTGATTTGAACAAATCAGCTCGTAGTATGAACTTTCGGTCCACGTGCGTGCGCTGGCTGTAGTTTTTTCTTTCTTTCGATAGTCGAGACCTCTTGTATGAGCAAAACGAATTGACAGCATGTTACAAGGCGGAGGACATGCTGTCATGAATTTATTGCACATATTCATTGTACTGACCTGTTGCTGGCTTATGCTATGCATATATGCTTTACATGTGCCACAGCATGCACCTTCACATGAATATAATCCATATGCAAATCATTTTTTTATCAGATCTGGATAAGAAGAACTCCGGATAAGACAAACAAACTTGTTCAGTCCCTTGAAGTTCGTCCTAAAGTCAGTAAAGAGGTTTGACTGTACTGGGACAATATGTATGCACGTGTTATAAGAACACCGTAGCTCTTCTGTCGATATTGTGTGATTCTGTGGCTCATATGCCTGTGTGTCTGTGCTTTGCAATGCTCTGGTGTTGACTGTGTTTAGCAAAGAGCCAGTGACTGGCGCTGGAAACAACACTCGCAGCACTAAGAGCAGTAGCGGCCTCAGCAGCCACACGTCTGCACCAAACGGTATCACTAACCTCGCCACCAATAGCCATACCAGCAACGGCGACAATCCTGCTGAACACAGCCAGCTGTACATGGTGTCTCCGCCAAAAAGCAGTAAGTGTTAGATTGTTACTCTCGTGACTGTCTTAGGCTGCCGCCGCCGCCATCTTTAGCTTGGCTTGTGTCCACAGCATCAGTACTACATGCACATGCTATTGCCATTCAGGGGTATGCATGGTGTATGCATGGTGTATGCTATGTACTGGTGCTCACTATGTAACTGTTACACAAAGTGATTCTCTGCTCAGAGATGATCAAGACGGTTCGCTTCGAAATTGTCATCATTTTACATTTCCTTTTCCTGCTCCACTTCAGGAAAGCGCAAGTCTGACCAAAAGAGTACGTCATCGTATGCCAAGATGTCACGTGACAGCAGCGGCAGTGAGCTGGTCAGCCCAAAGTCTGGACGCGCCGCCTCACACTCGTACTTCTCCAGCGATAAATATGACGGTGAGTTTCTCCGCGGTCTTACCACTTTGAACCTTGAAGGGTGGTGGCATTCCTACGGATGCGGAAAACTCGGCCTCTAGCCGAGGCGCGAACCGTGAGATTTTTGTTTTACCACTTTGAACTCCCGAAAGTACAGTAAAACCTGCCGAAAGTACAGCAAAACCTGCCGAAAGTACACTAAAACCTGCCGAAATGACCACTCGGGACTCGGGACTACCTGTCCCAGAAGACCACTGCAACCAGGACCCTTTGACTGGTGCTAGTTCCAGTCAAAATGGCCCTGGGTAAGGAGACCAACTGTACACAGTGACCACATTTTGAAGGTCCCTTGAGCGGTCGGTCGCCTTGGACAGGTTTCACTGTTCAGTCTAATGGGTCCCGGGCTACATGTATGTGGTGTGTGGTGTTGTTGGGTGGACGCACGCTCATGAACACAATGCTTGTGTCTGCTGCTGCTGCTGTTGCTGTTGCCGTGTTGCAATGCAGGAGCTCCGCGGGCAGTGTTCAATATTGCCTGCTCTCATGGCCCGCACCTGGACAACGCCAGAATGGACCACCTGCCACGCGAGGTGTGCGGCTCGACCGTATCCGCAGTTCTGCAGTGCGTTCTGCAACACCTAATCAACTGTGGAAAGAACTCCATGGCCATCTTCCAGGAGGTAATGTTGCTGTTTGCTGCCAATTGACACCCTTTGTAAAGAATATGTTGTGCTCTACTTACTCACTGTACGCCAACATAACATGGAAGCCGTCGTTGTAAAACCGTTGTGCTGGCTGATTCATCGCTCTTGTCAACGGCAAGGTTTTCAGGCATGGTGTGTACCTCGTTCACCAGAGAGTACGTCTGATCATGCTTGTTTGCCAGAAGTCTACATCAACTAGCATAGTGCGTGCTGCGCACTGCGCTAAAAGTGGCGCTGAGAAGTTGTGGATGTTGCTATACAGCAAATTGTACTGCATCTCTCCTGTCTGTACATGTACTGTGTGTGTGTGTGTGTGCGTGCGTGCGTGCGTGTGTGTGTGTGTGTGTGTGTGTGTGTGTGTGTGTGTGTGTGTATGTGTGTGTTGCAGGTGAAGAGTGGTCATAGCAACGCCACAGTGCACTGCACTACCAAGAATGGCGAGCGCTTCATCAAGCACATACAGCACGTCGATCACCACGTGCAGCTCTGGAACGTCATCAGCGGCCTCTTGCAGAAGCTGCAGTGCTGCGAGAACTTCATCCGACCGCGTGGCTCGTCTGGCCGCTGCCCGTTGTGCATTGGCAATATTACGGATGCACCCATGGCAGGTACAGATGCTTGTAGCTTTAATGCTGCTTTATACTACTAGTATTGTGTGTGTGTTGGGGGGGGGGGGGGGGGGGCTGTTGTACGTGAAGTTGTTTGGCCGAGAGGTGCATATGAAAAAGGTCTTACCACTCGGTCACCACCCATTCGTTCTTTAGTTGACTGTAAAGAATGATGATGATGTTGAACTTAATGTTTTTATACATGCACACCCGGATCTCCCCATGCTGCGAACCGGACTGCTGCGTGCCTTGTGGAATCATCAGCGTGGCATGTAGGAATGAGGCTGAACCTAGTAGTAGCAGTGAGAGAAAACACTCCCGGCAGCACTGAAACCATGCCCAAGTACACCTCTGCCGGAGTCCTCAAGCTGAGAAGCCAGTGGGCTATACGCCCAAACTTCCCCTGTCTTGAGCTCCTTTTTTGCAGTTTAATTTTCTACTCGATTAACGATAATGTATTCGTTAATGACTGCGATCTCTCCTGCTGTGTCTCCGTTTGTAGATGATCCCATTCTTCCTCCTCCCAGCCACACCCAGGTGAGCATTCACTGCAGGGTTATGTCAGACATTGATTCATTGCAGGGTTATGTCAGACATTGATCCTTACCCCCATGGCATCACTGGTCCCCTATTGTCAAACTCAGTATTCAGAGGAGCTGGAATTCCTTGGCTCAATTGTGTATGCGTTGACGGTGAAGCACACCCTCATCCCACACCACTGCTCAAGTTACCTCTGTTTCGGTTGCCATTTGGAACCGCGTGTGGGTGGGTGGGTATCGCTATCTGTGTGTGTGTGGGGGGGGGGGTATCGCTATCTGTGGGTATGTGTGTGGGGGTATCGTTATAGCACTTACATTCGTTCTTGTTGACAGTGTGCGTATCCTCCATTTGGTAAGGCTAGCTCTTCTGCAGCCTTCTGTGTTAGCTGTGTTTCACCCCCTGTCTGTTTCTCTCTTTTCTCTCTGTCTGTTGTCATGTAGTTCATGGGAGCAGCGGCAGCGGCAAGCTATTCGTCTTCACCGGTGCTTGGTAAGCTTACATATTGGATGTTCGGGATCTATGCATTCGGTTGCGTGGGTGTGTGTGGGTGCGTGTGGGTGCGTGTGGGTGGTGTGGGGTGCAGTATCCGTACGTGTGCTTTGTCAGGTGCTTTACCATGTCACTGGTGTTACCCTGGTCACTGCACGTTGTGTTTGCCATGTGCTGTATCCATGCATGTGCTGTATCCATGCATGTGCTGTATCCATGCATGTGCTGTAGCCATGCATGTGCTGTAGCCATGCATGTACTGTAGCCATGCATGTGCTGTATCCATGCATGTGCTGTATCCATGCATGTGCTGTATCCATGCATGTGCTGTATCCATGCATGTGCTGTATCCATGCATGTGCTGTATCCATGCATGTGCTGTATCCATGCATGTGCTGTATCCATGCATGTGCTGTATCCATGCTAGTCATAGCCCAAATTTGCTAGCAATTCTTTGAGCAAAATATCGGATGCGCTAGTTGCCGGCAAGTTTTGAGCAAAATATCGAGTTTTGGTGGGCTTTTGAGAAAATCCAAGGCTTCTCAGGTACTTTCTCAACACAATCAGTCACCAAAGTTGAAAACAAGCACGAAAGTTGGACAAAACAGACTCATGGCCACAATTTTTGTAGAAAGTTGAGCAGCAGCAGGAGCTCAATCAAAAATGCCTCGTCATCAGCGACAATTATTGTTGATTTTTCCTTGAAACTCATTTTATCTCGAGCAAAACCAAAGCAAAATATCGACGGAGAAAGGAAATGCCAAGCAGAATATCGAAACGTTTGTGGCAAAATTATGCGGCAAAATATCGATGTGGGCAGGTCAAATTTGGGCCATGACTAATCCATGCATGTGCTGTACCATGCATGTGCTGTATCCATGCATGTGCTGTATCCATGCATGTGCTGTATCCATGCATGTGCTGTATCCATGCATGTGCTGTATCCATGCATGTGCTGTATCCATGCATGTGCTGTATCCATGCATGTGCTGTATCCATGCATGTGCTGTATCCATGCATGTGCTGTATCCATGCATGTGCTGTATCCATGCATGTGCTGTATCCATGAATGTGCTGTATCCATGCATGTGCTGTATCCATGCATGTGCTGTAGCCATGCATGTGCTGTATCCATGAATGTGCTGTATCCATGCATGTGCTGTATCCATGCATGTGCTGTAGCCATGCATGTGCTGTAGCCATGCATGTGCTGTAGCCATGCATGTGCTGTAGCCATGCATGTGCTGTAGCCATGCATGTGCTGTAGCCATGCATGTGCTGTATCCATCCATGTGCTGTATCCATACATGTGCTGTATCCATGCATGCACGTGCACTAGTTGAGCCCAGTATCGGCCGCATAGGAGCAATTTCATGACCGAAACGTAGGAAATCCACTTCTCTGGAATACTGGTGTGTAAATGTACACTGTTCTGTACATCAAATTTTCGAATTTGTGAACAATAATTTAATTTTTTAATTCTGTATTGTGTTTGATTCTTTGCAATGCATTCGCGTGTATTCCCTGTACTCAGGCGAGTCAAGTGCCATGCCATCGCATGCGCCCAGTCCTAGTACAATGGCAGCGCCACTTGCCAAGCAGCCGTCTGCATTCCACAGTGTCATGACTCCAGCCCAGGCACAGGCGTTGGTATCGGCTGCTGTGGCGCCAGCACCACTACCACCGCCAGCGGCACTGGCAGCGCCGTCATCGTCATCAGCACCCTCCTCCTCTTCGGCGACAACAGTTGCGGCTGCGGTCACCGCTGCCTCTCCCAGCGCCTCGCCGTCAGCGCTAGCAGCGGCCGCATCGCTCTATGCATCCAGTGGTACGGGCGGTCCCGATAGGAATCCCATGACGTGGTCGGTGGCCGAAGTGCAGGACTATTTGAACTCCACTGATTGTGCTGATCAAGCACGTGAACTGTTTGATCAGGTGAGTGTTTTCTCACTTTTCTGAGCTGTTTGAACGGGCGAGTGTTTTCTGAGCTGTTTGAGCGGGCGAGTGTTTTCTGAGCTGTTTGAACGGGCGAGTGATTTTTGTTGTGCATCGATGCATGGCAGTCATGACTAATGCACCATCTGTAGGGCTGGTATCAAACTTCTTCATTAACCCTTATCCGACCGTCAAAGTGGACAAATTCCCAGTCCTAGCGAAACACCACGACTCATTTTGTTGATAACTTTAGTTTCCCTTGGGTGATATTGGCAAACTTGGGCTTTTTAGAAAGCTTGAGCTATGAGGAATTCTCTAGAAGCAGTTTCTAGCCTTTATTTGTAAGAGGAACAAAATCCATCTCCAATTCCATTTTTTGAAGAGAAGTGCGGCTCATCGACATGTGGACCATTTGTAGTCTTAATTTTGTACTTTCATGCTGACACATTTTGAATATACCATCAGGGAAGCATCCAGGCAAAGTTTTAGGAGGGCAATATAATCATTGCCAATGTTGCACCATTTGCAAACTTGTTTCGTACGCGATATGAAAACAGACCTCACTCAGAGACCTATAACTTCTCTTTGAAAGATGCTAAGACGCTCCGGTCTTTTGCAAATGAATGGTGGGTCTTTCCAGCTTCTTTTGAGACCAAAATGGTGCAGATTCGATGAAAAATAAGTGAGTTACAGCTTGTTAAAGTCATCGACGGATAGTCATCGACGGATAGTCGTCGATTTTTGACTGGCCGGTCGGATAAGGGTTAAAGAAAAGAATCAGTGTAATACTGTGATCTGTTTTGTCATTGAATTGATGCGATGTTGATGTTCCCTATGAGCACACAAGTACTATGGGATAGCACTGGAAGTTGCACCCTCTTGGTGATGGGGTTTAGAACCATTTCTTCCAGAAAGAGTGAAAGACACATGTTGTTTCTACAATACAGTGCTCTTTGTTCCCTTTTTTCTGCTGTGTGTGTGTGTGTGTGTGTGTGTGTGTGTGTGCGTGTGTGTGTGTGTGTGTGTGCGTGTGTGTGTGTGTGTGTGTGTGTGTGTGTGTGTGTGTGTGTGTGTTCGCTCTGCTACCACTGCTAGGATATTGATGGCAAGGCCCTGATGCTTCTGACACCGGACACGCTAGTCAAGCTGATGAGCGTGCGGCTGGGTCCTGCCCTCAAGATCTGTAACTGCATAACAGCACTCAAAGCTAAGTGGAATCTATAAGCGGCTGCCGGCATCTGCAAATGTTACTGGTTTCAAATTAGTGTTGCGGTCGTGCATAAGCTTGATTTGAATACTATCGCATTACATGACCTTACAGATTCACTGGATTTATGCTTTATATCTCGCAGCTTCAAAGTAATTTAGTCAGTAACTTTGCTGTACCGCTGTTTGTTGCCGGTTGTGGCATGCTGTTGTCATTGTGGCGATTTGTTAGTACGTGTATGGCGCCTGAAAGCAACTGTTAGCTGCGTCCTTCGATTATTTCTGCATGTACATGTATAATGGCTTGGCATGTGCACTGCTCCCATGCCGTGCTACATGCAGGATGTGCTACATGCAGGATGTGCTACATGCAGGATGTGCTACATGCAGGATGTGCTACTTGGGGGCCTTGACCTGTGCATAGTATACCTAGCACACGCCGATTCCTTCTGCAGATCTTTCGCTTACTCAGAACATCTCCGCCAGCTCTCTCTCTCTCTCTCTCTCTCTCTCTCTCTCTCTCTCTCTCTCTCTCACACACACACACACGCACGCACGCGCGTGCACACACACACACACACACACACACACACGTGTATGCGTCAATGTCTACTCGCTCATCTAGTGATCTTTTGTTTGTTTTTGAAGATTGGTTTTTAGTTTTCGCTTGACTCTAGTTGACTCTTGATTCTTGACTATAGTAAATTCTTGACTCTAGTTGATTGTTGGTACATGTTTACATGATTAGTTTGGATTTTAAAACCGCTGATCCATGTGCTTAGTAGCGTTGTGTTTATCAGTTATGTTACTTATGTAGATAGTAATGCAATGTAGACAGTAACAGTTAATACAATAAGTATGTGTATGATAGCTCCTTTCTATTAGCCTGCCATAGTTGTGCTCCTGTGCGTTATGAGTAGCCTTGATTAATTATTTGTTGATCTAGTTCATCTTCTCCTGATCCTTACCTTCTGTCATTTCTGTCCGCCTTTTCTGCTTCTCGCAACAATGACCCCTCTTTGTGTGTCAAACAATAAAGGTCTGTTTCGCAACCGCGTTTCCATGTCGTCCAGCTGTCCCAGCGCTTTGTTTGGCTAACCTGCAAAGCGTCCTGGAGGTGATCACCTGCTGTATGTGTGACAGCTGCCCCAGCGCTTTGTTTGGCTAACCTGCAAAGCGTCCTGGAGGTGATCACCTGCTGTATGTGTGATTATGTGCATCCTTGCAGCCTGGCAGTGTTTCTGTGATGCCTGGCAGTGTTTCTGTGATGCCTGACAGCAAGCGGGGGTTATGATTGTACTCTTGCTAACAGTGATGGCTACATCGCAATGCTGTCATATGATTATCTAACACTGTACACTGTACTTCAATCCAACTACTTTACAGTTGTGCTCAGTCACAGCCAGTGAAATCTGATCGAATGATTAAGTGAGGTGCTGTCGCCCTGCACCAGTGCACAGCCCAGTGTCCATGGGCCGGGGCAGCCCAGTGTTCGTGGGCCAGGGGGAGGGGGGATAGCCCAGTGTCCATGGGCCAGGGGAGGGGGGGGGGGCAGTCCAGTGTTCGTGGGCCAGGGGGTACCCCTAGCACCAGGGCACTGTGCACCTGAGTGCTAGCTGACTCATGCGATCAGATTTTATTCGGCAGCGCTGTTTTGCTCCAAGGGTCACTGACGCCCCCACACCCACGTGAATGCACAAAATAGATGATATGAGTACTTGTAACTAACAGTACGTATCCAGCGACTCAATCAACTTTTTTATTTATTTTAAATTTTTTTATAGTCACGTGAGGATGCTGAATAAGTCGCATCAAATAATCAAAATCTTCTTGAATTGTTTTATTTGATTTTGATCCTGGCTAAAACCAAGAGTACATAACCCCCGGGGTTATGTACTCTTGCTAAAACCCAGTGCACTATAAAAAATCCAGATACCTTCACAAGAACTAGCACTAATGCGCGCCAACTGCTAAAAATCGGCTAAAATCTTTCCACAGGTCTTCTCCCAATGCTCCAAACAAGATTAGTCTTCGGCTAAAACAGGGCACATTTAGCAACGATCAATGTACAGAATGTCTAGTCCCAAATCCATTTCTCTTTTTCAATTTGAAAAAAAAAACTCCAGAATGGACTACCATAAAGACGAAAAACTGCTTGAAATCGTAGATTAGTCCTCAGCATTCCTGTGCAAATTGACAAAACAAGGATATTGACAACTGGCACTGCACGTGCACCCGGGAGCCGTATAAACCTGACTCTGACAGGCACACACCACACCCTGCCAAGACACTTCCCAGAAATCCACTGTACCGTACACACATGAGAAGCCAGAATGTAAGTTTGGAATTTGTTGTAGATATTATAAGTATGTTCTTTTCTTATGGACTCAAGTTGATGTTCTCTGAATACACAGCTATGGAGATAAGAATTAAGAAGCACGTGAGTGAGAAACACGGTTTGAGGAACACTTGCACTCTTACTTGGCTCACAACATCGCGAAGCGTCTAACGATTACAGCGGATACTAGAAGCAGGATTGGAAACAACGGCGTGCCCTCAGCGAGCAATGGGTGCATTGTGCCTGTGCATATCTCTACGTGTGACATGAGTGCCCGTACACTACATACTGGATACCCTACGTAATGGCATACATGCCTGTGCTGCTATGGGGGATTACAATGATTGCAGAGTGAGCCATTGGCGAGGAGTAGAGATCAAGATGGAAGGGTAGTATGTGGACGGCATCACACACATGTACATGTCTCGATCACATACCAATGCTGGAAAAAGCCATCAAACGAAATCGCAAAGGCCATACACGCACGCACAAGTGGTACTATATCAAAAAATTTCAAATATCTCGGATTTCACCCGTCCATTGTTTTCCTGGGATTTATCTATGTGACAATAATAATATAACGGTTGTTGGAGAAGAAAGGAAAATGCCGTTGAATAAATTTGACTAGGGCAGTAAAAGCACTTTGCTCACACAACCAGATCATCTGATCTCAAGAAGAAAGAAGGAGAGGCGAGTGTCGCTCGTTACACTGAAGTGCAATCCAGCAGTGTGTTGTTGCCAGGCAACAGGTCCATCATACTGGTTCAGAACTTGCCTGGAATAGGCTGGCATTTGAAAACCAACATTCTGAGAACACTGCAGTAAGTTTGCTCCACACTGCCACACCTCACAGACACGCCGTGGATCCGAGGAGCACGACTGCAGCTTTCGGCACCACTAACACGCTTTCTTACGTTTGGTCCGCTTTCGCAGAGTTGCTGGAATCGGAGTTGTCACCGTCCGTCGCCGCTGAACACGTGCTTACTCGGTTGGCCGCCGTGCGCTTTATCTGCCTGCGGTTCACTGCCAATGCTTTAGGCATGCGTAGTAGCGCTTCGGGAGGTCCATCAAGACGCTGCAAGATTTGCTGGAAGCTGGGTCTATCCTTCTTGTCCTCTTCCCTGCAAGACATCATCATCAGCAGCAAGAACAGCAGCACACCACGCACAGGTAAAACCATTGTGGAAACATCTCACTGGCCAGCAATTCTCATCTGTACTTCGTCTTTCATCCGACAAAAGGCCACACGGGCGTAGTGGTGGCCCGCCGATAATCAAATGTGTTCGCTTGACGCGTTCCTCATCACGTCTGTCGATGTGGCCGCGAATCCGGCACTTTACCTAGCCAGGTCTATGCATGCATTCGTGAAGCAAGCTTGATTATGCACACTGCAGCCTTGTGCACGATCAGGTACATTGCATCACGAAAAGACATACAGCGTATTCGGACAAAGAGTCGTGACAGAGTGGCATATGTTTACTTGGAGGTGCACACTATGTAGTTTGTTGTGTGAATTCTTGGTAGGACCTGCAGTCTGTGTGACCTACGTCACTGGTGGAACGTGGTCCAGCTGCTTGATGTGTAATGGTTCAAGCACTTGTACACACAGTTGCAGGCACTCCCACATGCATGTACAGGTTAGGTGATCATCTTAGTACGACTGCAGACTCGCTCTGACTTACCAGCAATCCTTCATCAACGCGTACAGCAATGGCGGGCAGAAGTCTGGTCGCGGTAACCTGTAACCATCCTTGATTTTCAGCATTACCTGCAGTGGACCGCGTACACGGCAGAGAACGGCAACAATGAGATCCTGGCTCACTACCGGTATGCAAGTAGATAAGACAAATTCGCCTTGAAACAGTAGCATGTTGTATGGCAGTGTGAAGTTCGCCGTGCACTATCACAGCATAGGCCATGGCTGGTTACAGTCTATACTATGACAGAGCTAGGGTGTTCTTATTGTTCATGCATGCAAGTGACGCTGACCCTGAAACGGCATCGTTCATATTTCTTGAATTTATAGCGATGACTGTACACACAATATGCTCCTTCCACATAAGAAGGCATTGCCGATGTTGTTTAAACTTGTTTTGCCTCACATAGTCTCTTTCTTCTGCAGCCCTCCAGCCCTGCATGCACCGAAAGCCAGCGCTTTGAGCAAGCACACACCCTGCTCACAACTCCGAAAGCCAGTGCTTTGAGCAAGCACACCCGCTGCTCACAGTCACAACTCACCACTTCATTGTCCCACCAGGAATACGGACACTTGCCAAACGTCCAAATCTCGTGCAGCACTATGCCGTAGGACCAGACGTCGCTGGCACTTGAGAAGCTACGGTATTCAATGGCCTATCGCAAACAACAAGACAGCGACATAATGGTGAGTTAGTAATAATAGCCATGTCTCCTAATCATCCATATTGAGTGCTGGCCAGTACTATGAGGGGGAAGGGGGATGCTTTGGTGTCACGAGCCTGGATGTACAAAGAGTAGGAGCGTGATTATGAGTATAATGCTGTGACTTTGCGTGCAGGTATGTATGCAAACAGTGCAAACACGTGTATCTAATCTAGACTACAGCAACTGAACAGGATGTGTGAAGCCCATACCTCTGGCGCACTCCACTTGACCGGGATTACACCGCCCGAACTTTCGTAGTGATCGGCCTCCATGCCGCGGGACATGCCAAAGTCTCCAATCTGCATGATTGCACCAACAAAGACACACAACTTGAGCAATGGTTCTTGCAGAAAACACAAAGCACAAGGAGTGCCAAGGACGTTCATGCAGGCAAAGTAATAGCTAGCCAGTTTCCCATAATACCCCATCCTGGGATGGACAGATACTGAGCGACGCAGTCTGTTAACCATGCTATCAGATTGGCTGCTACGGAATAGGATAGCACCACCGGGTAAGCATGTCCATAGCCGAATGCCCTGGGCTTCTTACCTTGCAGGTTTCATCAGCATCCAGCATGATATTGCGAGCTGCCAAATCCTATAGGTACACACACGACACACAACACAGAGCACACACACGGCATTGCGTAAGCACTTTGTGTGTCCTAGTGTGATTACACCTTCTCGCATAGGTTGAGCATGCTGAGATTATCAGATGTTCATGTAACACTTCCAGAACACTTCCACTAGCCACCAATGAACAGTCTTTAAATTCAGTTGCCGTATACTGGCAAAGAATTTCGTTTTCGTTTTCCACAGAATGTACACCGTCACTTGTGTTAGCAATGGCCACTAATCACTTGTGTTAGCAATGGCCACTAATCAGCAGCACACAGGGATTAGTAAGACTGGATGGTATCCGTCATTCCTAGTATCTCCTTACCCTGTGCACGAAGCCACGGTTTGCCAGGTAATTCATGCCGTCGGCAATACCCTTGCACATGTTGAGCAGGGTCAACGGCATGCTGCTTGCAATTCCATTCTCACTGTGAAGCAGAAGGGCCAGAAATATACACAGTCAAGTACATGATGAGCCGAGTATTTGCCAGTGACGTTAGCTGGGCGCCCTGATTCGCCCCCTAGATACCCAGTGACGTTAGCTGGGCGCCCTGATTCGCCCCCTAGATACTACCCACACTACTACAGAAGTACATGGCGTTGGAAAGCATTTACCGCCATCACATCATTTACCGCCATCACATCCATTTTGTGGTCACCCGACACGGTTCTATCACCAACTGTACAACTGTACGCACTAAGAACACCAACCTCAACATCTCACACGAGAAACGGACAACACGACTTACTCTGGCCTTCTCTTCAGGAGGTACTGGCGCAGATTGTCTGAGCACATCAGTTCTTCAACCAGCATAAGCTGAAATACACACAGACACACAAAGCAAGGTTGTTGAAGTGATTGTCAAATAATGTGAGCAATACGAGTGACCTCTTTCTTGCTGTCCGAAGACATGAAAATACGAGCGGCCAGTTTTTAAAGGATTTCCGAAACAGATCTGTTTGAAAGTCACGGTCACAATGATTTTCATTGCCAGCGGCTCACATGTAAGCAGCATTCTGCTTGAAAGCCACTTTCTTGCCTGCATATGAGATGAATACCACCAGTTCATTATTGAACGTGCGAGGTGACGGTGAAGTGGACTACCATGCTCACATTATTCGAAAATCACTTACTTCAACAACCTTCATAACAATTGTCTTGCGGACAACAAGCCCTCGTAGACACATCATAGGCATGCATAAATGCCCATCGGAAGGTACTTGATGCAGAACAATTGCGAAAGTCGCGGGTGGTTTCCGCCGCCTATGTATAGCATGTATAGTTATATAATATGCTTCATATTATAGTGGTTGTAGACTCACCGCTTCACCCTGTGTGACCACTCCGTACAGACGCACCAGATTGCGATGTCTGAACTGACCCATGATAGCCGCTTCCTGCAGGAAGAGCAGTCGCTCGTGCGGGTCCACACCGTCCTTGAGAGATTTCACAGCAACCTTGCGTGTAACGTTGGACTGCAAGGAGACGCACGAAAGACAGCAGCATAGCTGGTTGAGCGAAACCAACAAGCAACATTCATCACACAAATATTGCTCCCGATAATTCCCGGTGCTAACAATGCAAAGTGTTTGTTTTCTACCTGTCCCCACAATCGGAAAGCTACCTGTATCAACATTGCTGGGTTTCAGCAGCAGATCTCGGACTGATTGGCTGAACTGATCGCAGTGAATTTCTGTCAGCAACACAGCCGGTACATGTGTGCACTGAACTGTGTGTGTCAACAGCACAGCACATATACTTGTAGTTCCTGACTTACTTCTGTCCATACTCCGCGATACACATTGCCAAACCGACTGCAGAATACATTCAACAGACAAAAAGAGAAAGGGTGCGTTACAGAACAGCTTGGTACTTCTCTTCCTCATGATTATTATAAGTCGTTTTCAGACAGAGCAACAGAACGAAATAGCGGCAGCAACTTTGGCAGCAGAACACACACACACATACACACACACACACACACACACACACACACACACAATATTGGTCCCATTCTGACAGAGTTCAAATCTATCCAAGCCATGAAGCACTATCCTCGCGTGTGTATTTCATGATCATGTTTCTAGTCATGGGAAACCCTTACCCAGATCCCAGGGCATCCTCCAGTTTGATGTTGTCAGGGCAGATGTCGCGGTATCTTTGATTCATTTTCAACGTGTTGTAGATCGCATCGACATTGCTGGGCGGCTCTGCGTAGGGCTCAGCATACAGCTTCTCATCAATTGGTGACGGAGAGCGACTCAACTGTGACAACATACAGCAAAGACAAGTAACGTTACAACGGTACCACAGAAAGTAGCAGTAATCAGCACATGTCATACATTAGCACTGTTTTAGTCAATCAAAACATTGGATAGTGCGTGAATCCCTTCAGATAAATTTTTAAACGGTTGTCAACGTATTCTAACGCACACCTTCCCAGTGTTCATCACGCATCCAAACTTACTTCGCCTTCGTCAGGTTGGTTTATTCCAGAGTGGATCGACCCGGCCAAACTGGGCCGAATGGATTGTACGCTGCCATGGCGGCCCTTTCCTGACGGCCGCACCCCACGACCGCGGATCATCATCTGCGGACAGATGGCACACAGAGCCAAGGACAATGGATAAGTAACATGCTTGCCGTCAAGCGAGTGCGGTGACGCTCATGCCAAGCCACATGATTTGGTGTGAAAGAATTGATTTCCCTCAAACTTAGGCCGCTGTCCCAGAAAACTAATCCAAGTCTCAAGTTGAGCAGCAGCAGCGGTAGCAGCAGTAGCATGATCAACATTCAGCGTGCTACACACGGGCAAACAAAAGTGAAAATCACTTCAATCCCTCTCAAACACACTGTTCGTACTAGGCAAGCATTGACACTGGTAACTGGAACTCTGATGGCAACTTACATCATTCGTGTATCTTCCATCAGCAGGGAAGTTGTACTCGTCGACAGCAATAGCACTACTGGATGGGCGACGGCTATCCACCGGTGCACTGTAGTCAGCGTCGTCCGGATCAATTACCTGAATGCACGCGTCACGTGGCAAACTGTACGTGTCGGCGTCTTGGCTACCGGCAGCCTGGACACGTCGCTGTATCACACCGCGCGGTGTTCGGCTGCCCTCCTCGCGCATCACCGTGGCAAAGCTGCGGATTGAGGTGCGCGCGTGACTGGTGCGGTCCAGGGGCTCACTGTAGCACTCGGACTCGATGTCGCTCGCCTCCGTGTCCGGGTGGACATTGCCGCCGCGGCTGGCACTGCTGGGGACGTTGGATGCGACCGTAGCCGTGGATGACATTTTGACGAGCTGCACCGACGTTTTGCCACCGGGGGCACCGTTACTTGTGACCAGTGTGGCAGCAGGAGTAGCAGCAGCAGCAGCTGTTGCAGTTGTGCCAGTGGCAGCTGGTGTTTCTTGATCAGTAGCCTCCTGTCAGTGGATACAAATTACAATTGCAAACAATGTACACCAGGATTGTCAAGCACATGTACAGTGGGTAACATGAACGTACAGTGGATCATAGTACATGTGAATCATAGAGCCACTTCAGGCATCTTGTTGCCATGATGTGAATAGAATGAGGGCACAAGCACCAGCACACGTGCTTGATGCAAAGTACTTCTTAGTCCCTGTGCCGCGTGTGCGCTAGAAGAACACTGTCGTAACCATCACGTACAAATTGAACCGGGCCATACCAGCCCAAAGCGTAGTGCTTGTTGTTCACATTTCGGAGAGATGCAACGTCCCTGAGTCCCTGGGTCAAACCTGGCCTTTCTAAACACATGGTCACATGCCTCAGCTCTGTACAAGACCGGGCTAGGTAATAGCTTGATGTACATGAATAGTGGGCTTACTCGTGAGCAGTCTGCAATACCGTCGTCTCGCTGCTGTGCACAAGACACACACACACACACACACACACACACACACACACACACACGCGCACGCGCACACACACACACACACACACACACACACACACACAGAGTTTTCGTGACATGATCAGCACGATATGCAGCACCTTCAGCGCCCACATACGTTCCCAAGATTCGTGTTCAGAGGAGGGAACTACTCAACTCTGTGTGTTCTTCACTGCATGCTTACACATACACACACCCATTTGAATTATATACAAACTTTGTGCTTTGGAATTATCATGTTATGATTCTTTTTAATATTTCCTTCTCTCATAATATTATATTTGTTCTTAGCAGGAACCGGAGGTTTTTCCTCTGGTGAGAAGGCAGAATTGCCTGTGCTCTAAACGAATTCAAATAAAAGAAAGAAACAAACAAACTCTGATGCTGGTTACTCGTAGACCCAGGGAGGACCTGTACCCCACGAAGGGCTTTTCCGCCAGAATTTTTCACCGAGGCAGTTCAATATTGGTGAGCTCTGCTGTCGCCCAACGAATCACAGGCATCCAAACAGGCTACCTAATAGTGCAACGGGAGTGTTTTACAAACCAACCCAAGCAGCCTGATGCAATGCTCTGCACCGTTATGGTTGGCGGGTGCAAGAAGAAAGAAAAAAGAGAAAGACATGGCGGCACTCAACCTAGCGAATCGCCTGCAACACGATATCACTCACTGCGAAATGCAAGCAATGCCATCATAGAGCCACCGTGTCAGAAGAAGGCAGGCTGGTGACAAAATGCCATGAGAAGTGCGAAGTGTGCAGAGCGTAAATGTTGGAGCAGAGTTCAATACATGATTGTACAGCAGGAAAGAACAGCTACTCACCGAGGCCAGAGTCACAGCGTCTTTCTTCTGTTCATCCGAGTCGTCAGACTAAACACAGCCACGTAGCAGCAAACACAAATACCTCAAATCAAAACAACACCAAGAACACCCTGCCAGGATCTGCTTTTCAAGTTCAACAGATCTCCACATTGCCACTTCTACAAATGCTCCGACAATACGCAAGTTCAGAAGAGAGATGGCAACAAACCTCCACTCAAACTTCACAACTCACCCTTGATCTAGTGACTGCCAGAACTGTTTCGTAGTTAGGATTACTGGTCATGTCCTTCAGAACTAGCCTGGTTGGCTGTACACACAGAGAGCAATACAGAGCAATGCAGCACCACCAGCAGCAGCAGCAGCAGCAACAACAACATACAGGCAGTCAGTCAGTCGCACACCGCGGTACAGCACGGTATTGACAGCCCCACTGGCGGCACGATTTCGCCCCGCTGGCACTGACGTGGAAGCTTAGAAGTCAGCCAAGCTAGACAGCCAGTGCCCGCTCACCCACACGCACACGCACACCCACACGCACACCCACACGCACACGCACACCCACACGCACACGCACACAGCGAACTCTGCTGTTAGCATGCTACTGTGGTACAAAGCAGACACCCCCGGGGTGCATTCAGACACCGGGTGCATTCTGCCATGAAGCCCACACTTCCTGCATAGCTTCCTCAGGACCAGTGCAGTGCAGTACAGGAGGGAAGACACGACCAACACATGGCACAGCTGTTCACCAGACTTCAAGCCAGACACATCCTATATAGCGTCTAGTGAGCCCAGAGAGCTCAGCATGCACCCCTGTGCACTGCTACAGCAGTTGTGGTATGCTACAGCATGCACCCCTGTGCACTGGTACAGCAGTTGTGGTATGCTACAAATGTTGTAGTTATGCATGCCCATACACCTAGACCAGTATTCCAGCACACAACATTCCGGTGTGTCATCCAAAAAAAACTTCATGCCGATGATCGTTTCACCGGCCGCGGTTCTGTCAGACTGACACACATACGGAAGGACGCGGTCATCCATTCATGGTGGTGCGGCAGATGCGAGTGGCCGATGTGATTGCCGCTGTATGCTGCGGTGCGTCGTCATGTAAGCATACCAGCAGCCACGCACGCCACTACATCGTGAGGGCAAGATGTGTGTTTGACAGGTCCACCATGTATCCCTGTACATTGCGAAGGCAAGATGTGTGTTTGACAGGCCCACCATGTATCCCTGTACATTGCGATAACAGTTATACATATTCATGGGCTGTGGACTTACACGTGGGGCATTGTTGGGTAGGTTGTCACTCGAACTCTGCACACAGACACAACACGACAGGAAACACAGCATACATTATAATGACACCGATACGAGCGTGCGCGCGCACGCACACACGGTCATGACCATCGCTGCATGCCATACCACATTCCATCGGTTCAACAGGTGTCAGAAACTAAACATCAGCTGATTGCCAACACTAACCTTACTGCTTTCTGTGTCGTTTCTTACTTCTGCAGTCACACAGCACAGAGGATACAAGGAACATTCCACACAATTATAATGGGAGTGGGAAGACACGGCGTCCAGCATTTCAGCCACAAACAAGTAATGTGTATTTGATGTAAAACTGCTAGCTTTCATTGTACCGACACCAGTGTGTCCTTTCTTGTCCTATCACTTCATCATAAAGCAATCAAAGAGAACTGAATTTCGGTGGTGGTTGCAGTCCAGGGTGAAAGGCAACGTTCTTTTACGTTCAGATGTAGACCACACGTGCTGTGACTCGTCACGCCTCCACTCACTATGGATGTTTATCAACGTGCATGATAAAGTAAGCTGCGCCCCAGCCCCAGCCCCAGCCCCAGCCCCAGCACCAGCCCCAGCACCAGCCCCAGCCCTAGCCCCAGCCCCAGCCCCAGCACCAGCCCCAGCCCTAGCCCCAGCCCCAGCCCTAGCCCCAGCCCCAGCCCCAGCACCAGCCCCAGCCCCAGCCCCAGCCCCAGCCCCAGCCCCAGCCCCAGCCCCAGCCCCAGCACCGACCACCGCCTCACTGTGAGTGTTTTTCAATGTGCTTGACAATGCAAGCACACCCCCAACAACGACCAAGTGATAAGCAAAACACATTCCAACACACACACGCACGCACGCACGCACGCACGCACGCACGCACGCACGCACGCACGCACACACACACACACACACACACACACACACACACACACACACACACACACACCCAGGGATACTGTAATACTGTGAGTACCCACCATCCAGTGCAATCTGCTTCAGTGCACGCCATCTCTTGGTGTAGAAGATGAGCGCCAGGACCACAACAACCATGATAATAGCAACGCTGGAGGCAGCTATGGCAATCGTGATGTAAGTCTGATCGCTAGTAATTTGACTGCTGCCACCGGCCGACAGCTCAACCTCATCAGTTCTCGACTCCACGATGGGCCTGGACGATGTTACTATAGCCGGCACTGTGTCTGGTGCAAAGTCCTCCACAATAGCTGGTGCTGAATGTGGAATACAAGTGAGAGCACAAAACACCCGAAATGCACACGCGGCCGCGCACACGTAAATTTATTAATATTTAATATACCCCCAAGAGCGTTCGAGAGATGGGGTGGTAGATTCAGCATGTGAATGTGTTGCTTCTGTATCAAACATACATGTTGTACATGATCTGTGTACCGTACACAGTGCAGCATACTAGTGACATTTTCATGTATTTTGTCACATTTTTGTGTAGCTTCAATCTGCCATGATCACCTGTGCCAGCATGCACCCAAGCAGGATCATACCCGTGATCACACCACATTTCAACATGCACAAGAGCAAGCGCACACCTAACAGTTACTAACGGCCCGGGTTACCTTTCTTGTGAACGCTGAGCCTGACAACGAGTTCGTGCGACTTTCGGCTATCGTCCCGCAGGTCTGGGTCAGTGCCCACGCAGATGTACTCTCCGGCATCACGCTCGTTCAGGTTCTCCAGGCTCAGGATGCTGATCCCTCTGATGGTCTGCACCAGCGGCAATGGGTACGTAATGTTCTCTATCCTGCGGCGCCATTGCGTGAAAACCCTGTCACCGTTACCGGCGACCAGTCTGCATGACGCGTTGAAATGCTCGCCGATGCCGTACTCGTGCCCGGTCAGGGTCACAGCGGCAACCGGCGGAACTGTTAGCGTGTAAACGTGCACACGCACACACGTGCATACACACACACACACACACACACACACACACACACACACACACACACATGCACACATACACACACGCACACATACACACACACGCACACATACGTACACATACACCCACGCACACATACACACACACACACACACACACACACACACACACACACATACACGCGCGCATGCACACACACACACACACACAGAGGACATGTAAGAAGCAATGGAGACGTTTGGCGGCCTACATGATGGTGGTGACATGCCATACGCACTGTCTCATGAAGTGAAATGGAAGAGGAGCTACCCGACTGCCGTGCTGTTTATAAACACTGAAGGGAGATTCGGTCATGATTACTCATATCACTGGAATATGTATTCATATAATAGCAAGAAGGTGCAAGTCAGTACTACCAAGAATACAGCACAGGAGCACGGTCAGGATGGATACAGGTGTCACAAACTGCAAACTCTACCACTGGCACAAGTAGCACACCTGAGCAGCTGAGTGTTCCACTACCTCCCCACAAGTCACTCACCACGCACTACGCTACCAACCTGTAAAGCACATATCACTCACCTTGAACGAACACCTCAATCGGATTGGTGCGAGTTACGTTGATCTCGGGGAAGCCAACGTAATTCACGCTACAGCTGATGAATCCATTCAGGCGCGGCTGGAATTTGCTAATGATGAGCGTTTCGCCGCTTCTGGTCGAGCCCAGAAATTCACTCTGTTCACCACCGGGCACCAACAGGGTGTTGTTGTGGTACCACTTGGTTTCAACCGTGCGACCAGACTCTACTCCGTTGACAGTGCACGTGAGAACAGCTTGGATCCTGTCGCCGGCAACACGGACAAGGCGCTCGCCCACGACGACATCACGGCTCGCAATCTTCAGCCGCGCTATGGGTGGTCGGTCTGCAGGAGAAAGAGTGCAGCACATGTAGCACACAGAGGTTAAATAGAAAGCCAATCGAGAAGCTGGTACGGTTGTGCTAGATGAAGTCTAATCCCAAGAGCATGCTTGGCACACTGGAGTGGTGTAGATTCTACTGGGCATACATGTACGTGTACACCGGTATAGATACACTGTAACGTGATAGGAACTGGTCCAGGACGCAAGCTTTGCACTTTGGCCCGTTTGGGGCCGACTTCACCCAGTACAGCTGTACCTACTTGCAATGCATTGATAGTACCTTTGCTCGTGCACTCCATGTATCTAGTGCCACTAGCCATCTCCTTGCTCTTATACACTGAGTACATGCATGTATTGTACACTTACTTCTTCCCACTACATGTACTGCCCTGTCATGGAGCTCTACCTGGCATGTCACTGATCCCCACATGAACAACAACAACAACAACAACAACAACAACAACAACAACAGCAGCAGCAGCAACACAACAGCAACGGCGATAGCAAGTGCATGGTGTTTGAAAAGTTGACACGTAGGCGGTGAGGACTTACCGAGAACATCGACTTTGAATGCCTTTGTGCTATAGTCCTGTACGCATCCTGTCAGGCGACCAGTCACTGCCTTGCAGTAGTAGATGCCTTTATTGTGTTCACGAATGGCACCAAACCTTTTATAAATAACAGCTGGCTGCCGCTGATCAAACTGTGAGGTATAGTCGAGACCCTGGCTAAGGCCAGCAAAGCACACCATGGTTGGAGGGGCTTGGGAGAATGACAATGTGACAGGCTTTATATCTGGATCTAGGTTCATCACTTCACAGCTTATTGAGACTGACGTGCCCGAGTAGACATTGATCTGGCTGGGAGTTACCTTGACTCTCGGGGGTTCTGTGAGAGAGAGAGAGAGAGAGAGAGAGAGAGAGAGAGAGAGAGAGAGAGAGAGAGAGAGAGATAGATAGATAGAGAGAGATAGAGATAGATAGAGAGAGAGAGATAGAGAGAGAGAGAGAGAGAGAGAGTCAGCGAGTGAATGAGTAGTCAAGGGCATGTATGATATCACAGCACACTCATCAACAGTGAGCACAGCAATTTACATTGTATATGTTTCTCATGGGGCATGAGAAGTACTAGTAGTACTAGTACTTCTCATGGGGCATGAGAAGTACTAGTAGTACTAGTAGTAGTTGTACTTACCATACACCACGACAGAAGTCGACGCCACGGCCGTTATGTTCAGCATGTTGCTGTGAACGATGCACTCCAACAAGCCCTCAAACTGCGAGGTGACTTTGGGCACTAAGAAGGTACCGTCCTGTTCGACTGGGTATACCACGTCTGTTCGATTCACGCGGAATGATATCTTGAGCGGTTCGTCTCCACGGAAAGAGCAGCGCACCCTCAGCTCTTTGCCCGCCATCACATGATGGCGTCGTGTGATAATTTCAGCAACCGGCGGTACTGGAGCACAAATTCGAGGACACCGGAGAGAAATGAAATACGATTAGTGCCGGAACTTGTTAATGATCTCAATTATGAAATCAATAGCACTGAAGCAATGCAGCATGTGGAGATAGAAAGCAAATAAGCGGGGTCACAGCAAGATCAGTATCGGCAGCAACACAGCACAATTGAAATACCCACCGGCAACCTTGAGGCAAGTGTACACGGGCTGAGAGACGAGGGGGCGTATGCAGCGGGGCTTGCCCTGCTCGTCTATGCCGGTGTGGTTGCAGTAAGAAACGCGACAAGCATAACGTCCAGAATGGCGCTCCTGCAGCCTGCTGATAGTCGCATACTGCTTGCTGCTACTAATACGAATGAAGCTGTTCCCCTCCAGAGGCTTATTGGCAATATCAAACCATTCAACTGAAGTTATCATATTTTCGTTCCACTGGTCGATGGCATCGCAACGGAGCGTTGTCGAAGTCCCAAATGCTACATACACATCTCGGTCGGAGCACGACGAGCTTCTGTCCATTGGCACGATTTCAGCGTCTGCAAACACACAGCATTCGACACTTTAGGCTTTAGCAAAACCCAGAAACACTGTAGGCAGTTTATCGCACTCACCGGCATCGATCTAAAGGATGGTGAGGCATTTTTTCGTGTACCACAGGTATGCCCTTTGATGAAGGACATGATGAACCAGCACACACACACACACACACACACACACACACACACACACACACACACACACACACACACACACACACGTGCACACACACACACACACGTTCACGGACACACCAGGGGTGTACATGGGGCGGGGGTCAGTGCCTGCAAAACACTAACATATGTGTGTAGACCTATATTAGCAGCAGGATACATCATCATTTTCATAAAGTTTCTTCAAAATAATATTCTAGTTTTGAATGACCATCAATAACCCAATTATCAATTACCCTGGGTAAAAGTGGAGTTTCTGGCACAACTTTGGGTTGGAGGAGGAAGCTTTCTACTTTTCGTCTTTTCTACTTTTCCTTGTGGTACATGTACATTTACACGTACTGGCAAGCAATTATTGTTTTTCAGGAACACTATCTTGTGCGAGCAGCATCCCCCTCGTCACACACAGGAAGTGTTACAGCCAAGACAGTCGGGCAGCACGAAGCATAGTGCACAGACAGTCGGGCAGCACGAAGCATAGTGGAAAGCACAGTGGCACGGTGACAATACGCAGGAAGTGTCCAGCTGTTCCAAGCCCTCCATTATTCCGGTCCTACACAGGATTCAGACCTGGATCCCCACACTATTTTGGTTTCCACGTTTTCTACACTTTGCCGTAGCCCCCCTTTTAGTCCAAGATCCATTCAGGTTCTGACATTTTCCTATAGGTTATGCGATTACATCATCAGTTGAGATGCTTGCTGTGCACAGTGCTGCACTAGCAACTAACGCTGCATGCATAGCGCACATAAACGGTTACACTGTATACTCAACGCCCATAAGCGATTCCGCTGACTCATCCCCTTGAAATCACTCGCGTAACCTCTATACAAAACGTTACTTTCCGGTTTGTAGTTTTCTCTACTTGCTCACCGTAAGAAATGTGCTATCAGCTCGAATTCCCGAACACTAACAAGCCCAAGTACGAATTGTTTGATGAACTGACGCTGCATCGTCACCTCCCAGTCTGCAAAAAGATTTTCCAATTGGTAACTGTACAGATTTTACTGGACAGATGCGTCCAAGACTGTAGAATAGTTGAATTTGTTCCGAACCATTTTCAATCTTTTCTCAGTCGTCTGGACAAGGACCGCTTAGGGTTTTTGATCTGTTAGCAGATTTCACTGCCTGTTCACGACTGTTGTGCTAGTTGCACAATCTGAGCTTTTGTTAGATTAGCATTTGCTGCTCAGTTTTTGTTGTGTTGTTACCTGACGTCATCACTCCAGCGTTTGAGGATTGCACAATAATAATAATAATCTTTATTTCAGGATTACCCAAAGGCCTATATATCTGCCAATATACCATAATTATAATACTCATGATACCAGTACTACTTCTGTACTAGCAGTACCAAAATTAATACACCATGGACGACGCAATGCAGCCCCCTACTTGGATGGCTTGGTCCACAACCACGGAACAGCGAACGATCATCCGCAGCTTAGACGTAGAGAGTCTACCGTATTTTAGCAACCAGATACCATGGATACAGCCCACACTGCCACAGCTGACAGCACTAGCACACCGCGCGCACTAAACTCAGTTTACCCATGCGTACACACCGCCGTGGCATTGTTCGCGAGCAGCCATGATCGCATTAATTTTGCAACTATGGTTGCCCCATCATCATGATCATAGTCTCATTCCTTAGTCCCATAGCATAGGCACATCGGTGCCGGCGGACGACGATGAACCATGGTGAATCAAGATACGGTAGAACGAGTTTTCTGGCCCTATCACTGCTCAAATCACAATACTCAATAGTCATTCCAACGATAACTAACCATCACACAGTCACTTTCCTCCACTTTAGGCGAGAGTACAGTACGGCATGCTCGCCCCACGCCAAAGTAGACGTCGACGTTTGACAAATACGCAACAAGATGTAGTAATTAATAAAGGAAATAGCCAACGAGCAAAGTAAAAAAAGATAATGAAAACAAAAGCGCCGTAACAGTAGGCCGTGTTCCTAGGATCCTTCTCGCTCAACACCTAAACATAATACTAATAGAGACAGCTTCCTTCAGTCACCCTTTCGGTTCCCGCCTGTACGAGGCAACACCGCAATATCTCAATCGATTCGCGCGAGCAGCGGAACCCGGCAATGCATCGAAAGCGGCAAAATGCCTAGCAAATGCCGTAGCTAGATATAGAATGTTACTGGTTAGTGAGTGATGACTATGAGTATGATGGCCGTGGGGAATGCAGGAGGACTTACCTCTAAAATCATCTTGGGCAGATGCTGCGCGAAAAGCCAATACCACGATGCAGACAAGGTGATATCTTAGCATCCGCCACATGCTGGATGTGTCCACGCTCAAAACCTCTCGCCAAACGGCAGCAGCACACGAATGTCTTCAAAGCGGAGTGCCGATACAGCACAATGAATGAGCGTCCTCCTGTCCCAGGTCAGGATAACAGATTCACGTCGACAAAGCTCAGAGAGAAATACCACCACAGCAGCACTCGTTTTGCTCCGACAGAGCTAGCCTAGAATAGTGCAGTCATAGGCAATACAAGGTCTGCTGCTACTGCTGCCGCTGCATCAACTTCGATGCATGTCACAGGCCACAGTGCCTTGAAATGAGCGGAACCGAGACAGTTGAGTTTAGCTTGAGGGAAATGATGCTATGGTAAGTATACCACCAGCGTTGCTTCAGGCCAATACCTTATACCTTACAGCAAGTATCCTGCTACAGATAGTGAACAATTATTACAATAATTATTAGAGATAGTTCGAGAGCCAAGCTCGTGACAGACTGGATGTATTCAGCCCAGGAAGGAACAGAGTCGCAAAACGGACTGGGAGAATCTCCTCCCGTTGTAGCCGTCGAGACAAAGTTTGCACCAGTGCCAACACAGGCTCACGCTCGGTCAGCAGCTAGGCGCTAGGCGTGGACGACTAGCCTCAACTCAAGTGCAGCTGCGGATCAGCGATGGACTAACGTCGTTGGCCACTGCACGCGGCACTACTGGCACTAGCGAGAACGGCTTGAGACAACAGCTAAACTGCGAGATCGCGAAATCTCCCCATGCATTTGCATGGCACGTGAGAAGTGGTGACGCTCCGCTGCAAACCGTACTCGATACGGAACGCTCGTAGACGTCTACAAAGACCTACTCCCGCAGCTACAGCCTGCACGCACGGCACTGATCTAGAAAGTGAAAACTACAGCAGTGAACAGAAACAGGCTTGCCGCTAACTATCACTTCCTTCTGCAACAAAACTAACTAACGTTACTTCAAGTTCAATGCTTTGCCAAACACACTTTGTCTTTGGTCTACGTAGATCTCCGTATGAAAGCCGTTGTCCGTCAATGAAATTTTCTTGCGGCAATTATTTCTGGTCCCCTGGCCCTGTTAGCTCTGCAGCATACAGTATCTGGCATGCGTAGGCCAGGTAGACCTGCTGCCCTACTCAGGCTACTGACTCTACTCTGTGGAGGGACTCCGCGCGCGATGGCTGTGTTGTTGCACTACACAGACACACGGCTAGCACCATGAGCACAGGATACAGACAACAATCAACATACACAAGTAGACAGCAGGGATCGGTATTCTCGTCGTAAGGTCTGCGGTGACATGTACATGTACATGGATCCATGGAACAGATCTGCACTGCATGCAGCGTGTCTCGCGCACTCCGGTCAGTCCGGAGCTCGCGCGCCACGCCGTGACAGTGTGTTTATGGTATGCGCGCGCGAACGCTATGCTATAGCGCTATCGCAGCGCTCGTCAGCACATGCCGCCAGACGTGGTACGTCCACCATGCATGGTCGACCGGTCCAGGCATGGCATGGCACAGCTACACTACAGCCACAGCTAGTACAGGCCTGATCAGACTTTTCGGAACTCGACAACAACGACATGACTGGTGATTGTTCATATTCCCGCCCCTATCCCTGGCCTGGTACACGTGTCCTGCATTAGATCTACACACGGAGAAATTTTGTTTTACTTGTGAAAATGAAAGAGGTGTTCTAAAAAAAGAAGTGAAAGAGGGGTGGAATGACACATATAGTCTACACTCATGCGCGTAGATCATGTACATGACTGTAGTCTGAGTGTAGATGTACGTGTCTGGTGTGCAGGGCTAGGGCTATGTTTTTATGTTCATCTCCAACCGACGAGCTTGCCTTTTGAGTTTGGTACAGCGCGACAGGGTCGTTCCCCATAGTTGACGACAATCAAAACCACTCACACTCAGTTTCTCTTTGCTGTTGATTGAAAAGAAGAGAAGTAAAGCTCTGTGACTACAGCTATCATGCGCATAGGCGTTGGTGTGATTGAGTAGGTTCACACCACCACACAACAGGAATTTTTAGCGTTCGATCGGACGGTGACAATGACTGGCATACTGGAACGACCAGAGCTGGAACAGGCTGTATGCAACCGGCCAATCATTACATTGCGTCCTGATTACTAACAGTCGGATCAGCATCAGTCTAGTCCCAAAAATAAAAGTAGGACATGACCATCCGGGCCGCGGGGCCGGGGCATGATGACACGGAGTCGTTTATGTGTGTACTTCATGTAGATCTACACTACACGACATTGTACGAAGTCATGCACTGAGTCTGAGAATGACTACGACTACAGTCATCATGGTCATGCTCAGGCGTTGCAATAAACCAGTACAGGGTTTTGCAGGGCGAGCGCAGCGAGGCACTACAAGGTGGCGATCGATGGCCTGTTTTCATGGATTTTTAGTCATCGGCTAGTCTGAATGGAGCGGTAAAGTGTGACACTTCTGCCCAATCTCCTGAGCTTGAGAGCGCATGAAGAATTCGAGTGGTTCATGTGAACGCCTAAAGTGGCTAGCGGTTGCCTGCATGATTTTGTGTCAGTGCAGTGTGGGCTGCAGACTCCTATCAGTCCCCGTGAGGCAGTGGTGATCTTTTATCCGTGAATGCGTGAATTGACTGCCCGTCCAAGCGTGCAGGAAAGCCACTGAAGCTGAGTGAAGGCTGGAGGCCGTGCCAGAGCTAACTTGCTCGTCGAGTTAGGTACATTTACATGTAGAGCCACCAGTCAGGAGTATTGCTAGCATCATTCTAGATTTTAGACATTGCTGGGACAGGAAAACCTGGGACCTTTCGGCAAGATGCCTACCTACCAATTATTTCCTACAAATTATTGCTATTACTGCAACACAGCGATACACTGTGCGCAGGATCTAGGACGTGGTCAGTCCTTGCTGTACTGACACTTTGTAGTAAGGTAAAGGCTCTTGAGTCTTGTGTTGTGAGCTGCAGTCTGAACAGGTGGCTGGGTCATTCCATCATTGCCCATTGCCATTGGTGTGATCTTGTTGAGTGTGCGTCTCACAGTGTGGCTAACGAGGTGTGAAACGATCGGAAACTCCAACACCCCTCTTTACTTGTGCTGAATATAGCGACGAGAACTGGCTGAGGTGATTGGCTTAGGCCTTGGCGGATAATGCCGGCAGAAAAATTGGCAGAATTCGGTACTTTTTCTGGTAAGTTTCATGCATGTTTGGTATGTGGATAAAGAAATGGAGCAGAATTCGAGGAATTGCCCGCCATAAGGTTTGTATGGTTCTGCCAATTTCGGTGCAAAAAAAGCAGAATCTGCCACCTTTTCGAGCATTATCCGCCAAGGCCTAGATTGGCTCATTCCCGCGGCATCTGCTGACGGCAAAACTAATAAATAAATTAATGCCCTGAATAATGAGCGGTAAAGAA